>NC_051310.1:185007026-185668138 GCF_015220235.1 Choloepus didactylus | reverse complement strand
TGGTGACAGTAGGCGCCCCATCTTGTTCCTGATCTTAGAGAGAAAGCTTTCATTCTCTCCCCATTGAGTATGATGTTAGCTGTGGGTTTTTCATATATTGCCTTTATCATATTGAGAAAATTCCTTTCTATTCCTATCCTTTGTAGTGTTTTCATCAAGAAAGGATGTTGAATTTTGTCAAATGCCTTTTCTGCATCAGTCGAGATGATCAGGTGGTTCCTCTGCTTTGATTTATTGATGTGGTGTATTACATTAATTGATTTTCTTGTGTTGAACCAGCCTTGCATACCTGAAATAAACCCTACTTGGTCTTGGTGTATAATTCTTTTAATGTGCTGCTGGATTTGATTTGTGGGTACTTTGTTGAGGATTTTGGCATCTATATTCATTAAAGAGAATGGTCTATAATTTTCTCTTTTTTTGTAGTATCTTTGTCTGATTTTGGTATTAGGGTGATGTTGGTGTCATAGAATGAGTTGTGTAGCCTTCCCTTCTCTTCAATTTTTTGAAGAGTTTGAGCAGGATTGGTAATAATTCTTTCTTGAATGCTTGGTAGAATTCACATGTGAAGCCATCTGGTCCTGGACTTTTCTTTTTTGGGAGTTTTTTGAAGACTGACTCAATTTTTTTTTACTTGTGATTGGTTTGTTGAGGTCATCTCTTTCTTCTCAGGTCAATATTGGTTGTTTATGCTTATCGAGGAAGTTTTCCATTTCGTGTAAGTTATCTAGTTTATTAGCATACAGTTGCTCATAGTATCTTCTCATTATCTCCCTTATTTCTGCAGTGTCAGTAGCTATGCTTCCTTTCCTGTTTCTGATTGCATTTATTTGCCTCCTCTCTCTCTCTCTCTCTCTCTCTCTCTCTCTCTCTCTCTCTCTCTCTCCCTTTTTTTTTATTGTTAGCCTAGCTAAGGGCCCATCAATTTTTTTTTTTTTATTTTCTCAGAGAAACAGCTTCCTGTTTGGTTGACTCTCTCTTTTGTTATCCTTTTCTCAGTTTCATTTATTTCTGCTCTAATCTTTGTTATTTCTTTCCTTCTTTTTGCTTTGAGGTTAGTTTGCTGTTCTTTCTCTAGTTCCTCCAGGTGGACATTTAATTCCTCAATTTTTGCTCTCTCTTCTCTTTAAATATAGGTCTTTAGGGCAATAAATTTCCCTTTCAGCACTGCCTTTGCTGCATCCCGTAAGTTTTGATATGTTGTGATTTCACTGTTATTTGCCTTGAAGTATTTATTAATTTCTCTTGTAATTTCTTCCTGGTTTTCTAAGAGTATGTTATTTAGTCTCCATGTATTTGTGAATTTTACAATCTTCTACCTGTTATTTATTTCCAATTTCATTCTGTTATGATCCAAGAAAGTGTTTTTTATAATGTTAATATTTTTAAATTTGTTGAGACTCACTTTGTGACCCAAAATGTAGTCTATCCTAGAGAATGTTCCATGAGCACTTGAGAAAAATATGTATCCTGCTGTTGTGGGGTGTAATGTTCTATAAATGTCTGACAAGGCTACTTCATTTATCATAAAATTCAACATCTCTGTTTCCTTATTAATCCTCTGTCTAGATGTTTTATCCATTGATGAGAATGGTGTATTAAAGTCTTCAACTATTATTGTAGAGTTATCTATTTCTCCACTCAGTGTTTTCATTGTTTGCTTCATGAATTTTGGGGCAGTCCAGCTTGGTACATAAATATTTGTGCTTGTTATCTTTTCTTGATGAATTGACCCTTTTATTAACATATAGTGTCCTTCTTTGTTTCTTTTAATTATTCTACTTTTGAAGTCTAATTTGTATGATAATAATATAGCTACTCCCACTTTTTTTCTGGTTTCTGCTTTCATTTGCAGCCTTTTTTTGTCTTTGAGTCTAAAGTGGCTTTCTTGAAGACAGCATATAGATGGGTCCTGTTTTTTAATCCATTCTGCCAGTCTGAGTCTTTTTATTGGGGAGTTTGATCCATTAACATTTAGTGTTATTGCTGTAAGGACAGTACTTTCTTCTACCATTTTTTCTTCTGGAATTATATGTCATGTCTTATTTTTTCCTCTCTCTCCATTTACCCTTCCTGATAATCTTCATTTCTTTGCTCTTCTCCAAACCTCTTTCTCCAGTCTTTTCCTATGAGCCTGTAGCACTCTTTTTAGTACTTCTTGTAGCGCTGGTCTCTTATTCACAAACTCTCTCAGTGTCTGTTTGTCTGCAAATACTTTAATCTCTCCCTCATTTTTGAAGGACAGTTTTGCTGGATATAGAATTCTAGGTAGGCAGTTCTTCTCTTGCAGTGTCTTAAATACATTATACCACTGTCTTCTCGCCTCCAAGATTTCTGCAGAGAAATCTAAACATAGTCTTATCAAGCTTCCCTTGTATATGATGGATTGCTCTTCTCTTGCTGCTTTCAGAATTCTCTCTTTGTCTTTTACATTGGACAATCTGATCAGTAAGTGTCTTGGAGTAAGTCTATTGGGGTCTATTCTGTTTCAGGTGCACTGTATTTCTTGAATCTCTAATTTTCTATCTTTCATAATTGTTGGTAAATTTTCAGTGATTATTTCTTCTATTATTCTTTCTGCCCCCTTTCCCCTCTCTTCTCCCTCTGGAACACCCATAATATGTATATTTTTGCTTGTCATGTTGTCACTCATCTCCCTAAGACTCTGCTTGTATTTTTCCATTCTTTTCACCATCTGTTGTTTTGTGTGTATGAATTCAAATTCCTGGTCTTCTAATTCATGGATCCTTTCTTCTTCCTGTTCAAATCTACTGTTGTATCCCTCCATTGTCTTTTTCATCTCCTCCATTATGTCCTTCATTCCCATAAGTTCTGCCATTTGTTTCTGAAAGTTTATGACTTCTTCCTTATGGTGATCCAGTGTCTTCCTTATATCCTTCATCTCTTTTGCTATATCTTCCTTTAGTTCATTGACTTGATTTTTGAATTGATTTAGGAAATTTGTTTGAACATCTTTAATTAGTTCTTTCTTCAGATCATTGAATTGATTTAGCATTAGTTGCATCTCAGTTGAACTATTAGTTTGTTCCTTTGGCTGGTCTATATTTTCATGTTTCCTAGTATGGCTTATTATCTTGAACTGTCTAGGCATCTGACTTTCTTGATTAGTTTATTCTGGAGCTTGTTTTCACTCTTTTACCTAGGGTTTTCTTGTTGGTTGGCTTTGTTCTCTAACCTTTGGTGTTCAGTTCAGCTTATTCTAGGCCTCTAACTTAGGTTCTATTTAGTTGATTGGCGTTCTTTACTTCTTGTTTTTCTGTTTCTTGCCCTGCCTCTCTGTAGCCTTTTTGTGTGAGGGTCTTCTCAGATATGGCCAACCCCAGTCAGGTTTTCCTAGACCAGAGAGGCCCAGGTCTCAGGAGGAGGACAGGGAGTTTCCTTGAGAATGAGACCGTCCTGTGAGGCCTTTAGACTCTGTGCTTTTCCTATGCTGTCCAGCAAGGGGTGCTTGCAAACCTGCAGCTCCCCCACCAGTGTGAGAAGATATGGAACCTTTAGTTCTCCTGATTACCCTGACCCTTCAGGGGTGTGGCTGACTGAAGCTAGTTTCTGAATTGCAGCCCTTGGCGTCTGAGTTCCCCAAAGGAAGTCTGTCCCTGGAGCTGGGCCATGCCCCCCTTTTCTTGGGATGTTGTGGTCTTTAGTGAGTTTTCTCTGCCACTAGACTTACAGCTTTGTCTCTTAGAGCTATCTTTGCTCCGCTATTGCCTGGTCCCAAAGTGCCAATCTTTGAGGCTTTTTGTAATAGGCTTCTTAGAATAGTTATTTGAAAAAAGACAGAAAAAAGATTTAAAAAAAAAGGAAAGAAAAAAGAAAAAGAAGGGTCAGTATAGACTATTTACAGTCCTTGCAGTTGTGATGGGCTATTGAGATGCAAAAAGACAAGGAGTTGAGGGAGATTAAGGAACAATCAAGAAACCAGAAAACTGTCTTTTCAGAGAAGGGCCCTGGCTCCCTGGGTTTGCATATGTGCCTGATTCTGTTTGAGCTCAGCACTCTATATTATGTTATCTCTGGCTCCAAAGGTCTCCTTTTTTTTTTTTTAATTGCTGTTTTTGCTAGCCCTGTCTCCTCTCTGCCATGCTGACTGCTCCCAGATTTTCCAATGTCTGGTCTTAGTTTATCTATGGTTGGAATTTCTATTCAGCAGTCTGAGTTTGTTAATCAGAGCTGCAACTGCAGTTCTCCCTTCTGGTTCCCAGCACCGATGGCCCCTCCTCCCTTGGGATCATGCCTGGCAAGGAGAGGCATAGGCCCCCTGGCTGTGAGAACTTACAGATTTCACTGTTTTCAGCTGCTCCATGCATTCATGAGTGTTGTATGAAGTATGTCCAAACTCAAATTCCTCTGTGGTGTCCAGTCCACATAGTTCCTGACTCTCTACCAACTGCCCCAGAGAAGTAACTAAAACCCATACCTCACCACCCTGCCATCTTGCCCCACCTCAAATACCTGTATTTATTTATTTATTTTTAATTAAAAAAATTTTTATTTACTGAGATTGTTCACATACTATACAATTATCCAAATATCCAAAGTGTACAAACAATCAGTTGCCCCTGGTACTATCATACAGCTGTGCATCCATCACCACAATTAATTTTTTTCATTTTTTAAAGCATTTTCATTACTCCAGAAAAGAAATACAAACAAAACAAAAGGAAACTCAAATCCTTCCATTCCCCTAACTAACCCCTCTCCATTGTTGACTCATAGTATTGGTATAGTACATTTGTTACTGTTGATGAAAGAACGTTAGAATACTAACTGTAATTAGTTTGCAATAAGTATATTTTTCCCTGTATGCCCCTCTGTTTTTTTTTAAGGTTTCAGGATAGTATTTAATTTTCACATATTTATATTCATCTTATTTGATATCACAAAACAGTGGCCATGTTATAAATTTTACAGATGAGGATATTGTTGCACTATTCTCACCATACTTAGGTTGCAGAATAAATCTGAATACAGATCAATACTTCTTCTTCTTCCTCCTTTGTATATTTACAAACATACCTACATATAACCCTTGCTATTCAAATTTTTTTTTTCTGAACCAAGGAACTAAATGCACTGAGATAATTTTGTTTTATTTATAGGAATTCTCACTGTAAACTATACAAGCTTAGGGATCAGAGAGTAAATATATGTATATATATATTGCCAAACCCTCTAACTGAACTCAGAAGCTAAAATGGTTCAGTATTTTCCATTAACTATGCAATAAATAGCAAATCTTGCATCCACAATTAATGTTCTTTTGTTTCAGTGTTTGAAATGGAAGTTAATAATTTCCACTTAAATTTAGTGGTTCAATGACTACAATAACAGATGTCTCTCCATATATAGACATTTTCACCAGCACTTATCCCTATATGCCTCTGCTCTATATATCCCATGCCTATCTCCAGACAATGGCATCTAATCTATACCAACCAATAAAAGGTAATTGAGAATACACATTTTTTAATGGTCTCAAAGAGTATTCCTTTGGATTTTAAAAGAAGTCTGTATTTTTAATTATTCTTAGTCTAATTCCTGTTTTATCAATTAGGAAACTAAGAGTCATCTTACAAGTTAAGTGAGATGACCACATTTACAATCAGCAAGTCAGAAAAGTGAGGCAAGTATCTTCATCTTCTGACTTCTAGTGTTTCAGAAAGAATACCATACCATAAACCTGAGTTATCCATTTGAAATAGAGTGAAAGAAATGGTTGCATGGAATAGGATGTGACACCAAGTATGTTTTATCCTTCATAATGTCACCATTCTGCAATGTCTGTTTATTCCTCTCTGAAATATGGAATTAAAAATAATTTAATATAGGGTTGTGTGTTTTGATGACTATGATGACAATAAAGCCAAACTTATATTCAGTGGTCACTATATGGCTTAAAAAATGCATCTACATCTAATATTACAGAACCTTTCTCCATATCTCTCTCTCCTTTCTTTGTTTCTCTGTCAGTAGGGCTCTCTTTAGTATCTCAAGTACGGCAGGTCTTCTATTAGCAAAATTTCTTAGCATTTGTTTGTCTGTGAAAAAATTTAAGCTCTCCTTCAAATTTGAAGGAGAGCTTTGCTGGATAAAGAATTCTTGGTTGGCAATTTTTTCCTCTCAGAATTTTAAATATGTCATGCTACTGCTTTATCGCCTCCGTGGTGGCTGCAGAGTAGTCACTACTTAGTCTTATGTTTTTTCCTTTGTATGTGGTGGATTTCTTTTCTCTTGCTGCTTTCAGAACTTGCTCCTTCCCTTCAGTATTTGACAGTCTGATCAGAATATGTCTCAGAGTGGGTTTATTTGGATTTATTCTATTTGGAGTTCACTGGGCATTTATGCTTTGTGTATTATGTTGTGTAGAAGGTTTGGGAAATTTTCCCCAACAATTTCTTTGAATACTCTTTCTAGACCTTTACCCTTATCTTCCCCTTCTGGTACACCAATGAGTCTTATATTTGGAAGTTTTACTTTATCTATCATACCCCTGTGGTCCATTTCAATTTTTTTTTTTTATTTTTTTCCCCATTCTTTCTTTTGTTCTTTCATTTTCTGTTTTGTTGTACTCCAGGTCACTGATTCGTTGTTCAGCTTCCTCTAGTCTTGTACTATGAGTATGCAGAATCTTTAATTTGGTCTACCGTTTCTTTTATTTCCATAACACCATCTTTTTTTTATTTACTCTTGCAATTTCTTCTTTATGCTCTTCCAGGCTCTTCTTCATGCTTTTTTATCCTGTGCCATGTCCTTTATATCCTGTGCTATGTTCTCATTGTTTATCTTTAGTTCTTAGATCAATTGCTCCAAGTACTCTCTCCTCTGGTCTTTTGATTTGGGTATTTGGGTTTGGGTTATCCATATCATCTGTTTTTTCATATGCTTTAAAATTTTCTGTTGTTTTTGGCCTATTGGCATTTGCTTAACTTGATAGGGTTCTTTTATAATATGTACGCTAATTCAAACACTTCTTTCTAATTTGTCAGATCTACAGCTTGGTGGCATACACTTTCTCTAACTAACCAGCAGGTGGCATCTGCAAGCCACCTATTCCCCTCAAGCCAGTTCTCCCCAACTTTGTCTTTTGTGGTGTGTGGGGGTCTGATTCTTGTGGGGTCCAATTGGTACACCAGTTTTGCATGTGTAGTTGGTGCTGTCCACCCTGAATGTGTAGTGTGTGTCTGAGCAGTTAGGGAGTGAGAGTGGCTTTAACTATCAAACCTTCCAGGTGTTCCTGGAGATTTAAGGCTGTTCCAAGAGTCTAAACCTTCAGTTCAGTCTCACCACAGATTATCTCTGCCACTGACCCACAAGTCCTTGGTATTGGTGTATGGTCCCTGGGATTTCTGAGTGGGTCTCTCTTCCAAGCCATGCCCTTCTAGGGCCTCTGCTGAGGGAAGGCTATGCTATGTCACAAGTGTGCCCCAACCCTCAAGGGAAGTTCTGGGCCACAGGGCTGTGTAGGGGCATTCCCCACCTGCTGAAAGGATGGCTGAATGGGGCATGTTAATTTCCCCCTTTTCACACCACTCTGCCTTCCTAGCTCTGGGACAATTAGCTGCCAGTGTGTGAAAGGCTTCTGTCCACACCAGATATTATAGCATGTGTGTGCTGGAAACACTTCCCATCACACTGGGTTTTTTTGGTGCAGCTCTGGGCTATGAAGCCAGTACTGGTCAGGAGCAGTCCCAGCCTGACAGGAAGATGGCTATAAGGGGCATGGGTTTTTTCCCCTTTTGGCTAACCTCTGCCTGCCTCACTCTGAGACAGTTAGCAGCAGGTGCACAAAAGGCTATCATCCATACCAAATACTGAGGCATACTCACAGGTTGTGGAGATGCCATTTCTGCCACGCTTCCCTGCATGGTTCTTGCTGCTGTATCCACAGCTGCTTTGGGGTTTTTAAAAAAGAACTAGTCTGACTCCAAATGCCAACCCACAGTTTCCCCACACCGCAGTGTGGCTGCCGGATATTCGGCAGGCTTACTCAATCATTTCAAAATGCAGACTCCCGGTTTCACCAAGGCACTGTCTCTGTGGAATTAGCAGACCTTGTCCAGCTGTTGCATCGCTGGAACTGGTGTTCTGGGTGACTTTCTGGCTTTTATCTAGTATTTTTCATGGAGGTGTTTTTTTGCCTGTCTCTCCTAACTGCCATCTTCCAGAGGTCCAGATCCACTGATTTTACTTGCAGATTTTATGCTGCGATCTCAGGCATTCCTCCCAATTCAGGGCGGTATATGATGAGTGGACAGTCATGTTTGTCCCCTCGCAGTTATTCTGGCTTATTTACTAGTTGTTTCTGGTTTTTTTAGTTCCAGCGGGACTAGTTGGCTTCCACTCCTCTCTATGCTGCCATCTTAGATCCCTCTGTATTTATTTTTAATATGTAATATATACACATATAGTAAAATATTCAAAAAGTACAAATGGGTGCACATTGTAAAATAGGTTTCAGTCTTCCTTAACTTCTTTCTGCCAATAACCCCAACCATTGTTACCAGCTCTTCATGTGCACTTTTCCATAGCTATAATGTTCACCTACAGGTATATAAATTTTGAAAATAACAACATACTATTTGCACTGTACTGAATCTTCCTTTTTCATTTACTATAACACAGGTAACCTTTTATAAAAGTACCTAAGGAGCTGATTCATTTTGTCTAAGAACTTAATATCATTGCATTCTGTCCAATACTTTTTAATAATTTAACTTTTCCTCTGTTTATGGACATTTACAATTTTACTATCATTTGCTATGACAAGAAGTGCTATAATACATGTTCTTATAAATTTTCCATCATTCACATTTGCAAGTTTATATGTAGGTCAAACTCCTTCAAGGTGGAATTGTTGGTTCAAAGGACATTTTTAATATTGGTAGATATTGTCAAAAGTGCTCTTCATAAAAAATTCTACTAATTGAGTCTCCCACTTAACATTTCCCCACATTCTTCTCAATTATGTTTCCTGACATCCTTATCAGCAAAGCATATTACCAAAATTTTTTGGTATTTGAAAATCAGAGAAAAAGAGGATAATTTGTAGTAGTTTTATGCTTCATTTGTTTTATTATCAGTAAGCTAGAGTATTTTTTTCTTATGTTCAACAGCTATTTCTATTTTAGCTGAACTATCAGCTCCCATTCTTTGCCCATTTTTCTGTAGAGACATTGCATGACTTTTCCTTATTGGTTTGTAATACTCCATGTATTATATATATTTATATATTATGGAATATATTATAGAAACTCTTTAAGTATTATGGAAATCTGTCCTTTTTTTGTGATATGAGTTGTAAATATTTCTACCAAGTAAATCACATTTTTTTTTTTCTTTTTCATGGGACTTGTTTTATCATTTAAATTTTAAAAAATTATATAATCAAATTTGTTATTGTTTTCTTTCATGGTTCTGAATTTTGTGTCATACTAAGAAAGGCCTTTCACACACTGAGATTGGTTGTAAAAGAATTTTTCCCCATGTTTTCTCTTAATATTTTGTGGAATCATTTTCCATGTTTAAATCTGGAATTAATTTTTGTATGAAGCATGTTTTAAGACTTGAATTAGCTTCAATTCAGAGAATTAACTGTTGTCCCAATGACATTTGTGGAATAATTTTGCCATTCAACCAAATGCTACTTTTTTAATATGCTATATTATCATGTCTATTAATGTTGATTTTTTGAAAATTCTGTGTTCCTCTCATCTATTCATGTATTCATATGTCAGTGCTACACTCTTTGAATTATCATAACTTTAAAAGTATTTTAATCTGGCCCTAGGCCAGTTCCTTTCCCCACACTACTTTTATTATCTTCTTTTTTGTTGGGATAGTCTTTCATTATCCATACTTGTTAATTTTCTCTACTCATTTACTTCAGAATTAACTTCAAAAGTAATATAAAATCCCACTGGCATTTTTATTAGGATTGCTTTAAATTTATAGATTATTAAGTAGAATTATACCTTTATGATAGTGGGCTTTACAATCAAGGTTCTCTTTTTGTCCCCAGTAGTCTTTTTTTTTTTTATGTTGTTTTTTCACACTCCTTTCTAACTATTACAGTATTTCTTGTTGCTTCCACTGCTATTGGGTGGTTTTATCCATTACATATCTAAGTTTTTTTCTCTTAATTGAAGTAGTAATAATTTTTGTAAATAAGTTTGTACCTAGAAATCTTAATGAATTCTTTTGTTGTTTGCTGCTGTTTTTCAGTTAGTTCTCTCAGGTTTCCAGTTACAGAATCATATCATGTGCAGATATTGATAATTTTACATTTTCATTTCCAATTTTTGTACCTCCTATCTCTATGTCCTCTTGATGACAACGTTAAGTTAGAGATGATTGTGGATTCCCTTGACTTGTTCATGAATTTAGTGCAGAAGGTTCTAATACATCCCATTAATCAAGATGCACGTTTTTGACTTAAGATAGATATATTTTATAATATAAATAAAAACTACATAAATAAATATAAATATAAATATAAATATAAATAAGTATGGTTACATGGGCCCAACTAATAGTTAATGAATCAAAATCTTCAGATTGTTTTCCAGTGCTCCATATTATTATCATAAAGGATTAATTTAATTGGGTACAAAAAGCATTGATTTTAACTACTGTACTGCCTTTACATGTGCTTTGTCAGACAGCTCATCTCTGTCCCTAGACTTCAGGTCACTTTAATCTATAAGTATAGTCTTCCTCTCAAGTACATTCCAAACCAAAATTTTAGACTTGTGCCAATTTAATTCTGCCCTCTTTCTACTGCTCATAACAAATTCTCTGCCCCGCTTGCCCAATTTTTCAGGCCTGATCTCTCCCCTGACACTGGCAATGGGAAGGGGGCATGATAAATTACTGAAGGCTTCTTTTCTCTTTCAGTTCTTCTTCCACTTTCTCCCATACACATCCAAGTTTGGTGTTTGCTCTCGCAGAATTGTGAAATGGGAAAGGGGGTTGATCAAAATGGAAAAAATTCTCCTTGACTTGACTGGTTCCATTTTTGTTGTTGTTGTTCTTTCCTTGAGAACTGAAACCTTTCCTCATGTCGTCCATTAAGGCAAGGCTACAGATTCTTGTTCTATTATGGGGTGTATTTGGGTGTCCTTCAGAATGTCTCTGTCTTTGTGGGGACTCCACATAGCATAGTTTTCAGACATGAGAAATGTACTGACTAATCTTTTATGGTAAGCATCAACTCCCTGTTTCACCAGGAGCTTATCCCACTATATCTCACTCTTCACTCTTTCAAGAAGCCCCTAGGCAGAGTCCCACAAGGCATTTCAAGCTGGTCATCAGCCTCAATGTTCATCTTGTCCCCAGTAATCTCATGCATGATTGCCTTGGGTCCTTGGTGTTTGGGCTGCACCTCAAAGGGTCAATACACAAAATTACACAGCCAGGATTCAGGCATCCATTTCTTTATTCATACATGTCTCCAAACTTCATGAGCACATATCAGAATTTCCCAAGAAATCTCTCTCTACCCTATGTCCAGATGCCCCAGGGTGGACCTATAAGTTTCTGTAGTTTAGCAAGAATCCATCCATAATCTGGCTTAGATGCCTGTCTTTCCTTGTAGAGATACCAGTCTCCATGGGGTGGTTCTCTTATAGTTTCTTTTATTCAGGTCCATGGCAAAGAGAGGAAAAAACCAAAGCTCACTTGCCTTAGGCCTGTGAACCCCTACCTTGATGATTCATATTTGAAAATTTTATTCTTCAATAATATGAAGGCAAAAAAACTAGGTGTGAATAGCAAGGCCCACTACATCGCCTTAACTATCTATAAGCTTATAGTTGTTCATTTATGTAGAACTTCAGCCAACATTTATTTTTCAACATTTTAACCTGAAGTGGGAAACTATCCAGATAATCTAATGCATGAAGACATGTTCAAAAACATGTAAATAGCAAAAAGCTTTGAGAGACATCCAAAGTTATATTGACTGAGAATGACTTTGCCAATGCTGCTGACATAGCATCATAATTTCTGGTATTTATCATAGCTAATGTAACTTAAAGTGTTTTCTCTCATGTCTCACTGGTAGAGCTGGTAACACTGGTTGCAGAAGCCTATGTTTCAGACAAAGCACTCTCTCAATGACTGATTAGGATCACATATTACAGTTTAGAGTTGGGTTGGCATTCATATCACTTTTATGATTTTCCTTGATACTGGGAAGGCATATTACATGGTAAAATCTCACATGGAAGAACCAGTGTTTAATTCCATTCCTTAACAATTTAATTTGTATTTGAAGATACCTCTTGTGAGAAAAGTAAGAATTCATATTTAAATCTATTTACTTTAAAGCTGTGTCCATACTATTTATATAGTGATGTCTTCTATGGTTTGTAATTGAAGCATGTTTGCTTTGTTTTTAAATGTGTATATATACCTACAAACCAGTTGGAAAGAGAATTACCATTAATAGGAACAGGATGATATTTTGTATCTTTTAGCACAAAATAAAATAAGTCAATAATTATTTAATTTGATCAATATCAACTTTAATATTGTCAATTTAAGTCCGTTTTTTTTTTTTTTGGAGGGGTGTTACCAAATTTGATTCCAAAATGGAATACAATTACTCAAAAATTATCACCTGCTACTATTTTTTATATTTAGTAACTGCAGCTTAACATACTAAATCTCTAATTATTAACAAACTGAAAGGGTTATATTGTATATTTTATTGCCAGAATTGAACCATTTAGAGAACGTTGATGTCATGTCAAAATGCTCAGAGTGGATGATTGGCAATATGCTCATTTAAAGCATTTCATATATATGTCCTTATGGATTGAGACACTTCTTAAGAAATCAATGTAAAATATTAATTCCCTTAGAGATTTTTTCTGAAGGAAGTAATGTCTATAGTATGAATTCAAACTTCTGAGTGAATAAAGCTTTAGCTAATGAAAGTATCAAAAAATTGTGAATACTAATCCTCACAAAAGAAGATACAAAATGAGTGTAGACCTTCCTCAGGGTACACACCCCTATAGAGCTGTGTAGCATAATGTAATCATTATGAAATTAGGGATCTGTATATATTCAGCTTCATTTCATTATCAAGTGATTTTATAATCTTTTGAAATGGTACAGTAAATTAAAATGATCAGTTGCAAGTAATTTTTTTAAATCCTTCTTAATGATTTGAGCCAAAAAGGGAGTTAATTGATAGAGGAACTCAAAACTAAAATAACAGATCTCTGCTGCCTTCTCCTGGTACTTACATCCACTGCTTAGAAACCCCAGAGGAAAGATGGCATTTTATTTAAAACAGTCTCAATAAATATCCCAAGTCAGATAGTTATTGGTAAAATTGGAGCATATTCCTGTTCTTGTCCAATCAGTATGGAGAAGAAAAGCTTAGTTACCAGTTCACCTGTTGGAGAAGTGTATGGTAACAGTTCCTCCCAAACTGTAACAACTAAGAGTATGTAGTTCTCCAAAGGAAATATGACTTCTGTTATCAATGAATATTGAATAAAAACCATTGCTGTTGTGTATGAGTCACAGTGTTACAGCATTTTTTAGCACCGTACCATTAAATATGCAACAGACTTCTAGGTTTATAGGGGAGAAAAATTAGGAAATCTGTGAATGATATCAAATAAGCCAAATGACAATAATTTTAGTTAGCAAAACACTGTACCAGTGTAAGTATTATTCTAATGTTAATAATATATATTAAATAAAAATATTTACTTTTAAATAGCATTCATCCTTTCTATATTTTTTATAATCAGAGAAAAATGCATGTTCATTGTAAACAAATGAAAAACTATGGAGAAATGAAGAAGTAATTAAATTCAAATATAATAGCACCACCCAGAATGATTAAACACTGTTGAAATGCTCTTGAATATATTATTTCTTATATGTAATATTTTTAGTGGAAAGTTTGGCATTGACTTTACCCTTTTGTATTTAAAATCTGATAATTTCAGGCTACATAATTTCACTCCAAGTGCATACCATTTTATCTACATCCTAAAAATAATAATTTTCATTATAATTTAGTTCTGAGTATTTTCTAAATTTCAGTATAATTTTTTCTTCTATCTTCACATTATTTAGGAGAGGTTTTTTGTTTGTTTGTTTTTGGTTTTATTTTGTTTTTATTTTTGTTTTTGAGGGAAGCAGTCCCACCCTAGAATTCTGGAAATGGCTAAAAACAGGACACCTGGCACTGGACAGATAAGATTCACATCAGGATTTTTAGTTATGTATACTCCCAGCCTGGGGAAGGAGGACACTGTACACCATGCAGGGCCACATGTGTCTTATACTCAGAAGCAGACTGAGCTAGCAGGGGCTGTGGAAGGCAGGCCTTGTTGTAACAAGAGGGTGGGGTAACCTCTAGTTCTTGAGGGAGGATGTGCTTGGCTTGTTTGAATAAATTTTGGGGCTAGCAGAGGAGTCAGACTCATTGGTTGAGAACCAGGTGGAGTGCAGCTAGTCTGGCTGATTGGGGATCTAGCCAGATGTGGCCCTTTCCCACCGGGTGATGGCCATATCTGACAAAAGCAAGGAAATTTGTGGTTAGGCTGTTAGGGCCCTATGATACTCAAAGACACAAGGGGACACATGAAATTTTAGTCCTTACAATACATCTTCTCTTTTGGTAAGTTTAAATCTTTTTTTTTTATAGCTAAATTTTACTGAGATATATTCACAAACCATACAATCATTTGCAGTATAAAATCAATTGTTCATAGTACCATTATATAGTTATACATTCATCACCACAATCAATTTTTGAACATTTTCATTATCACACACAAAAAAGAATAAGAATAAAAGTTAAAGTAAAAAAGAACACCCAAAACATCCTGTACCCCCATACCCTCATTTACTTTTTGCCCTCATTTTTCTACTCATCTGTCCATACACTGGATAAAGGGAGTGGGAGCCACTGAGTTTTCATGATCACATGGTCACACACTGTAAGTTATATAGTTATACAATCATCTTAAAGAATCAAGACTATTTGGTTGCAGTTCAACAGTTTCAGGTATTTCCTTCTAGCTATTCCAATACACTAAAAACTAAAAAGAATTATCTATATAAGGCATAAGAATAACCTCCAGAGTGACCTCTTGACTCCATTTGAAATCTCTCAGTCACTGAAACTATTTTGTTACATCCTTCTTCCCCCTTTTGGTCCAAGATGGCTTTCTTAATCCCAGAATGCTGGGTCCAGGCGCATCCCTGGGAGTCATGTCCCACATAGGGGGAGGTCAATGAGTTTACCTGCAGAGTTGGTTTAGAGAGAGAGACCACATCTGAGCAATAAAAGAGGTTCTCTGAGGGTGACTCTTAGGCACAATTTTAAGTAGGCTTAGCATCTCCTTTGCAGTAACAAACTTCATAAGGGCAAGTACCAAGATTGAAGGCTTGGCCTTCTAAATTGGTAGCCCCAATGCTTGTGAGAATATCATTAGTTCCCCAGGTGGGGAAATTTAATATTTCCACATTTTCTCTCAATCCCTCAAGGGGGCTTTGCAAATACATTTTTATTCTCTGCCCAAATTACTCTGGGATGTATTGGGGCGTCACGCTAACCTGCACAAGACAACCAGATTTCACTTCCTATACAATGTTCCATGTAATTATTTGGTTTGAATAAACTGACTATACAATTTAAAACATATAGTGTGCTACAAAAAATATTGATTTTGCACCTAATAAGCATCTCTTCCTTTGGTCTCACACAAAAGTTGAGGTTTTAAAACACTGTCAATATCATCCTCTACCCTTTAGTCTGATCTTCCTTAGTCCTAGTTATGCATTCACCATCACTATCTGTATGAGGACATTTCCTTTCCTTCCACAAAGAAAGAGGAAGAGATGAAAAAAAAAGAGAATATTTTTAAATGAAGTTTTTGAAGTTTAACTTTTTGTTATTATTTTGGACATAGAATGTGCTCTTATCTGATATCAGTTTTTGAAATCTATTGCAACTTATTTTATGACCTTTTCTGTAGTCCTTCTTATAGGTTATATGCATATGACAACATATTAAAATAATGTGAAATCTCTGATTCAGGGTTTCAGATGTTTCTTTATATGTATGAAAATTAAATTCCATTTAAAAATTTTGGACTTAAGTTTTTCTATATTTTGTTTGACCATTTTAACCTTATCTTTTTGTTACCAAGCAATGGGCTCACTGCCCAATGTACATAGAATCCAATAGTGTGACCCCAGAATGTTGAGAAAAGAAAGAGTTTTATTTGTGCAGGTGACCAGCAAGGAGACAGAAAGGCAAGGTTAAATCTGTCTTCCAGATCCAAGAACTAAGGGAGATTTAATGGATGGAATCAAAGGGAGGTGGGGCCAATGATGGGATTCAGGTTGGCATATTCTGATTTGTTGTTTATAGGGCTGTCTATATATGGTAGAAATATGCCAGAATCTTCCTTCTGAGTCACCCCTTGCTTTTTATTTGCCTCTGATGACTCCTTATCCCTGTAATCTTTGTTCTGAGGAAGGTGATTTTTGTTCCTAGTGTCTCAGGGGTTGTTCAAGGGGCAAGAGCACAAAATGTCTGTATCTATGCATGCTCCATCAGCAGCTGAGTTTGACTGCAGCTAAGTTTCATGGCCTATAAGACAAACTCAGGAAAGAATTTTAGTAATGAGAGATGGAGAAATTCTGATAAGCAGCAGGTTTTGGCCTGAATCTTGATTTTTAGTTAGGACTCCTGGCTATCTGCCTATGGTTTCATTTTGACTTGTGAATTCCTGATCTATACTGGCAGAGTATATTCAAGTCTCAAACACAGGTAAGGGAAAGCTTTTTCTTTTTACCAACATCCATGGCAAGCAGGAGTGGTTGGTATCCCACATTGGCTTTCATTGCCTCCTCATTTTCCCATTTGGAATTACTTGGATACTTTTATTCAGCACTTTGTTGTACCATATTGCTAGAAGAGTAGATGCAAGAGTCTTTTAATGAATAGTTTTACTTTTGCAAACTGCCTGACATGCTCCCACATGTCTTAGGGCAATGGTTCTCAAATTGTTTAAGTTTCCTCGGTTGCTCCAGCAAATACTGAAATGGGTTGCCTTAATCAATGGGAACTTAAGAGTTTTGAGGACATGGAAATGTCTAAATCAAGGCATAATCAAATCAATGCTTTCTTCCTCAAGACTGGCTGCCATTGATCTTTGGCACCTCTGTCACATGGCAAGGCACATGTTAGCATCTGCTGGTCTCTTCCTTCTCCTCCAGGTTTCATTGATTTCAGTTTCTTGCTTCTGTGGTTTTCTCTCTCTGTATTCATTCCATTTATAAAGGATCCCAGTAATAAGATTAAGATCCATCCTAAATGAGGTGAGCCAGACCTTAGCCTCATCAAAAAGTCTGACTTACAATCCACCCAGAGGAATGGATTAGATTTTAAAACATGTCTTTCTGGTGGTACATACAGCTGCAAACCACCACAGCGTTCCTCCAGCCAGCATCATCATCATCATCTAGCAACTTGTGACCGTAAATTATCAGGCTCCACCCCAGACATACTGAATCAGAAAATCTGTTGTGGGTAGCAGCAATCAGTGTTTTAAATATCCCAAGTAATTCTGATTTCTACTCATGTTTGCAAACCAAGATCCTATTGTGTACCTGGCCAAAAACCTGCCTTGGGACACAGTGTCCATTACTTCACAATCTGCCTGCATGAAACCTCACTTATCCTTCAAAAAGAAATGCTGAGAAAACAAACCCGGTTTTCTTCATCTTTTAACATCTCATGTAATTTTCAAGGTAGCAAATCCTAGTTCTAATAAACTTGATTCATTAGAGCATGAATATGGTATTAAGTGGCGCTAAATCTCTTATCTTCCCTAACTTAATATATAATATTTGATGTCCTGTTTTTTTAAGAAAAATTTTTCAGAGATAATTCGGAAATTATCTTCTCTTGTAACCCACTTTATTGATGTCAGCACTTAAAATTAAAAATAGGTAGAAAAGTAGGGTGGACCATAACATGCTAATGTGAATGACTTTTTTTTCTGGGTTCTTAATTTTTTTGTCTTTATTAGAGCAGTTGTGGATTTACAGAACAATCATGGCTAAAATATAGAATTCCTATATACCACCCTACCACCAATACCTCACATTGGTATGAAACATTTTTTACAATTGATGATAATCCATTTTTATAATTGTTATATGAATTAAATCCATTGTTTAACTTGGGGTCCACTGTGTAGTGTAGTTCCATGGATTTTTTTTAAAAATTTATTCTTTTACCATATATACAGTGTAACAGTTCTGCTTTTAATCTTATTCAGGTATATATTTCAGTGCTGTTAATTGCATTCATGGCGTCGTGTTCCCACTAATCTGTTACCAGAACATTCCAAATTGGAACTCTATACTTTTAAGCCTTAATTTCGAATTCCCTATCCCAACCCTGACCCCTGGTAACTTACATTCTAGATAAATATATTTATAATTTTTACATCTTCTTATTAAATTGTCCCCTTTATCAGTATACAATGACCATCTTTCTCATTGCATACTTAAAGTCTATTTTATATGTTCTTAGCATAGCTGCCCCAGCTCTCTTTTGGTTCCTACTTGAATGGTATATGTTTTTTTTCCCATCCTTTCACTTTCAACCTGCTTGTATCTTTGAATATAAGAGAGTCTCTTGCAGATTGCGTCTAGTTGGGTCATGCTTTCGTTCCAATCTGCCAATCTCTTCTTTTTGACTGGAGCGTTTAATCCATTTACATTTAAAGTCATTACTGATAATACAGGACATTTTCTGTCATTTTGCTATTTATCTTTGTATGCCTTATACTTTTTCTGTCATTCATATACATTAATGCCTACTTTCATATATATATATATATATATATATATATATATATATATATATATATATGGTTTATTGTGTTGCATCATATTGAGTTATTGAGTGCCTTATCATTTCCATCTGGACATAGTTTTCATCTATTTTCCTTTAGGTTACCATGGGTTTAATATTTAACATCCTTAATATATAACTATATTTGGTTTAATTACAACCTAATTTCAATAGCATTCACATATACTTTCCTATATCCCTCTCTCTCTCCACCTTTTTTTGGTAATTGTTACCACCTATATCTTTGTATACTGAATGTCTAAAGTCATAGATTTATCATTACTTTTTATTCATTTGCATTTTAGCACTTGTAGGAAGCAAGAAGTCGAGGTACATATAAACCCAGTGTGCTGGGTTTTCCCTGTCTTTCTCTACTTCTGTCTTGTTCTGGGTTTTACTTGTTAGTTGTTTTGGAGTTCCCCTGTTTGCAGAAGTCCTCTGGTTTGCTAGAGCTGTTATGCAAAATACCCAAAATGGATTGTCTTTTGTAAAGGGGATTTATTAGGTTATAAATTTACAGTTCTAAGGAGACAAAAGTGTCCAAACTAAGGCATCAACAAGAGGATACCTTCACTAAGGAAAGGCCAGTGGCATCCAGAGCACCTATGTCAGCTGGAAAGACACATGGCTGGTGTCTACTTGTTCTTCGCTCCTGGGTTGTGTTTCAAAATGGCTTTCTCCAAAATGTCTCTGGGCTTCTGTCTCTCTTAGCTTCTCTCAGCTCTCTTCTTGGTTCTCCTGGGGCATTTCTCTAAGCATCTGGGAGTCCTCTCTTTGCTCCTCTAAGGCAAACTCTGAGCTTCATCTCTGAGCTTAACATATCCAAACATCCTTCTGCTTGCATCTCCCATCAACTCCAAGGATCTGGGTCTGTGTCAACTCTTAGCATCTTCTGGGGACAAACTCTTTCCAAAATGTCTCTCTCAGCTTCTCTGAGCTCCTCTCTATGAGCTCTCTTAAAGGACTCCAGTGATCTAATTAAGACCCACCCTGAATGGGAAGGGTAACACCTCCATGGGAATAATCTAATCAAAAGGTCTCACCTACAGCTGGTTGGGTCACATCTCCATGGAAACAACCTAATCAAAAGACTAATAAGTCTGGCCCCACAAAATTGCATTAAAGAACATGGCTTTTGTGTGGAACATAATAGATTCAAACCAGCACACAGGAGTTTGGTTGTCTCCTCTGTTGTCCAGGAGACAGACTTCTCTCTCCTGGGTGTTTGAAGTTGGCAGGACTTTGTCCCAGACTATCTGCCTGCATAATTTTTTATACTGCTGTCATTGTCTCAAGCTGTTTTTGCCTTGATGGCAAATACAGGAAAGGGAGTCACCCCACAGAGGACTTTCCCAGGTCTGTCTTTCCCAGCCAAACAGGGCCATGGACCCATGAAAGAGGGTGTGGAGACCAGCTCCAATGTTTCTTGGGGAGGGTGTAAGCAAGAACACTAAGAGCTTCTTCAATGGCTCCCAAAAGCTGAGCTTTCCTAGCCTTCCAGCAAATGCCTCCCTTCAGCTAACTCTCCCCTGTAGCCCTGAGGAAGTGATGCATCTTTAAATCTCCAACACCTCTACCCCTGTGTGGGGAGGGTTGAATCAATGGGTGCCTCTGCCTTTGTCTGGGGTGGTTTAAAATAATAGCTGCCCTTAGAGTCAGGACCCAGTGGTCCAAATTCACTAATCAGAAGCTGTGATCAGTGATTGGCTGTGCCCACTCCTGGTCTTGGAAAAGAGGATTTGTATGTCCATCTCTCTCACCAGTTAGCCAGGAGCTGGACCCCAAGGAGTCCAAATGCAAGAGTGGGGTATGGGCACTGGTTGCTGCCTCATGGAGAAAGCAAATTACAGTTATTCACCAAAGTTTATCTACCTTTTCCTCCCACTTTTCCCTATATGCTGTACAATGTTCTTCTGGCCTCTGGAATTTCCTGGATGACTGTTTGTTTTGTTTTGGCCTGTTTGTTTTAATTTTTTAGTAGGGTAGGACACCTCTAGAGTAATGGAGTAAAAACTATGGTTTAGCTTCAGTATAGAACACATTCAGTGTGTAGACTCGGGCAAAATTGTAAGTAATATTGTCATGACCTATATAAGGAGAAACTTTATTCAAAATTTTGATACAAAAATTCAAAAGGATTTCTGTAATAAGAGGAAGGGAACTTGGTAATAGGGAAAGGGGGCTATTTCCATAGGAAGAATGCTCCTATTTTAAGATGCACAAGCATTTTGAAGGTCAGACAGAAGGAATTCTATTTTATTGTGAGGTGAAAAGAAGACTAGAAAGAACCAGGTATGGGGGAGTGAGTGATATGATTGGACAGTAAGTCAGAGAATGTCTTCTCTTTTAGTCAGCTGAATCCTCAGGAGGGGCACTTGAGGAGGAAGTATGCTGGCTCAGGCTGAGGATGGGTCAAAGCTCAGGGATCAAGGAAGGAAAGAAGCTTCAGAAGGAAAGAAGTTTGGTCATTGTGTATTTTGTCTAAATTGGTCAGCAGGTACAAACAGTTCAGCTAATCATTTATGAGGTAAAGAATAGAAATTTTGATTGTCTGTTTGACTTTATCATAAGTAAACAAGAGAGCATCTATGAGTCTTATTTAAGTCATAGGGGAAATTCTGGTTCTTTGCAGTAAGCCATTTCCTGGCACACAAATGTTTGTGGGGGTTAGGGATATCTGAACCTTACCTGTTTCCCAGGAGCACAGGGCTCAGGTAAAGTTTAATGTTATCTTATATAACTCAATCAGTACAACATTACTCAGAGGATGAAAAGGAGAATTGAAAAAGTTAAATTGTGTATCCAATGTCACACACTCCTGAGTCCAGATTCAGATTTAGGTGTATCTAATTCCAAAGCCACTTTCACTTAAACTCCCCCCTTTTCCTTAACTACCAAATAACAGATTCCTCATCAGACATAAAGTGAGTGTGATTAGATGGCCTTATCTACGTCCTTCCAAATATAGATCAACTGTGATTTTTCTTATATAAACCAATCCATCCAGAATATTTTTTAAGCCCCCAATATAGTTTTGTAATTTTCTTATTTATTTACTCACTTACTTTTTGTAAATGACATTTTCTTACTGGCTTAGGTGAGAAGAAATCTGACATTATGCTCAGATTGTTTTAAGGAGTTGAAGGCCATTGTAATTCTGATACTTTGGGCTATGTTGTTTTCCTTTCACTGTATTGCCTTTGACCGACTGGTTACATCTTTTGAAAGTTAGATCCAGGAAATCAGCAGTTATTTGTATTATACTTTCTACAATGCAATTGCTGTTGGGTATTGTAAATATTATTATTTAAATTAAAGCTACAGTTTGTTGAGCATTGCTAAGAAATATTCTCTGGTGTTCATTATTTTATATAAACTTTGTCACACATTGGTTTGTATGTGAAGGGATAAAACAGAATATGCATTTGGCCATGTTTGATAAAAATTTTCTTAAGAACTGAATATAATAAGATAGAGACTGTAGGGAAATTAATTCTTGCCTGGTAAAAATATCATATTTTGTGCTGCCCATACCTATTATTCTATTTAAACTACCAGCCAGAAATCTTCCTGTGGCAATATAAATATGATTACAGTGTTAGATTAAATAACTGAGCTATGGTGGACACTTGGAATTACTTCATTTTGGTTATGATAATTTTTTTAAATGCTTATTTTATTATTTTGTCATTGTTGAACTATTTTAATTAGATCTTGTCCAGTTTACATTATTAAGGTTCTAGTACTGTGTAGGAATAAAATTTAAAAACAATAACTTTAAAACATATTTAATAAGTTCCTTGTCAATAGAAATTACAAATATTATCTATATCATTCTAATCTTATTGTGATTTTTTTTTAAATGGCAAAACAGAAAATACAGTTTAAAGGCACACATGTATGTTTTTTCCCTGGGAAAGAAAAAGAATTTAAATATTACTGTGAAGTTTTAAATATTTAATAATACAAATAATAGGATAAAATAGCATCTGAATATGTATCAATTATATTACCATATATCCTTTAGAAACTATAGATACAGAATTTTAATTAATGAAACCCTCCACTTGTAAATAACTTCAAAATATAAGACTTGTCAATTGTCACTCAAGTCAGATGGAAGAAATAATAACTATGGTGTCATTTCAGTCTAGTTTAACATCAACAGAAAACAATATTTAATAAGCTATAGCATTTGAAGGATGGTTTTGGACTTCTAAAAAATATTTATAACATTTGTTAATTAATGCCGTCTAATAAACTATAACCATGACCTTTCAACTACAAGAGTAGATTTCTATTACTACATTCAACACCATATTAACATTTTAGCTTAAAGCCCATCAATGTTTCTGTGACAATGACAACAAAAATTTACTTTTAAATTGTAAGTTTAAATTATTAGCATACTGTTACTGGAAATAAATTTAAATTCAATTTGTAATAAATTAAACTATTTAGAATCAGGTTGGAGAAAACTAACACAAGGCCCCTGCCTTCACTCAATTGCTGCCCTGGCCTTACCTCTCCAACTTGCTGAACCCCTCCAAGGACTTGTGTGTGTGTTTTAACATTCTAGGAAGTATTTATTTCATTTCTGACCCACAGCTATATATCAATATTTTTGGACTAGAGAACTGATGGAACAACCATTTCTTATCCGTACTTGACCAGCTATCCTACTGTGGGGTCTATTATATTAGAATCAAGCTTTTGAAAGATTTGGTAATGAAACATTGACAAAAGCAAAGCATGAGTTATTTTATTATTAAAAGATTTTTCTTTAAAATTATTTCTATTTCCCTGCATAGAAAATCTCCTGGGATTCAGGACACATGTTTGTGCTGGTTTGGAGCTCTTATGTACCCCAGAAAATGCTAAGTTCTTTTAATCCATCTCTGTGGGTTCAGACCTGTTGAGGAACAATTTGATTGGATTGTTTCAATTGAGATGTGACCCAGCCCATTCAAGTTGGGTCATAATCCTTTACTGGGGATCTTTATGAAAGGATAAAAGGCAGAGACATTTGGAGAAAGCTTAGAGAGATAAATGCCCCATCATTGCTAAGAGAGAACCCACAGATGCTCAGAGAGAAAGCCACTGGAATCAGAAGCTGAAAGTAATGAAGCCCAGGAGCAAAGGACCAGCAGACATTGGCCATGTGCTTTGCTATCTGATAGAGGAACTCCAGATGCCATCAGCTTTTCTTCAGAGAAGGTATCCTCTTGTTAATGCCTTAATTTGGACATTTTCATGGCCTTATAACTGTAATTTGTAACTTAATAAATCTCCATTGTTAAAAGCCAACTCATTTCTGTTATATTGCATTCTAGCAGCTTTACCAAATCAAAACAGTGTTAATTACCAATATCTGATTGAAGGGTAAAAAGAGTTCAGAATAAGTTCTATGGAGTATTTCAAATTATAGCCTTATATTAATGTGTCATTTTACATGTTTTACTCAGAAATTTTCTTTTTCACTTGAGAATATGTTTTAGAAATATGTATCAGTAAACATAGATCAAGTTCAGTTTTTAATGCTAGCATTCCATTATATGGTATACTATATGCATTCCCCTGGTAGCAGTAATTAAAGATATCTTTTTCAATGTATTAAAATTAATGTATCAATAAACATATTTGTTCTTATATCTTTTGGTGCCTAGACTACTATTTCTGTAGATAAATTCCTCAATGTGACATTCCCAGATCAAAGATGAGGACATTTACATTTTGGTACTATTAAACTGCCCTCCAAGAAAAGATTCTATAATCTTATACTCTGTGGTGGGTCAGTTTTCTTGCTTTCCTGTGAAACAGATTGTGACACAGATGAGTGTACAGACAGGTTACTGGGGAGTGCTCTCAGGAAAACAATCCTTTAAGGGATGAAGGCAGCAGAATTGGGCACAAGAAGAATTTGAACCATAATGCAGTTATGATAAAGGTCTCAGATAATCCCACAGGGAATTCTGAAATTGGATTGGCCCTTCAGGAGATGTCCCAAATTGAGGCAAAAACTAGGCTTTTGTAATTCTCATATCTACTAGTCATGAGAAACAAGGTTTCTTACCTAGGGGCATAACCTTGGGTGAGACAGCCCTTTTGTCCAAAGGCAATTCCTGGGGAAGGAATTGGATATGAGCCCTCAGCAGACAACACTCCTTGCTTGAACAATGAATGCCTTTGTTCTAGAAGGTGACATCTTGGGGTGGTGGTGGAAGGGGTATGCACCACAGTGCACACTAGGGTCTGCTCCTTGTGCCACTCAGATGTAATTACTTCACTTAATAAATTTCACTTAATAAGGTCTCCACACTTGGGAACAACCTCTCCAGGATTCTGGTTGGTCTCCTTTTTTGATAAAATGTATGTAAAGAAGATTAATGGTACAAACTGCAGCTAGCACTTCTGCTAGTGTAGGTGACTTACCTGGTGGGATTACCTAAAACTTCATTCCTCAAGGGTCTGAGCACCTGGTCACCATACCCTTCTGAGTCCATGGCTATACCATTGGCCATGTATCATTGATTCTTGGAAAGGGAATATCAAGAGACACCCTAGTGGACCTCCTTGGTAACAATTATATACTTTCTGGCTTCTATTGTATGATAGCAGCCATGTCTCCATCTAATGGTCAGAGTCAATTATCCCTGCCAGATGATGTCTTCCCTTTCCTACAGGTTTCTTGGCACAACAAGACTGAAATCACCAGGAGGCAGGCACAACTTATAGCCCTTCATTGCCACTCTGTGTGGGTTGTAGTGTGGTAGCAGTCATTTAAGCTCATATCATGTACTGAAGTGACACACTGTGAACCAAGTTTGGACATATTTCACCATTTTTCAGCTGGACATACCTCCCATCCCCTTTCCCCAGTCATTGGTATGAGCTGAGGGAGTGATGCCAGTATAACAATGTTAAGTGACATGGGAATCTGAGCCACCAGTTTGAACATCTTACTTGTGCCCTTCTACCCTGATCATGACCCATATCCATTTTACTATGGATTGATGCTGGGTCCTCCTACCTTGTTATGCATCTAAGAGACCTCAGTTCATAATGGGAAGTTCTGCTTACACAGTTACTTGATGTTTCATGGTCTGTACATTTTAGGGTACAATGGCATGCCAGAAGCTGTTTCCTAGATGATATATAATTCTCAGCTGCAAATGATATGGCTTTGCTCTAGAAGTCAAGGGTCTATACTATGATCCTCCTGTGGGGTTTTCTCTAAACTCCATACTGAGTCTTTTCTGATTATGAACACCTCTAAAACTATATTTTCCTATGTTGTATGGCCCAAGCCTCAGTGTTGATTGCATGGCAGCTTGAACTTTCTGAAGATTCCTTTCCTCTTTGGGCCCCACTTGTTATCAGTACCCTTCCATCTCATTCACTGAAATGGTTGGAGCAATATCCTAAAATGCAGAATATGCTGCCTCCAACACCCAAAGAGGCCTTTCAAGTGTTGTGCTTCCTTCTTAGTGGTAGGGGGTGCAAGATACAATATTTTGTCTTTAATTTGAAGGGGATATTCTGTCATGTCGTAGAGCACTGGACCCCTAAGAACTTCAAATGGTTTTGCAGGAGTTGGACAGGGTTTATCACCCATCCTTTGGAGGGCTTGTATCTTACCAAGGCCTCTAATGTACTTGCCACCTATGAGTCATCTGGCCTGATTAATAGGACTCCATTGCTGTAGTACACTGACGTGATATTTTTGGTAGGTCCAAATGGTCCCCATCCATTTGGGAAATAAGACAGAAGAGGAAGAATAAACTTAACCCTGGGACAGACTGTTGACTCTTCCATGTGAATACAAAATGCTTTAGGTCTGGTTCTCTTCCCCATTAGGGATTTAGAAGGCATTTGTCAGATAAATAGCCACATAACATTTACCTGAAGCTATGTTATCTGAAAAGATACATCTGTAATAGCAACTATAGTTGCAGTGATTACTTGGTTGAATTTGTGCTAGTCTACTATCACATTCAAGGATCCATCTAGTTTTTGCAGGAATGTACTTTAGATCATTAGGTATTTGCCTGAATCCAACAGTCTCTGAAATGTCTAGGTGTATTTCTTTCCCCCGATATTCAGTTATCTGAGTAAATTGCTGTAGAGTCATAATGGCAATCATTACTGCCTGAGTTCAGAAACCTTGTAGGGTTCTTCTTCCTTTGAATCAGCTTCTCTGCCTAAAAATTGACTTAGGTCCATAGATTAAATAAGGCATTTTTTGTTTTTATTAGGGTGGCTCACCTCAGTCTCCTCAATAACTTCTGCTTATACACATCGAGCAAATCCTTGTTTAACTGCTATTATCTTGCCCTTAGAAACACTCTATTCTAGTAATCACAAGCTTAATACATATGGCTTCACAGTATATTTCAAAATCTATTTTACTTTTTGCAAAATATCTTGGTATTAAATACTTCTCTTCCAGGGGAACATTATATTCCTTCAAAAATACTTTCAGAGAGTTTTATTAGACTTTCATTGAATATATAAATTAAATTGAGAAGTAACATTTTAAAAAGCATTGATTAAAGCTCTATTGTTTTCTTTATGTATATTTTATACATGCACCTTTGTGTATGTTTATGTGTGTGTATATGAATATGAATATGAATATGTGTGGTAGGTTAAATTATGTACCCCAGAAAAACATGTCCTTAATTTTAATTCATTCTTGTGGGTATGAACTTATTATAAATAGGACCTTTTGAAGATGTTATTTTTAGTTAAGATGTGGCCCAACTGAATGATGTTGGGCCTTAATCCAGATTACTGGAGTTCTTTATAAACAGAATGAAATTCAGACATGAAGACTGAAAACCATGGGGAAAAGCCAGAGTCAGTAGAGACTGGAGGAGAAAGGAGAAGACATTGAGGCATTGCCACATGCATTGCCATATGATAGAAAAGCCAAGGACCAAGGATCAACAGCAGGCAGCTTCAGAATGCCAGTCTACCGGGAGAAAGCATTATCTTGCTGATGCCTCAATTTTGGACTTCTCCTAGCCTCAAAATTGTGAGCCAGTAAAATCCCAATGTTTAAGCCAACCAATAGTATGGTATTTGTTTCAGCAGATGGGAAACTAAGACAGTGTATATCTATCTATCTATCTATCTATCTATCTATCTATATAAAAATATATATTCCAAGATAGTTTATATTTTAGTTGCTTTAGGGAATGGTATACTTTTCCATCACATTTTGCATTGCATATTAATAATAATTAAGACAAATATTGGTTTTAAGACACACACACATATATATATAAATAATTTCTAAATTGTTCTGGTTCTAATAATTTTAAAATTTATTCTACTGATTTTCTAAACAATCTGTTGAATTGTCTGGGTATAATAAAAGTTTTGCCTCCCTCTTCATTTATATTTATAGGTCTTTATTTTTTTCCCTTATCACATTGCATTGGGTAGAAGAGCTTATACTATATTCATTATTATTTAATTGCAGACAAATTATTTCATTACTGTTTTTGGAGGTTTTTTTGTAGTATCTCACCAATAAGAATTATTCATGTTTTATTTTCCAGGAAATATTCAAAAGGGAAATTTTCTTTTTTACAGCTTTGCTAAGAGCTTTTATCAATTTTGGGAGTTGAATTTTATCCAATGCTTTTAAAGCAAGGAACCATTTCTTTTCAATTCCCTTAAACTGTTAGTGTGCTGGATTAAATTAATGTTTTCTAATGTTGAGCCATTCTGGTAATTCCAGGACAAGCTCTGGTTGGTAATGGGTTCTTCTTTATGTACACTTTTAAATATTTATTGAAGAATTGCCAAGTCACACACATTTTAAAGTAAAATTTGTCTTTAATTCCACTTTTTTATATCACATTACTTAGTTTTGGTATCAGAGTTATCCTCACTTCATAAATGATTTAGGAAATCACCCATTATTTTCAACATTCTAGACAAAGTATAGATATTATCTGCTCTTGATGGTTTTGTAGCTCTTGCAAGTCAAAGAGTCAAGGCCTGTTAACTTCTTTTAGATATCCTTGGGTGCCAGTTTGGATATATTATGTCCCCCAAAAAGCCATATTCTTTAATGCAGTCTTGTGGGAGCAGATTTATTAATCTTTCTGATTAGGGTGTGACCTCTTGATTGAATGTTTGCATGGAGATTTGTCCCCACCCATTGAGGGTAGGCCTTGATTAGTTTACTGGAGTCCTTTAAAGGGAGCTCACACATAGAGCAGCTGAGAGACTTTTGAAGAGGCCTGCTGATGCTTAGAGATGCTTGGAGACATTTTGAGACGCTAGCCCAGAGTTTGCTCTGAAGAAGCTAAGAGAGGAAAAAATGCCCCAAGAGCAGCTGAGAGAGTCTTTTGGAGAGAAGCTAAGAGCTGACACTGATGCTGATGCTTGGAGACATTTGGAAAAAGTCATTTTGAAACCAGAACCCCAGAGCAAAGGATCAGCAGACGCCAGCCACATGACTTCCCAGCTAATAGAGCTTTTCCGACTGCTATTGGCTGTTCTTCAGTGAGGGTATCCTCTTGTTGGTGCCTTACTTCGGACACCTTTATGGCTGCAGAATTGTAAATTTGTAGCCAAATAACCCCCCTTTATAAAAGCTAATCCATTTCTGATATTTTGCATAATGACAGTGTTAGCAAACTGGAGCACCTTGTATGTTTATTTACTTCAGTTCTTGGTTATATCTCATTATATTTACTGCTTAAATAACTGCTCAGAATATTTTCACAATAACTATTATTCACACAAAAAAAATTCCCACTGAGTCCCATGTTAGCATTTATCAGAGTATAAAACTGAGTTTACAGAACTTTCTGACTTGATGAAGTATATACACAGTCAGAGTTTGGGCCAGAACTGGATTCCAAATTTCCATTCTTCCAAATAATTACTTGTTCAATTAAGGTAGGCAATAATATTTTGTGGGAATAACATTATAAGTGTTGTCAGGTGGCTTCCATTATTAAGTCTGCCACTATCAAACAAGCCACTCAATTTTTAAGAAGATTTTTGCCCTCAAATATAAGAAAATATATAATTTGTATTAAGCAAATTTTGGAAATTCTTTCAGTCTAGAATTACAGGCATATTTCTGACTCAAAATGTTATTTTATATACATACATCTAATGTGTAAGTTACTTTATAATGGGAAGTAAATCTTTCAACAATAATCAAGTTTCTTAAAATATGGAAATTTGTGTAAGAAAACATCTGTTGTATTTTATAAACAAAATTGGAAAACAGTATTATAAACCCTGACTTATAAGCATACTCAACTAAAAGTAGCATGGTAAAATGCAGCAAAATGACCATTTTTTTTTTCTTTCCACTGCTGACTTTTTCAAATTAATTAATTTTGGAATATTTTTTTAGAAACTTAAGCATATATATGTGAATAAAAGATGCACTTACAAGATAGTACTTGATTATCCAATGTAGAATCAATAGATTCATTATTTAGAATATCATAGATTTGTTTACAATAATTTGTCTACAATAATTTCCGGTAACTGAGGATTTTTTCCAAACTAGTATAAAATTAGATACAATATCTTACTGGAATATTTTCACTTAGTTAACTCTTAAGCGTTCTTTACTTAATGTTTTCATTTGCTTTTCTGTTCATCATAATTTAATACATGTATTTTAATTTCTATGGCTATGCAAATTTCTCTAAAATACTAGCTTTCAAGAAAATAATGCCAACTTGGGAATTATGTGTACCTTTCCTTGAAGGAAATTTAATTAAAACCATATATTCCATAAAACAACAGCAAATTTACATTTTTGCTCTTTAAATCCATCTTTGAGCTAATAAAAATAGTTCAATATTTAATTTACAATAAATACATATAGGAAAGTTGGGATGAGAAAAAAACACTAATTTTTATGCTTATATCCCAGAGGAAATTATTAACCTATCAGAGAAAATGTTTATACTCTACACAGTTTATAGAACTTAATTTTATATAGTGCATATCAATTTTAAGATTATTCTCAAGGACATGGAAAATTATAAGGTTATTTCTAAGAAAATTCTGCTGCAAATAGGTATTTTTCACACTTTATTTTCTAATTATGTTTGTAATTTTCATCTTTTTTTGCTTGATTTTAGGCTTTCTCTGAATCTAGTTTTATCAGAAAGTAAATTTAATAGGGGAGTTCAGTGTTCTCTTCAAATAAGCATTATACCAGCTTTTATATAGCAAACATTATAATTTATATCATGGTGATGTAAGATCTATCTACTCATCTTTTGTCCATTCCTAGGATTTATAAAATAAATAGGGACAGTGAGCAACCCATGGTATTTTAGCATTAAAGCAATAATTTTAGTATTAAAACTATACTTCTATAGATTTTGCAAATACACTTACAACTATGATTCTGGAAAGTGAAATATAAGGAAAATATTTGAGATTACTTTATCACCTAACTGGTAGAAAAACAATAAATCACCCTAGACAAAAAAAAAAAAATAATGATGATGAATGAATGGGAAGAAGGAAGGAAAGAAAGAAGAAAGGTAAGAAGGCAGACAAATCCTCAGTGATAGTTGTTGGATTGGACTTGATTGTAGAGGAGCTAACTTTCACTAAACAGGGAATGCATTTTGACCCTATATGTGTAGTCAGAATAATATACAGTAATATGTATGTATGTTTCTGTGTAGATCATAACTAAAAATTTGCTACAATTCTCCAGAGCAACTGATGCATGTTACCTTGAAGGGTTTGAAAATTAACTTTTTACTCTCCACCCCCACCTCTCCCACTAACTAGGTGTATTGTATTAGTTTTCTGTTGCTGCTATAACGAATTGCTACATAATTTGTGGCTTAAAAGAGTGCATATTTATTGCCTTACATTTCTGGAAGTAAAAAATCTGAAATGGGTCTCACTGTGTTAATATACAGGTGTGGGCAGGGCTGAGCTCCCTTCTGAAGGTTCTAGGGGACAATTCATTTTCTTGCCTTTTCCCAGCTTCTAGAGATTGCCTGCATTCCTTGCCTCATGAGTCCTTTTTCCATCTTCAAAGCCAGCATTATGGCATCTTCAAGTCCGTCTCTGACTGACCTCTTGGGTTCCATATTTAAAGGACCCTTGTGATTATATTGGGCCCACCTGGACAATCCAGGATAATTTCTTTTTATTAAGGTAAACTGATTAGCAGCCTTAATTTTATCTGTAACTTTAACCTCCTATGCCCTGTAACATAACTTACTCACTGGTTTGCAGAATAAGAATGCATGTCTTTAGAGGTGGTCCAATATTCTACCCACCACATCAGGTTATTATGGCTTGTCATAGCATCACATTCTTAGTAACTTTTAAAGCACTCATGAGAGTGTTAGCTATAAAAGAATCAAGGAAACATATTAGAAAGAATGCTGGGTTGGGAGTCAGGAGGTGTAGATTCTAGTTTTAACTCTTAACCCTTGAAGATATGCATTGCTTCCTCAAAGTCACATTAATTTCTGGGAACTTTAATTTCCTGATTTGGATTAGGTAACCCCTAAATTCTCATTACACTTTATAATAACAATTGCTATGTGGAGAAATGAAACAAGGTATGGCAAAAGAAAGAATGTCAAGTTAGAGATTCATAGAATTGATACAAGTCTCCAAAGGGGGAACACAGCCAGTATTTTGACTTTCAGAATCAGAAAGAAAGAAAACAAATACCGAGTATGCATGATTTTGCCATTGAGCCATGGACTGAGCTGGGTAGGTGACCCTTGTCTACCTGGACAACCATCTCTGCAGGAAGCCACACTGGCAAACTATTCACATGCATCCCACAGACTTCCCTATCAATGGCAGGGAGGAACTTGGGGGTCAGTTGTGTTTTCTGATTGCTCCAAATTGCAGTGCATAGTATATGAGGGGAAGAAGGAAGTGAGAAGCCTACCATGGAGGAAGTATCTTCAACTTGGACTACAGAGAGGGCTAAAGCCCAAACCATTCAGACAAGGTCTGTGGTAATTGAGAAATCTGAAATAAAAATTGTAGAACAAACACACCTCAGCATTCAAAAGCTGAAAGGAGTCACAGAACTCTCATGGCATTTTGTATGTGGCCTTTATAAATACATCATTAAATTTCTCATTACAACTTTCTAGTAAAATTCTTGTGCTGTATTTTAAGGATTTTTGAGACTTCTTGGAATAAGGAATGACAGCAAGAAATGTTATATAAAATAAAATAATTAGTAATTAACGAAAATTGCACATACATACTAGCACAGTAAGAATTATATGTGTGGGTAGGCATTAAATAATATTTATCATCTCTGGCCTACATAATTAACACACAATTGAAACTGAAGATTTATTAAAATATAACAAATATTGAATTAAATTTATTCTGAAAAAGAAACTAACACCTTTGAAGAATTCATATTCATGTAAGGGACATCTCACAGATAAAGGGCTTTTGTTAACAAGTTAGTAACAGTAGAGATTAGGAATGTCTTTTCTCTATGAGTGATAGGGATAACAGGATCCTGAAGGACATGTTCAGAGTCATAAGCTGTTTGGAAAACAGTCAAGAATAGAGTTGGAGACCTTGGGAACAAATCAGGTTATCTGTGGGCATCCTGAGCCTTCTGTCATGGCTACATGTTCATAACCAGGAGTTGTAGACCCAGGAGTCCAGGCGGCTACTCAAGGCTAATTCTGAGATCTATAGGCAAAGTCATGCTCTCATATATACACTATAAACAAAACCATGTTCAATGACTAGAACTGTAAGAAATAGCCAACTATATTTTCCTGTGTCCAGAGGGTATAATAATGCTGGAGGAATAAAAAAGAGGACGATTCAAATTTGTTTCCTCCACCCTCAAAAGTAGTTTACAAATAAATTGTTATTTCCCAGTATTTCCTCTATCAAATTGCACCATACATTCTAAAGGAAATTTAAGAACAAAAAAAGATAAAATAACACTTGTAGGAAGCAGAACAGACTAATAAAACTCTAACCTGAATTTCTTTTCAAGGAAACCACCTCAGGATAGAAATAGTTGAATATGATAGAAAAATGAAAAACTGAAGATGCCCAGATGGCTCCCTTGTAGGGCCTTTGTATTGCATGATTTATGGACTGAGAACTGGGGCTAGCTCTGTTAAGTGTATATTCAATCATAGCAACAATAAGTCACAATGATGCATTCATTGATGATCATTCAGGACTGTGGGTACCTATTCTTTAAAGAAAATCCATACATATGAAGGTCAGCATTTTTTCAAATGGATCATTTTAATTATTATCTCTTACTATTAGAATTTATTGTATAGCTTGAGACTCACAAAGGCATTTATCTGCTAGCATCTGGCATCAACAGTAGCCCCATTAATTTAATGATTTAATTGATAAGGCTTATAGACAGAGGCTACCTATTTATCACTCAAGGAAACTGTATGCTTTCTGTTTAACAGACGGGTAGCCAAAATGTCTAGGCTAGTAATTTAGAACAAGTTGCTAAAGGAGTCACAATCATAGTCTTGATCCCTGAACAGACCAGTTCTTGACTTATAGCGCACATTTTTTCTATACATGCCTTTTACCTAGTCTTTTAAAGTTGTATTCATGAGACATTGTTAGTGCTTTGTCTTAAACATTGTTTTCATCACCACTGAACACAAAGTTTACAAACATGTTTGATGAAAAATGCCCCCATAATATCATTTTCATAAATGAAAGCACATTCTTAATATTTTCTCTACCTTAAATGGAGACTATCAAAGGGAAAACTATAGAAAAATTGTTAGGAAATTTAAAACTAAATAGCAAGTATTATATAAACTAGTTGATGCAGTTCCAGGTGGTTATAGATTGTAGTGTTTTTCTTCCTCTTAATCTCAGAAAGAAACTTTTAACCTTTAATGTGATCAACTTTAATTTGACAACAAAGAATGTTATTTAATTCTCATTATGTGCATATTGTTCATTTCCTTTGACAAAAATTGAATGAATTAATTGATGCTATGATACCCACTGATATAAAATGAAGATATGTACAGATATGATTAGTGTGTATTTATAATAATGATAGGTTGCTTTTGATTAATGCTATATTAGGATATAGCATGTGTCTGTAGAAAAAGAAGCTTACAACTACTATCTGATCTTCCTCAAACAGGTGTTAGGGTTATCTTGAAGAGATGGGGAAGACAAAATGCCAACTCTTATTTCTCTTAAAAAAGGAGGGTGGGGAGAGAAATGTAATGAGAAAGGATTTTGCTGATAAAGAATGACCAAAAGAAGAGGAGCTGCCTGGTTGCTGTTAGGAGGATAAACAATACTTTGGGACATTGAATGCAAAAATAACAGAGAACAAGTTGGAAGAAGGAGCCCCTTGGCCATCTGTTTGTCTTTATACTTAGAATTAAATACAAATTATTGCCTATATTAGTATTGTTACTATATTACATGCACATACACAAGATAAACATTAAACATAATCTAGTGCACTATTCAGGCAAAGAAAACCAGAGAATGATCTGTCTTGAATTGGTGATAGGAATCCAATACCAGAAGGTATCATGGTCAAATATTTGTACATAGACTTTATTTATTCCTCTCATTTATCTCATGAGTTGTTTGTTATGAGACATGCTTGAATTTCTAAAGGTCCTTCCCTCCTGATCACGAACCAGATTCCAATCCAGTATGAAAAAGGTCTATAGACTTGTATCTTCAAAAGTATGTACATTTTCACCCATTTGCTCATTTCAGCAAAAATTTATTGAAGTCCTACTCTGTACTGGATCTCGTACTAGGAGTTGTGGATACAGAATATCCAGAAAGACTGACATGGTCAGAAATTCTCAAGAGTTGCCATGGCTCCCCAAAATATGAGTATCAAATACTTTTCTCCTACTGCATACCAAAAAGAATGGATTTCGGTGATTCATGTAAAACTGAGGAAGTTATTTCCCTTAAATATACAAACAAGGTTCATGTAAGGAGAAATATCGTTGGCTTCAAGTTATACATGTAATGAGTGAAATGCAAATTGAAACAACAGTTTAATAATACTTTGCATTATTTTGCAAAAACTAGAAAGTCTAATAATATCTTATGTTTACAAGAGTGTGGGGCAAACAACAATCTTTGTGTATTATTGGTGGGATTTTGGAAAAGAAGTCTGTTAGTCCTTGTGTAATTAAGATTGAATAAACCCTATGAAACTGCCAATCCACACCTAGATATAAACTCCTAGGTATTTGCCAGGTTGGCAAATAAAAATACAGGACTTCTAGTTAAATTTGAATTTTAGGGAAACATATTATATATATATAATATATTATATAATATATATAATATATAATATATAAAATATATATAATATAATATAATATATAAATATAATATAATATATAATATTATATGTAATATATAATATATATAATATTATATGTAATATATAATATATATTTAAATATAATATATAATATATGATGACCTATGTGATATTTTAATTCAATGTTTGGAGATTACTTATACTAAAAATTATTCATTTTGTATCAAAAATTGAAATTAAACTGGGTCTCCTGTATTTTATCTGACAACTGAAATCACAGAGAAACTGTCTTCAGGTCACACGGACTTGTAACAGGCTATTCATTGCAGCATTTTTTTGTGGAAGTCAGCATTGGGGCTGCTTAGATACCCATATGCCCACACTAGGGAAATAAAAAAAAAAAAAAAATCACAATTCATTTGTTGTCAACCTTCTTTGCTTGCTTTAAATATTTCTTTTCTGTAATAGCTTATACTTGGTGGTTTTTTTTTATTGTTTTTCACTAATCTAAATCTCTTCTTTTAATACATTAATTCTGTGCATTCATATTTAGACTGATGTATTCCATTTTATTCCTTCTATATTTTTATTTTTTATTTTAGTCTTTATTTTCCTTTTATTTCATTCTCCAGGGTTTAGCAAAGTTGTTATACATTTCATTTCTTTCTCTTGTTAATTTAGATATTCTTTTGTATTTTTTCATCCCTTCAATCATTGCTGCCCCTTTTTCTGCTTTGTTAATCATTAAGTAACATAACTTTCCTTTGATTGGTGGACAAAATACAAACTATTTCCCCCACCAACATACGTTTTCTCCTACTCACAACTCATTAATTCTTCCTTACTCTCCTCTTCTGCCCTTTTCCTCATTAATGGATGCTTTTTACCAACCCTCCCCACCCCCCACTACTCAGCCAACTCTAGCATTGTGACAGCATAGTTTAGTATTTATTGGTTTTCACAAATCCATATGCCTATCAAGTGACGTTTCTTATTCACATGCTGTATTTTTAAGCTCTTGAATTTGCATTCAGTGTTGCAGTATAGTTTCTTTTTCAGCTGATATCTCCTACTTGTTCACTCAGTAGGCATAGTTACCCGTATTTCCTTGAGCATAGTTATAACAGATGCTTTAAAATCCTTTTATGTTAATTTCCAACAATTGCTTCTTCTCAGAGTCCAGCCTCCTTGGGTCACCTTACTCTTGAATATTGGTCACATTTTCGTATTTCCTTGTTTTGTAGTTATTTTGCGATTTTTAAAGTGTTCCTCTGAGGAGTATTGTGTGTTGTTTTGTTTCAGTCTTGTCTGCCTTGTGGAGTAATATAGCTGATACAGAGGTTCTTTCCACCTTAGACTGATTGCCTGGAGTCTGTCCATACATAGGTATTTCAGTCATCAGCCAGAGATTTGGCTGTTTGTCTACAGAATTTGTACTTTCCCATCTAACTCTCTGCTAGGATTTTTCCCCTCACTTTTCAGCTGCTTTGTTCTCTCCAATCTCTGTCCTGCTTTTTCAAGCTAGGAAGACTGTAGAACTTTTACCTTAGTTTTACTCATCTCTGGGTGGTGAGCTTTGGGAGCAGATTACACCTCAAGGTAAAGAATTGTGGTGTGACAATCTGGGATTCACCACTTCCTTTCTGACCAATTCCTGCCTCTCAGAGCACATCTCCAGTACAATACATTTTTCCAGGAGTTGCTTAGCTCATGGAATTTGGCATGGATTGATGGTGAAAGGCTTGCTTGCCAGCCATGCTAGAGATTACCTCTAACCAGTTTGCCTTGATACCACCATCACCATCACTACCACCTTTAGCTGACTTCAGGCTGATGCTTCTGTTTAGCATGGAGTGGAGCCGGAATGAAGCAATATGTTATCTGCTGAGGAAAATGTGGGGGGTAGAAAACAAAACCCAAAAAGCTGCCCATACAGCCCATCCCACATTCATGATGTGTTGCCATTTTTCACTTTATCTGTAACATCTATTCCTATCCCTTCACACATCCAGAGACATATAAATGGAAACAACCACTTTCTGTTTCTTTAAATGCTACTCTTTTTTTTATTACTAAGAAAAGAATACAAGCTATCATGCTAATTTGACATTTTCCATAGCAAACTTCTGAATGCAAAAATAGAGGCCAGACAACAGCAGGGTAATATCTCCAAAATCTGAATGGAAATAATTATTACAAAAGAATGCTGTATCAAATTAGAGTATTCTTCACAATTAAGACAGAAAATACATTTGAATACATTAAAATACTGCAAGTTTAGCGCTCTTAAGAACTCCCTGAAAGAAACATTGAAGGATGAATTTTCAGAAACAAGAAAATGAGTACAAAATGAAAGAGTAACAGTAAAACCAGAGTAGGCAAACAAACAAAATCAGGTTTTGGCAAGTCAACTACCATTTTCATAAATTCAAATTTAGGTAAATATTAAAATAAGTTGAGCCTAAAATGTAAAACAAGAATAACACAGCAAATGGAAAATAAGTGATTTATAAAATATTATAATTTAAGTGAAGGGTAAATATAATAATTCAATTTAGACTTTATTAAAAATGTGTATTTCATGTTTTAATGCATTTAATTAGAAAAAAAGAAAGCCTGAAAATTAATGAGGTTAGTATTTTAAAAAAATGATGCAAGAATCAGAGCCCATCTTTCAGAAAGGTGTTTCTCCATCTAAGTCTGAAAGGAGACTCACTATGCCAGAATCATCTCTGATGCTTGTAAAAATGATTATTGCCTGCCCCCACCCTATATATTTCAATTTAGAAGTTGCACTATAGGTGATTATTAGGTATACTGAAATTTGAGGGCCACTTCTTTAGGAAAATAAGTTATTACCTCTAAAGATGCAAATCTTCCTACAGGGCTTTATTTTCCTTGAACTCTTTAATTAACTGCACAGTATGATAGGGTGTTGAGTGTACCCATCAGAAAATGGACACAATCAGAGAAGTAATTCTTGAGAAAATGAGTTTGCCAGGTATCCACTGATATTTGAAGTGAATGAAATCACACATACATAACACCCACAAATAGTCATGCCATGGGAAACTGTATCTCAGAATCTGCCTTGATTGTTGGATCTGGGAATATAAGTTCCCTGATAACAAGGTCCTTATCTATCTTCTACAATTTTTTTTAATCACCAGTGCTCCTAAAGAGTGACTGATGCATAGAAAAACCCATGAAGTTTTTTTGAATGAATGAATGGATGAATGAATGCCACATCGATGGCCTCTTACATGGATTTAAGTATCCAATTAAAAGAACTAGAAGGCAATATATTTACAATGATATTTTAAGTATACTAGAATTTTGGTTGAAAGTCCTAGGTTTTCAGCTTGAATGTCAATGACTAGATTTTTGTAAACTTTCATAGCAAGCCTTCCTTCTAAGTACAAAAAAGTATCAAAAGGAAAAATAATGGACCATATTGCTATCACAAAGATTACAATAAATACCTTTGACAAGTTCATTCTTTCAAGAATACTGATTACCCTTATGTTGACCAAATGTTCACTGAGCATAATGTACTGAACATTTGCACAAAAAAACTAAGAAATTATTTAAGTTTATCATCTGTATTAGTTAGGGTTCTCTAGGGAAACAGAATCAACAGGAGATATCTATAGATAAAAAATTTTATAAAAGTGTCTCACATAATTGTGGGTATGCACAAGTCCAAATTCCATAGGGAAGGCTACAAACTGGCAACTCCAATGAAGATGTTTGATGAACTGCTCAAGAAACAAACTGGCAACTTCAATGAACTCCTCAGGAAGTGCTTTGCTGGTCAGCCAAAGAAGTGGTGAAGGTCTTCTATCTGTCTCACTTGAAAGTATTCAACTGATTGGATTAAATCCAGCTGATTGCATTCTCTGATTGTGAAAGACACACCCTTCATTGATGTAATCAGTCACAGCTGCAGCCAATTGACTAATGATTTAATAAGCCAGCCTTCTGGTTTATTAACCAGCCACAAATGTCCTTGCAGTAATGGTTAGGCCAGTGCTTGCTTGACTAGACAACAGGGTACTATCACCTGGCCACGTTGAGACATGAACTTAACCATCACAGTCCAACCCTTGTCAACTTGACAGTTATACATATTGCTTGAAACCATGCTTCATCTCTAAGTGGAGAACAATAACAGGTATGTATTTCGCCAAACAATACTCAGCTGTCCTGCGTACAACCGGAAATGCCCTAAATGTCTTCACAATAAGGTGAAAGTCCTTGGGTGACATTAACTCTTAAAATTGACTTCCTTTAATTTAAACATCATGACAAAACAAGGAGGAAATATTCATGCCGTCATAGTCCTCATTTCTATAACTGGTCACATGGTAGTAGTTCATATTTATCACTACCTTCTTTGACTATCCATTCCATGTTCTCTTTTCCCTCAGCAAGCACTTCAGCTGGCCATGGGTCTTTGCCTGGTGTGGTGACCCAGACTTTCATTCCTGAAATTTCTTGGTCATTAGTAGTCCTTCCTGGATTGGGTTGTTGCAGTTTTCCATCGACTTTAATCACAGGGCATGGTAGTACTAAGAAATGCCCTAGGGGATCTCCTGGTATGCCAGGAAAACTCTTCTTTACCTCCATTGTGTAGTTGCAGTGCTATTTCCCCTTAATAGGATCAATTACCCCAGCCAGTACAGTAATCTCCTTCCTTGCCTGTTGATTCAGAGGCATAAGAAGTCCAAAGTGGCCAGGTAGCAGTCTTAACTTCCAATTCAATGGAATTATTGTTGTGTTCCCTGATGGAAGGACTCTTCCTTTTGGAACTAACACTTGTAGACTGGCAGAAGTAAGCTTGCAGGGACAGAAAGCAAAAATATTCCTAGTGGATCACTAGGAGTGATAGTGAGTGGTGCCACTCCTGTTTCAACCCCTTGATTTCTAGACCCATGAATCCTGGCTATGGGAGAAACAGCACCATAGAGTGGACACTGATTCAGAGCATATGCAGCCTCCTGGAGAACACTGCTCCAGCCCTGCCAGGTATTGCCACCTAGTTGGTGCTGTAATTGAGACTTCAACAGGCCATTCCACCATCCTATCAACCCTGCTGCCTCTGGATGATGGGGAACAAGGTAAGACCAGAGAATTCCATGATCATGAGCCCATTCCCCAACTTCATTTCTTCCAAAGTGGATTTCTTGGTTAGAAGCAATGTTGTGTGGAGTACCATGAAGATGGATAAGTCATTCTGCAAGTCCGCAGGTGGTAGATTTGGCAGAAGCAGTTTGTGCAGGGAAGGCAAACCCATATCTGGACTATGTGTCTATTCCAGTAAGCACAAATTGATGCCCCTTCCATGATGGAAGTGGTCCAATGGAATCAACCTGCCAACAGGTGGCAGGCTGATCACCTCAGGGAATGGTGCTATATTGGGGTGTCGGTCTCTGCTGCTGGCAGATTGGGCACTCAGCTGTGGCTGTGGCCAAGTCAGCCTTGGTGAGTGGAAGTCCATGTGGCTGAGCCCATGCATAACCTCCATCCCTACCACCATGACCACTTTGTTCATGAGCCTATTGGGCAATGACAGGAGTTGCTGGGGAAAGAGGCTGATTGTTATCCACCAAACGGGTCATCTTATCCACTTGATTATTAAATCTTCTTCTGCTGAAGTCACCCTCTAGTAAGCATTTACATGGGACACAAATATCTTCATGTTTCTTGCCCACTCAGAAAGGAATATCCACATAACTCTTCCCCAGACTTCTTTGTCACCAATTTTTCAGTTATGTTCTTTCCAAGTCCCTGACCATCCAGCCAAACCATTAGCAACAGCCTATGAATCAGCATACAAACACACCTCTGGCCAGTTCTCCTTGCAAGCAAAGTGAACACCAGGTGCATGCTCAAAGTTCTGCCCACTGGGAAGATTTCCCCTCACCACTGTCCTTCAGGGACTTCCCAGAAAGAGGCTGCAGTGCTGCAGCTGTCCACTTTTGGGTGGTGCCTGCATATAATGCAGAACCATTTGTAAGCCAGGCCCAAGTTTTCTCTTCTTCAGTCCACTGATTTTAAGGAGCTCCCCAAGATGCCATTCCTGTGGGCTGGGAAAGAGAACGTAATGTGGAAGGAGTGGGGGCCATGGGCATTTGGGCCACTTCCTCATGTAATTTACTTGTGCCTTCAGAACCTACTCAAACTGACCTCCATAAGCTGCACCTCTGACTGATGAACCAGAGAAATGTGTTGGGTCTCCTGGAATTAATGTCACTTCTGAACCAGTGTCTAATAATCCCCAAAATATCTGATCATTTCCTTTTCCCTAATGAACAGTTACCCTGGTAAAATGCTGTAGGTTCCCCTTGGGAAGGCTGGGAGGAAGATTAACAGTATAAATTTTTGCCAGTGTAACAGGGTCCTTCCCCAAGTGTACCCGGCCTTACCCTCATTCAAGGGGCTCTGGATCTGTAAACTGTCTCAAGTCTGGTAATTGATTAAGGGGCCATGACTCCCTGTTTTTGTTATTCAAGGTAGACTTTTGTTCATGTAATCTGGAATTCTGCTTATGCAGCTCCAACAAGAATTTAGTAGACTGCCCATCTATTCTACTGCTAGGTACTCCATGATCTACTAGGCCATGCCATAAGTCTCTACAAGTCAGATTATATTAACTGCTGCCTTGAGCTTCTTTTCCATTGTGGTAGGCATACCCACCTGGTCTTTGACAATTAACTGCTGCCATGTGGCTTCTGCCAACTCGGGATCCAATTATCTCCACTGTGTTTAAGGATTCCAGCTCAGTGATAGCAGTTCCCACAGTAATATCTGACCTACAGAGAAGGGCAGCTACAGAGCTCTTTGAGGATGATGGAGCTAATCTCACAAATTTACTCCTCACAGTCCTGGTAAAAGGTGTGTACTCTGGACATTCCAGGGTTCTGTTAGCAGGTCTTTCATGATAATCCACTCTAACATTCCAATCTCTCTAAGCCTTTCAATCTTGTCCTCTACATTATACCAGGGCAGCTCTGGCATTTCAACCTCAGGTAATGTCTGCCATTTTTTGATCCATTTTCCAGCCAACCACCAAACAGTTAATGCCCTTTCTAACCCCTTGAGCTACAACATTGAAGGTAGACTCTGCTTAGTGAGCCCAAATCAATAAATTCAGCCTTTGTATTCCAACTTTATATTCCTTGCATCATTATCCCACACCCTTAATATCCATTCCCACATATATTCCCCTGATTTCTGTCTGTATAAGTTGGAAAATTCATACAGTTCTTTTGGAGTATAGCATATTTCCTCATGGGTCACCCTTTGTACCTCACTCTTCAGGGCCTTTTGGGACTTTAGTCTAGTTATAGGTCTTGAAACAAAGACTGGTGTTGGGAGTGGGTCATTAAAAGAATTAGAAGTATCCCTCAAGCCATTTATCTCAGGACATTCTGTGCCAGTTTCATCTTATGAAGGAGGATTAATCTCTCTAGACAGAGGAGTGAGGGCTGCTTCCTCAGGGAAGGTGATTACAGGTTTAGCAGGCACTGAAGGGTTGATCTCTTTAGGTGGAGTTGGATGGCATGCTTCTCAGGGCAGACTGGAGCTTGGAAGCTGTTTCCTCAAAGCATGTCTCCTCAGGGCAGATTGGGGGATTGGGGGGGGGAGCTGATTCCTCAGGACAAACCACTACAGGGTTTGTCCTGAGGAATCCAGGGTTCCAATGTCCTCACTGACAATATTATCAATCCGTATGTCCCCATCCCAAGTTTCAGGATCCCATTCTTTTCCAATCAATGCATTTACTTTAATAGTAGACACCCTCCAAGGTTGAGACTATAGTTTATGTTCTAAATCTGCTACTCTCACAATGAGACTCAGGTTCTGGTTTTCAGAAATCTCAAGTCTGTGGCCATAGGAAATAAGATTTTCTTTCAGGGCACACTTAGAAACCTTTACATCTGTCATATAGCACTTAAGTTTCAAATTTGAAAACTTTAACTTGTCCCTTTGTCTTATAATTTATCCATCATATCTATGGGCAACCAGAAAACATCCTTATACACCTTAACTCTGCAAAACTCTATTAAGGTGTCAAAAACACAGTCACCCAGAGCTGTGCTTCATACAAGAGTATGATTAGGAGAATCAAATGGTGATAGTTTGTGTATCTCCATTGCCAGCTCTTGCCATGGACTGTCAGTGCCCTCTTGATTATTGGAAATGGAGTCATCAGTGCCTTTGGATCTATTCAGAGTAGAAAATCAATTCTAAAAGCCCATTTCAGAGGAGCTAAGATGGGAGCATAGAGAGGAGTGGAAGCTAGTTAGTCCCCTGGAACAACTAATAAACAACCAGGAATAACTAGTGTACCAGTTTGATTATTATGTCCCCCCAAATGCCATTATCTTTGATGCAATCTTGTGTGGGCAGACATATTAGTGTTGATTAGATTTTGGAATCCTTTGGGTGTTTCCATGGAGATATGATTCAATCAACTGTGGACAAGACCTTTGGTTGGAGAATTTCCGTGGAGGTGTTGCCCCACCCATTCAGGATGGGTCTGAATTAAATTACTGGAGCACTATATAAGCTCAGACAGAAGGAGCAAGCTTGCTACAGCCAAGAGGAACACTTTGAAGAATGCACAGGAGCTGAGAGACTAACTGCAGTTTACAGAGACATTTTGGAAACAGCCTTTAAAAGCAGACTTTTGCTCCACAGAAGCTAAGAGAGGACAAATGCCCCTAGAGCAACTGAAAGTGACATTTTGAGAGAAGCTACAGCCTAGAGAGGAACATCCTGGGAGAAAGCCATTTTGAAAGCATAACTCTGGAGCAGATACCAGCCATGTGTCTTCCCAGCTAACACAGCTTTTTCAGATGTCATTGGCCATCCTTCAGTGAAGGTACCTGATTGCTGACGTGTTACCTTGGACATTTTATGGCCTTAAGACTGTAACTGTGTAACCAAATAAACCCCCTTTTATAAAAGCCAATCCATTTCTGGTGTTTTGCGTCCCAGTTTCATTAGCAAACTAGAACAACTAGTATACAATCTGGGTTAACTTTGGGGGGACAAACATGATTGTCCACTCATCATACACTAACCTGAATTAGGAGGAATGCCTGAAATTGCAGCATAAAATCTGCAAGTAAAAACTGTGGACCTGAGCCAAGAGCCTCCCCCCCCATGGCAAACTGGAAAACCTCACTGTGCTAGAGAGCAGCACTCTCTGAGGAAGAGAACATAGCTCAGCTGAGCTCCACCTGGGGTTTTAATTAACAAGTGTGGACTGCTCAATTCAAGATATGGATCCTCAATAAGCAGACAGAAGCTTTTGGTGATGACTGACCTTGGGGAGCCAGAGGACCTCTTGAAAGGGAAGGGAAGCCCAGAGGTCTGGGTTCTGTCTCTGGCCAACAGGTGAAACTGAGGAGGGGATGCAGTTTGGCCCTGAAGGGAGGATTTCTGTCCCTTTTTTCAGCTCAATGGAGGAAGCCTCAACCATTTTCAGTTCCCAGTGCTCTGACTCAGACAAGGGTGGAGATAGCACAGGCAGAGAGACTACTTGAATGTAAATGACCTCTCCTCTGGGGGTTTATATTCCCTAAGATGTAAAAGGTGGGATCAAGCTCTACTACCCATCTTCCATTCAGAACCAGACCCCTGTGGGAAAACAGCCATGAGCCATGCCTCCTTACCCCAGTCTTGAGCTATAGGCTGACAGGCACCACCTGTTGGACAGAAAAGCATAGCAACTCAAAGCATCAAAAGATGTATCAATCTAAGACACCCTCAGGGAAAAGGATACTATTGCCTCCTTCTAGAGCTGAGCCTGTTCTGGTGTAGGAAAACCTGATTGGGGTAACCAAGGAAACCAGATGCCTAGACAACAGAAAACTACAACCTACATTAAGAAAAATGAAGTTATGGTCCAGTCAAAGGAACATACTCACACTTCAACTGAGATACAGGAATTTAAACAACTAATACTAAATCAATTCAAAAAGTTTAGGGAAGAGTGGCAAAAGAGATGAAGTGTAAATTGAAAACACTGGGTGAACATAAGGTAGAAATCTAAAGTTCAGAACAACTGGCAGAATCTATGGAAATGAAAGGCACAACACAGGAGATGAAAGACACAATAGAGACATACAACAGCAGATCTCAAGAGGAAGAAGAAAACACTTGGGAACTGGAGAACAAGACAGCTGAAAGCCTATACACAAAAGAACAGAAAGAGAAAAGAATGGAAAATTATGAGCAACATCTCTGGGAACTGAATGACTACACAAAATGCAGGAACGTAAGTGTCATGGGTGTCCCAGAAGGAGAAGAGAAGGGAAAAGGGGCAAAAGCAATAATAGAGGAAATAATCAATGAAAATTTCCCATCTCTTATGAAAGACATAAAATTACAGATCCAAGAAGGGCAGCATACCCCAAACAGGATAGATCTGAATAGGCCTATGCCAAGACACTTAATAATCAGATTATCAAACATCAAAGGTAAAGAGAGAATCCTGAAAGCAGCAAGAGAAAAGTGATCCATCACATACAAAGGAAGCTTGATAAGACTATGTGCAGATTTCTCAGTAGAAACCATGGAGGCAAGAAGGAAGTGGGGTGATATACTTAAGATACTGAAAGAGAAAAACCACCAACCCAGAATCCTATATCTGGCAAAACTGTCCTTCAAATATGAGAGAGAGCTTAAAATATTCTCTGACAAACAGATGACAGAATTTGTGAACAAGATACCTGCTCTACAGGAAACACTAAAGGGAACACTACAGACATAAAGGAAAAGACAGGAGTGAGAGGTTTGGAACACAGTTTTGGGGGATAGTAGCATAGCAGTGTGGGTACACTGAACAAATATGACCATGAGTATGGTTGAAGTGAGGAAGGTTAGGAGCATGTGGGACATCAGTAGGAAAGAGGAAAGATAGAGACAGGTACTGTATAACTCAGTGAAACCTAGGGTGCTCAATGATTGTGATAAAAGGTACAAATATGTTTTTACATGAGGTAGAACAAATGAATGTCAACATTGCAAGGTGTTAAAAATAGGGTGGGATTGGGGGAAAATACAATCAATGCAAACTAGAGGCTAGAATTAACAGAAACATTGTATTATGCTTCCTTTAATATAACAAAGCTAAATGCATATGGTGGGAGGGACATAGGGGAAGGATCTGGGTCTCCTGGCAGTGGTGATGTTGTCTGACTCTATTCTACTTTAGTTGAATGCTATCTTTTCTTTGTGTTCTTCCTAGATATTATTTTTTTCTCTCTTTCTTTTTTCTCTCTCTTTTGTCTCTCTGCGTTCTTTGACTCTTCCTCCTTCTTTGTGGAAGAATTGGAGATGTCCTTATATATAGATTGTGGTGATGGTGGCAAATACATAAATACCTGACTATACAGGGAGCCATTGACTGTCTACTTAGGATAGAATGTATGGTGTGTGAACAAAATCATCTTAAAAAAAATGGATTGATGAAGAAACCTTGAGGACACTATATTGAGTGAAGTAAGACAGACACATAAGGACAAATATTGAAGGGTCTCACTGATATGAACTTATTATAATATGTAAACTCATAGACATGAAATATAAGTTACCAGGATATAAAATGAGACTAAAGAATAGGGAATGGTTGCTTATTATGAGCAGAATGTTCATCTAGGTTGAACTTAAACATTTGGAAATGGACAGAGGTGATGGTAGCACATTGTGAGAATAACTAACATAGTGAATAGTGTATGAATGTGGTGGAAAGGGTAAGCTCAGAGTCACGTATGTCACCAGAAGGAAAGTTGAAGGTAAAAGGTGGGAATGTATAAAACAGTAAATCTTGTGGTGGACAATGTCTGTGATTAACAATACAAATATTAGAAATCTTTCTAGAAAAGAAAGTATGACACTCTAACTAGAAGTTAATAAAAGAGGGGCATATAGGAAAAAAATATACCTATTGGAAATTATATACTACAGTTAGTAGTATTTTAATGTTCTTTCATCAACAGTAACAAATGCATGATACCAATACTATGAATCAATAATGGAGGGGGGGGTGGTTAGGAGTATGGGAAAATTTGAGTTTCCTTTTTTTGTCTCTATTTTTTTTTCTGAAGTAATGAAAATATTCTAAAAATTTAAAATGTGATGCATGCAAAACTATTATGGTAACATGGGCAATTGATTGTACACTTTGGATCTTTGGATAATTGTATGATATGTGAACAATCTCAGTTTTAAAAAGCTCATTTTAAGATTCTGTTTCTCAAGAACCACTCCTGGTACCAAGTTGTATTAATTAGGGTTCTCTAGGGAAACAGAATCAACAAGAGATATCTACAGATATAAAATTTTATAAAGGTGTCTCACATAACTGTGGGTATGCACAAGTTCAAATTCCTTAGGGCAGGCAGCAAACTGGCAACTCTGATGAAAATGTTTGATGAACTCCTTAGGAAACAAACTGGCAAGTTCAATGAACTCCTCAGGAAATGCTTCACTGGTTAGTTGAAGAAGTGAAGGTCCTCTATCTGTCTTGCCTAAAAGTCTGTAACTGATTGACTTAAATCCAGCTGATTGCATTCTCTCATTGTGAAAGACATGCCCTTCATTGGTGTAATCAGTCACAGCTGCAGCCAGTTGACTGATGATTTTACAAACCAGTCTTCTGGTTTATTAGCCAGCCACAAATGTCCTTGCAGTAATGGTTAGGACAGTGCTTGCTTGACCAGACACCTGGGTACTATCCTCTGGCCATGAACCTAACCATCATATCAACCATATTTACATCTTTTCTCTAATTGCAATTTCTTTGTTATATCCTACTACCTTCAATATTTTCCTTTATGTCATTAACTTGGTTATCTGCTCTGCCTTACATATTCTTACCACTTCTAATTTATTTATTTATCCTCAGTGTGTTGTATGTATTTTTATTTTTTCCTTTTTTCCTGCAACTTTCCTTTTTTTGTAATATTTTGTTGATTTATAATCCTGTCAACATCTTATTTTAATGTATTAGTGATATTAATATAGTATAGAATGACATGCTTGGGAGAAATTTTCTTTTTTTGTTATTTTAAAATATTGTCCATCAAAATTAACTCTTCACCTGTTTTTTGTCTTATTTGTTCCTTTCCCTTTATCCTCCTCCTCCATCTTCTCCCTGTCTTTCCTTTTCCTCCTTCTTCTTTTTCTTCCTTACTGCATTATTTTTACATATTTTCCATGACATTTTTTTTTCCTACCTCTCAAATCCCTTGTTCTGGTAACATTGAATGTGTGGTCCGTCCTGGGTCACAATTCCCCTCAGTCTGTGGACCTGTCATACCTAGAGAACAAGTTGTCTGCTTCTGATATACAAAAGAGGGACAGGGGTAGGATAAATATTCCCATTCATAGGGAAAAATTAGGAGGAAAAAAGACTTCATGGATCCCAAACAATTCTGAAACACTGCAGGGCATACTCCATTAGATTTCAAGGTATATGGAAGGATGTTTTGTTCTCTGGAACCTATGGAGTGACAGCCACACCCTTTCCAAGTGCTTGCACAGCAGCCATGCTCTCCCAAAACACTGGGGTGAAGGCTCAAACCTTTTCAAGAATCCAGATGATGACCAGATTGTCCACAATCTCCAGGGCACAGGCTCAACACTCTCAGAACAGTGGGTGGTGGCCAGACTCTCCACAATCCCCAGAAGTATGGTCCACCCTCTCTGAAGAATGGGTTGTCAACACTCTTCCTAAACAATGGGACAGACAGTCAACCTTCTCCAAGTCTTGGGGCATACTCATCCTTTCCACACATTGGGATAGGTCCATTCTCTTAGCCTGAGAAGATGTCTTTAGTCCATACCTCACATTCCAAGGTTCTGACCTTGAAGTGAGTTTTCCTTCCATCTGTCCTTTTTCAATCGCTTTTAGTCCAGGGTGGCAGTGGTTCCATTTATACAGATCACACAAAAAACTTGTAAGTTTTTAATTTAGTACATAGGGGTTCAACCCATCAGAAGAAACAACTTTCCACAGATCCTAACTGGATAACTGCATTTCCAATTGTGACTTGCACTGAAATGGCTAACTGGTTCCATGTTCAGTTAACCCTCATATGGAGCACTGTTTTCTGGGGTGTCCTTTTCTGTAAGCTCAGAATTTTCCAAACTATCAGTTTCTGGTTTCTTTGTGCCCATGAGTTCAGTTCTCAGCTTACCCTTTTCCTATTGCATTTTACTATAAGCTGCAAGGAGAAACCACATGGCACTTTCCACACTTGGCTTGGAAATATCTTCAGCTAAATATGCAAACTCATCACTCTAAAATTCTGCCTTCCATCTGACATCAGAGCTCAACTTTCCCAAGTTCTCTTCCACTTTAAAACAAGGGTCAACTTTCTTCCAGATTCCAGTGACACATTAGTTATTTTCTTTAAGTCTTCATCAGAACTGCCTCCCACATCCGTATTTCTACAGCCCCTTCAAAGCAATTTAGGCCTTTTCTATCCAACACCTCATAATTCTTACAGCCTCTACCCATTACCCTATTCCAAAGTCATTTCTACAGTTTTGGTATATGTAATAGCAGCACCCCACTCTCCTGTTGCCAATATTTGTTTACCTTTCCTAGGCTGCTGAAAGCAATACCATTGCTTAAGCAATGAGAATTTATTCCCTCATGGTTACAGTCCAGATAAATGTCCAAATCAAGGCATCATCAAGGCAATGATTTCTTTCCAAAGACTGGCTGTCAGTGATCCTTTGTTCCTCTGCCTCATGGCCAGGCATGTGGTAGCACCAGCTGCTCCTATCCTTCTCTTCTGAGCTTCATTGACTTAAATTTCTTGCTTCTGTGGTTTTCTCTCTCTCTCTGTATTCATTCCATTTGTATGGAACTCCAGTTATAGGATTAAGTCCCATCCTGAATGAGGTGGTTCACACCTTAACTGATGTAGCCTTGTCAAAAGGTCTTATTTGTGATAGGGCCACACCCACAGTTATAGATTAAATTTAAGAATACCTTTTTCTGAGATACATACAGCTTCAAACCACCACAGTTAGACAATAAAAATTCAACATTTAAATTATTTTTTTAAATCTGTATATTTCTTTTACAATATATATCCTGTATGTATTTTATGATTTGGATTTACATGTACACATTCATCAAATTGAAAATTGTTTATAACAATATGCAAATATTCAGAATAATTCAAAATACTGAAGTCAAGTGACTTATCTAACAGATAATAGTAATGTGATGATAGATATTTTCAGCAATTTGTCCTGGCTTTTGCACAGATTTCTCAGAAGCATGGTCTTTGGCAATCAAAATCAAGTGTTGAATTGTAGATATGCTGAATAATTTTTCTGTGACTTTGAATAATCCATTTATAGTTTTTTTTTTTTTCCTTGAATGAATATAGTTTCCATTTCCAGGTTTGTTGTGGGGACAAATGACAATACTGTAAAGAATACATTGCATAACAGGAGTCTTGTAAAATACAACTCCATTATTTAAAATTGCTAACATCAATTTTGCACTGAGGCTGATGGTCTGAGTACAGACCTAATATCACTTAACAAAAATTATTACCAATTTAGGGCTTATATGTCAGATCTGGAATGTCTAATATGTTTCAATTCATATTCTAATGCTTATTGATTGGTTGTGGCTTCCAGGGGCACTGTATTAAAAAGTGTTCCAAGGCTTCATCCAGATTCAGAGGAGAAGAGTTTGATGACTAATTAGTGACTTCCCATCAGAAAATATTATTATTTTTCTCCATAAAATCAAGAATGAGTCACAAAATTGTAACTACTATTGACATAATTCTGGCCACAAAATATCTAGCATTATCAGGATTATTAAGAAGTGATAAGCACAAAGGAGAAGAGATATATTTCTGACAAAGTATAAGTTATTAAAGGAAGAATTTCCTATTCACATTTGATGTCCTTGTTTCTTCAAGGCCAAAGAGTTCTGTTTTAAACTGTCTGGCTTATATGCTCACTTCTATACATTTCTCTATACATGTAGAATTAATGAAAGGACTACAAAATGTAATATGGGGACTATACGAGAGACAGAGATTAGAAAAAGTAATGCAAGAAAATGTGTATTTGGGTTGCACCCTCTAAAGTTTAAATGTTAATGTAAATCATTTTCATGCTGAGAGAGGATGTTTCTTCCACCAAATATAGAAATTTGGAATGTTTTCAAAAATAATAAATTGAACCAACCAAAAAAGAAAAAAAGAAAGCCACAGGTGCAATAAATGAAGACTATACCAACATCTGAGAATGACAAGAGGGATTTGAGGGGGTGATGCCATCAATATGGCAGTGTAAACAGCTAATGAAAACTTCTCTCCAGTGATTCAATGAAAAAAGGTAAATTCTGAATTGTATGAAACTCTGGAGGAGGATATAGACTGGAGAAGGACTGTGCAAATGCCAGATTAAAGAAAGAGAAGAAATATCAGGTAGGAAACTTCCATCTTCTCCCTCCCTCTCACTCAGTCTCAGGGTGGGAAAGGCACAGAATCAGCAGATAGGACCCCTCCCACCACAACACAGACTAAAAAATCTCTCACAGCAGTGAGACATACCCTCACCATTTGAAGACCAGGCTGGGGACAGGGCCCAGGTCAGGGAGGTACAAAGAGACTGAGAAAAAGTGGACAGAGATGGTGTTTCCAGCCCTGGGTCTGAAAGCCCTTCCTCCACCCTTGAGGGAAGCAGCAGCCAGTAGCCATTTCCTTGCATGGGGGATGGCCAGAGTACTGGGTCAACTGAGGGAGTACTTCGCCAAAGGTAGAGCTCCATGTTGAGCCAGATTTTGGCCTGCAGAAGTGAGAGCATAGGAATCCCACAGTTTTAGCTCACCTGTGTAGATATAACCTACTATTCTCAGAGGCAAAGAAGCTTCTGAGGCTGTTTAAGTTACCAAACAGCACCATCTTCTGGAGATTCCAAAGGTGCAAGGGAATTGAAAAACTTTTAAAAGATGCCCTGGACCTTTTCTTAGGACCACAGGATCTGGTCAACATATCCTGTATGGACCCAACCCTATTTTGGCTGAGAAATACAGAAGACCCAACTATTAAAGTAAGGTTCTAAACCAAACCCAGGTCTTCTGGGCCAGCAGAAGGGAGAGCATCACTGGAAGTGAGCTGATTTGTATTACCACACACAGTGAACTTTCTGGGGTGCCCAGTGCCTTCTTTCCATCTCTGTGGCAGGCTATGGTGGGCACATGATTTGGGGGGGAAGGCAAGGGGACAGAGCCAGCCTGACAACGGGTTAGTGAGAGAAACAAAGAAAAGATAGAGATCAACCTCCAGAATAAACTAATCAAGAAAATCAGATGCCTAGACATAGAAAATCATGAGCCACACCAGGAAACACGAAGAAATGGTGCAAAGGAACAAACTAACACCTCAAGTGAGATTCAGGAGTTGAAACAACTAATTAAAGATGTTCAAACAAATCTTCTAAATCAAATTAATGAATTGAAAGAAAATGTGACAAAAGAGATTAAGGATATAAATAAAACACTGTGTGATCATAAGGAAGAATTTGTAAACTTGAAAAAACAAATGGCAGAACTTATGGGAATAAAAGTCACAATAGAAGAGATGAAAAACACAATGGAGACATATAACAGCAGACTTGGAGAGGCAGAAGAAAGGATCAGTGAGCTGGAGGACAGGACATAGGAAATCCTGTACACAAAGGAACAGATAGGGAAAAGAGTAGAAAAATATGAGCCGGGTCTTAGGGAACTGAATGACAACATGACATTCAAGAATATATGTGTTATGCATGTCCCAGAAGGAGAAGAGAGGAGGAAAGGGGCAGAAAGAATAACAGAGGAAATAATCAATGAAAATTTCTCTACCCTTATGAAAGACATAAAATTACAAGTCCAAGAAGCGCAGTGTACCCCAAACAGATTTGGTCCAAATAAACCTATTCCAAGATACTTACTAATCAGATTTTCAAATGTCAAACACAAAAAGAGAATTCTGAAAGCAGTGAGAGAAAAGTAATCCATCACATACAAGGAAGCTCTATAAGACCAAGTGCAGATCTCTCAGCAGAAACCATGGAGGTGAGAAGGCAGTGGTATGATATATTCAAGATACTGAAAGAGAAAAACTGCCAACCAAGAATCCTATATCCAGCAAAACTGTCCTTAAAAAATGAGGGAGAGTTTAAAATATTTACAAATAGGCACTGTGAGAGTTCATGATAAGGAGACCTCCTCTACAAGAAATACTGAAGGTAGTGCTACAGAAATATAGGAAAAGACAGGAGAGAGAGGTCTGGAAAAGAGTGTAGAAATGAAGATATCAGGAGATAAAAAAGGGTAGAGCAGGCATTTGATGCTGAAAGGAGTATAGAATGTTGAAGAGGACTGATTGTATAGATCCAGAAATGGATAGCATAATATTGTGTGATTGTAGCACAATATTGTAAGTACACTGAACAAAGATGACTGTGAGTACGGTTGAAAGAGAAAGGGTAAAGGTATGTATGACACCAGAAGGAAAAATAGAAGATAAATACTGGAATGGTAAAATGTACAAAAATTAGTCTGAAAGCAAATGATAATAATGAATGATCCTAGATAATATCTAGACAATGACCCTAGACAATCACCCTAGATTAATATCTCCAAATCATTAAGGGGATATATCTCTCTACCCATGAATAACCTTATATTCAGCTGAAGTATCATTCCAAATTTATAGCAAAATTCAAAAATTATTAAAGAAAACGTAACAAACAAGATAAAAGAAAAAGGAAAACTAAAGGATTAAGATAATTTACTATTCACCCACCCACCTTGAAGAAACTACATACTGCAGGACAAAGAAATACTGAGATGGAAAGAGCAAGAAGAATGACTAAACAAATCTGTAAACACTTTGGTAAATAAGATGATTGGTTATACAGGAAACTTTAAAAACAAGATGGAAATATAGTATTCAATAAATTCTCAGAATTTTAAGAATCCTAAAGATGAACATACAAATTTATTTACCTTAGACATAATTAACCAGGAGTATATCTAAAATTTCAAAAATAATATAAATAGAATGTATGACTCCCAAGCAACAAATGTTTAAATAATAAAAAGGGAAGAAAATAAAAATCAATAAATACAATAAATGATGTAAAAAGACAAAGAAGCAAATAAAACCCATTGTCTACAGGAAATACCACATAAAATATTAAATATGCATCAAGTTTTATAAATACTCATAAGATATGTTAAATAAATCAAACTCCCTTGAAGAAGGACAGATATTCCCAAGTTGGGTTTAAAGAAAACATCTGCTATATGTTGTTTGAAAGAGCTATAACTTTATTTATGTTTTTAAGGATATTTTCTGTCAATGTAGTTAAAAATTATTTGACTGAATAAGACAGAAAGTCGAAAGAGATAGAAAATTACATGCCAAGAAAATGACCATGAAGTAACAGCCAGCACAGCAATTTTAATATCAGACAAGTATGTTTTAAAACAAAATCAGAATTAAGCAACATTTACCTAATGCTAAAATGCAAATTTAATAAAGAAGCTACAATAATCATTAATCCACATGTACATAATAATAAAAAAATAAATACCTAGCAAAAATTGATAGAAATTGTATTCAAAATCATATGGCCAAATTTAATTCAGTTTCATGAAAAAGGTAGACACACCAAATATTAATAATGACAAAGTAAAGTTTAACAGCACAATTAAAACACATACTGAGAATTCACATTGCAAAAGGAAAGTGGACACTTTTTTTTTTTTTTAGTACACATAAGGCATGTATAAAACCAATTCATATCCCAGGCTGCAAAGCAAATATCTACAGGTAAAAAGAACCAAAATTCCATAAAATATATCTCTAGCCATAGTGTGATAAAATTGGAAACAAATTACAAAGAGACAGCCCAGAAATTCCTATATTTTGAAAATGAAAACAAAAGAAAAATAATTTTTAAAATCTTATATACAAACTCTTTAAAAAGGGCAAAGAAGAAATCATCAAGGTTGTATTTGGAACTGAATAGCAACAATGCCACCATAAATGAAAACCTATGGGAATGTCCAAAATGGTATTTATAAAAGATTTATACTTCACATTTTAAAACAAGAATAACTAATTTATTAAAAATAAATTGTGAATGTCATTAGTGCTGTCTATTGAATATTTCTGGTCTTTATCCTTCTGGACACACAGTAGGATTTTGCTTTCTTGTCCTTGAAGTTAAGTTATAACCACATGATTTTTTGGCCAATGAATTATGAGAGTAACAATGCAGTGTGCCATGTTTGAGCAGAAATTTAAATGCCAGTATCTGAGGTAGCATACCCCCTTTGCACTGCTACCACATTTGTGAAAAAATATGTCAAGACAAGACTCCATCAGCCTGGATCCTAAACAGTTCTGAGCAGAAACTCCCTGTAAATTAACACTGAATATACAGCATAAGAAATGAACTTTTGTGTGTGGGTGTTTCATGAAGATTCAGGAGTTGATAGGCATAATCTAGACTACCCTGCCTGGTACAGACCTCATTCAACTTAAAAAGTTAAAAACAGAACAACAGTTCTGGAGAAAGTTAATAAAATATAAAAATCTCTAGCAAGATTGATTAAGGATCAAGGAAATAAGATGAAAATAAAGAATATTAAGATTTTAAAAAGGAATCAATTTGCACATGCAAAAGAGCATAAGCAATCACAGTAGGATACTATGAGACGTTTTATATTCAATATTTTGAAATACATTGAAGCAAATTATCCTAACAAAATATAAACTAGCAAAATTGATTCAAGAAAATAACTGAATCAAATGGAAGTCCTTAAAGAAAGTGAATTAGGTTTTGAAAATATCCTGCAAAAAGGCACAAGATCTAGATGGTTTTAAAGTCAAATAAACCTTCAAGCAAGAGATAGCATACTATTTAAAGTGTTTCTCAAAAGAGCAAGAGAATTTTGCAACTCAAATTATGAAGCTTTTCTAATCTTGTTACCAAAAATTTGATAGGAGAACACATCAAAATAAAAATTGTGGAACATATTTTAGTTTTGAAAGTATTAATATTTTCCTAATTAGTGACTTTGAATAACCTTAGCTTGGTCATATTCTTTCTCATTGATCACAATCCTAACACTCCCTTTGTGTGCTGCAAATAGATTAGAGTTAAACTGATGTACTGATCCACTAGGCCTTCCTGAAGTGGGGCACCAATGGAGAGAAGAAGTTTAGGGTGAGCTCTCACATCCAGCTTTTGATAGCCTACTCTTTCTCAAAGAGTGATTTTTGAATATTAGCATTTTCTGCATGTGCCAAGATCTTAAAAATGATTAGAATCACTGTCCTCTTGCCTTGCATCCAGCCCAATTCACATATAAGGAATACAATTGTTCTTAGGTGTTGACTTTTGGTACAATTAGTAGTGAGTCTGAGTTGTAAAATTTTACATTAACTTCTAGTATGTTAAACTCAAATATGTAGTAAATGTGACATGATTATCACTGGAGCTTTGCTGTATTATTTTAATTTGTCAATTGTAATATTAGTTTTTCACATGAAATATTTAATCCTTAATTCCATAGACCATAGCCCAAATCCAAGCTTCTCTATTCTGTTCATGAGACTCTCCACTCTTCATACAAATTGAACTGGTTCTCATTGCTTGCTCCAGCCACATCGAATGACACACAAAGTCAGTCTAGAGTTTCTCCTATTGGAGGCATAGCTTGGAAGCTGTTGAAAAAAGTAAGTTTGTGTGTGTTTAATGGTTCACTTTTCAAATATTTTTCATGGTAATTAAGTTATGAGTCCAAAGGATTGAGAGTGTGTACATAAAATCTCAGGTAGAATTCCTCAGCCTCATTTGCAAATAATGCTTTCAGTTTGCGTCTTACCTAGTTGAGTTTGGAATGGATACAGGTTACAAAAAATTTAAAACCATAAACTGTTTCTATTTGTAAATCAATGCTATTCATTAGCATTGACCTTAACAGTCCATGTAAGTTTTCATGCTATATACTCAGTATTACAATTGTCTTTTTACTGAGAAAATGCTTCAACTACATTTTGTTTCCAGTTCAATTGATACTGTGTTTATATACTAGAGACACCAAGTGTAAATTTAATATTTGTATACTTTTGTAACCCACAATAGAGTATTTTTATTTTAATGAAGTCTTTTTAAAGTTACATCTCAGGGAGAAAACATTTGGATTTTAAGACATCTTATATCCTAATAAAAAAAAAACAAAAACAAAAAACAAAAAACAAAAAATACTTCTCAAATTGATGCCACACTGGATAAATGTTTTCACCAATGCCCAAACTAGATTTTATTTTTACTCATTTTGAAGGACAAAAATGATAATGGAGGACTTTCAAATTTCTTTTTAGCAATATGAGTTGTCTTTATTTTATGCTGTAAGGACTAGGAATCTTCACTTGAGAGGTGAATCTAACTCAGATTTCATTCAATCTCAGGTCAATGTTTTTTGGCAGGAAACTCACTTCAGATGTAATTCTATCAGCTAAAAACCCACAGGAGTCCCAACTCACTGAACACATTTAATAGAATAATTAGCTTTGATGTAGATTGACATTTTGTTACCTGGATTTGTCCATGCAATTTTTATTCAAAAGTTGATGTCATATCTACAGTGTAAAACCATGTGAAAAAATTGAAACTGAGTGGAAATCTGGCAAGTTTGGAAATTTGACAATTTCTGAAGAAAAGTAATGAAATGCTTTTCTGGGAGAATTTCACATTACTTTTGCTGCATTCTCTCTCCACCTAAACCCATTGTGCTCAAAAGGGATAAATTTTGTAAGTACATAAAAGAAATAAGCTTCTTTGTAGCTTTGATTTATTGTTGTTATTTTAAGTGAAAATTCCATATAATTTACTATATTTATTTCTATGCATACTAATACATACAATATAAAATATATTCTGAAATTAATTTCAAAATGTTCATCCCTAAGAGACTGTTAATGGCTTTTAATCAGCGTGGCTAAAGAGAATATAATTAAGATATTCAGTATGAGGACATTTCGGGGACTTTTAAAGAGTATTCTTTCCTGGATAACTGAGTTTTTTTCCCTACAAAATTGTGCTTGATGTCTCCTTCTTGTTTCAGGGGATTTATGCTGAATTCATAGTTTTTGTAGTTGTTATTTTTACTTAAGTATTATCAAAATATATTGAGTCACTGTATTTCATATAACCTCTGTTCTATCACTATTTCATGCCTATCCCCTCAGCTGCCAGTAACAAATGCTAACGCTCTGATGTGTGTTCCCGCATAATGTACTCCATGGTCACTTGCCTATATGCAAAGACATGCACGTGCTCACTATTTACATAACTTCATTTGTACACCTGTTTTTTTCCTGTTTTAACATAACTTGTCCATATTATATGCACTTCTCTGCATCTTGTTCTTATCTCTTTTGGGCATGATATGAAAATCCATCAAGTCAGTTGTTACATATCTAACTATGTAGTTTTTAATGTCAGTATAGTGTTCCATGGTGAAGATATCAGTCTATCATGATTTACTCAACCAGTCACTTATTGACAAGAGTCACTGTGTTTCCAATATTTTATCTCTACAAACAATACTCCAACATCTTTATGTTTGGATAATTTTTTTCCAATAAAACAGATTTAGGGGCAAATTGTATGGTCAAAGGATAATGATACTTTAATAACTATTTGAATATTGCTTTCCAAAAACAGTATAACCATCATTAATATATAAAATAAATATGTCTGTTACATATCCACCAGTTACTATATATGCTCTTCTTGACCCCATTGACACCAGCTACTGGAATTATTCCTTTCCAGTTTTTTAATCTGATGGTTATAGAATGTTTGTTCATTGTCACTTAATTTATATTTCTTTCTCACTGCTTGGGAAATTGGGAATATTTCCATACATTTATTAACATTTGGACTTGCTTTTCTGTGAATCATCTATTCATACTATTTGTCCCTTTATTAACTCCAGTATTTCTCCTTTTGTTATTAATTTGTAAAGTCTAGCATTGCTTTACAGGCAGATGTTAGAGCAGGCAATATTCTTACACATGTTTTGGACTGTTTCAAAATTAATACTTAGAATTCTCGAAACATGACTTTTAACATTAAAGTGTTAATCATGGAATAATGCATGCATTTTTAAATAATTGTCAAACAATTTATATGCATTAACTTTCCCTCTTGCTCTTCTAATTTCCGGAAGTAAACACTGGTAAAAGTTGCAGTGTGAAGAGCTTCCTTTAGGCATTCTTTAGAGCAAATCTGCTGATGACAAATTCTTTTAGCTTTTCTTCATCTTGGAATGTCTTTATTTCAACTTCATACCTGAAGGATACTTTCTCTGGATTTAGAATTCTGGCTGCTTTCAAGATTTTTTCTTTATCTTTAATTTTTAGAAATTTGATAAGGATGTGTCTGTGTATAGATTTCCTTTGTGTTATCTTGTTTGTGGTTTCCTCAGCTTATTAAATCTGTAGGTTCAGAGTTTGCTTTTTACTAACTATGGGGAAAATAGTCATGTTTCTTCAAATACTTTTTTTCAGTTTCACATTTTCTTTTCCTTTCTTTCTGGGACTCGATAAATTAATCTTTTATTAGATACTGTGTTATTGGCTCCTAGGACTCTGAGCCTCAGTTTGTTTTTCTTTCAATAGATTTCTACTTTGTTTTTGTTTAAACTGTATTCTTCCTATTGATCCATCTTCCAGTTCATTAAGTCTTTCCTCTGTCATCTCCATCCTGCTATTGAGCCCTGGTATAAAGCTTTTTAAATGTTTGTTATTGTATTTTTTAATTCCAAAATTTCCATTTGGTTCTTTGTCTTTATAGCATCTACTTATTGTCTGATATTTTTAAATTTTTATTTGTTTCAAGGATGTTTGTAATTGTTCACTGGAGAAATTTTTAATAGCTGCATTAAAATCATTGCCCAGTAATTCCAACATCTGTGTCATTTAGTTTTGGTATCTGTTGATAGTCTCTTCTCATTCAAGTTGAGCTTTTCCTGACGTGGTGGTCTTTTTGATGTTTCAGTTTGGCTAGGCTATAGTAAACAATTATTCAATCAAACACTAAGTGCTGTGAAGGTGTTTTGTAGATGTGATTAAAGTCTACAATCAGTTGATTTTAAGTAAGTGTAATTTTTTTAGGTAATCTAGACAGACTTGATTCAATCAGTCAAAAGGCTTTATAGTCTTCCCTAAAGAAGAAGAAATTCTGTGTGTGGACAGTCACTTCAGTTCATGTCCAGTTACTCTGGTATGCCTTCCTGAAAACCTGCCCAATGAATTTTGGGCTTGCCTGGCTAGACCCCATGATCTTGTCAGCCAGTTCCTGCTTCTCTGGTTGAACACTGACTGGTACACCTGATTCTTTGTATGCCAAGTAATTTTGGACTACAACCTGGACATTTCATGATATGTTGTAAGAGTGTGGTTCCTTCTTAAATCTACTTTAGCCTGTTGCTAACTTGTTTAGGTTAAGAATGCATTTCTGTGGGTTATGCTTCATAAGTCAAATTAGTTAAAAAAGTGTCTGCAGTACTATTTGGTATGACTTACTGTGGGTTACCTAGATGACACAACCTCAGCACCAGCTGGGGAGGGGGAGGGCTGCCACTTTAAAATAGAAAAGCATTGAAGTCAGAGTCCCACCTACAGTATCTTCTAAAGAGGGGCAGAGAGTAAAGAAATGATAATAGAAAGTTATGTGAAACATCAGAGTGAAAAAAAAGAGTAATGGACAGAATAAACATATAGGTAAATGTAATAGACTGCTCTTCTTCCCTTTAATTCTTTAAATTGTGGTTGACCATTAAAAGAGAAATGTATAACATTGTTTAGTGTGGTTCTCCGTGTATGTAAAGGCAATATTTCATACAACTATTTCATAAAGTGGGGAGAATAAATGGGATGTAAATGGGATAAACTATCAGCATTCTGCTTGAGATGGTAATATTTTTGTATATACCTATAGACTTATACTGCAGTCCTAGCAATCACAGTCCTAAGTATTTGCATTAGAGAATTTAAAACTTATATTCATACACAAAAAAATACCTGTAAATCATAGATTATAGAAGTTGTATTCATAATTTTAAAAACTGGAAGCAGGGAGGTGGTGATGGCTTTAGTGGGACTATCGTGGCAGCTCGGATTGGTCAGAGGGCCTTAAGGGAGGTGGTCTCAGGATGCTGTCCGAGGTCTGGGACAAAGGCCAGAGCCTTGGCTCTGGTGCACGAACCTTCGCGTAATGTCAGACATTTAGCTTCCTGCGGGATACTGATGAGCAGAAGTCTTCCACTACATACCGCAATTGTACCTAAGGAGATACATGCAAGAACTTTCTTCAAAATTGCTGCACCACTAACAAACAAAAGAAAAGAATATTCAGAGAGGAGAATTACAGGATATTCTATGCAGGAAATGTATGATGTATCAGGAACGGACGTTTATAAGCATTTTGTTCCTTGGTGCAAAAATTCAGATGTTATATCAAAGAGATCTGGATACTGCAAAACACAATTAGATATTGGGTTTCCACCCATGTTGGAGCGATACACCTCAGTAGTAACCTTGGTGAAATTACATTTGGCAAAGGCATCCTGTATAGATGGGAGACTTTTCAATCACTTGGAGACTGTTTGATGTTTTAGCCCAGGTCTTCCTGGCTACCCAAGAACTTGTACTTTGGATTTTTCAATTTCTTTTGAATTTTGCTCACTTCTACACTTTCAGCTTGCCACACTGTTTTTTTTTTTTTTTTTTCCTATTTTGAAATAAATTCAAAGTTATAGGAACAGTAGCAAAAACAATACAAACCCCATACACAGAACTCCAGCATAACCTGACCCCCCTCCCCTGATACCACGATCCACCAACTTTAACATGCTGTCACACCGCTATTTCTTTCCCTCCCTCCCTCCCTATCTATCATCCATCATCTATTGCTCTGTCTTCTGGACATATGAGAGCTAGCTACCCACATCCTTGAACAAACACTATAATTCACATATACAATTCCCATGAACAAGAACATTCTTTTATGCAATCCCATTAAACGCAGCTAAGATGTACAAGAGATTCAACATTGATACAAGGCTTACATTCTATATTTCCTTTTTTTTTAATTTTTTCCTTATGTCTCAACTGTGTCCCTTTGAGCCTCCTGTCCTCCATCCTCAGATCCCATCCAGGGTCATCCTTGGCTTTCAATTGTCATCTATTTAGACTGTCTTTTTTTTTTCTTAATTGTGGAAACATATATACAGCCTAAATCTTCCCATTCCACCCCCTCCCTAGCATTCCATTAGTGGGATTAGTCACATTTAGAATGTTGTAATGCTGTCTCTTTCCCACCTTCCATTACTAGAAATTTCCCTTCACCTCAAACAGCAACCCTACAGTCATTTCTTAACTCCCCATTGCCCCTTCCCCCATTTCACTTAACCCATACTCTCCTTTTCATCTCTATGGTCATATTCTCTGATAATTTCTTTGTGTTTTCTGTGGGGCTTAAAATTAACCTCTTAAATCCATTACAATCTTGTTTTTCTTTGATACCAACTTAACTTCAATAGGACACATAAACTATGTTCCTATACTCTTCTTGTCAAAAATTACATATTTTACATTGAGTTCAAAACCACTGATTTGTCATTAGAGTTTGTTTATTTTATATCATGTAGGAAGTAAATAGTGGAATTACAAATCAAAAATTATTGACTTTTATTGTATTCCATTGTGGTCAGAGAATGTGCTTTGAATGTATTCAGTTTTTTGTTGTTGTTGTTGTTGTTGTTTTTTAATTTATTAAGGCTTGTTTTATATCCCAGCATATGATCCATTCTGGAGAAAGATCCATGATCACTAGAGAAAAATGAGCGTCCTGATGATTTAGGATGTAAGGTTCTATATATGTCTGTTAAAATTCTCTATATCTCTTTCTCCTTTCCTTGTTTCTCTGTCAGTAGGGCTCCCTTTAGTATCTGAAGTAGGGCAGGTCTTTTATTGGCAAACTGCCTCAGCATTTGTTTGTCTGTGAAAAATTTAAGCTCTCCCTCAAATTTGAAGGAGAGTTTTGCTGGATAGAGTATTCTTGGTTGGAAATTTTTCTCTCTCAGAGTTTTAAATATGTCATGCCACTGCCTTCTCACCTCCATGGCCACACTGTTTTTTGATGGAGTTGTAAAGCAGATGGTAGCTGCCTTTGAAAGAAGAGCATGTAAGCTGTATGGTCCAGAAACAAATACACCTCGGGAATTAATGCTACATGAAGTTCCTCACACATAGAGGAGAAAGAAGAACCTGTGCCACCTACTTCTAAGTTTATTCACATTTAGAAAGGACTTTCATCATTAAATTTAGAAGTCAGAAAGTATTTGTTAAACCCAGCTTTGATTATAAACCTGCACCATTTAAAATTTGCACATAGAATATCGAACCACACGTACATAGAAATATTTTCTTCATTCAAGTATAATTCAAAGCAATGTGTACATCAGCATGTTATGCATTTACAATAATCAGATGTCATCACTGTTGCTAGAATACTGACATCCCTCTTCAGAGCAGAAATCGAAACTAAGTTTAAACTTTTTAATTATCACTTTACTTGAAAGAGGTTAGTTTAGAAATTCATGCAGTATGTATTATATTAACCATATCACACTTAAGTTATTAAATTCACACTGTGTAACTTATTGTTACAGGGGCTGCACTGTGGCTTAGCTTATTTGCCTAATTGTTAGATATTTTTAAACTTTGACTTAAAAAACTGTCGATAAAAGTCCCCTGGCACTTTTGATATTTTCTAATTGTTCTTAGGGGGGGCTAGTATTCAGTACCATAGTGAGGTTAGCTTCCAGATACATAGTGAATATAGTTTTTGGTGAATGGTCCAGACTTTAAGCGACCCTCTCCCAGGTACTTTGGCTGTTCTTTCAACAATACTACTTGTGTGTCAAATTTTGTCTTCAGCAGATGAAGATGGTTGATATATCTCTAGCACTATGCATCCCCATTTTCTATTTATTATGTTTACTCACTTTGGTATTTCAAACTATTTGTTTTAAACAAATCAATGTAAGGACAGAAGTGGTAACTTAATAAAGGTAATTTGTTTATTTTTTGGGAAAAAAGTAAAATAAATAAAATAAAAACTGGGAGCAACCAAGATTTCCTTCAACAAGTGAATGATATATGGAATAGAACTCTATTTAGTAATAAAATGGAATGAGCTATTGATGAATAACAGAATGAGTGAATTTTAAGCACATTATTTTTGAAATTAAGAGTAGCAAAATCATATGTTGTATGTTTACGTTCATATGACATTCTGGAAAAGGCAAAACTGTTGGCAAGGAAGACAGCTCAGTGGTTTATACCAAGTTTGGAGAGTAGGAGGGCTTACAATGAAAGAGAAGCACAGGGACATTTTTATGGTGATGGTATTCTTCTGAATGGTACTCAGGTGGTAAGTACATGACTTTTCGCATTTGTCAAAATCCATACAACTTTACACCACAAAGATTGGAATTGGAATTCAATACGTGAAAATTTACAAAATCAACCAGGATGTTGGTACATCTTGGGATAGAATGTAGACGGTTGCAAGTGAATAAAATGCTATTCCAAACATGGAACATAACCTCACTAAAGTAGTGGAAAAAAACAAAAAACAAACAACAACAACAAAGCAAGAGCCCTCCTAAATAACTTTGGAAAACAGTATTTTGGCTGGAAAAAATAGGCTAAACCCAAAAATAAACATATAAATTCTATACTGTAGTTGGCAAATTCATTTCTCACAGGGGTAAGGGTTGCCAGTTCTGAAGCTGGCTTACCTATAAACCAGGTTTGGACAATTAAGTAAATAAATGGGAAATAATGGGAGGTAGGTTTCCTCACTGTTAAGAGAAAAAAGTTATAAATAAACAAGAGGGAAGGCTAGAATGAACCCTGTGGTGCTGGATTAGAGTTGGAGATATCAGTGTGAACTCATGTTTTTTTTATTTATTTTTTTGCCAACATTTTTATTAGAGAAGAAGTAAGTTTACATAAAAATCATGCATAAAATACAGAGTTTCCATATACCATCCGATTATTAAATACCTTGCATTAGTATGGTACATTTGTTACAATTCATGAAAAAACATTTTTATAATTATACTAGTGACTATTTTTAATATGTACACATGTTGACAGATACAGAATCAGTTATAGATATGTGTGCCTACATATTTTTATACACACACATATATTTCCTGGCTCTTTTCACTGAGAAGTTCTAGGAGAGTGGCATATCATTAGAGTACTCCTAGCAACCAGATTTGGGTTTATAGGTACCATTCTACAGTAAAAGGATCCAGAGATGCTTAGAGGAATGACATAGTAAAACTAGGGCAGGGAAAATATGAGACAAGTTTGGAACATTTTATAGTACTAGAAGGTACGAAGTGCTTAAAAATAAATAAACATAGATGGGAACATATAAAAAAGACTTAGAAGCTAATGTGAAAGAGTTCCCAATGGCAAACCTGGAACAACTAAAGGAACAAAATAAATGGTATGAAATTGGGTGATAACCCAAAATATAAAATAAATACCTATGAGCCCATAGTAATATAAATGTATGATTGAAAAAAATAAATGAGGAGAAAGGACAAATCTTCCTTACAGAAAAATTCCAAATAATATACATAGATACCTCCCTCTCCCCTGGAGTAGAATTTAATTCCCCCCTCCGTGAGTGGGGGATGGATTTACTGACTGTAATGGTTAGGTTCACTTGTCAGCTTGGCCAGGTGATGATGTCCAGGTGTCTTATCAGGCAAGCTCTGGTCTATTACTGCAAGGACATTTGTGGGCTAGTTAGTAAACCAGAAGGCTGGTTTATTAAATTATCAGTCAATTGATTGCATCTGTGGCTGATTACATCAATGAAGGGGGTGTCTTCTGCAATGAGAGAATTCAATCAATTGAATTTAAACCAATTAGTTGAAAACTTCTAAGGAGAAGAGAGAGAACTTTCATTTCTTCAGCCAGTCATTCTCTTCTGGGGAATTCATAGAAGACCCTCACTGAAGTGCCAGCTCGCAACCTACCCTATGGAATTTCTCTTCTTCAGTTAGCCAGCCCCTCCTGGGGAGTTCATTGAAGACCTTCATCAGAGTTGCCAACTTGCTGCCTGCCCTACAGAATTTGGACTCATGCATCCCCACAGTTGCGTAAGACACTTTTATAAAATCTCCTATTTGCAGATATCTCCTGTTGATTCTGATTCCCTAGAGAACTCTGACTAATTTCTGAAGGCTATGGAAAGGAAAAAAGACTAATTTTGTCGAGGAGACATCTGGCAGACACCACCTTAGCCAAGCGATCAAGTTAACATCACCATTTTATATTGATATATTAGTGAAGGATATATCAGGTTTATAGATTGGAAAGTCAATTTTGAAAGATATGATTTTCCCTATAATTTGTCTATATGTTTCAGGTTATTCCAAAAGAATATCAGAATGATGCTTTGTGAAAATTGAAAATCTGATATTAAAAAGTCTGCTGGAAGGAAAAAGATCAAGAATGGCCAAGACAATTTGGAAAACTACTCATAAATTTTGAAGATTTAAATATGATTATCAGGGTTATTATAAAATACAGAAATTACAACCACATAGTATTGATACAGGGATAGAATATTAGACCACTGGGAGAGAATATAGATCCCAGAACAGATCCACAAATACATAGCTATGACAAAACTCAGATTGCAAATTGTTGAGGCTAAAATGTGCTGGGTGAAATGAATCCGTGTGAAAAAAATATTAACTTTGACCCCTGCTCAGAGCATGCAAAAAATTAATTATATATATGTCATGTAACCTTAAATATAAAGTTGAGACAATGAATAGAACACAAATGTAGGATAATATCTTAATGATCTTCAGGACAGCAAAAATTTATTATGCAGGCCATTAACAAGCATTTATCATAAAGGAAATGCTTTATAAATTGGAACTTCAATTCATCAAACAAAACCATTAACAAAATGAAAAATCAAGCTGCAGATTGGGAGAAATAATTTGTAATTCATGGTTTTTAAAAAAAAGAAAAGTTTTTATCCAAAATGTATAAAGACCTCCTTAACTTTAAAAGGAATAAAAATAAAATTATCTAATCAAAAAACAGGCAAAAAGCTTGAATTTTTAAAAAGAGAATTTATTCAAAGTCAATAAGCATATGAAAAGGTATTTAACATCATTTCTATCAGGTAACTGCAAAATAAATCCATATTAAGATATCAATATGTGCAGAAGACCAAAAACGACTGACAACATGACAGTATCAAGTATCGGAGAAGATGTGGAACAAAAGAAAATGTTTTATGCAAGGGTGTTAGAAAAGGTATTTCTATTTACTGTGGGTAGTTGGATGAGTTCATTTCCTAGGATTTTTTTCTAGCTTTAATATTCTGTGAATGATGGATACGAATATTATTTTTTATCTAATAAAACTTCAATCAGCTGCAAAAGTCCCAGTATTCTCTGGCACTACAGGCACTCAGAGCTCCTTGACCAATGGATATCTGGCTTTAAACTCAACTCCTGACATTTTCTCTTTTGCACCTTTCGCATCCTAGCCAAGTACATCACATCTGTTCACAAAGTTTTGTGTTTCAACATATATTTTCCCTCTATCTGGAAGATTTTTCCCCTTTTCTAGCTTCATATTCCTCCTCATCTTCCAAGACCTAGTTCAAACCTAGTCTTCAATATGCAGCCTGTCCAGACTCTCTCAGACAGTCACTGTACCCAGAGGATTTTGCAATTTCTCTATTCTAATATTGCATCAGTTAGGAACTCTTATCAGCTCTGAATTCATTTTTCCAGGAAATACTTTTGTATTTCTTAAGCTTAGTGCACTGCCTGACAAAATTTTTTGTTTCATTTAAATAAGTCTAATAATTGCTTTTGATAATCAAAGTTACATATTTGCTGCTATTTTTGCAATCAGTCCCAATATACTTCTTTCTTTTTACCACCATTTTTCTTCCTTTATAAATTCTGTTATAGGTTGAATAGTGTGATGGTTTGAAGCTGTATGTACCCCAGAAAAACATGTTCTTAAATTTGATCCATTCCAGGGGGTGTAAAACCATTGTAAGTAGGAACTTTTAATGAGGTTCTTCAGTTAAGGTGTGTCCCACCTCAATTGGGGTGGGTCTTAATCCTAATACTAGATTCTTTATAAGAGAATGAAATTCAGACAGAGACACAGAAAGCCTCAGAAGCAAGAAGCTGAAATCAACCAAACCTGGAAGAGAAGAGAGAAACCAATAGATGCCACCACAGGCCCTACAATGTGTCAGAGGAGCCAAGGATCACCAGCAACCAGTGTTTGCAAAGAAAGCATTGCCTTGATGGTGCCTTGATTTGAACATTTTCCAGGCCTCAAAACCATTAGTGAGTGAATTCCCATTGTTTAAGCCAAATCATTTCATGGTATTTGCTTTCAGCAGCCTAGGAAACTAAAACAAATAGTGCCCCCCAAAAAAGACATGTTCAAATCCTAACCCTCAATCCTGTGAATGTGTTTGTATTTGGAAATAAGGTCTTTGAAATTGCTTATTGGTTAAGATGAGGCCAAACTGGCTTGGAATGTTCCCTAATCCAATATGACTGATATTCTTAAAAGAAGAGGAGAATTGGACACAGACAGACAGAAGAGAGAATTCCAGGTGATGAATGAGGCATAAGATGGAAGCCCAAGGATTGCCAGGAAACCACCAGAAACTAGGAAAAGGCAAGGAAGGATTCCCTCCTATAAATTTCAAACTTGCTGCTTCCAGAACTGTGGGACAATGAATTTCTGTTGTTCTCTGGTTTCTGCCATCTGGTATGTGGTACTTTGTTTCAGAAGCTCTATGAAACTAAGACAGATCCTTTCTATCTGTCAACCTTTAAAAAAAAAATTTTGAAAGTGTATGGATGCCCAATCATAAAGGTAGGATAATATTAGAATAGTTCAGAATGAAATCTATTCACATCTATTTCACATGAAAGTGAAAATTAAATCCCAAATAACTTGAATAAGCTGAGGATAATGTTGAGAAAGACAACACAGGATTATGGTTTCACAGAAGACAAAATCAATGAGTGAGTGAACTAATGAAAGTTATTGGACTCTCAATTGCCTTATATCTACATGGAGTAGTGATGTAAGTTTCCCAGAAAATTGTGGAAAGATCACCAAGATAAGCTGTTAAAAAACCATATTATCATAGGACCCTCCACTTTGTCTCATAAGCCAGCCATTTATTAAGAGTTACATACACAAATAAGCAATTTTTCTCTGATTATGGAAGAATTAAAATAGTGCTAGGAATTGACACAGGAATTTCAGGATGACAAATTTGCTGAAAGGATATTTTGAAGAAAAAAATGGAGCACTGGCATATACACTTTCAAACATGTCAATACCATACTCACTTAGAGGGGGAAAAATCTGTTTATTATTAACTATCCATGATCATCTGCAAGAATGAAAACACACAATTGCATGTACTGAATTTCCTGAAGTATCAATAACTCTGGTGTGCTTGCAAATAATTTTTTTAAGGTACACAGTATTAAAATTCCCAAAAGCATGAAATTATAAATATTTCAAAAATAAATACAGTAATAAAATGATGTAGTACTATTTTCAGAAAGCACTATAAGAAAATAGACTCTGTATATCCTGGTGTACTTACAGGCCTATTTACTACAGTGATCACAAAAGGACTTTTCCTACATGGCCAACAATTATACAAATTCTTATTGTTTTACTTTATAAATAAATTCACTGGAATGGTGATTGCAATGTCATGTTGGCGTACTGACCTTAGACTTCATTCTTAAAAATGCATTTATTTACTATTAAATTTTGTTATTTGCAATACAAGAAAAATAATGGATGAGGCATATAATTTTATTAAATATGCTGTGGCTTATTATCAGTTTGAATGTAAACACAGAAAAAATGACAACAGATAATCTATTCTAATTTAAGTGTTAATTGCTAATCATTATTTCATGACAGCCCATGAGACTTAGCTTGCCTAGGAATGTGTGTTTGTCTGATACTTCACCAGTGTGTAGCACCTTCTTCTTCACGTTGACTTGGTGAATCTTGCACTTGCCTCTGACAAACATATTCTACTTCTTGATTCTGGACAGCTGCTCCCTGATGTTAATGCTAATAAACTAATTACAGAGAACTCCCAGACTCTGTCCCTAAATCTTCAGATTTCAAACACGTTATTTGTGGTAAGTTTTAAGGTTAATGGTTCAACATTTGACTCAGTCTCACTAAAATTAGAACCATACAATAATGTAAGTAGTATCTCTCTAATTTAAGACAATTTTTTAAAGCTCTTTAAAAATGCAGTGAGAAAAGAGAAGGGATTAAATGTTAGATCTTCAGTATTACAACAATTCACTCACATGACCATGGGGGCTGGCAAGCCTAACTCGTAGGCAGGTCGGAGGCTGGAAATTCCAATAAGACAGTGTTGGCAAAGTCTTTAGTCTGAGTCTGTAGGAGAGGCCAAGGATTAATGCAGGGTGTAGCCCTGAGGCAGAATTCTTTCTGATTCTGTAACCCTCATTTCTTTGCTTTTTACAGCCTCCAACTCATTGGATGAAGCCCACCCATACTATTGAGGGGCATGTCTTTTACTTAAAGTCAACTGACTGTGATGCTAATCCAATCTAAGAAATATCTCTGCAATAACATCTGGGCCAGTGCTTGACCAAACAATTGGATACCATAATCTAGCCAACTTGCCACACAAAATTAACTACCATAGCTGTCTAGCTAAAAAAGCAAGTTAAAGTTACTTTAAAGGTGTTAGAAAAGAACTGGTAATTATAAAAGTAGCATATTGTGAGATAATGAGTTTCCCATGTAGCAGCAATGATCAGAAATGATGAAGACCTTGAGCTCCACCCTCAAGTAGTCCTGAGTTCAAGCCAATAAACCCTTCAAGAAGGAGAACATGTGTTCTTTAAAAATCACAACACTTGTTAGGTTTTACATGGCATAGAAAATATTTGCACAGATCATACATGTTATTTTAGTTGTTAATTTAACCAGTGTTGGAATTTTATATAAACATTGGTGTAATTTATTTGCTCATCTTGGAAATGTGGGCCAAGCATTTTCATGGAAGTTATCTCTTAAGAATAGATCTAAGACACCTGTTTTATTTTCCTAGACTGCTGAAAGCAGATTCCATAAAATGGGTTGACTTTAACAAAGAGAATTTATCTACTCATGGTTTTGATGCAGGGAAAATGTCCACATCAAGGCATCCTCAAGGCAATGCTTTCTTCCCAAATACTAGTTACTCATGATAGTTGGTTCCTCTGCCACATGGTAAGGCCTACGGTGGTGTCTGCTTGTCTCTCCCTTCTCTTCCAGGTTTGGTTGATTTCAGCTTCTTGCTTCTGCGGCTTTCTATCTGTTTGAATTTCATTGTCTTATAAAGGATTCCAGTATTTGGAATAAGACCCACCCTGATTGAGGTAGGTCACACCTAAACTGAAGTAACCTCATCAAAAGATCCTGCTTACAATGAGTCCACATCAACAGGAATGGATTAACTTTAAGAACATTTCTGGGGTACATACAAATTCAAACCACCACAATGCCTTTTTGGTACTATAATTTAATAGATTTTTAATTAATTGGTTTTTAATTTGATTAATTTAGGTTATTTCAATAACCAAGTAGCATATGGAGAATCTGTACAGGTTAGGTCATCTAGATACATTCATCGATACTGCTGCTTGTTCTATGAGAGAAAGAAGAAGATAATGTAAATATTTATTCTAATTATCCAGGGGTAGTGACTTCTAGTTGTCTCCTAATATCTGATTTGCCCTCTTCCACACCATTACAAATTTAGTTGGGCTTGTAACTTGCCAAAAAAAGATTTCATTTCCCAGTCTCCTTGCAAGTAATATTAAGTCCTAGTCAATTGGGGTGTAAATAGAACTGCTATTTGGCAGCTTCTGGGAACTTTCCCTCCTGGAATGGAGGGTAGCTCTAAGCCACTGCAATACATTGCAGAACCAGGCTGCTTAGTTTTGAAGACTGATTTCCCCACCTCCTAGTTTTGTGATCTTGTTTAAGTTACTTAACATCTTTGTACCTCAGTTAAAAGTAAAATGGGAATGTTGACATGACCTTCTGCATAGTGTTATCGCAGGGTTAAATGAGATAATACATGCAAAGCCCTAGTTCGATGGCTGGCTCCTACTCAGTGCTTAGTAAATGTTAGCTATTATCATATTGTAAAGCCACCCCTCATTTTTAGTGAAGTTGATATAATTTTTAAATTATACTCACAATGTGATCTCTAAGAGTTATCATATTAAAATCCACACATAGCTATGATATAAACTATAAGGAAGTTATAAATTAATATCATTTATGATATAAATTATAAGTATATAATATTTAATCATGTAATGATATAAATTATAATTGTATATAATTTAGGATATAAATTTAAGATTTATTATGATATGAATTATAAGGTGATTCAGACAGAAAACCTCTGTTCTGCTGCTATTTCTCCAATCTCTGCCAGGACACTTCAGGGAAAAATGATATTGAATGGATGTAAGTCTGCATAATGGCCTTCCTTCCACATTTTCAATCCTAGTCATTTGAGTTAGAATGTCTAAGTGAAAAACAAACAAAATTCAACAAAAAGAAAGCAAAACAACAATTAATCGCAAGCAGTCTGTTCATCCCTCCACAGCTGAATTTTAAAAACCTTGTACTGGGGAAAACTGAAAGATTTCTCTATTCCCTAATCTGATAGATTTAAATTTAACTTGTTAAATTGAAAAGTTTTAAAATTATTTTTAAAAATTTTAACATTTTACATGCAAACTCTTTCTATGAAAGTCTTCCTGTGTGCAAAATACTTTCCTAAATCTCATTGGCTTTCTGGGAAACATCTCCCCTGGAGCAGGGAAGCACCCTCCTTAGCCTTACCTCACTGTTTGTTCTCCTCTTCCAGGACTTAGTTCACTGTATCTGCTCCAGGCCAGCAGATCACAGGGCATCTGAATCATCTCATCAGGTCCTTCACTGAGCTGCCCCACCCTGTTACTTGCTCAACACTTTGGCTTCAGTCCCTACCTTATCAGCCTCACTGGGACAGTTCCCTGAACTACTGGTGCACCACCATTCCTGCCTGATTCAGACCAAATTGGCCTGAACTTAATGCACCATCCTTCCTTTGCTGGAGTCCTGCCATGCCTTTGGGTTTCAGCTTGTGAGGCAGAAGGACCTCTCATTACTCACTACTAGTTTGGGTCTTCCCATACCAACTGAAAGAATCTTCTCCAGTCTCTCTAAAGCAAGGTTTCTCAGCCTTGTTACTGTCAAGATTTTGTGCCAGATAATTCTTCATTTTGGGGGCCTGCATTGTATGACAGTCACCAGCACCCCTGACCTCCATCCACTGGATGCCAGTAGCACCTTCTTCACCCCCAGCCCAAGTCCGTGGTCACATTCAAAAATGTCCCCAGGCTTTGCCAAATGGGCCCTTTGGGGACAAAATTATGCTCACTTGCACTCGAGAGAAAACACACACAATCCTCAAACCTTACTTTCCGAAACATTTAAATTATGCCAGAAGTCCTTCAAATTCTTTTGCTAGCTTTAGTATTTTGAAAGTCAGTAGAAACTTGCAGAGTATTTTCTATTTCCCATCTATGCATATCCTTTTCCTGAGGAAATTATTCCAAATGTGCTGACTTGACTGAAATGACTGAGGAGGGGGTACAAAGGAGATAATTTCAAGGCTAAAACATCAATTAATATTTCAAAAATATTACTCTGATACATGTATCTGTTCTCTTTACAGCCCAGTCTTCTGTATTGATAGGAAAGATAAATGTGCTTTTAAATGATTTTTGGAAGGAGTTAGGAAGTCAAATGATTTTCCTCATTGGTATACTTTTCGCACAGCACACACCACATATCACCTCAGGATGTTACTGTGCATTAGTTTCATGCCTATTATCATCAGGTTACAAAGTCTATCTCTGCTCTCTGCACTGCTTTCTTCCATTTAGCGACTTTCCCATCCCAGGGCTGTTTTAGCTGTGAATACAGCTGAACTGCCTTGATTTTAAGACACCCTTTGCTTCAAATCTCATATCATTAATGCATGTGGGCTGTTGTATGTACGCCAGAGCACACTCTAACTCCTTTCTTTCATTGACTGGAGGAGTTGCTTTATATTAACATCTCTTTTCCTACTTGTGAAGCTTTCTCTTAGCTTAATTATTGTTCTAATGCTACCATCTACTTCCTCTTACTTGGTATAATTTTTAAATGTATTTTCCTTCATTTGATTCTTTTTTTTCTTTCTATTTACTTATTTTTGTTTAAATGAGAAGTATTTGGGGTTGTCCCAAAATTCTAATCCTTATGTCTTTTATGATTGTTATTACATTTAGATCACAGAAACTCTTTTAACTCAAATTGTTATTTTCAAAAAAATTGTCTTTATGAATCCCAACAATAATGTTGCTCAAGTGAAACATGTGGGAGTCATTCTTGACAACTTTTTTTCTCATAGCTTAGATTCAGTTTATCAGGAACTTGTGATGGGTTGATATTCAAAATATATCTATAAATCAATGACCTCTGCTTTGTTCTCTGATATTTCCCAAGTGCTGAACCAGTGTCGGGCAATAGTAGATGCTCAATAATATTTTCAGAATGAATGAATATATGGATGAAAATAAAGATGCTATTATCAATTGATCCTACTCAATACACACACCTAGCAATGCTAATTATGCTAGAATTTATTTTTGCCTACAAGAAATAACAAAAAATATTATAGTCAACTGCAATCAGATTAACCATCCTTTTATTGCTTATTAACAAAATACAAGCAATATCTTTGGATAATCAGTAATTATGGTTACAAATTCAAATATTTCCTTACCTCTTAATGGAAAAAAAATCTTAAATGTACACTGGTGATTTAATCAAACCAGGAGCAGCTGTTAACGTTTGGCCACAGTATTCTCTAGGACTGCTTTTCACGTATCTTTAGGTTAAAGAGCTCTGAACAGTGTTCCTTCCAAATTTTTTTTCCTCTGAATATAAAAAGCAGACAATTAAGCTCTACTTAACATTCTTCTTGTGACTCCATACGTTTTTCCCAGGGTTACTTAATATTTTCCTCTGTTATTTGTACATGTTATTTAAAAATCTGAACTGATCAGAGAATTTTCTGTATAAGTACACATTTATTTAAGCATTTCCATATTTTTCCTCCCCCTCAGAAAACTTGGTGCCTAAAACCTGGAAGGAAATAAATAATAAAATAGTAATATGTATTGGGAAAGTCATAATTATATATTTATGGACATCCAACTTCTTTGATTCTATTTTCTCTTTTGGATATTTGTACATGAAACCTGGCACAGTGTTCATTTGAAAAAAAGACATTTTGCAAAATATTTTCTGCAACATTGGTGCATAGTTTTGCCCTTTCCCGTGTTGTCTCTTACTGCTATTGACACCTTAGGTTACACTTGGGCCTAATAATTGTTTTGGTCAGATTACAGTCCAGTTTAAAGGTCCCCTTGCTCTTTGCTTTGGGTATGGACAAGATTCATGAAGAGTTTTCTAGGCAACTTTGCTTTAGCTGAATGAAGGACCTGGCAGATGTTTGAGTAGGTAAAATGTTCCATCTACAATTTGTGCAAAAATTGAGAACTTCTTGTGGAACTTACCATCTGTATACATCATCAAGCCAGATGGCTTATCATACATTCCTGAATCGATGCTACATCTCTCACTCTCTCTGTAAAATGAAAATTATCTCCATTTGCTTTATTTGCTTAGAGAGCTAGTCACCTGTTTGCCTTCCATATTTGCCAGTCTCAGCAGAAAATAGTTTGATGTAAATGTTTAGTTTCCTGTCCTATTTAAATTATGAAAGTATTCCTGGTAGTAATTGCTTTACCTAGACCCTAAAGTAAATGTCAAGCTAAATTGCAAACACAAGTTTCCATCAAGAGTAACATTTCAACAAAAATTTCTTTCATATATATATATATATATATGAATCACAAAATAAGACAATAAAATGGCCAAGTATCTTTTAAAATTAAAAATGTGCTAATATTAATGATAACCATTAGACAGTGAAGGAATTTAATCAACTAAGGCACTTGAGAGGGGAAAAATGCCTGTAGTAATTTGCCCATGTCATTTTGTAATTAGAATTCATTTAAATAAGCAAGTATGTAAAATGTAATCAAAATAGTTTAATAAGTGCTTTAATAGAACTGTGAAAATTAATGACTTCAATGGGAACTGATTAACTTGCCTTTTCAAATATTTAAAGTAAGATTTTGTACTCCATCTTCTAAAATCCAGTTAATATTAAACTGCTTCATTTATAATGTAAAATGTAGTGTGACCTGTCATCAAAATATACATAGATACATTTCCTAACATAAAAATATAAGGACATGATAAAAAGGAAAACAAAATGGACTTAAATATGCATATATTATAACCCAGGGTTTGTTGTAGTCCAGTTGGAGCATAAATAACTATATTTTGTTTCCATAAAATGGTAATAGTTTCCAGAAAGAAGACACTTGAAAGGTAGTTATCTCAGAGGTGAATAACTTTACAGTAAGTTTAATAACCAATAACAGAAAAGAATCAGAAATCCGGGTAAATGATTATCTGATAATGGCTCTTCATAAAGATGCTAGCAATGTCCTTGGCATTCTCACCTGGTCATTACATGTATGAAACATAATTGCATTTTGATTACAAATCTATATTTATTAAAATATATAGTTGTTTATAAAATCTTCTGCATTTAATCTTATTTCATTCAGTGGTACATATTTAGAGTGGCTTCTCTACTGGAATGATTTTAGCTTCTCATTTCCAGTTTTTTAAGGTCATTCTTTTAAAAAAGTTTTTACTTATTACATTCTTCAAAATATTTCAACCTGGTTCTTTCTGACAGAATACACGATTGACTAGAAATGCTTCCTCTAAATAGTGAGGATGCCTAAAAGAATTGAGTCTCAATGAGCGTGCAAAGTATTAAAATCTATAGCAAATGAAGAAAAAATAAAATTGTGCAAATGATCCAGGACAAAATAGGACTGCTGTCAAAGAAAGTGTTGCTGTGGCTCAATTTTTCTTTTATTCCATTGACTGTTTTTACGTTAGTTATACATATGCAAAGAAGGTCAAATTTGCTGTGCTGCTACTGTCCACCAGAACACTTATAGAGAATATTAGAGTCAAGAAATTTGATTATTTATATATTTTTTAAAAGATTGAGGTAACATGTAATTAACATAGTACATAATACATACAAAGGGAAGAGAGAAAAATTTTCGGTTGATAAGCAATTTCAAGGAAGTTTAAAAGTGCTCAACAAAATATAAAATCAAAGGATGCATGGCATAATCAGTATTTTTTCTTTTTCCTCATACTTCAGCTTTCAAAGTCTTTGACACATAAGAGAAAACGTTATCCCTGGGATAAGGAAGGCTTTACTTTTCTTTGGAAGTTTTGTTTTAAAAAAATTATCCCCATATAGTGTACCTCTTTTCTCATTGTTTCTTAAATTAGTTAGACTTTGACACCTGCTTTTCTAATTGAAGAGAACAGAGAATGTATTCCAGAACATGTTAATGAAAGGGCAAAATTATGTGTTATATGTTAATATATATAATATATGATCAAATATATATATTATACACAAAGATATATGCACTGGATATATGTGTGTGTTCATATGAACATATATATGATCTCATCAGTATATTTGTATTTCATTGGTTTTGTAACTTTTTCATGAAAATTTACTTTATCACAGTTATACTTTCCCTCAGACTCAAGTTACAATTGCATAATATTTCTCTACAATGCTTTACTCTACATGTTGAAAATAAGAGGTAGATTCTTATTAAATTGCCTACATGTCCTTTTGCTTTATTCTTACAGTGAGCTTTATTTTCAGATTATATTTACTATTCTATAGGGCCATATTTAAAGTCTATATAACTATTAAGGTCATTATTTATGTAGTTGCAATTCTTCCCAATGTGAATTTTATTTTTATAGAAATAGTATGTTACTATTGACTTTGAATATGTTTGCAATTGTATCAGAATAACGGAAAGAAACTTTTCAGAAAAACAAAAGTGAATGAGAATTCTAAAAACAACCTCAGGGGGTAAACAGAATCATAAAAAGCAAGGCTTATATCAAAGTAAACATCACTTCAGTGACTAACATACTGAAAATTACATTTCAGAATAGAAAAAGGATAAGAATAAGAAAGTTTATTTTAGTTACTGTAGGAAAAAGTATTTTAAAAACTTTTGCTGTTAACTTTTTCAATGGATATTCCTGTTTCCAATTCCCAAAAATAATCCAGTATAAAATATATACAGGATCAAATGTTTAGAAAGACTTTAGTCATGCCGGACATAGGATATTTGCCCTACAACTAAAATTTCTTGTCAGATAGATTAAAAAATGTATGGTTGATTCTTTCCCTCCAAAGGCATATAGAGAACACCCTAGAAATGCATCACATAAAAAAAGCAGGGGGAGGAAGATGGCATCTTCTGGGAAGATGGCAGAGTAGGGGGCTCCAGGACTCCCTCCTCTTTGAAAACAGCTAGTGGACAGGCAGGAATTCTCTGAAACCACTGTTCAGGGGCTCTGGAGGCTAGGTGAGCACTGCACAGCTTCTCAGGAAGAGCAGGAGGAAGGGGTACTTTACTACTGTAAAGAACTGTAACTGGCTCCACAGCAGCTTCTGGTGCCCATCCAACACTCTCCCACTCTCAAGATGGGCTGCCTCCAGTCTGGTCCCTGGCTGGCCGCTGCAGACAGAGAGGAATGTGGCATTTCTCTACCCCAAGAAAGGGGATGGGGTATGGCCAAGCACTGATCACAGCTTTTGATTGGCAAATTTGGATCCCTGTGTCCCTGCCTGAACTGCTGTTTCAGCCCACCTTGGGCAGGGAAGTCCTGTGGTCATTGTTTCAACCCTGCTGCTGAAGCGGGGAGATGGTGGAGGTTTAAAGACACAGTGCCTCCCTAGGGCTGTGGGGTATAGTTTGCTGAAGAGTGCCACAGGGTGGGCAAGCCAGGAAAGTGCAGCTTTGGGAGTAGTCAAAAAGCTTTCTGACTTCTTTCCAGACCCCCTCCCCAGGGCTTTTTGAGCCGCTCTGGGCCCCCTTCATTGGTCCCTGGCTCTTTGGGGCTACTAACTTGGAAAAGACCTCTCCAGGGTGATTCTCCTCCAATAATTTTCCCTCTGGGAAAAAGCAGCTAGAGGCAATGAAAGGAGTGTAAAAAGAAAAAAAAAAAAAGCTATGGATACAAAACAAAAACGGACAAAACAGATAAAGAGTCCCATAGAAGGAACAAAAGAAAGGAAGCTTTCTCCTGGGGGTGAAACAGTTGTACAAATAGCACAATCTTAAAAATTGTAGCACATATCCAGGGCAAGAATCAGAGGAAGAAGAGCTAAAAAATTCTGATCAGATAAACATGGGAAATTCTAAAGGTCTAGAATAAGCTGAACCAAATGTCAAAGAAGAGCCTTTATACAAAGCCAATCAAAAAACCCTAGACAAGAGAGAGAAACTGACCTTCAGCATAAACTCAAGATAATCAGATGCCTAGACATCTGCCTAGACATGCAAAAAATTACAAGCCATGCTAAGAATGAGGAAGATATGGCCCAGTTAAAGGGACAAATTAAAATTTCAGAGGAGACACAAGATATGAGAAAACTAATGATGTTCAAACAAATCCCCTAGATCAGCTCAAGGAGATGAAGAAAAATATGGCTAAAGAGATAAAGGATATTAAGAAGACACTGGGTGAGCATAAAGAAGAATTTGAACTTATGAAAAGAAATATAACAGAAATTATGAAAATAAAGGGCACAATTAAAGAGATTAAAAATACACTACAGGCATACAACAGCAGATTTGAACAGGCAAAAGAAAGATCAGCAAACTGCAAGACAGAACAACCGAAATCTTTAGACAGAAGAACAGATAGGGGTAAGAATAGAAAACATTGACAGGGTCTCAGGGATTTGAATAACAGCATGAAGCATGCAAATCTATGCACCATGTTGTCCCAGTAGAGAAGGAAAAAATAGAAAGAACATTTGAAGAAATAAGAGCTGAAAGTTTCCCAACTCTTATGAAAGGCATAAATATGCGTGTCCAAGAAGTACAACATAATACAAACAGAATAAAATCTAACAGCCCTTCTCTGAGACACATACTAATCTGAATGTCAGATGCCAAAAACAGAGAATCCTGAATGCAGCAAGAGAACAACATAATTAAAAGACGGGCAAAAGACTTGAATAGACATTTTTCCAAAGAGGTAATAAAAATGGCTAAAAAGCACCTGAAAAGATGTTCAACATCAGTAGCTAATAAGGAAATGCAAATCAAAACCACAATGAAATATCATTTCATAACTACTAGAATGGCGATTATTTTAAAAATACAGAAAACTATAAGTATTGGAGAAGATGTGGATAAATAGGAACACTCATTCACTCCTGGGGAATGTAGAATGGTGCAGCTGCTGTGGAAGATAGTTTGGCAGTCATCAGAAAGCTAAAGATAGAATTGCCATATGATCCAGCAATCCTACTTCTAGGTATAAACCCAGAGGATGTGAAAGCAGAGACTTGAACATTGGCACACCAATGTTCATAGTGACATTATTCACAATTTCCAAAGGTGGAAGCAACCCAAGTCTGCAACAACTGATGACTGGATAAAAACTTATGTGGTATATACATATGATTGAATGTTATTCAGCTATAAGAAGGAATGAAGTCCTGATGCATGTGAAAATACGGAGAACCTTAAGGAAATTATGTTGTTTGAAATAAGCCAGCCCCAAAGGACTAATATTGTTTAATTTCACTGATATGCTCTAATTGTAATAAGCAAATTCATGGAGTTAGAATCTAGAATATAGGTTACCAGGATATAGAATGGGGGTAGAGAATGGGGAGTTGATGCTTAATTCATGCAGATTTTCTATGTAGGTTGATTGTAAATGTTTGGAAATGGAAAGTGATGATGGCAGCACATTATTATCAGAATAACTAACAGTGCTGCATTATGTTTGTGAACGTCATTGAAAAGGGAAATTTTCTGTCATGTATGATACTAGAAGGAAAGTTAGAAGGTAAAACATGGGACTGTATAACACAGTGAACCCTGTTGTGGACAATGGACTGTGGTTAATAGTTTAAATATAAGAAGGTTCTTTCATGAATTATAACAAATGTGCAACACTGTTACAAGCTGTTAATAACAAGGGGTATATGGAAAAATTCACCTAATGTAATCTATGGACTGTAGTTAACAATAATATTTAATATTCTTTCATCAATTGTCTACCAGTTTGGATGTATTATGTCCCCAAACACCATGTTCTTTGATGTAACCTTGTGGGGGCAGCTGTATGAGTATTGATTACGTTGGAATCCTCTGAGTGTTTCCATGGAGATGCGACTAAATCAACTATGAGTGAAATGTTTAATTGGATAATTTCCATGGAGATATGGACCCTGTCCATTCAGAGTGGGTCTTGATTTAATCACTGGAGTCCTATAAAAGAGCTCACAAACAGAAGGACCTCAGAGCAGCTGAGCGAGACATTTTGGAGAGCAGCTGAGAGTGACATTTCAGAGAGCAGCTAAGAGAAACATTTTGGAGAGCAGCTAAGAGAGACATTTTGGAGACTGCCATTGAAAGCAGACTTTTGCTGACACTTTGGAGATGATAGCCCAGTGCTTGCTCCAGAGAAGCTAAGAGAGGACAAAACTCCCCAAGAGCAACATTTTGAAGAATATGCAGGAGCTGAGAGAGGAGCTGGAACACAACCTGGGATCAGCAGATGCCAGCCACATGCCTTCCCACCTAACAGAGGTTTTCCAGAAGCTATTGGCCTTCCTTTCATGAAGTTATACTCCCTGTTGATGCCTTAATTTGGACATTTTCATGGCCTTCAGACTGTGAATTTTGTATCCAAATAAACTGCCTTTATAAAAGCTAATCCATTTGTGGTATTTTGCATAATGGCAGCATTAGCAAACCAGAACAAATTGTAACAAAGTTACCACACTAATACAAATTGTCAACAATAGAGGGTATTGTATTTTTATATGACTTTTTTGTAAACCTACAACTTCTCTAATTTAATAAAATAATAATTCAAAAACAAATATATAGTTTATACTAAATTGTGCTTCTAAACTAGGATACCAGAAAACTGCTTAAGATTAGGACATCTTAACCAAGGATCACTGTCATCATTATGTCAAAATAATAATGTAAGAAATTTATGATGCCTAAAACATGCAGTATTTCAGAAAACAGAGATTCATGAACAGAACCTAAAATTTCTTTGTTGATAAGATGTCTATCTGTATTCAATAACCTACATGTATAATGTGATTATCTGTACAGTGGAGATACATATTTGCTATCTTCCATTCTAGCTTCCTTACAAGAAAGAGTGAGTTGGACATTGATTCATCAATGTTTTCTGTAGTTTCAAACACATTAGTTTTGAGAATTATGGTGTTTTGGTTTGTTTTTATGTTTTGGATTTTCTCATTATTACTGAATAATGGGCTATACCAAATGACCACCATATTTTGAAAGCTTACCCATGAACTATAAATATAGAAGCTAATATTCCTGAACAGATGCTCTCAGTTAATTATAGTGTAATAAAAAGTTCAGATCTCATTGGTGAAACTACACAAGTAATTGGCTTAATCAATCCTTTAACAGTAGTTAGCATGTATATAATCTTATTCTTTCTGCCCCCAAATAAACTACATAAATATCCAATCTGAGCAGTTTAATTTGCTATATAATGTGAAAGAAAAATACAATTTCTCAATTGTTGAAAGAATATATGGGAAATAAATACTTTTTGAATAGATAACATTTCCTTTCTTTATATGTAACCACAACTAAGGGATTCTTTTTGTTATTTTTTGTTAGTAATTTTTACATATATCATGGATGATATAATTTCCAGTGAAGAACAGGTTATAAGTTTTACTTTCTCAGCACTCTAACAATCAGAAAATTTATAGAAAAGATTTCAGATATGTACAGACTTGGATGTGATTGTAAAGTTAAAAATCAGCTGCTTACATAGGAACATAATCCTAATCTATATGTCAACATATCTTTACTTAAATCTAAGCAAAGAAAACACTGATTGACACTATGCAATTTCTTCTTTGCTCATCACAAAGCATGAGATTAAACTATTTTAGGAATTCTTTGTTTATAATCTCCTTTGGTTACTACTAATGGGTAATTAACAAAGGAGCTGGTATGCTTGGTTTTGAGTAGTCAATTGATTTAAAGTACACCTGTTAATATATCTTATTTGCCATCTTTTCCCCAATCATTTTCCTTGACTTGACTTATAAACCTACAGATGTTGAAGTTCAGCTTTAGGTTCTCTTTATAGCTAACAGTTTTCTTTTTGCATATTCGGTCTCTCACCACTTTGCAATCTTATTTATCACTATGGCTTCTCTTACTGTCTATAAAATAATGAATCCTAAATATATATTTCAGTTATCACACTGCCAGTACTATAATTCAAAAATTCTCAAGACACATTTGGTTACTTCCTGTCCTTTGTCCCCAGATATTTAATCTAATATTCCTGTTAATTCTACCTCCTAAATCTCTCTTACATTTACCCCCTTTTCTGAATCTCCACTGCTACAGTCTTAAACCAAACTACTATTCATCTCTTGCTTGAACTGCATGGTAATAGCTTTAATTGATTTTGTTGTAGTCTCTTTTACCTGCCCCAATTTATTCTCTACACTTTCTCTAGGATAATAATTACAAAACTTAAATATGATAATGGAATTTCACAACTTAATAGTCATTAATGCCTTTTCAAAACTTAGGACACAATCCAAAACTCTTCAAGTGGTGCCATATAATCTGATATCTACCTTCCTTGCCAGCATCTTTACCCACCTTCCCCAAACCCTTACTTTCTACAATACCAGTTTCCTCTTACAATCTCTAATAAGGTGCAGTCATCACTGTATTAGGGATTATGTTCATGTTTTTTTTACTCCATTTTGTTTTTTCTATTCTTTGTAAAGTAAACTCATACTTTTGGGGGCTCAGATTAAATGCCATTTATTAATTGAAATCTTTTCTCACTCACCAGATTTGGATAAATTCCTAGTTATTATGAATGCTCTCCAATTCATTTGTACCATTTATTCAAATTATAATGAAATAAATTGTACAATATGCAATTATTTATTTCATATCTGCCACCTTAACTAGAATGTAAGATTCATAAATAAGGAACCACAATCCTCTTTATTCACTATTGTGTCTCCAAGCCTAGCACAGTTCCTTACCTATAGAAGTGTAAAAGTTTTGGAAGGTTGAGATGTGGTGAATGTATTTTTCATATGGGGAGAAAATGTCTTTTGGGATCAAGAGGGTAAATTGTTAAGGATTGAATCATCTCCCCTACAAGTCCTAACTTCCTGTCCTGTGGAGTGAACTCATTTGTAAATCAAATCTTCAAAATCCTGTTAGTTTAGATGACACCAAACTGGATCAGGGTGGGCCTTAATCCAACATGACTGGAGTCCTTATAAGCAGAGGAAATTTGTACCCAAAGTCAGTAGGAGAAAGGAAGAGACAGATAGCTTTGGGACAAAGGTAGAGCTTGAGTTATGCTGGTGAGCCAGTGCAAGAATGCTATAGACTTTAGAGAAAAGAATGATCCTGCAGACAGTTTGATTTTGGACTTCTAGCCTCCAAAACCATGATAGAATAAATTTATGCTGTTCAATCCAACCAAGCCCTGGCAAACTAAGACAGAGGGTTGAAGGAGAGCTACAATGGAATAGAAGCCAGGAGTCAGGAATAGATGAACTCAAAATTAATTAAAGAGAAAGCTAGCAATAAAAGACAAGATCCTAGGAAATTCTTATGAATGGGGTTGAAAACAGTTTTGCTTGAGTTTACTGGCCTTGAGACACATTCAGGTTGGGCATGGTGCATAGGGTGAAAGGTATGGTTTCAAGGGGAATATAAAAATACCATCAAGTCCATGGCCCAAGAAAAAAGACATAATTACTCATTTTTTTCTTCAAATTTTGAATACCTTCTGTGAGTTATATTACAGTTTCATATAGTCCCCTATTATAGCTCTGTTTTCCCTATGGAATCCACATTATTTGGATTATTTTATGTGCCCTAGAGATGGCAGAGAATTCAGGTGCCACCCTGATGCTTGAGGAGGGTGGGGCTGAGAACAAGGTGGTCTCCCCAATACTTGGATATGTTGGAGCAGTCACCCTAGCATTTGGAAAGAACAGGGCTGCTGCACAAGCACTTGGAAAGGGTGGGAGTTTCTCAAGCCCTGAGGATAAAACATTATTCTATAAATGACTTTCAGACTTTGAAATCTAATGGAGTTTGTCCTGCAGGTTTCCAGAACTGTTTGGGTCCTGTGATCCCTATTTTCCTTCCATTTTCTCTTTATGGCAATGGGAAAATTTATCCTATGTCTGCCCCTCCTTTGTATATTGGAAGCAGATAATTTGTTCTAAGTTTCACAGGTCCACAGACAGAGGAGAATTCTGTCTTAGGAGAAACCACACCTGTAACTGATTTTGATAAAAACTTTGTACTTATTTATTGTTTCTGAGATGATACAAGGTTTTGAAATATTGCGATAGAATGAATGTATTTTGCATATGGAAAGAACATATCTTTTTGGGTCCAGAGGGTGGAGTGTGCTGAATCTGTTATGTACCTCAGAAAAATCTATGATCTTTTATTCCAATCTTGTGGGAGCAGACATACTGTGGGAGGAGCCTTTTGATTAGGTTGTTTCCATGGAGATGTGACCTCACCCATTCAAGGTAGGTCTTAATCCCCTGCTGGAGTACTCCATGAAGGGATAAAAGGCAGAGACATTTGGAGAAAGCTCAGAGAAACTAAGAGATGTACTTGAGTTTGCCCCTGGGAGAAGCAAGGAGAACCCACAGGAGCTGAGAGAGCTATTTTTGAAACCAGAAGCTGGGAGATCAGCAGATATCACCATGTGCTTTCCTATGTGACAGAGAGTCCCTGAATGCCAGGTGACTTTCCTCAAATAAGGTATCTTCCTCTTGACGCCTTAATTTGGACACTTTCATGGCCTTAGAGCTGTAAATTTGCAACCTAATAAATCCCCATTGAAAAAACCAATCCATTTCTGGTATATTGCAGTTTGGCAGCTTTATCTTACCAAAACACTTTGCAACCTGTATTACTCACACTTTTAGGAAATTAAAAGTAAAGTATGCAGAGGGAATCAATTTGGAATACTGTACTAGGTTGAGAAAATATGACTACATTTAATTAGTGTTCTACTGCTCACAATTAAGAATGTATTCAGTTGCCTGCCAGAAATCATATTTCCCTATGATCAGGGGACATGGTTTATTTTTTCTCTTTTTATACCCTGGAATATAAGCATAGTACATTGCTTATTGTGTTGATCTTGACAATAATCTTCTTTTGATAAATATGAAGGCATTCATTTCAACTGGCAGTATTATGAAATATTACTTTTTATTTCTCTAAGATATATAAGATATGTATTTATTCATATAAATATATGAAATAAAATATTTAATTCTATCTTCTAAGTGATATTTAATGCATTATTTTACATGAAGAGATTTTTGTCCTGACCATTTTATAAAGATGTACATTACCCTTCGAAATGCCAGCATCTGACAGTTGTGAACTCCTTACTTTGTTGAACAAGCTCTAGTTCTGGGAAAATACCAAGAGTGTACAAGTGATTGACCTTTAAACAAACTTTGCCTTCTATTGGAAATTTTATGTCTCTGGCTGAGCTTCTTTCTAAAGAATTTTATCTATCCTAAATTATCATAAATGTAATACTGTTTGCATTGTCAAATAATGTTGCATTCTGTCTCTATATAAAATATCAGACTATGTTGTAATACCTTGAATTTCCTGACAGCTACATAATTCACTTAGTCATCATGCAGGTACTGTGGTATTTTTAATTTACCACAGTATTTGTTAATTTGATCACTATTAATTATATATAAAAGCAAATTGATCAAACGCTATGCCTGTATTTCTTTTATTTCCCGATAATGCTTATTAAAGATGTGTCATTTTCGACAAATCACTTTCCTTCTCTGTGTCTCAGGTTTCTTGTTAGTAAAATGAAGGGTTTTGGATAACAGCCTATTGGTCTTCCTTCCATTGTTGTCATACTATGTCATGTATCCTCAGTAGGGATGATATTATCCCCAAGGGCATGAGCTTTTTTTTGAGTGGTGGAATTTTACATGTCACAATGGTTTGTTGCCCTCCAAGTGGCCACCATATATAAACAGATATATGGTAAATCTGTGGTTTTAAAATTCTTGAGCTGAGGAGAGAAAGATTAAGATTAGTAAGTCTAGAAATGATCCCTAGGAGATGATAATTAATGAAAAAAAAAAAAAAAAGATTGAGAAACACTATGTGGTTACTTCACGGGCTTTGACAAAATCATTTTCACAACTCCTTTTCAGCTCTTTTCCACTGCCATATCATCATTTGGTGAATCATATATATCATGTGTGGATATGTATATATGTGTGTGTATGTGTGTATATATCATATGTATATATGTGTGTATATATCATATACACATACACACATATACATAGACACACATGCATAAAGAGTGATCGTTTTCAGTTCAGTGTTTGTTTGCCTGTAAGCATTGCTTCTGTCTTTCAGATCTTATTGAACTCTAGGCCAATAAGAAATGACTTGAACTCTAAAGAGAATTACACTCAGAAATAATTTTATTTTATAAACTTTTATATTTTATATAGATTATAAGACATGATTTAAAAATAGAGCAAATGATGTTTTCACAAACATTGGGGAATGATGGTTTGATGTGCTGAGCCCTCTGTCTTGGGGCTGGCCCCTAAGAAGTTTGTTGCTGCAAGGAGAGGCTAAACCTGCTTATAATTGTGCTTAAGAGTCTCCCACTGAGTGCCTCTTTGTTGCTCAGATGTGGCTCTCTCTCTCTAACTAAGCCACTTTTGCTGGTAATCTTGCTGTCCTCCCCCCTACGTGGGTCCTGACTCCCAGGGGTGTAAATCTCCCTGGCAATGCAGACTATGAATCCCGGGGAGGGGGATGAGAAGTGAAGCAAAATAGAGCTTCAGTGGCTGGGAGATTTCGGGTGGAGTCTAGAGGTCACTCTGTTGGACATTCTTACGCACTATATAGATAACACTTTTTAGGTTTTAATATATTGAGTTGGCTAGAAGTAAATATCTGAAACCACCAAACTCCATTCCAGTAGCCTTGATTCTTGAAGACAATTGTATAACAATGTAGCTTACCAGGATGAAAGTGTGACTGTGGAAACCTTGTGGTTCGTACTCCCTTTGTCCAGTGTGTGCATGAATGAGTGGAGAAGTGGAGACAAAACCTAAATGAGAAATAGGGTGGGGTGGGGGGTGGTGATTTGGGTGTTCTTTTTTTCTTTTTATTTTTTATTCTTATTCTGATTCTTTCCGGTGTAAGGAAAATGTTCGGGGATGGATTGGGGTGGTGAGTGCGCGGCTATGGGATGGTGCTGTGAATAGTTGATTGGGCACCATGGATGATTGTATGGCATGTGAATATATCTCAATAAAACTGAATTAAAAAATAGAGCAAAAATTGAGGATGATTTGAGTTATTACCTAAATAAATATCTAGGAACAACTTTCCTTTAAATATTAGATACAAATTATACCATCCCAGTGAATATTCTTTCTTGTTATGTTTGAATCAAACATTATGGAGACAACAAAAGCTTGTGTATTTATTTAGATGATTTTAAAATCAGAAATAAAATATAAAATATTTCCCTTTGCTTTCTGTGTGCCATAAAAATGCAAAAGAAAGCCCAGCATTTGAAGCCAGTGATGCAGAATAATAACAGATTTGTCATCAAAACATAACCAGTTTTCATCCAGACTTTACAGAGACTCTACTCTTGAAGATTTTGTACTTTAAACCTGAGAAGTGGATTATGTATTCAAATTATGAATTTATTACCACTGTGAATTCCAAGAGCCCAGGACAGAATGGAAAACCTACTATTGGCTACGAACTGCAACCATCTGTAGCTCCTAAGTAGATGGCCTCATGAGCCACCACTTCCCAACTCTGTAGGAAGCCCTAATTGCAGCACTCACACTGCCCAGATACAATTTACTGACAGAATACAAATTTCCAGCAAGCATCAATTTATCAGTGATTGGAGTTGCTAACCAGAATAAGCACTTTTCATGTTTCTGGCTGTCATTGTACAATTTTAAAACAATTCTTGTTACTCTCTAAAATAACTAAACAAACAAACACATCTTAAGTTATATTCTTAATGAGAAAGGACTGTTAGACTTAATTTTACTACTCCAGCATATTTTAAGAAAGAGCCTGGCTTCCTTAGGTTAATTTATCAATGGAATGTATTTACTTCCTTAATTCTATCTCACAAGTAACACAGATGACATATATAAATATGTGCTCTACAGAAAGGGGAAAGGGGCCTGTCTAAATATGATACCATAATAGATAATTGCTTTGTATAGAATTTAAGCTAGTAATTTCTGAATTAACTCATGAGAATAATAGTAAAAGATTAGAAACTTTAAACACAGAACCCATTTTCACCTGAAGAAACCAACTATATTTGGAAGAGTCAGCTAATGATTTGCATGATTGCCTTTGGCATTTAGTAAGAGTTCCTGACCAGTTTTACATATGAACAAAAAGGCTTGTATATTTAGTGTTACAAATATAAAATAATAAAATAATACTTGATAGAACCTTTTAATCTTAGTGCATAAGTCAAGCAGGTATTACCAACATGTATTGAAATTGATTTAAAAGGCATCTTCTAAAAAACAAATTAATTTAATCAATATAAATAAAGACCATGATACTTGTTTTCCTGATAATTTTTGTTGATTCTACTTTGATTACCTATATTCATTATTAATAACCAACAAAAGTTTTATTGACATGTGAGTGGAACAATATTAGTACATTTTATATATCAAAAATAAATTAGTATAGGTTAACTTTTCCAGAGACTGTTTAAAAAATGGAAATTGAAAATTTGAGTTGTATTCTAGTTTTTGCATTGTGATGGAAGTTATTTCTTTTCTGTGACTTTGTCCCTATATGCCACATAAAAGAAAGAACCAAAGTAATTATTTGTTAATACAGGTAATGTTTTAAAATCTTATTTTAATAAACAAAATGTCTCAGGTACACTCAACTAAGTGAATGATTTCCCATTACATTGTGATTGTGATGATATTGTATACACACATACACACACATATATAGTTACAAAGTACTCAATATAAATACATAATGAGCAAGGTAGGCAGAATAATGGCTCCCCAAAGATGTTCACATCTTAATCCCCAGAACCTGTGAATATGTTGTGTTATCTAGGGGGTGAAATTCAGTTTGCCAAAGAAATTAAGTTGTGAATTAGTTGACCTTAAAATAAGATTATCTTGAATTATCTGGGTGCGGCCAAGGGAGTCACAAGGGCTCATAAATGGGGACATGGATTGAGGACAACCTCTAGAATCTGTAAAAGGCAAGAAAGTGGATTTCCCCTAGTAGCTCAAGAAAGGAATTCAGCTCTGCCAACAACTTGATTTTCACGATATTTCTGTATTTTTATTTGCAATTTGTACTACTATTATTATTATTCTGAGAGATAGCACTAAATCCTCAGGTTTGGTTTTTGTACTATATCTTATGCAGCTAGTATAGCTTGTTTAGTTTTAGTATTACACCCCAAAGAGCTGGTGTAAAATGTTTTTAGTCTTAATTTATTTTTATAGATTAATAGAGGGATATTTTTTGAGGGATGTTTTCTAACAATCTTATTATAACAATCTTATTATCATAGGTAAAACATAAACTACCCAAGACATCATGGTCTGACTCACTGGTACTATTATCTCTGAAGCAAATTGTGTATATCAGAAGCAAATGTGGGAAATTTGAGAGTTTTTAAATCACTCTTTTGTGAGCATTTCAAAAGGTGAATTAGCCCATTTGGAGGATACTGTTCTTTCTTTTCAAATATATAACAAGCTTGTATATTTCTATGTATATGCATGCACTGTGCATTTTAGATTTACCAATTAGTACCTGACCTTTTTGTGTTATATTTTTTGCTAAATAGAGCTGTTATGAAAATAAGGTTTTTTTTCTGGTGTGTACCTTTGTTTGCTAAAGAAGACAATTTGCACATAAAATAAAGATAAAGCTTCTGTTTTACTTGTTCTCTCCTTATAGGGAAGTGCTGATGTTAGCAATTTTTAAACAGTGAAACAGCTGCTCCCCTTAATATATTTATTCTGTTACAAATTCACTTATATCCAACAACCTTGAGGAAAGGATAACATACTGTACATTGCTCAAAACTACACACAACCATTGAAATATAAAATATGAAAGTTATCTGATGAAAAGTCAAGCTGTGAAACTGGGGTTGACCCAGGCAGAAACATCAATCTCTCCATAATAATGTAGTCAAGATGGCACCAGGAACCTCTAGGGGAGTTTCCAACTGTAAATTGCACGTTGTCAATATTCAACACATCTCATCCTTATTTTGGCCAAAGGTCAGTATACCGGACTTCCTAGACATCTCTGGAGCTGACAGTGCAGCTGTAAAGTAATCCAAACTTACATGCAAAAAACGATAGTCTCTTCTTTTCTTCAAAGAGAAAACAAAGGGATAGAATCAATTATCAGTTATCTAAGGTTTATTGTTAAGGGATTCAAAATTGGAATCCGTCTATTGACGCCATGGCCCTGAATCTTCTATTGGAACATGCAACCTCTTAGAAAAATGTGTGCAATTGACTAGAATTTAAAAAATAAATAAATAAAACCTGTGTGTGTAGTTTCTTTTGACAGTGTGATAAATATTTGTAAAGATAACAGACACTTGGCCTTTTTCCACTCTTTCTGAGAGCACTGAAGTCACATACTTATCTCAGACAAATCTTTTTCTTCTTCTTCATCATCATCATCACCATCGTCACCATCATCATCATCATCACCTAATCTATGCAAAATTGCAAATGCCCAATAAGAGCCCTTGCCATTTGGCAATCCCCCCCACCCCCAAACACATTCATGTCAAAATAGGAAACGGTATCATAAAATTTGAGAATTAGTTTTTAATGATAGAAGATGAAGTTATCACTAAAAATACAAGGCTGGTTTTTATTGGGGCTAAAGCAACAGTGGGATTCTCAATTTACAATAGTGTACAACTTTACCTCTGTAGAACATACAGTCTAAGAAAGGATAGTGTGTATATAGGTATTAATTCTTGGGGGCTGGGTTTCTGCACATTATAGAACTCACTGGCTTAAATGTATTCTTAATTTTATCAAAGAGGAAAAAAAATAAGTTATAGGCAGACTCAGTATGGTATCATGGAAACAAAATATGTGCTAATAGTAACTGAATAATTTCTAAAGCAATAATTTAAGCCAAGCAGAGAGAATGTCTTTCTATACCCTGTCCCTGGCCTCTGACTTCTTCATTTTGTATTGTCTTATTCCAAATAACACTATGTACTTCTAACATTAAGCCATTTGTTCCTTGCCTTTGAGAACTGGAAGCCTTATTTGTTCTTGATCTCTACTTCAGAAAAAAAGAAATGCACTCACTGTGACTTTATGAGAGTCCATAATATTCCTTGAACAGAAACAGAAAAGAAAAATATATTTTAACTCTAACATTGGTGAAAACGTAACTGGTAATATAAAAAGTTGTCTTTCATTTTCCCACTTTTGCTTGTTAGTTGATTAAAATATACTTCTTATCATTTTAAGATCCCATGGGGGCACTGAAGTGGTGCAGCCCTTTACCTTTACTCTGGGTCATGGTCTGGCCTGACATGATTCTCATTTTGTGATTTTAACAAAAGTTGGAATAACTGGCATGAAACACCCCTGTTAAATGAAGGAAGCTCATTGCAAAACAGTTTTCTGATCTCTCATTCAGTGTATGACATCTTTCTTAAATCCCTATTTGAAAGATGTATTCAAAGGACAAAAACGGAATCATAAACATGGTATTCTAAAGTAGATATTTATTACAATGCTATTCCTCTTTCTCTGGGCTATGCCTTCTCAACGTAGAATCTTAGGTCCAGTTAATTACCTCCTCTGTAACTGTTTTGGGTGCCTACCATTTCTTTTCCTTCCTAGTTGCTGTTATTACTTACCAATGAGAAGTGTAAAGAACATCAAAATTAGTTACCCTTCTCCTGGGTGCTAAGTATATCTTGAAGGAAGAATTCATACCTCTTTCTGGTAAGTCATGAAGGGGAGGCTGTGGGAAATGATGTAATCTAAGAATAAGATCTCCTACATTGACAGTTGTCTGTTACATCCAGTTTTAGATTACATTCACTCACTGAAGTCATTCACAATTTCTATTCCTGTTGGTAGTGCATTTTGATAGATGCTTCTATGTAATTTGACCCATCCACAGGTAGATCTGTCTAAATTCAGACGTTGAGAAGCTGCAGAATGTCAGAGCTGCAGATATCAAGAAAAGAGGCACAAGGGGGATTTAAGATAAATTTTATACTGTACTCACAACTGAGAGATTCTAAGGGATGAAGACCCATCACCTGATATTAATGCTCTTATTTATTTGTTTGTTCTTTTATCCATTCAACAGATACTTATTTATTTATGTATTTTTTTGTTAGAAAACTTGTGGGTATACAGAAAAATCATGCATAAATGGAGGATTCCCATATACCACCCAATTATTAACACTCTGCATTGGTGTAGTATATTTATTATAATTGATGAAAGCACAGTTATAAAACTGATGAAAGTATAGTTATATACTATTAATCATGGTTCACTGTGTTGTGCATTTCCATGAATTTTTTTCAAACAAGTTTATTCTAGTAACATACATGCAACCTAAAATATCCCTTTAATCACATTCAAATATATACTTCAGTGTTGTTAATGATGTACACAGTGTTGTCCTATCACCACCATCCATTACCAAAGTTTTTCCATCATCTCAAATAGAAACTGTACATTTAAAGCCTTAACTCCCTGTTCACAATTCTCACCCCTTCCCCTGGTAACCTATATTATAAGTATTCTAGACTCTGACTATGAGTTTGCTTTTTCTAACTATTTCATATTAGTGAGATCATACAATATTTGTCCCTTTGTGTCTGGTTTACTTCTCTCAACATGATGTCTTGAAGGTTCATCCATGTTGCCACATGTATCAGGACTTCATTTCTTTTTATGGCTGCCATCCCACAAATATTTATTTAGTGCTTACTATGTGATAGCTATTGTTCTAGGCACTAGATATACAGTGCCCTCATGGAACCTACCTTCTAGTGATAGAAGACATTCAATAAAAGAAATGCATACTTATTTTATATAAATAAATGAATAAAAGAAGTATATAAACATATACACATAAGTGAAAAGGTGATGATTATTGTGGAGAAAAGTAAAATAGAGAGGAAGGACAGGGAAAACTGGAGTGGAGATTATTGGTTATTGGGCAGAAAGTCCTCATTGATAAAACCTGAAATCAGTAAAGGAGCAAGATTTGTGGCATTTTGAGGGAAGACTATTCCAGATAGAGAAAACTGCAAGGACAATTTGGCTTGGCTCAAAGCTTAAAACTTTCTGGCATTGTTGCTCTACTGAAATCAGCAATAACAGGCTATAAAAATAACAGGCTTTATCCCTTAAAGACAAAGTTGTCTATAAGGGATTTGCATTTTGCTCTATTTTAATCCATAAAACTACTGACAAAAAGCACAAATGCATGATTACATTTTAAAATGATTTTTATTGTAAAATATTTCAAAGCTTCAGAAAAATAAAGAGAATATTCCAAATATCCATGTACTTACCACCTATCTTTTAAAAAAATCTTAAAATTTTGCCATGTTTTAAAAATTATTTTAAATAAATAATGTATCAGAGAGAGTGAAGACATTTGTGTATCTGTGTTATTTAGGGTTCATTGCCACGAATAACAGTTAATATCTAATAAGGCAAGAAAGGAGTTTATTGAAAGGGAATGGGTGATTTGCAGAATTGTTGGAAATTAAAGAGAGGCAGTTTCAAGGCTTAGCTGTTGTTGATTTTTTCTGCTTGAAGCCTCAGGATAATAAGTGATCTTTCTTTTACTCAAAACTCCTGTAAGTTCATTTGATACAAAGATGTACAGTCTATCTTTCTAGTGGAAAAAAAACCTTAAATGATTTTTCATTTTTCATAAGAAACAAAGTATAAAATCTTTGGTCTAATATTTAACGTTTTCAGTAATGGGACCCCAACATCTCCTTCCAGGTTTATGTTGATTTTCTTCTATCCAGACATTCTTATCCAATTATACTGATCTTATTTCCCTTTATTTTATTTTGCTCTTTATTCTGACACTTTAAAGGATCCCAGTCTCATTTTGCCCATCCTTCACATTTTTAAATATTTCTGGACTACCCTAAGACAAAGTATTCCATTATTCTTTAAAGTTAATAGAACTTATTGTCTATACCATTTATTTGGCAAGTTTGCATTTGTTTCTTTGTTATATTTCTTACATTTTTATAATGTTTTTATTTTTCATTTTTAGTCTTTAACCCCTCTTATGTGGCAGGAATTTTTTTACTTCCAAGGACCTAATGCCAAGCTCTGCTCAATATTATTTGTTGAGTATTTGACCTGGGAGTCCCAAGGCCACTTTCTGTTGCTCACCTGCATCTGTAATATGATATGTGTTGAATCTATGTCTGTCATGAATAATGAGTCATGGCCTATTTTTTCCACTTAAATGGTGAATGTATTTTTGTTAAAAGAACTTAATGTTTATTATTCTGTTTTCTTGTTTCATTTGCTAGACTAGAAGGGAAAATTGTAGATTAATAGGGATAAGAAACAATATATAGAAACTATATATATGATTGTTTTAGTAGATTAAAAATATGACACTCCATTTCGTAATGTGCTTATTTAAAAACAATCATTCCATTTTGTCCAGTCCATTCTTCTCAGACAATCCTAATTTCATTGTATCCTGTCTTTACAAACTATGTATTAAAATGTCTTCAGCATATCATTTCACATCAATGAGAGAATGTGGCACCATTCACCTGTGGAAGATGAGAGAAGAGGGTGGTCATGCTTCCTTGGGTAACAACTTAAAAATCCAGCATAACACTTCCCAACTCAACTCTGGCTGTATGCTTTTCTTATGTAATGCTGTTTTTAAATCTGCTAAGCTATTTTTTTAATCTAAACCAGTGATGCTATTAACAATTTATATCTAATTGGCATTAGACTATTTGGGCTTTCATGTTTTAATATGTAATCAGAACACATAGTTAGAAAAATAATCTTGGTTTCCTTTGAATTTGGCATTGCCTTTGTTCTGTTACTATAATTAGACTTTAAGAGGACTTAAACTTTAATGTGCATACAAATCATCAGGAATCTTGTTAAAATGCAGATTCTGATTGAGTAGGACTGGAATGGGGCCTGACATTCTGCATTTCTAACAAGTTCCTGGGTGATGCAGATGTTGCTGATCAAGGGTCATACACTGAATAGCAATGACTCAGAGAATTCCAGAAAAGAGACTTGACTTGCATTTCATCTCAAACCTGGCCATTTGACAGCTCCCATATTAATAATTAAAGTTAGAACTGAGAACAAGGCCAGAAATAAATATGATATATTATAATGGTTGTTAAGTAAACATTATATCATATCTGAGGCAAATTGAAATTTTTTTCCCACACAGTCCTTTTCTTGCAGCCAAACTGTCTTTAACACTTTGGAATATTTTCTGAATTAGCATGTAATAAGAAATAGGCCTCTGAAAGTTAAGAAATAATAATGGAAGTAAACCCTTTCATTGAAAAGCTCCAATTCCCATGTTAACTTCTCATTCACAGCCTAATTGTAACCCAATTAGAAAAATTAATATAAGTCGAAACAGCTGGAACAGAAAGTGCTCAGAGTGAAGTGTACCCTCTGCACTCATTATTTGTTGGAGATCATTACCCAACTCTACACACTGTGCAGATATTTAATATGATTGGGCTAATTTATATCTGAAAAGAATAAGAGCACCTTTTATGTAAAGAAAAGAAGTGACCTGTGAGCTCTGATTCTTTAAACAATCTATTATCTGATGTTTCAAGTGTATGCATGTGGTAAAACTAAGAAATGTTGTTAGTCTTTCAATATCTCTCTGCAGCATTTCTTTTACCTTTTGGTCATGGTGTTAGTTCACCTTATGAGTTTTGCAACTGGAGATCCACAGTGACAACACTGAGATGTCCTGTGTTCATTTTTATGTGTGTGGTTAGTGTTGCAAAGAGCACAATGCCTTGGTATGAATTTTACATTCATAATTATTTAAATATAGTCTTGCATTTCAAGAGACCCTCACATTGAGGGAAGTCCCACATTATTATAGCATATTATTTAAAAACACAAGTTCTGCAGTTAGAAATAATTATGTAATCTCTCCAAAATTCACCTTCCTCAAGTGTAAATGATCGATAATAACAGTATCTACCTCACAGGTTTCCTGGAAGGATTAGATGAGATAATTCATGTAAAGGATTTGGATTATTCCAGGGACATGTACCTACTCATTAAATGTGAGCAATATTTATGAATTGGACACTGGTACTTGATTATTATGATTCATAATCTCTCAACTTCAAGTTAAACTCCTAGAAAAGTTAAGTACCATTGTCATTTATTGATTGCCCAGTATGTATATACAGGACATCTTAGCATCTCAGCAGGTGCAGCTACAAATATACTGTGGAATCCATGAAAATAAGTAAAATAAGTGACAGGAAAAATAATGCTTTATATATATGTATAACTGTATATATATATATATATATATATATATATATATATATCATCAATATGAATATGATCTAAAGCATTAATGAAGACATAGTTTTAAATTCTCTTGTTGTGCTTCTATTTGAAATGAAAACCCAAAGACATTACATTTTCTTGCCTGACATCATGTTTAATTGTTATTAATGGCTAAGAATAAGCAAACATAATAATGCAGTACAAAAAAAAAAAACTCATCAGTTCCATAGGGGGTTACTTCATGGAATTGGCCAGTGATTCACTGAGCACACTGATCAATTCAACCAACTTGTTTGACCTGGTTACTTGGTCTGGGAGCTTGCCAGGATAGTAGCCTCAAGCACTGCTCTGGTTTATACTTGAATGATAGTCTCTTGGTGGTATAACCATTTCAGAATTGGAGAGTGTATGTAGATTCTATAAGAGAGTGAGCTACTAGCTACATTTTGTAATACTACAAAAAAAAAAAAAAAAAACAAAACGATACAACAGCAAAGAAGAGATCTGCTGTGTGGAATATATATAATGTGTTACACCCACAGGATAAATGGGTGAAAATTCCAGTTTTGATATAGGCAGTCCCAAATCCAAAAGATTAGAAATAATTTATTCATCACTGTAATGAGATTTGCATTAATATAGCTAAAGGTAAAATTTTACCCCTTGTGTTTATGCTTCTAGACAATCTGGCACTGAAATTTTTTTGGAAGTTCTATTTCCAATATCCTCAGGGAATATGCATATTTAGAAATGTTCAGCTGCTTAAAAGTGCCTGGAAGCAATTCTGTATATCTTTCATGACTAATGGAAATACAAGAAAGAGAGAGGGAAAAAAAGCTGTTTCTAACTAGCTAAGCCTGACAAGTTTAGATTTATACTCAGCAAGGCTGATTATTTATAGCCCATTTATTTCCATAGAAACGATAGGACAACCAAATAGTCAATGAAATTTGATTGCTATTTTGAAGGTTGGTAAGCAAATTAGTTTGCACATTTTGTCTGAATTCAGTTTTCTTTTCAAATAAAGCTATTATTTTTGAAGAATTTAAAGAAAATAATAAAACATGGATAGTACAAATAAATGCATAATTCTTATTGAGGGAAAATAATTTCAAATAACTTTACTGAGGTTTAAAGTAGCTGGTGCTACTTTAAGGAACAATATATTCACCATTTAAAGTGAAAAGTAAGTCAATATTGAGATACTATATACTTACTAGAAAAAATCTAATATATGAAGCCAAGGAACAGATACCAGCTCTAAAATTTTCATTAGATTAAATAAGCATCCATACATGCAAATTTGTGAAAGCTAAATATATCAAATTCATTTATATGTAATACGTAATCAATATTAAATAAATATAACTGTTATTCCATTAAGTTTCAACCTTATCTGCATTATTTTGCAATTGGGACAGGACCAATAGTGTCACTAAAACTCTTAGCATCTTAAAGTTTTTATCTGGCTTAATGTTTCTGCTCCCTTCTTTAAATACATACAGACTATAAAAGATACCAAAATAAAAACCTGCAGATTTTCTGCAGGTCAAAAGCTGAGTCTGAGAAGTCCTCAAAGAATGTAATTGCTACAGGCTGTGGAATGGAGTTAAGGAGGGAAGCACGGAGACTTCCAGGAAACAAACTCCCTAGGAAAAGTAGAATTTGATTCTTTCAAATGCATGTTTGAAATTTCCTTCATCCCTTATTCTATCAACAACTCCATTAATTTTGTTCCTTGACTTCAATATGTGGTTAAAAGTCCTAATCTTTGAGCAGATTTATCTGCTGGATTTACCCAACTAGAGTCACTAATTTTGTGTTTTCTCATCCAATGACAGACTCTGTCTGTCTTTGCTTATGCTCTCCATTGTTGTTTAGAACACCCTTCCTTTCCATTCACCTACTGCACTTCTTGTTGGGGTTGAATCATGTCCCCCCACAAAAGGTATGTTCAGGTCCCAATCCCTGGTCCTGTGGCTGTGATCCCATTTATAAATAAGATCTTTGAAGGAGTTGTGCCCAGACTGAATGATAGTGGGCCTTAATCCAATATGACTGAAGTTGTTATAAACAAAGGAAATTGGACATGAGAAAGAAAGGAAGCTATGGGAAGAGCAAGAAATTGGAAGTCAACGGAACCTGGGGGAGAAAGAAGACATCATCATGTGCACTGCCACATGACAAAAAAGCCAAGGACCAAGGATTGCTGACAGCCTGCCCCAGAATGCCACAGTATTTGGAAAGAAAGTTTTGCCTTGCTGATACCCTATGTGAAGACCCAGGGCCCAGGGCCCCACCCCCTCCTCCATTATGAGATAGGTGCAGCCACCTACATGACCAGGCAAGAGGCCCCATGTCCGGGGGAAGAAAGCATTAAAACTCCCCTTCCCTCATCACTGCTAGTAACCAAATCTCATGAGACCTTGTTGTAACAAAATCTCTTGTCACAAACCTTTATAAGCCCCCCACCCCCGGCACTCCTCTCTCTCCCTCTCTCTCTCTCTCTCCCTCTCTCCCTCTCTCTCTCTCTCTCTCTCTCTCTCTCTCTCTCACTCTCTCTCTCTGTGTGTGTGTGTGTGTGTGTGTGTGTATGGAAGGCTGTAATCAGGAAGTTATGTCTCCTGTGTGTAAGTCCCTAATTAAACTCATTGGTAACTCAATGCCAGGCATGTTCTTTGGTCTTGGGGCTAATCTGGGTTGGAACATCTGAAGAGCCAGTCAGGAGACCAAGGAACCACCAGCTGTAATGGGCATGAGTCCTGGGAAACTGGACAGACCAGGGGGAATACTGGGATGGCCTGAAACATTCATGTGGGGAGAGGTGGCAACCCTCCTGGATAAGTGGAAGCCACCGAGGGAGTATGGTGATGCCCAGAACTCCCTGGCTGGATTGCTGGTTCTCCTGTAGTGGCCACAGGATGTTTAGAGTTTCATAAGAAAAGGGAGAGCCATCAGGCCACTGAAGCTATTACATGGCCTCTTTTAGGAGCTGTTTGCTTGGCCATGGAAGAGACTCTGGCAGTCAAAGCTGAGGTTTGCTGCCTAGAAGGGGAACTTAAGTAAGAAAGAGACATGGAGATAGCCCAAACAGATTTGAAGGATGCATTAAATGAGAGGCCACACCACATAGATAAAAGTTTAGAGACATTAGCATGTCAGTATGCTAGATTGAGAGGGTGCAAGCTGCCCAAAGAGGAAATCAGACTTATTGTGACTTCCCCTGACTGGGATCCCAAAGTAAGGGACCTGTTGATTTTTCTTCAGATGAGGATGAGCCCCATCTGACTAAGAACCTGAAATTGATGAAACTAAGCCTGCTTGTCCTCCAGTCCAGCAAAAGATCAAAGCGGAGCAAGTACAGCACCCTGATCCCCAGGCAGGGGAGGATATTGCTGCACTGAACTTTCAGATTCAAAGAAACCAGAAACTGATAGTTTAGAAAATTCTGGGCTTCCAGGGGGTGAAATCCCAGAAGCTATAGCCCCATTTGAGGATTTAACCAAACATGGAAACTGACTACCATTTCAGTACAAGCCAAGATTAGAGTTATCCAGAAAGGATTTGTGGAAAGTCCTATTGTCTGATGGCTTTGACACCTGTGTGCTTCATGCCAAGCCAGTGAGAGTTTTGAGAGAATTCTTTAGCTGCAGCCATGGCCAGTCTGGACTGGAGGGGACAAATGAACAAACTGAGGGAAAAATTTCTTCAAAGACAGAACCATGGAAGTTGAGGTCTGGAGTCAAGAGGTCTCAAGCTGGGAGAGCAGAGTGGCCCACACACATGGAAAGGGTGAGTTTGCCCCAGAGGTTGAGGGTAGGCCTTCCAACTTGATGTTCAGGAAGAGTGCTTTCACTCCAGGCTTCAGGGAGGGTGGAGCACATTCCCCTGGAACTGGGGAGAGCCTGGCTGCCACCCCACTGTTCTGAAGGGGTTGAGCATGTGCCCCACAGATGGAAGATAATCTGGGTGCTGCCCCAATGTTTGAGGATGGTGGTGCCAAGAAGGCAGTCTCCCCAGTGTGTGGATATATATGTTGGAGCACTCACCCCAGCATTTGGAGAGAAAGGGGCTGCTGAAAAGGCCCTTATTTCTAAGGAAATACTAAAAAAAGCACTAGCAAGGTCTAACACAAAATGAAACTGACCTAACTGCATAGTTACGTCATGTAATAAATTAGCTCTATTTGGTACAGCTGCAAACAAAGGGCAGTTACTTTGTTAAGCTCTCTATAATCAATAGTCATTTGACAGGTTCCTTTGATTTTTCTTACTGACCAGACTGGATTATTAAATGGGCTGTGGGTTGGGATTATAATGCCTACTCTAATTCTTTGATGGCAGCAGTCACTTCTTGATGGCCCCTGGTAGCTTATATTGACACACTATTACTGTGCATCGGGGGAGAGTACCTTTGCCTGTGACCACTTAACATATCCTCTTTGGAAGGTTTTGACCACTCAGCACCAGAGACAGAATTCCCCTATGGTAGTTTGCAAAGTGATATTCTGCAAAATATCAATTCCCAATATATATTCTAGAATAGAATGCTTTTTTTAATATTTCCTTAGACTTTTCCAGCCAGCCTGCATTTGCCTTCACATGGGAAGGACAACAATGGACTTTTACCATGCTACCACAGGGTATCTCCATAGTCCCACTGTTTTCCTTGGGCTGGTAGCCCAATATTTAAAAATGTGGAAACCGCCAGCAGACATCACTCTTTTTCATTATATTGATGATTTCATGTTAATCAATAACTCTTGCAGAACTGGAGACCACTGCCAAAGCTGTATTGGTCCACCTCAAAAGCTGAGGTTGGGCAATCAATCAGCACAACTTATAAGGGCTGGGGTACTCAGTCAAATCCTTGGGTGTTGTTCAGTAAGGTAAGAGCAAGACTATCCCTTCTGCTATTATTGATAAAGTGCAAAATTATCCTACCCCACATACTCCTGAACAGCCAATGACTTCCCTTTTTTGTTGGGTTATTGGAGATCATTTATACCCCATTTAGCACAAATCCTAAAACCTTTGTATGTCCTAGTCAGGAAAGGGAAAACATGGGAATGGGACTTACCACAGCAGCTGTCTTTGCAAAGGCTAAATGAGCCGCTGCACAGGCTCAAGCTTTAAAGAGAGGTGGACCCAGACATGCCTTATTAATTGGATGTGGCTAGTACTGGTATTGGCTTTACGTGGGGCTTGTGGCAAAGGCAACAGGCAAAACAAATTCCCCTGGCTTTTAGTCTCAGCTTTGGAAAGGGGCTGAGCTATGATATAGCTAGCCCCTTAGAAAAATAACTATGCACTGCATATAATGCCCTCCTGCAAATTGAAGGACTAACCCATTCCCCAGGAACTCTTATGTCCACTAATGGAAACTTAGCTTGTATATTGTTAGATCACCAGGAATTACCACTTATTCTTCCCCATAAATATATATCCTTTTGCCCATAGCACCTGTGCTGGTTTGGATGTATTATGTCCCCAAAACACCATTATCTTTGATGCAGTCTTGTGTAGGTAGAAAACATATTGGTGTTTGATTGGGTTGGAGACTTTTGATTGGATGTTTCTGTGGAGATGTGCTCACTCAGCTGTGGGCAGAATCTTTCATTGGATGGTTTCCATGGAGGCATGGCCCCACCCATTCAGCATTGGCCTTGGTTAGTTTACTGGAGCACTATATAAGCTCAGACAGAAGGAGAGAGCTTTTGCTGCAGCCAAGAGGGACACTGAGGAATGCACAGGAGTTGAGAGAGGAACTGCAATTTACAGAGACATTTGGAGATAGCCTTTGAAAGCAGACTTATGCTCCAGAGAGGCTAAGAGAGGATAAATGCCCCAACAGCAACTGAGAATGACATTTTGGAGAGAAGCTGAAGCCTAGAGAGTGAAATCCTGGGAGAAAGCCATTTTGAAACCAGAACTCCAGAATAGATGCCAGCCATGTGCCTTCCCAGCTAACAGAGGTTTTCTGGACACCATTGACCATCCTCCAGTGAAGGTACCTGATTGTTGATGACTTACCTTGGATACTTTATGGCCTTAAGACTGTAACTTTGTAACCAAATAATGCCCCTTATAAAAGCTGATCCATTTCTGGTGTTTTGCATTCTGGCAGCATTAGCAAACTAGAATAGCACCCTAGGGGCCTCAGTTGTAACTCATGGCCAATGTTGGGTTTGCATGGACTTGACAACTTTAGGTGCTACTAGCCTTTCTTGGACTGTGAGCCCAGCAAATTGGACTGCAGGGAACACCCTGCTGGCCTGCCAGAATTCAACATATTGTAAAATAAGACTGAAAATCTCAAATTTTATCAATTGTCAATAGCATCCCTTTGTGGGATTATTTCTGTGAAGGGGACCCCTGGGGTTCTGTTGTCTCTTATCCTACAATATCTGTCCTATGGTCAACGTAGTCTGCTGTGTCGGGGTGGATTGTGAGTACCCAGAGCCCATGGCCCCACCCCCTCCTCCTTAATGAGATACATGCAGCTGCCTACATGACCAGCCAACAGGCCTCTCCATCCCAGGGGGGGAAAAGCATTAAACTTCCCTCCCCTAATCACTGTTAATAACCAAATCTTGCGAGACCTTGCTGTTAGCAAATCTTGCAAGATCCTGTTGTAACCAAACCTCTTGACACCTTGTAACCAAATCTCATGAGAAATTCCACTGTCACAAACTTTGATAAGCACCCCCCATCTTAGCACTCCTCTCCTTCTCTGTGTGGAAGGCTGACTTTACTGTTCCCAATCTGCTGCAATTGAGAAGATTCATCTCCTGTGTATAAGTCCCTAATTAAACTCATGGGTAACTCCATGCCAGGCATGTTGTTTGGTCTTTGAGCTAATCTGGGTTGGAACACCTTGGTTTTGGACTTCTCCTAGCTTCAAATGAAGCCAATAAATTGCCGTTCTTTTAGCCAACCCGTCATGTAGTATTTTTTTTTAGAATCTAGGAAACTAATACACTACTATTTTTCCTTTTTGGACTCAGTTTTTGAAATCATTTCATAAAATCTGGATAGCTATATTATACTGTAATAACAAGTAACCCCCAAAGTCAGTGGCTAAAACATCAAAGTTTTGTTTTTATACATGCCATATTTCCAATGTGGGTTGTCCTGAGTTTCTGCTAATTGTAGTCCCTAATCATTGCAGAGGCCCCATCTCATCCTTTCAGGATTTTCACAGCAGGCAATAGGGAAGGAAATACCAAAATCATGCACTGATTCTTCAGGCTTCCACTTGAAAGGTCACACATGTGTGTATCATTGCTGTCAACACTTCATTAAACGAAGTAAGTTACCTGGACATTCCCTAACTCAAAGGAAGGATAGGATTGCAATCCTACAGTATTCCCTACAGGAGAAGAGTCAGATTACTTATGAACATCCCTATTGTTGTTAAGGCATTTAAAACTGTGATATATTTGTCTTGATATGCTCTGGTTGTGCAGTTTTCCAGTTCATATATCCTTAATAGCTAATCTATAGCTAATATTTTATTTATATATTTTTTTCAGTAAGTGTAACACATTATCCTATTCTTGAGGGGAATGGGAAATCAACCCTTCAACTGTTAGCTAACTAAGCATCCTTACTTAGAAATCCAGAAAATGCTTCAAGAATCAACAGGCCTTTGAGATGACTTTTTTTTTTTTTTGAGGGAAAACATTCAGTTTTTAAAGTCAGAGTTTAAAATAGCATTGAAAATATGTGGTAAAAGTGAACTGAGGAAAGGTCTATTGCCTGTATAAGTAAGTGTCCATTTTTAAGGCAGGGATAAAGTCAGACAAGTTGAAAATCTTGTCATAACATTGAAGAAGGAACCTAAATTTTCATACCAGATCTAAAAAGCATAAATTAGAAACCAGAAATAATTTCCATTTTGTTTTTCACTATGGCATTAAAAAAAACAAAAAAAACTTAGATTCCCCTGTAAGTGGGAAAAACTCGTCTCTGCCCAAATATAGACGACTACAGAGGTGCTAACGACACATATGATTATGTACTGAGAGAAGAGTAACATCTGCACATGGACAAAGATTCCCAAAGGCTGACCAACAACTCTGTCTAGCAGATAGTTCTAAGGATGGGAAAATGAGTTTCTGTTTTCACTTGTCACAGCTCCTCTAATGAACACTGTTTGGATATGACTGGCAATACCCCTCCCAACTGTACCCAAAAATGTTTATATATTAGTGCTATGGAGAACAGATGTCTTGTGAGGAGGTACCATATCTGTGCCCAGGATATAAAGCCCTTCTTCCTGGGTGCCTGCTGTGTGATTACATTATTTGCTTGGGCTTCAAACTGCACAATTTTGCAATTTGTTTCATTTTTATAATTTCACATTAATTTCAGTAAAGCTTGTAATGCCTACATTTTCATCTGACTTACTCTTCCTTATCATTTCTTTAAATGTATGAGAAATGCTCTTAGGTTAATGGGGCCAGATGGACATACGGCAAAACCACTATGGAATAAAATATACGTGAAGAGTTCTAAGAAGGGAAAGTCACCTTTGCAGGTGTAGAACAATTATGAGGCTTCTAGCTTTTCTTTAATGCAATTCAGAAAAAAAGCTGTTGTAAATTCATCATGTTAAAATACTGTATTGATCCTAATCTATTTCAATTTCCTCAGCATCATGAGCATAGTGGTTTCTTAGTAAATATTGCTTGATGAGAATGATAATCACAATTATGAGGCTGTCATTCATTGAATGATGATAAAGACCAGATAACTTGGCAATTTTATAGCCAATTCAGTTCCACTCTTACTGCCCAGCATACCTTTGGGTAAGTCAATGAGAATAGGCTTTAGGACAAAATTCTGTGGTGGGAAAGTCTTTCCTACTCTGACCCACTTCAGACATTTTAAGAAGCTCACATTCTTGCCTTTCTAGCATTGAATACCATACTACTATTTCATTTACACAAAATGCGTTAGGGTACATTTCTCATGTGTACTTTTATGCTAATACCATTTCCCCCACTATCTTTTGTTTAGAAGGAGCAAATAAGGGTTGTTTTAGTGATCACAGTAAGACAGGAAAATTGACCAATTTTTTACTTCTTCAAGTCTTCATCATAGGGCTCAGAAAGTAGTAGCCTTGCTTATTCAGAATAATAATGTTTGTATGACTATAAAAGACCATCATTATAAAAGTCAACAGAGAGAGTAGTTGATGAATACTATAATTTTAGATATGTTCTTGTTTGGAAAATATTCCCTTTACCTGAAATGCTTGCAGAAGCAAAACCCAAGGTACTAGTGTCTCTCTGAATTTTGATAGATGTGCAAATATGATCAACAGAATTATATTAACTATATTATATCTGCTTGAGCAGGTCCATCTGAAATAGATCATTTTAATATTTACATGTTTACTCCCATTATAAAAATAAAAAAAGAAAAGAAAAGAAAGTTACTTCATTTACTTAAGGTGATGTATTAAGTGCATATAAATACTCATAATATGACAGTAACTGTTTAATGCACTATGAATAAAATGCTAAAGAGTGAAATGGATTTTAGGATCCAATGGAAGATACAGCAAAACAAATAACCCCTTTACCATAGAGTGAGATGGATATCATATAAGAACAGCAAGGATGCCCTGTGATTGGAACTGGCCATGAAATATTGTGTGGTAAGGCTTCCCATAGAAAGTAATATTGAAACAGTGACCTAAAGATAGAATAGTTAAGAAAGGGTTGGAATGGAGTACAAATGTGTGAGAAGGGTGTATGTGTGTGTGCATGTGTTTCAGTCAGAAAGAACAAAATGATTGCTGAAGGAACGCAGGAAAGAGACAGTTATAAAAATCTGATAAGCTCTGTTAAGATATGCAAATTTTATCTAAGAGCAGAATCATCTGCATCATGTATAATGTCCAATGCGAGATGGAAATGGGGACTTGTTCAAAAATTATTAAGAATTTCAAGATGGCACAGTGGAACATTAACTAAGTCTGGGGTCCCTCGAAGAGAGGGACTCTGTGAACCCATGCAGCTGGTCCCATCTAAAAACAATGGGAAACCATGAAAGATTTTAAACATGAGAGTGTGAAAGGTCATTTGAGTTTTGTAAAATCCCTCTGGCTCTATCATAAGGAATGCCTTGGAATGGAAGCCATGCTCAAACCAAGAAGACTAGCATGGAGGCTATATTTTATATTTTTATAAAAATAATTCAGATGATAAATGATCTTGGCATGAACTACAGTAGTGGCCATCTAAATGAATGGAAGCATGGAATTTCAGGATGTATTTATGATAAAGAACACCGAATAAATAGTGATAGATTAGATGATGGAGATACAGTGATAAATTCAAGAATGAATCTTGAGCATAAGGAACACAGGAAATGGAGCAGGTCTAGGGCATCAAGTGCTGTCTCCATCTAATTGCAAATTGCAGTAATGAACTCTATATATACTCTGACATCAGAAAAGAGAGATATGCCAAAAACAGAAATTAGATAGTCATTGGTGTTCCTATTGGAATTTGAAATGATGTTTTTGAGCCAACCCAGAGATTGTACAGTGAGCAGAGAATATTGCTATGAACAGAACCCAGAGAAAAACTGACATTAAAAAGATAGGCAGAGGGAGAAAATATCCTGAAAGAAAACTAAGAAAGGACAAAAGAAGAAGGTGGAAAACCAGAAAAGTGGGTGTCATTTGGAAACATATGGAAGAATTTTCAAGGAGCAATGACTGCTCAGCAGTAAAAATGCTGATAAGATGTCTAGTAAGGAAAGAGGGAAAAAAAAGGATTGTGTGATAAAAATGTCACAGTGACCTTGGTGGAAGTGTTTGCAATACGGTGCATGTGTATGTGTGGGGAATAATGAAAAATAAATTTGCATAAACAATCAAGATTTTCTCTGAAGAGTTCAGAAATGAGGTGGGTTAAGGGGTAATAATAGGAAAGGCATGAAAAGATAAAGTGCTTATAAAATGTTGTACACAGAATAATAGCCCTGAAAGTTGTCCACATCCTAATCCATGAAACCAGTGGATGTGTTACCTTACAGAACAAAAGGCACTTTGCAGATATGATTCAGTTAAGGGTCTTGAGATGGGAAAATTACCTTGGATTATCCAGATGGGCCTAATGTAATCACAGTTTCCTTATGAGAGATGCAGAACTGAAAAGTCAGAGAAAATGAGAGGATAGAAGCAAAGATAAGATTGATGCATGCACTGCCTGGGGTCCACAAGGAAAGGGATGCAGACAGTCTCCAGAAGTGGAAAAGACAAGGAAAAAGATTCTCCCTTGAAGATTCTGGACAGAACTCTGCACTGCCAACTCCCTGATTTTAGCCCTGTAAGACCTGTCTTTTAGCTTCTAGCCTCCAGAATTGTAAGACAATAAGTTTGTGTTGTTTTAAGCCAGTAACTTTCTGGCAATTTGTTAAGGCAGAAATTGGAAACTAATACAAGAGATATTAGTAGAAAGTAAAAATGTAAATATATAAGTCAAGGAAGGAAAAACAATAAAGGGATATTCCTCAGAAGGGACAAGAGATTATAATCGGAAGGAAGTAAGGAGAAATGAGCCCTGGCATGGAAGAATGGAACCAGAGGATGAAGTTATAGAGAAGCCTGGGGTTTGTTAGTCTAGAAGAGGTTGACAGAGAGTGAAAAGAAGAGGGGAAGTAGTCAAATGGGAAATCTAAGAAAACAGAGATTTGAGGTAATGGGAGAATGGGTTAGCAAGCTTTGGAACAAAAACTGATATGATGGCATAGGGAGGTGTGGAATTTAGGTAGTCCTCTGGAACAACTACCATATAGCCAGGAACTAGTAGTAAATAGTCTGGAACAACAGTTGGGGGACATCTGTGACCAGGCACACATTGTACACCAGTCTGGAATGGGTGGAATGACTGGGATCACAGCATACAAACTGTAAGTAAAGCTCCCCAAAATGTGCAGCTGGTGCCCCTCTGCCACTGGCATGGCAGGTTGAGCTGAAACACTTCCCTGTGGGAAAAGTCAGTCTCCTAGGAGGAAGGGAAGAAAGCTCAACCAAGCTCCAATGAATTTGGACTACTGAATACAAGCTACAAGGACAGATAAACCCAGAACAAGCAGAAAAAGAACCCAAGGTTTTTCCTGACAGAGAGGCATGACTGATGGGGAAAAAATACATAAATAGATAAAAACAGAGGATTTTACAGTTGGCTGAGCTCAGAAAACTGAAAAAGGACTGTATGTCAAGAAAAGGGGGACATAGAACTGAGTACCAACTCTGGTTCTTGACTGGTAACTGGGGGGCTGGGGACTGGCTCTGCAAAGGGGATTTATTTCACTTTTCCTGTTTTTCCCTTTCATTCTAAGTAGCTCATTAAAGAAAGCCTCTGGCATTTTCAACTGTGAGTACTGACCCAAGCAAGGGTGGAGTTAAGATAGATGGAGAGACAAATGTAGGAGATAAATCCCTAAAGGGCTTGCCTTTCCTAGGAAGAGGGGGAGGCAGAACCCAGCTCAAGTGAGTGCCCACTCTTAGAGAATTAACCTAGGGCCTGGGTGGGGGGAACAGAAACAGCTTAAGCTTGGCTTCTGACACTCTCAGACCCTGGCAGGTACTGGGTCTACTGAGAATTAAAGGTAATACACCTCTTTATGCTGGTGGGGAGCTGCAGGCTGACAAGCACCACCTGCTGGGTGAGACAGGAAAAGCATGGCATCTAGAGGACTCACAGGACAGCCCGACAACCTGCTAGGTCTCATCCTCAGGGAAACCTGATACCTATTACACCCTCCTGAGACCAGGACCCATCTGGTCTGAGAAAATCTGATTGGGGTAATCAAGGAAACCAGATTCCTGGACAATAAAAAATTATGAATCACACTAGATAAAATGAAGATATGGCCAAGTCAAAGGAACAAACTTACACTTCAAATGAGATACAGAAGTTAAAACAACTAATTAAAGATCTTCAAGCAAATATGTTAAATCAATTAGCAATTCAAATTAACAAGTTGAGGGAAGATATGGCAAAAGAGATGAAGGACATAAAGAAGACATTGGGCAAACATAAGGAAGGGCTCAAAAGTTTGAAAAAACAATTGGCAGAACTTAAGAGAAAGAAAGGCACAATAGAAAAGATGAAAAGCAATGGAAGCATACAACAGTAGATTTGAAGAAGCAGAACAAAGGATTCAGGAAATAGAAGACAGGCTATCTGAAATCCTACACCAAAAAGAACAGATAGGGAAAAGAATGGAAAAATGAGTGGAGTCTCCGGGAATTGATTGACAACACGAAGCACGTGAATATACATGTCATGGGTGTCCCAGAAGGAGAAGAGAGAGGAAAGGGGTCAGAACAGTGAAGAAGGAAATAATCCCTGAAAATTTCCCACCTTTTATGAAAGACATACAATTTCAGATCCAAGAAGCACCGTATACCCCAAACAGAATAGATCTGAATAGACCAACACCAAGACACTTAATAATCAGATTATCAAATGTCAAAAACAAAGAGAATTCTGAAAGTATCAAGAGAAAAGTGATCCATCACATACAAAGGAAGCTCGATAAGACCATGTTGCAGATTTCTCAGTAGAAACCATGGAGGTGAGAATGCAATGGCATGATATATTTAAGACACTAAAAGAGAAAAACTGCCAAATAAGAATTCTATACCTTGCAAAACTGTCCTTCAAAAATGAGAGAGAGTTTACAATATTTTTAGACAAACAAACACTGAGAGAATTTGTGAACAAGGGACCTGCTCTACAAGAAATAGTAAAGGAAGCTTTACAGGCAGAGAGGAAAAGACAGGAGAAAGAAGTTTGGAGAAGAGAGTAGAAGTGAAGACTCTCAGTGAGAGTAAAAAGAGAGAAGGGGGAAATAAAATTAAATAAGATATGATATACAAATTCCAAAAGTCAAAATAGTAGACAGTAGATATTACCTTGAGTGAAATTAGTCAGAAACAAAAGGACAGGTACTCTATGGACTCACTAATATGTACTAACATTGATGAGCAAAATTTGAGAGTTTAAGTTGAGAACACAAGTTATCAGGAGACAGAAAGAGGTTTGAAATTTGTCATTTGATGCTGAATGAGTACATAAGGGTAAATAGAATTGATTGCATAGATCCAGAAATAGCATAATAGCGTGTGATGGTAGCACAATACTGTGAGTACTCTGAACAAAGAGAAGTGTGAGTATGGTTGAAAGAAGAAGGTTAAGGACAGGTATGATACCAGAAGGAAAGATAGAATATAGATAAAGACTGGGATTGTATAATCTAGTGAAACCTGGAGTGGTCAATGATGGTGATTAAATGTACAAATATAAGAATGTTTTAAAAAGAAGGAGAATTAATGAAGGTATTGAAATTTGAAGGTGTTGAAATTGGATGGTAAAAGGAAAAAATACAATCATTACAAACTACAGTCTATAGATAATGGTAACATTATAAGAGACTTCCATTAATTGTAACAAAAGCAATATACCAAAGCTAAATATCTATAAGAGGGGGTTATAAGGGAGTGATATGGGATTCTTGGTGGTGGTATTATCATCTGACATTTTCATTGTATTTTACTTCATTTTAATTTTTCTTTTATCTTTTATATTTTCATTCCTCATTTTTTTCTCCTTTTCCCCTTTGCAGAAAAAATGGAAATGTCCTCATTTAGGTTGTGGAGATGAATGCATAACTATGTGACTATACCAGGAATCATTGATTGTTTACTTAGAATGGATTGCATGGTGTGTGAATAAAACTGTTTAGAAAATAAACAGAGAGATACAAGTGCTGGAGAAAACGTGGAGGAAAGGATATACTTATTCCCTCTTGGTAGGGAAGTAGAATGGCACAATAGAAGAGATGAGGGCAGCATGGTGGTTCCACAGGAAGCTAACTATGATGTTGCCATATGGTTCTGCAACCCCATTATTGAGCATATACTTGGAAAAACTGAGAGCAGGGACATGAATGGATATTGCACACTGGTGTTTATGGTGGCAGTATTTACAATTCACAAACAGATGGAGGTAACATAAAGGTACATCAAGTGATAAATGGAATGGTGAAGTGTGGTGTATACATTCAATGGAATATTGAGCAGTGGCAAGAAGAAATGAAGTTGTGAGTTATGCAACTAGGTGAATGGACCTTGAGGACAGTATGTTGAGTGAAATAATCAAGAATCAAAAAGATGAACATTATGATGCCTCACTCATATGGACTAACTATAATGTACAAACTTTTAGAATTAAATCTGAGAGCATTGGTTATCAGGGGAAGTCTTATGGTAAAGGTTCCTAATTGTAAGCTCTTACAGCAGTCACATCTATTCATGAGTTGTAATGGTTATTTCTTAATTCTGAGATGATGAGCTGTTTATGTATAACCTGTTCAGTCCCTGGAACTTTGAGTATACGTGTGACACCTGAGACTCAGAACCAGAGTTCAGTAGCTATAATTGTCAGCATTACTCCATACAGCAAATGTTAAAGAAGCTGAAAAAGAGACCAGACTTTAATTAGAGATAGGAACAAAATGGACTTAGTTAAGATTAAGGTAAAACAGACTAGAGGGAAAAGGATGATATTGACTGTGTTTTAAAACTAACTTATATGTGAGACCAAAGGAATTAATGTTTATTTGGTGAAAAATGTATATTTTCTGTTGCATGTTGTGTAATTTAACTTCCGTGGTCAGTTTATTCAAACACCATAATTACATGGAACCTTGATTATGGAACCTTGAATAGGAGTTGAGATCTGGTTGGTTTGTGCAGGTTAGCATGAAGCCCTGATACATCACAGAGTAATTTGGGCAGAGAATAAAAATGTATTTGCAAAGCCCTCTTGAGAGACTGGGGAAAAATTGGAAATATTAAACTTCCCCACCTGGTGAATTCCTGATATTCTCACAAGCACTGAGGACTACCATTGTAGTAGGCCAAGGCCTCAGTCTTGGGGCTTGCCCTTATGAAGCTTGTTACTGCAAAGAAGAGGCTAAGCTTATTTTTAACTGTGCCTAAGCATCACCCCGAGAGTGAATTGGCAGATGAGTAGAAAACAAAAAATAATTGAATAATAAGGAGGGATGGGGGGTGTGAGATGTTTTCGGTGTTCTTTCACACTTTTATTTTAATTTTTATTCTTATATTCATTTTTATTTCTTGGAGTAATGAAAATGTTCAAAAAATTTGTTGTGATGAATGCACAACTATATGATGATTCTGTGAATAAGTCCCAGTGACAGGCACATGTGCATGACTGATACCTTGGATGATTGTATGGTATGTGAATATATCTCAAAATTGCATTTAAAAAATAAGAAGATTTGGAGAATATAGAGGATTTCCTGGAAATTTTGAAAATCATATAGAGATGTAAGCCCACACATATATAGTGGCACCCACCTGCCGGTTTATGTGACTTTTTATGAAATTGCTCAGCAACTGTGGTCCAGAAAAGACAGGTTGCTTTGGTCTAAAGGTGGGACATTAAGGCAAAGGAAATTATACCATTTGTAAGAATGTGGCTAAAATGATTGGTTGTGAGTTCTAAATCTAATTTGCCCTAAATGCTGCCAAGAGAAATTGAGAAACTTACTTGAGGAAACAGCTAGTAGTTTGAGACAAACTCATTGGTTTACTCATAAATTCCTATTCATCCTGATTTCAAAGCTTATGCTCTCAGCTACTTCATTATGTAGCAAAATTTGTAGGACTGTAAAATCCAATGGTAGCCACAGCAGAATAGAGGGGAAGAAACAAAGATGTAGGAATAGCCACAAACTGAATTATTATGTTCTCCAAAAAATCTGGAGCAGGTTATTTTAACACCAATTTGTAATTATTTAGCAATTCATTAATATAATTATCTAAGCTCCAGAATGTTATATTTCATTTATTAATACAGAATAAACATTTTTAGAAATATGATTTACTTTACCTGCTAATAAAGTAAAAACAATATTTTATTTGAATATACATTTTAACACAATAACTATAAAAATGCATAATCTGAATTTCCTCAGAATGGTTAATGTATATATTCAGGCTTGGAGAAAGCAAGTTTTATTCATTTTTGATCTGCTGAAGATCCCTATCTCTAGGGACCTAGTATACCATTTTCTTGATCAATGCCTGGTTCTGGTGGTGTGCAGCATACCTCCTAAGTCCCAGTGACAGGCACCAATCAGTATTGGACAAGTAATTAGTCCAAGAATTAGTGTGTGACCCAAGCTGGGCTAATAAGAATCTGCTGGGACTTTTCCCAGAAAAGCAATTTTTATTTTTCTCTTTGGCATGCCAACCCGGAAGGAATGTGTAAATTGGCAGCTGCCTAGGGCAGCTTGCTGCTTCTTGGACAGCATCTGAGAATGGAGTCAAACAGATCTGATATAGAGAGAAAGACAGAGTGTCTGTGACTCTATTTAATTCCTGGTTACTGGAGATAGTGCCATCTTTTGAGTTAATAAATTAATTTTGTGCTAATGATGGATTAAGTTGTGTTGATCCCTATAACCAAAATAACTGTGACTAATAAAAGGAGTAAGTGAAACTTTTTGCCTTTATCAAAGTTGGTATTCCAAATCAATGGAAAAACTCTTTTTTTTCCTCTTTATTAAAGACTTAGTATTTCTACTATTTCAACAGTGGTTTCACAAAAAAGATAATTTTTATGCAGTTTCAGGTGCAGTGCAAGCGTTTATACAATAAGACTCTTTGTCAACCTAAATTATAAAATGCAGAAGATACATCAGGAGATTATGTTAAAAAGAAATGAATGTATGAACATGGAAATCATGAAGTTTGGAAAACATAAGCACAAAGTCATCATTAGGAATTTGAGGAAATGGTGTTGGTTTTCATTTACCACTATGCTCATTTATCTGTCTAAATAGCCACACTACACAAAAGCATAATCAATTGGAAGGAAGCAACCAGTTTGGGAATATTAATCCTGTTTTTTAAATTTGCAAGTTTAAAGAGAAGAATTTTTCATACAGCTGATGGGAATTTATATTTGTATATCCAAACTATTCCTTACAGAATATTTTTTCCTCTTATTCTGTTCTCTTGTAATTTTTCTTTATTAGAGAAGGTGTGGGTTTGCAGAACAATCATACATAAAATACAGGATTCCCCTTTATCATCCTCTTACTAACACCTTGCATTGGTGTGAAACTTTTGTTACAATTGATGTTAGCTAATTTTTATAATTATACTACTAAATTAGCCTTATAGAATATTTTTCTCTGTGTATCTCTTTAACTACTACAAGATAAGGTAACACTGAATCATGTATTTACCATAGTTTTATTCAATTCTTAAAATAGGTTAGAATATTAAGGATAAAATGTTTGCATTTTAATGGCAAAATAATATTTAAGCTCACATAATTCATTCCTATTTTTTCTAGAAGCAGTATTTATTGCTAAATAACTGTGATTTAATTTCCCAATTAGCAACCTACTCACCAGTATTTATCCTAATAATAAGAATATCCTAATATCCTAAGAATATCAACTACCACATTAACCTTTGTCAGAAAACTCTCCAACATCCATGAACTGAAAATACTTAGGGATTTTAAGGATTTTATTTGAGACAAACTCATTGGTTTGCTGACTTGTTATTTAGCTGAATTCCATTTTCAGTGATTGAATTTTGTCATTGAGAGATGCAAGGTTTAAGAGTACAATGCAAAGAATAATGCAAAACAGAACATTTTAATGTGCAGCCAAATCGCTTGTCAAAGGAAAAATACAGTCTGATAAAAGACTATACTAGTTGGAAATACACATACACACACAAACATACAAAAACACACTAATCTAACAGCATAGCATTAAAGGAAATTTCAGTCTAAATGTTCTTCCACGAGTCAGTTAGGCAAAGGCACTAGATTATTTGCTGAAGGTTTTGATCTTGCTATATTAATTTTTGTATTATTTAATGCAATACTTTTAGTTTATGTTTATATTTACTATCACTATTAAATTTTTCTAAAATAACTTTATCTTTGTTTCACTGATTATGCCATTAATCTTTTATATTTGATAATTGTCATCTGTAAATATTAAAAATAAATACAGAGTCTAGTTTTCTGTTTATTTTAAAGTTGCATTTCAACATACCTTAACGAGACTCCATTGTGGGGAATCAAACAAGGGATATTGGCTATCAAACATGGACTCATATTATTCAGTGTAAGTTCCACTCAATTATTTTTCTTCTTGCTTCTGACCACAGAACAGTCATGGATAGTCAGATGATCTATTAATGGTTTATATGTCAGTCCTAGAGTAATAAATAGCTCTTATATAATGAAAAAAAAAGTGTCTGAACTTGAGAAGTCCTTCTGGCCACAAAACCTGGTCTCTACAGCTTTCAAGATGGCGTTTATCTCAATGAATTCATCAGTGTCTAGACTCTATATACACACAGGCTAATTTGTGGGAAACATTTGGAAGGTAACTATCTCAGAGCTGGACACATGTTAACTAAGTTTCATATGGGCTGATTGAGAAAAACCCAAATGCAAATATACTCATTTGTAATAAAAATACATATATGACAAGAACGCTGAAGTCAGCACTTTTCTTCCTGAAGTCAAATAACAAGTAAAGTCAAATTATAATCCAAATAATATTTTGTAAAGTGTAAAATGATGTAAATATGATTCTCTACCTACTGAAGGCAAGTTCTATCATGCCCTGAATTATCAGAAGATTACTTAGTGGGCATGGGGGAAGAAGAGGGAATTTAGAAGATACATAGTAAGTCTATTTCAGCTAGGTAATCACAAATACGTTCTTCACTTTAGGAAGCCTTGCTAAAGGAACTCAGATGTTGGATTCTACACAGCCACAAGTTCCTTTTCCAGGACGAAGCTCAGAGACATGCTGTTTATGCTAACTTTTAATTCTATTTCATACCAAATGTGTATACCATGTCCTCTGAAGGCCTTCCTTAGTGCTAATCTGATGTCTCCTGCATAATGCTGGAGTGGTGTTTGCATAACACTTAGCACAATTATGAGTATAAATTCATTTGAATGATTATTGAGTCAGACTGTTAAACTCTACATTCCAGAAAGTTAAGGGTCTTATCTGTTTCACACATTATTTTATATGCAATGCTTGACATGCAGTAAACATACGGTAATTATTTTTTTGTATGTTACAAATGATAGACATAATCTTACTCTAATTTTGGTGTTATGTATGCTTGATCTAATTGTGATTTATTAATCCAATTCTATAATATTACTCTTTTAAGATTACTGTGATTTGAATTTTGGGCCCTTTTACACAAGTATGATCTAATTAGTCACTCTAATATATGGCTAAATTTAGTGCACATGAATTTTGCAATAAATGTTTAGGACAAGCATACATTTTGAACTTCTCAGGTAACCCTTCTGTTTTTCCAGTGTACATCCCGTTGAAGCAACTGAATTCTAGTACAGAAAAATAATGTTTGAATGTATACACTTAACAATGGTTCTTTTTTTTCTTGTTTTAAATTTAATGAATTGTTAGAATATAATTTTATTCAATTAATTATGAATGTCAAAGCATCTAGCGTGTATATGTAGCAAGTTATACTTAAATATATATATATATTTCTGTGCAAATAAGATTCTATTTAATCTATCTAAAGGCCTAAAAGCACAAATCAATGTGTCTTGTTCAGCTAGAGAGCTCTCCAAGATGAATGAATGAATGAATGAATGAACAAATGAACCAGGGAGCACTATTATAGTCAATGTAATTTTTACATGTACATACTCCATGAAGATATCCAAATGTAATGACAGTTAAATTTGAAGTGTACTTCAACTCATATGTTTCTAAGTGAGTTTGCCTTATAACAGAGACTGAATTTTTTTATTAAACCAACTCATTGCTGAGGTTTATCCTGAGTTTAAATGTACAGAAATTCTCAAAGATGCAACATTTTGTACAGTGAAAGCTAGATTTACCAAAAGTGATTGTCGGATCAAACATTTTAGTGTTCTTGTGGAAACACATCTCCAGTTCCAGCATAGCTAAGCATAATTCAAGCCACAAATGTTTATTTTTACATGTTTCCAAGAATAGAGCAAATGAAATAGTCAAGGTTAATTTTTAAAAGACAGAAAGAAAATAAAGATAGTTATATAGTTCAACAGATTTCATTTTAACAGGATTTCACATTTATAAGGCAAAAAGTGCTGCAATGCTCTGGAAATAGTTAATTCCCAGCAGAGATAAACAAATAATACTATATAGGAAACAAAAAGCATTAGTTTGTTCATAAACAATTGGGTGAATACTGATGACTACCAAGAATTATGAAGGGGCTGAGATTTTAACCTAACTCATGAGAAAACACTTTAGCCTGCGGCGATGAATGTACAACTATATGATGATACTGTGAGCCATTGATGATTGCTTACTTTACATGGATTATATAATGTGTGAATATATTTCAATAAAATTTCATAAAAAATATATGTATATCATTTTGCATCAGATCCCAAGGCTCAATTCTCACATGGTGATGGAAAGAGGGCCAGATGATACCTGCACGTATAATAGGCTGCATTACCAGAAAGGAAACCTAGGCATAGGGAAACTCAGTCTTTTATAGTGGGCAGAAAACATGCCCATTCTTTGCACCAGAGGGAAAAATTATGTCTATTATTCTGGACTGGAAGGATGTTTCTTAGTTTTCCAGGACTACTATGACAAATAACATACAATGGGGTTGACTTAAACAACAGGAATTTGTCTCACAGTTTTTGAGGCAAGAAGTTAAACATTAAGTTATTGGTAGGGCTGACTTTTTCAGAGTCTGTAACATTACAGGAATCCTGAATCACATGGCAATCTTTCTCTCCTTAAGTGTGCTCTTCTGATTTCCACTGACTTCTGGCATATATTCCTATTTTCAATTTCCTTTGTTTACATTTCCAGTCATACGTAGTAAGGCCCACAGTCATTTAGTTTGGCATCATCTAAATAATCCTATGTATATCATATTCACAAATGAGCCTACAACTTAACTAATAAAATCTTCAAATGTCCTATTTACAAATGGGTCACACCCATCAAACTTGGGGTTAAGGCCTTACCATTTCTTTATGGGGTACATGATTCAATCCCCAATAGTATATCCTGCCTTGGCTCCAGAGAAAGAGAGACACCATCTCTGGTGGTTTGGGAGCTGTTATGTACCCCAGAAAAGTCCTTGTTCTTTTAATCTATCCCTGTGGGTGCAGACCTATTGTGGGTGGGATCTTTTTGATTAGGTTATTTCAATTGAGATGTAACCTACCCCATTCAAAATGAGTCTTAATCCTTTTACTGGATCCCTTTATGAGAGGATAAAAGACAGAAAAAGCCCAGAGATGAAATTCAGAGAAAACCCAGAGAATTCTGAAGAGAAAAAGCTCCTGGAGTTGCTGAGAGAGGCAGCCACTGAAGCCAGAAGCTGAAAGCAACAGAACCCAGAGGAAAGGAGCAGTAGACTCCAACCATGTGCCTTCACATGTGACAGAGGTGTCCCAGATGCCAATGGCCTTTCTTCAGAGAAGGTATTGTCACGTTGATGCCTTAATTTGGACATTTTCATGGCCTTAGAACTGTAAATATGTAAGCTAATAAATCTCCATTGTAAAAGCCAGCCCATTTCTGGCATATTGTATTCTGGCAGCTTTAGCAAACTGAAACACCATATTTATCTCCCAGGCTTGTTTGTTATACAAGTGTTCTCGAAAAGGTAATCTGGGACAAAGGGCAGTTAGTGCCTTGCAAGTAAGATGTGCAAAAATATTGAGCGACCTATAAAAATTTGTCTCCCAACAATGACTCTTTAAAACAGTTCAGGAAGGAAGGAGCCCCACAGGACAGTGTAAGAATCAATTTAGATTCTGGAATGATCAATAATGCAAGTACTGATTCTTGTGAGTAGTGAAGGTTGACCATTGTGAAACATACCCACCCATTTCTGGAACTCTGTTTCCACCTGATTACTGTCTTAAGACTTTCATTCATTTTCTGCAATGATTTTTTTTTTTTATTTTCAGAATAGAAACAGAATATACAGGTTTTGGACACCAAGAAAGGAATGAAGGAGTGAAAGGGGATTAATGGATTTGGAATAAAGAATATAGTGGCATCTCTGGAATGGATTTACCTAATTCTAAAAGAAACAAAATTCCATGAATGTAACTGTTTTTCACCCCCACCATATATGCCATGTACCTATTTAACCAAACAGAGTTAATATGTATAGAATGTGGCTCCAGTTTCTCTTTTAAGAAACATCAGGTTTAGAAAAAAATGCTAAGAAAACTGTATATTAAAATATTACAAATTCTGGAGTAAGAAATTTTCTGTTTTCTACTTCCAGGTCTTATTATTGACACATCTTTTATTTCTTCTCCTGTACTACCAACTGTCTCTGTTGAAACTTTAGAAATAGCAGCATCTTCAATATCATGTTTATACAAGACAGATTCATAGGAGAATTATGGTTGGCTTTTGAATTTAGGGAATTTACAGCCCCTTTTTTAAGCATTTATATTTCCCTTAATGATGATTCTGGGGCATGGCATATTTCATTTATTCATGCTTTAACAAATAATTATTGAGTACCTACTATGTGCTAGTGATTTTCTAGGCAAAAAAGTTCTAGTTTAATCTTATCAGGATGGACAATACCCTTTTCCTAATGGAATTTAAATTTAAGTGAGAGATAAAAACAAAATCACGTTATGAAATAAAAAGAATAAACAAGATGATATGATAGAGTAAGGGGGAATAGTGCCTACATGGTCTGAGAATGAAGGGCCTCAGTAAGGATGAGGCATGAGCTTGGAACCAAGAAACAAAGGAGTCAGCATTGTGAAATGCAATAGAAAGTGTAAGTACAAAGCCCCTAGAGCAAGGAAGGGGAAAAAAAGAAAGTTTGTGCACTTGTAGGACAGTGAATGAATGACAGGGAGATAAGAATCAGAGACAGCTGGGAGGACCTGAAGCCTGTAATAACAAGTTTGGATTTTATTTAAATACAATTTAAGTCATTGACGACTTTTACAGCTGGAAGGGTCATAATTTGACTGGATTTTTTCAAATACTGTGATTCTGCTTACTGTGTGAAAAATTTATTGAAAGAGCCAGAATTGGAGGCAGGAAAGTTGGTAGACTTAGAAACAGGTGAGGTAATCCTGACAGCACTTGCTGATTGATTGAATTAGGAAAACATGAACGAGAAAAAATTTTAAAAAAATAATGCTAGATTTGAGATGCCTATTAGATATCCTATTAAAGATGTGGAATAGAAAATTGGATTTACTATCCCAACTTATTAATCAGGTAGCCACCACATGTAAATATTATTTATAGCCATAGTATTAGGTGTAGTCACTTGGGAATGGAGAGTAGATGGAAAAGAAAAAAAAAGTTCTCTAGATTAAGCCTAAGGCATACCAGTATTTAAAGTTCTAAATTGGTGGAGCCTGGAAAGGGAGACTGGGAAGGAAGAGAGGGGAAGGAGGAAAGGGAAGTGTAGTGTCAAGGAATCCCCTAGAGGAAATTTCCCAGAAGGAAGGTTATGGAGATTTCAAGTAATGTAAGCATAAAGAAATATTGGCAAGAATTGGCAGCATGGTGATTTTTTCTATGGACTTCATTAGAACAGTCTCAGTAATTGTGGGGACAGAAGTCAAACTAAAATGGGTTGACAAGTAAATGCGAGGTGAGAAATTGGGGACACAAATTGTAGAAAATGCTCTCAACTTACTTTCTATGAAAATGAATAGAAAATAGCATGGTCACTGATGAATTTCTTTGTCCATTTGCTTGTTCTTGAACAGTATGATTAAAATTATTTTAGTAGGGGACATTAGATCAACTTGATTGTAATAATTCAGTGATGCATTGATGATTCAGAAGACAGTGAATAGTGTGTAAGATAAAATTTTGAGAAAAAGCAAAATACATTATCTAGAGCAAACAGAAGAGAAGAGATTTTGATAATATAGAGAAAGAGTAAAAGCTGATGAAGGATATGAATTTATTTTGGATTGTAGATGCCTTGGTGGAAAAAAAATAGTTCTTTCTGTGTTAGATTCTCTTTGCTCAACGAAATATAAAGTAAAATCAGTAACTAAGAGACAAGGATGGGAGGAACAGGAAGTAGTGAGAACTTGGAAGAAAGAGGGCAAAGTAACAATAGAAACATAGTAGGATTATTTGGCAGTGCTTTGTGCCCACTGGTGTTTGTAATTATGGGTTAAAGGGAACATTATCAGCACATTTGTAACATCCACAATCAACACTCCCATGCCCAGGAATAGTCAGCATCTTGGTGGTATGTACACAGATAGGAGACCCTACTTTCAAAAATGATGGAAGTTGAGTGGGCTAGTTGTGAATGTTTTCATTGGGGTCATTTTAACGATTGATCAATGTATACAAATTGAGTAAGAATGGAAGTGAAGACAAGAGAGTGCTGATGAATGAAGAAAATGAATAGAATACAATAAGCAAATTGGCTCAATAAGAATTGATGATAGGAAAGTGAGATGAGTAAAATAAGGCTTTTGAAGGTAGAGGATGTCCTGTTTAACTTGTAGATCTGAAAGATGCAGGCAAGGCATTATCTTCTGCAGAGAGCTAAATTTTAGTTAAAGTCAGGAGGTGAGGTGACAGAAAATATATGGTTTGTTAATTATTGATCTACAGCCTCGAAGGGTCATCATAAATGGGGTGAAAGATGGGATCAGATGAGAAGATATACAAGATGGCAAGGAAATTGATAATGCATAAACTGTGGAGCTTAGTTTTTGGAAATTACAAACAATTGTCATGATAAATAATGATAAACAATGGGTTTTGTAATGATTGTATCATTGAGCAAGGTGGGCCATTACTTCAAACAATACTGAAGACTGCATACTTAGCTTGATGCTATGGGTTTTTGGAACTGTTAGTCTATCTTATACCTAAAAATGATGTGACACTGTTGGGAAGGATGTGATAGCAAGAGAAGTGATGCCCCTAGATCCTGAGACAGTGGCTAAATGGTTTTATAGTGGTTAAAACTAAAAATTAAGGTAAAATAGACCTATCTTCAAATTCTAACTCCACAACTTACTTGCAAGGAGAGTCACATAACTTCAAGCCAAAGATTTTTCATTTGTTAAAACAAGAAAAATATGGACAAAAATAGGTCATTACTACTATCTTGGAGGGGTGTTGTAAAGGAAAAGACTAAATGAAATGAGGCATAATAAAGTACCCATGGAACATCTGTGTTTTATTTTTCTCTCCCTCCTTTCCCTTTATGGGGCCTCTGTCTACCCCACCTGCTACCACATTTGTGTGCAAACTCCATCATCAGTTAAGTAATAGCTATAAGTTAATAGTTGACAGGAGTAGTTTTCATTGTTTTTTGTTTGTTTGTTTTGTTTTTCTTTTTCTTTTTGTTTTTGTTTTTTGATAACTGGCTGTCTCACAGTAAACCCCCAAATAAGAATATTAATGAATGAGTGAATTTAAAGTACAATTAAACTGCATTTAAATGGTCACTCAAGAAAAAGAAAATTCCATAAAGTCTTCTATAATAATAGAATTTTGCTGATAAACAAGGGATATAGGTACAGAGAGACCTTCTCAGCATCACTCAAATCACATTTGGGAGATTAAGAAGGTGTAATCCATGCCTGCAAGTTCATGGAATACTTAAGCAAAATTTATAATTATAAAAATAATATCTTTTTTAAGTTGACCATGAAATGGGTCAACTTAAACAGTGGGAATTTTTTAGCTTATGCTTTTGAGGCTAAAAGAAAGTCCATTTAAGTTGATACTTTCTCTCTGAAACTGGCATTCTGGTGCTGGCTGCCAGTGACACTTGGTTCTTAGTTTGTAACATGGCAAGGAACATGGCGGCATCTCACAGTGTGCTGGTTTGAAGCCATTATGTACCCACAGAAAAGTCCATGTTCTTTTAAGCCATTCTTGTAGGTAAGACCTCTTGGTTAGGCTATTTCACTTGAGATGTGACCCACCCCATTCAACGTGGGTCTCAATCCTTTTTACTAGAATCCAGAAAAAGCCAAGAGAGCTTAGAAAGAGAAACTCGCAGAGAAATTTGGAGAGAGCTTAGAGAGAAAAGCCCCAGAGATGCTAGGAGAGGACCCACAGAAGCTCAGAGAGGAGGCCGCCAGAACAAAGAGGTGAAAGCAATGAAACCCAGGAGACAAGGACCAGGAGACACCAGCTGTGTGCCTTCCTGTGTGACAGAGGTGTCCCAGATGCTGGAAGTCTTTCTTCAGAGTCCAGATATCATCCTTTTGATGCCTTAATTTGGACATTTTCATGGCCTAAGAAATGTAAATTGTAAGTTAATAAATTCTCATTGTAAAAACCAACAAATTTTCTGTTATATTGCATTTTGGCAGCTTTACCAAACTGAAACAGATTTTGGTACCAGGAGTGGGGTGGTGGCCAGACTCTCCCCAGTCTACAGGGAATGTGCTCCACCCTCTCTGAAGACTGGGGTGGCAGCACTCTTCTTGAACAATGGGGCAGCCAAGCTCCCCTCATCCCCCAGGCATCTGAGAGCCCTGGGGTTGCAGTACTCTTCCAACAATGCAGTACTCTTCCAACAATGGGGAGGGAGGCCTGCTCAGGGCAAATGCACCCTTTCCACTGCTCTCCTGGACTGAGGTCTCAGCTCCAGATATTGGCTTCCATGGTTCTGACTTTGAAGTCATTTTTCCTTCAACCTGTCCCTTTTCTTTCCCTTTTAGTCCAGGCTGGCAGTGGTTCCCTTCATACAGATCTCACAAAAAAGTCTTCAGTTTTTCATGCAGCACATAGGGGTCCCAACAGTCACATGATAGGACTTTCCACAAATCCTTTCTGGATAGCTCCACTTCCAATCCTAAAATACTGAAATGACTGGCTGTTTCCAAGTTTGGTTAAATCCTCACATGGGGTATTATTCTCTGGGTACTCATTTTCCAGAAGCTCAGAATTTTCTAAACTATCTGTGCCAGTTTGAATGTATTATGTCCCCCCAAACTCCATTATCTTTGATGCAATCTTGTTTGGCCAGATGTATCAGTATTAACTAGATTGTAATTCTTTAAGTGTTCCCATGGAGATGTGCCCCACCCAAATGTGGGTGATGACTCTGATTGGATAATTTCCATGGAGGTGTTACCCCACCCATTCAGGGTGGGTCTAAATTAAATCACTGGAGCCATATAAATGAGCTGACAAACAGAAGGAACACAGTGCAGCTGAGAGTGATGTTTTGAAGAGGAGCTACAGCCAAGAGAGACACTTTGAAGAATGCACAGAAGCTGAGAGAGTAGCTGCAGATGAGAGACAGTTTGAAGATGGTCGTTGAAAGCAGACTCTTGCTCCAGAGAAGCTAAGAGACGACAAACACCCCAAGAGCAACTAAGAGTGATATTTTTGAGGAACTACAGCCTAGAGAGGAACATCCTGGGAGAAAGCCATTTTGAAACTAGAACTTTGGAGCAGAAACCAGCCATGTGCCTTCCCAGCTAACAGAGGTTTTCCAGACACCACTGGCCATCCTCCAGTGAAGGTACCTGATTGCTGATGTGTTGCCTTGGACACTTTATAGCCTTAAGATTGGAACTGTGTTCCCAAATATACCTCCTTTTATAAAAGCCAATCCATTTCTGGTGTTTTGCATTCTGGCAGCATTAGCAAACCAGAACACTATCAATTTCTGTTTCTTTGTACCCAAGGCTTCAGTTTTCAGCTTATCCCTTTTCTCTTGAATTTTACTATAAGCTGCAAGGAAAAGTATGACAGTTTGGTTATATTATGTTCCCCCAAAAGCCATATTCTTTAAAACAGTCTTGTGGATGCAGATGTATTAGTGTTGATTAGGTTGGAATCTTTTGATTGAATATTTCCATGGAGATGTGACTCAATCAACTGTGGGTGAAAAGTTTGATCAAATTATTTCCTGGAGACATGGACCCACCCATTCAGATGGGTTTTGATTTAATCATTGGAGTCCTACAAAAGAGCTCACAAACAGAAAGAGCCCAGAATAGCTGAGAAGGGTATTTTGGAGAGAAGCTAAGCCAGAAGACCCAGATGCTTCCTGATGCTGATGCTTTGGAGATGTTAGCCCAGAGTTTGCTCTAGAGAAGCTAAGACAGACAAGCCCAGAGACATTTTGGAGAAAGCCATTTTGAAACCGGAACCCAAGAGCAGATGCCAGCCACACACCTTCCCAGCTAACAGATGTTTTCTGGATGCCATCAGCAATTCTTCAGTGAAGGTATCTTCTTTTTGATACCTTAGTTTGGACACTTTTGTGGCCTTAGAGCTGTAAATCTGTAACCTAATAATACCTCTTTATAAAAGCCAATTGATTTCTGGTACTTTGCATAAGAGCAGCATTAGCAAACTGGAGCAAGAAGCCAGGCCACTTTCCACATACAATTTATAAATCTCCTCAGCTGAAAATCCAAGCTCTTCACTTTTAAATTCTGCCTTCCATCTGACACCAGGACACAATTTTGCCAAATTCTCTGCCACTTTAAATCAAGGGTCACTTTTCTTCCAGTTTTCAATAACACATTCACCATTTCTATCTAGAGTCTAATTGGAAGTACCTTTAGCAGTCATATTTCTATCAACAGTCCTTTCAAGCAATCTAGGCCTTTTCTATCAAGCATCTAAAATTTTTTCCAGAATTTTCCCCTTATCCACTCATAAAGCTGTTCCAGCATGTTTGGTATTTGCAAATTGCAACAGCACCCCACTTCTTGGTAGCAAAATCTGTTTTAATTTGGTAAAGCTGCCAAAATGCAATACAACAGAAATGAGTGGGCTTTTACAATGGGAATTTATTAACTTACAATTTACAGGTCTGAGGCCATGAAAATGTCCAAATTAAGGCAACAAAAGGATGATACCTGGACTCTGAAGAAAGGCTGCCAGCATCTGGGACACCTCTGTCACATGGGAAGGCGCACAGGTGAGGTCTTCTTGTCCTTGTCTCCTGGGTTTCATTGCTTTCAGCTCTTTGTTCTAGAGGCCTTCTCTCTGAGCTTCTGTGGGTCCTTTCCTAGCATCTCTGGGGCTTTTCTCTCTAAGCTCCCTCCAAACTTCTCTGGATATTTCTCTTTCTAAGTTCTCTGGAGTTTTTCTGGATTTTATTAAAAAGGATTGAGCCCTATATGGTACAATAGAAAAAAACAAATAAACATTAAAATAGGTATTAATGGAAGAATTGAGGGAGAAAAGAGTTAGACTTACAAAAACCAACTAGAAAAATAGCAGAAGAAAGTCCTGCGTTATCAGTACTTACTTTAAATATAAATGTTATAAGTTCTCCAGTCAAAAGGCAGAAACTGGCAAAGTGGATTAAAAAACATGAACCAACTATATGCTGTTAACAAGAAACTCAAAAGACACAAGTAGTTGAAAGTGAAAAGATGGAAAAAAAACATGCCATGCAAATAGTAACAGAAGGGAGCAGGGTTTACTGTACTAGCAACACATAAAATAGACCTTAAGGAAAAATAACAGTTAATGAGGGACAGAGAGTCACTACAGAATGATAAAGGGATCAATTCAATAAGAAGACATAACACTTATGAATATATATGTACTTAACAGCAAAGCCACAACATATACAGCAAATATTGATGATTTGCAGGGAGAAGTACTCAGTTCTACATTAATAAGAGACTTCAATGTACCAATTTTCAATAATAGATAGTACATCTACACAGAAGATCAATAAGGAAGTAGAAGACTTGAATGACATGCCAAACCAACTAGATCTAACCGACATACATAGAAGACTCCATCCAAAAGCAGAATACACATTTGTCTCTAGTGCATATGGATCATTCCCCAGGATAGACCACATGTTACGTCACAAAACAAGTTTCTGTTAATTAAAAAATATTGAAATCATGCAATGTATCTTCTCTGACCAAAATGGAATGAAGGTAGAAATCAATAAAGGTAGACCTGGAAAATTTACAAATATATGGCAATTAAACAACACACTCTTAACCAATGGGTCAAAGGAAATCACAGGGGAAATTAGGAAATATCTTGAGGAAAATGAAAACACAACATAGCAAAACTTAGGGGATATGGCAGAGACAGTAAATTATAACACTAACTGCTCACTTTTAAAAAAGAAGAGGAGGCGGGGCAGGATGGCAGACTGGTGAGCTGTATGTTTTAGTTACTCCTCCAGGAAAGTAGGTAGAAAGCCAGAAACTGCGTGGACTGGACACCACAGAGCAATCTGACTTTGTGCATACTTCATACAACACTCATGAAAACGTGGAACTGCTGAGATCAGCGAAATCTGTAAGTTTTTGCGGCCAGGGGACCCGCGCCCCTCCCTGCCAGGCTCAGTCCCGGGGGAGGAGGGGCTGTCAGCTCCGGGAAGGAGAAGGGAGAACTGCAGTGGCAGCCCTTATCAGAAACTCATTCTACTGATTCAAACTCCAACCATAGATAGACTGAAACCAGACACCAGAGAATCTGAGAGCAGCCAGCCCAGCAGAGAGGAGACAGGCATAGAAAAAAAGCAACACGAAAAACTCCAAAATAAAAGCAGAGGATTTTTGGAGTTCTGGTGAACATAGAAAGCGGAAGGGCCCTGAGGCGCATATGCAAATCCTGAAGAAAAGCTGATCTCTCTGCCCTGTGGACCTTTCCTTAATGGCCCTGGTTGCTTTGTCTCTTAGCATTTCAATAAGCCATTAGATCTCTGAGGAGGGCCCGTTTTTTTTTTGTTTGTTTGTGTTTTTTTTTTTTTTTTTAATCCTTTTTTCTTTTTCTAAAACAATTACTCTAAGAAGCCCAATACAGAAAGCTTCAAAGACTTGCAGTTTGGGCAGGTCAAGTCAAGAGCAGAACTAGGAGAACTCTGAGACAAAACGCAATAATCCAGTGGCTGAGAAAATTCACTAAACACCACAACTTCCCAAGAAAAGGGAGGTGTCCGCTCACAGCCATCATCCTGGTGGACAGGAAACACTCCTGCCCATCGCCAGCCCCATAGCCCAGAACTGCCCCAGACAACCCAGTGTGACAGAAGTGCTTCAAATAACAGGCACACACCACAAAACTGGGCGTGGACATTAGCCTTCCCTGCAACCTCAGCTGAATGTCCCAGAGTTGGGAAGGTAGAGCAGTGTGAATTAACAAAGCCCCATTCAGCCATCATTTGAGCAGACTGGGAGCCTCCCTACACAGCCCAGCAGCCCAGAACTGCCCTGGGGGGACGGCACTCACCTGTGACATAGCACAGTCATCCCTCAACAGAGGACCCAGGGTGCACGGCCTGGAAGAGGGGCCCACTTGCAAGTCTCAGGAGCCATACGCCAATACCAAGGACTTGTGGGTCAGTGGCAGAGACAAACTGTGGCAGGACTGAACTGAAGGATTAGACTATTGCAGCAGCTTTAAAACTCTAGGATCACCAGGGAGATTTGATTGTTAGAGCCACCCCCCCCCTCCCTGACTGCCCAGAAACACGCCCCATATACAGGGCAGGCAACACCAACTACACACGCAAGCTTGGTACACCAATTGGACCCCACAAGACTCACTTCCCCACTCACCAAAAAGGCTAAGCAGGGGAGAACTGGCTTGTGGAGAACAGGTGGCTCGTGGACACCACCTGCTGGTTAGTTAGAGAAAGTGTACTCCACGAAGCTGTAGATCTGATAAATTAGAGATAAGGACTTCAATTGGTCTACAAATCCTAAAAGAACCCTATCAAGTTCAGCAAATGCCATGAGGCCAAAAACAACAGAAAATTATAAAGCATATGAAAAAAACAGACGATATGGATAACCCAAGCCCAAGCACCCAAATCAAAAGACCAGAAGAGACACAGCACCTAGAGCAACTACTCAAAGAACTAAAGATGAACAAGGAGACCTTAGAACGGGAGATAAAGGAAATCAAGAAGACCCTAGAAGAGCATAAAGAAGACACTGCAAGACTAAATAAAAAAATGGATGATCTTATGGAAATTAAAGAAACTGTTGACCAAATTGAAAAGATTCTGGACACTCATAGTACAAGACTAGAGGAAGTTGAACAATGAATCAGTGACCTTGAAGATGACAGAATGGAAAATGAAAGCATAAAAAAAAGAATGGGGAAAAAAATTGAAAAAATCAAAATGGACCTCAGGGATATGATAGATAATATGAAACGTCCAAATATAAGACTCATTGGTGTCCCAGAAGGGGAAGAAAAGGGTAAAGGTCTAGGAAGAGTATTCAAAGAAATTGTTGGGGAAAACTTCCCAAATCTTCTAAACAACATAAATACACAAATCATAAATGCTCAGCGAACTCCAAATAGAATAAATCCAAATAAACCCACTCCGAGACATATACTGATCACACTGTCAAACACAGAAGAGAAGGAGCAAGTTCTGAAAGCAGCAAGAGAAAAGCAATTCACCACATACAAAGGAAACAGCAAAAGACTAAGTAGTGACTACTCAGCAGCCACCATGGAGGCAAGAAGGCAGTGGCACGATATATTTAAAATTCTGAGTGAGAAAAATTTCCAGCCAAGAATACTTTATCCAGCAAAGCTCTCCTTCAAATTTGAGGGAGAGCTTAAATTTTTCACAGACAAACAAATGCTGAGAGAATTTGCTAACAAGAGACCTGCCCTACTGGAGATACTCAAGGGAGACCTACAGACAGAGAAACAAAGAAAGGACAGAGAGACTTGGAGAAAGGTTCAGTACTAAAGAGATTCGGTATGGGTACAATAAAGGATATTAATAGACAGAGGGGAAAAATATGACAAACATAAACCAAAGGATAAGATGGCTGATTCAAGAAATGCCTTCACGGTTATAACATTGAATGTAAATGGATTAAACTCCCCAATTAAAAGATATAGATTCGCAGAATGGATCAAAAAAAATGAACCATCAATATGTTGCATACAAGAGACTCATCTTAGACACAGGGACACAAAGAAACTGAAAGTGAAAGGATGGAAAAAAATATTTCATGCAAGCTACAGCCAAAAGAAAGCAGGTGTAGCAATATTAATCTCAGATAAAATAGACTTCAAATGCAGGGATGTTTTGAGAGACAAAGAAGGCCACTACATACTAATAAAAGGGGCAATTCAGCAAGAAGAAATAACAATCGTAAATGTCTATGCACCCAACCATGGTGCCACAAAATACATGAGAGAAGCACTGGCAAAACTAAAGGAAGCAATTGATGTTTCCACAATAACTGTGGGAGACTTCAACACATCACTCTCTCCTATAGATAGATCAACCAGACAGAAGACCAATAAGGAAATTGAAAACCTAAACAATCTGATAAATGAATTAGATTTAACAGACATATACAGGACATTACATCCCAAATCACCAGGATACACATACTTTTCTAGTGCTCATGGAACTTTCTCCAGAATAGATCATATGCTGGGACATAAAACAAGCCTCAATAAATTTAAAAAGATTGAAATTATTCAAAGCACATTCTCTGACCACAATGGAATACAATTAGAAGTCAATAACCATCAGAGACTTAGAAAATTCACAAATACGTGGAGGTTAAACAACACACTCCTAAACAATCAGTGGGTTAAAGAAGAAATAGCAAGAGAAATTGCTAAATATATAGAGACGAATGAAAATGAGAACACAACATACCTAAACCTATGGGATGCAGCAAAAGCAGTGCTAAGGGGGAAATTTATAGCACTAAACGCATATATTAAAAAGGAAGAAAGAACCAAAATCAAAGAACTAATGGATCAACTGAAGAAGCTAGAAAATGAACAGCAAACCAATCCTAAACCAAGTAGAAGAAAAGAAATAACAAGGATTAAAGCGAAATAAATGACATAGAGAACAAAAAAACAATAGAGGATAAATATCACCAAAAGTTGGTTCTTTGAGAAGATCAACAAGATTGACAAGCCCCTAGCTAGACTGACAAAATCAAAAAGAGAGAAGACCCATATAAACAAAATAATGAATGAAAAAGGTGACATAACTGCAGATTCTGAAGAAATTAAAAAAATTATAAGAGGATACTATGAACAACTGTATGGCAACAAACTGGATAATGTAGAGGAAATGGACAATTTCCTGGAAACATATGAACAACCTAGACTGACCACAGAAGAAATAGAAGACCTCAACCAACCCATCACAAGCAAAGAGATCCAATCAGTAATCAAAAATCTTCCCACAAATAAATGCCCAGGGCCAGATGGCTTCACAGGGGAATTCTACCAAACTTTCCAGAAAGAACTGATACCAATCTTACTCAAACTCTTTCAAAACATTGAAGAAAATGGAACACTACCTAACTCATTTAATGAAGCTAACATTAATCTAATACCAAAACCAGGGAAAGATGTTACAAAAAAGGAAAACTACCGGCCAATCTCCCTAATGAATATAGATGCAAAGTCCTCAACAAAATACTTGCAAATCGAATCCAAAGACACATTAAAAAAATCATACACCATGACCAAGTGGGGTTTATTCCAGGCATGCAAGGATGGTTCGACATAAGAAAATCAATCAATGTATTACAACACATTAACAAGTCAAAAGGGAAAAATCAATTGATCATCTCAATAGATGCTGAAAAAGCATTTGACAAAATCCAACATCCCTTTTTGATAAAAACACTTCAAAAGGTAGGAATTGAAGGAAACTTCATCAACATGATAAAGAGCATATATGAAAAACCCACAGCCAGCATAGTACTCAATGGTGAGAGACTGAAAGCCTTCCCTCTAAGATCAGGAACAAGACAAGGATGCCCACTATCACCACTGTTATTCAACATTGTGCTGGAAGTGCTAGCCAGGGCAATCCGGCAAGACAAAGAAATAAAAGGCATCCAAATTGGAAAAGAAGAAGTAAAACTGTCATTGTTTGCAGATGATATGATCTTATATCGAGAAAACCCTGAAAAATCGACGATACAGCTACTAGAGCTAATAAACAAATTTAGCAAAGTAGCGGGATACAAGGTTAATGCACATAAGTCAGTAATGTTTCTATATGCTAGAAATGAACAAACTGAAGAGACACTCAAGAAAAAGATACCATTTTCAATAGCAACTAAAAAAATCAAGTACCTAGGAATAAACTTAACCAAAGATGTAAAAGACCTATACAAAGAAAATTACATAACTCTACTAAAAGAAATAGAAGGGGACCTTAAAAGATGGAAAAATATTCCATGTTCATGGATAGGAAGACTAAATGTCATTAAGATGTCAATTCTACCCAAACTCATCTACAGATTCAATGCAATCCCAATCAAAATTCCAACAACCTACTTTGCAAACTTGGAAAAGCTGGTTATCAAATTTATTTGGAAAGGGAAGATGCCTCGAATTGCTAAAGACACTCTAAAAAAGAAAAACGAAGTGGGAGGACTTACACTCCCTGACTTTGAAGCTTATTATAAAGCCACAGTTGCCAAAACAGCATGGTACTGGCACAAAGATAGACATATAGATCAATGGAATCGAATTGAGAATTTGGAGACAAACCCTCAGATCTATGGCCGACTGATCTTTGATAAGGCCCCCAAAGTCACTGAACTGAGTCATAATGGTCTTTTCAACAAATGGGGCTGGGAGAGTTGGATATCCATATCCAAAAGAATGAAAGAGGACCCCTACCTCACCCCCTACCCAAAAATTAACTCAAAATGGACCAAAGATCTCAATATAAAAGAAAGTACCATAAAACTCCTAGAAGATAATGTAGGAAAACATCTTCAAGACCTTGTATTAGGCGGCCACTTCCTAGACTTTACACCCAAAGCACAAGCAACAAAAGAGAAAATAGGTAAATGGGAACTCCTCAAGCTTAGAAGTTTCTGCACCTCAAAGGAATTTCTCAAAAAGGTAAAGAGGCAGCCAACTCAATGCGAAAAAATTTTTGGAAACCATGTATCTGACAAAAGACTGATATCTTGCATATACAAAGAAATCCTACAACTCAATGACAATAATACAGTCGGCCCAATTATAAAATGGGCAAAAGATATGAAAAGACACTTCTCTGAAGAGGAAATACAAATGGCCAAGAAACACATGAAAAAATGTTCAGCTTCACTAGCTATTAGAGAGATGCAAATTAAGACCACAATGAGATACCATCTAACACCGGTTAGAATGGCTGCCATTAAACAAACAGGAAACTACAAATGCTGGAGGGGATGTAGAGAAATTGGAACTCTTATTCACTGTTGGTGGGACTGTATAATGGTTCAGCCACTCTGGAAGTCAGTCTGGCAGCTCCTTAGAAAACTAGATATAGAGTTACCATTCGATCCAGCGATTGCACTTCTCAGTATATACCCGGAAGATCGGAAAGCAGTGACACGAACAGATATCTGCACGCCAATGTTCATAGCAGCATTATTCACAATTGCCAAAAGATGGAAAAACCCAAATGTCCTTCAACAGATGAGTGGATAAATAAAATGTGGTATATACACACGATGGAATACTACGCGGCAGTAAGAAGGAACGATCTCGTGAAACATATGACAACATGGATGAACCTTGAGGACATAATGCTGAGCGAAATAAGCCAGGCACAAAAAGAGAAATATTATATGCTACCACTAATGTGAACTTTGAAAAATGTAAAACAAGTGGCTTATAATGTAGAATGTAGGGGAACTAGCAGTAGAGAGCAATTAAGGAAGGGGGAACAATAATCCAAGAAGAACAGATAAGCTATTTAATGTTCTGGGGATGCCCAGGAATGACTATGGTCTGTTAATTTCTGATGGATATAGTAGGAGCAAGTTCACAGAAATGTTGCTATATTAGGTAACTTTCTTGGGGTAAAGTAGGAACATGTTGGAAGTTAAGCAGTTATCTTAGGTTAGTTGTCTTTTTCTTACTCCCTTGTTATGGTCTCTTTGAAATGTTCTTTTATTGTATGTTTGTTTTCTTTTTAACCTTTTTTTCATACAGTTGATTTAAAAAAGAAGGGAAAGTTAAAAAAAAAAAAACAAGGAAAAAAAAAAGATGTAGTGCCCCCTTGAGGAGCCTGTGGAGAATGCAGGGGTATTCGCCTACCCCACCTCCATGGTTGCTAACATGACCACAGATATCGGGGACTGGTGGTTTGATGGGTTGGGCCCTCTACCACAGGTTTTACCCTTGGGAAGACGTTTGCTGCAAAGGAGAGGCTAGGCCTCCCTATGGTTGTGCCTAAGAGCCTCCTCCCGAATGCCTCTTTGTTGCTCAGATGTGGCCCTGTCTCTCTAGCTAAGCCAACTTGAAAGGTGAAATCACTGCCCTACCCCCTACGTGGGATCAGACACCCAGGGGAGTGAATCTCCCTGGCAACGTGGAATATGACTCCCGGGGAGGAATGTAGACCTGGCATCGTGGGACGGAGAACATCTTCTTGACCAAAAGGAGGAGGTGAAAGGAAATGAAATAAGCTTCAATGGCAGAGAGAATCCAAAAGGAGCCGAGAGGTCACTCTGGTGGGCACTCTTACGCACACTTTAGACAACCCTTTTTAGGTTCTAAAGAATTGGGGTAGCTGGTGGTGGATACCTGAAAGTATCAAACTACAACCCAGAACCCATGAATCTCGAAGACAGTTGTATAAAAATGTAGCTTATGAGGGGTGACAAGGGGATTGGGAAAGCCATAAGGACCACACTCCACTTCGTCTAGTTTATGGATGGATGAGTAGAAAAATAGGGGAAGGAAACAAACAGACAAAGGTACCCAGTGTTCTTTTTTACTTCAATTGCTCTTTTTCACTCTAGTTATTATTCTTGTTATTCTTTTGTGTGTGCTAATGAAGGTGTCAGGGATTGATTTGGGTGATGAATGTACAACTATGTAATGGTACTGTGAAGAATCGAAAGTACGATTTGTTTTGTATGACTGCGTGGTATATGAATATATCTCAATAAAATGAAGATTAAAAAAAATAAATAAAAATAAAAAAATAAAAAAGAAGAAAAAAAGATTTCAAATGAGAGACCTAACCTCACAATTGAAGGATCTAGAAAAAGAGCAAACTAAACCCAGTGGGAGCAGAAAGAAGGAAATAAAGATGAAAGTGGGGTTAAATGAAACAGAGCATAAAAACAATAGAAACAATGAACCCAAAAGTTGATTCTTTGACATTATCAATGAAATTGACAAACCTTTGGCTAGACTGACAAAGAGAAAAAGAAAGAGGACACAACTAAAATCAGACATGAAAGCAGGGACATTACTACCAATCCTACAGAAGTAACAAGGATTATAAGTGGATACCAGGAATAACTGCACCAACAAATTAGACAACCTAGATGAAATAGACAAATTTCTAGAAACACAAACTACCTATACTGACTCAATAAGAAATAGAAGATCTCAACAGACCAATAACAAGTAAAGAGATTAATTGAGTCAATTACCATAAACCTCCCAACAAAGAGAAGCACAAGGCCAGATGGCAATATTGGTGGATTTTGCCAAACATCCCAAAGAGAATTAACACCCATAATGCTCAAACTCTTCCAAAAATTAATTGGTACAGAAATTGTGGTCACTGAAAATTTTGGTACTGGAAAATGATGATGGTAGCACAACATTGTGAATGTAATTAATAGCACTGAATTAGGTATTTGAATGTGGTTAAGAAGAGGAATTTTAGGTTGTAATAAGTTACTAGAATAAAATTAAAAAAAAAAACATGGGACTGTATAACAGTAATAGTGAATGAAAACCATGTAAAATGGACTATACCCAATAGTATATTTCAGTAATTGTAACAAAGGTACCACACTAATGCAAAATGTTAAAAATAGGGAAAACTGCATGTCTGAGGGGGATATATGGGAACTCCATATTTCCTGCATGATATTTTTTGTAAATCTATAGCTTCTCTAATAAAAATTAAAAAAAGAAAGACTGCCAAGAAAAACAAAACAAAACAAAACCAAAAAAAGAAAAGAAAAAAAGGATTGAGACCCACCTTGAGTGGGATGGGTCATCTCAACTGAAAGAACCTAAGTAAAAGTTCCCACCCACAATAGGTTTGTACCCAAAAAAAATTGGATTAAAAGAACATGGCTTTCCTGGGGTACATAACAGCTTCAAACACACCTGGTCTCTTCCTTCTCAAGTTCTGCTGATGTTCACTTCTATCTGCTCCATCTGTGCTTTTCTCTTCTCTGTTTGAATTTCATTCTCTTAAAAAGGACTCCAGTAATAATATTAATATCCTTCCTGACTGAGGTGGGGCTACACCTTAACTGAAGTAACCATAACAAAAGGTCCTACTTACATTGGGTTCACACACACAGAAATGGATTAAATTTAAGAACATATTTTTCATGGGTACATGCAGCTTTAATTCACCATATAGAAAAATACTTCATCGCATCATAACATCCCAGAAGACTTAAGTCATTTTAGAAACAAGGCTAAGTACAAAGTCTCATCACAGTTGGTTATAGGTGTATTCTGGGGCACAATTCCCTTCTGTCTGTGGACCTGTGAAACTAGAAAACAAGTTATCTGCTTCCAATATACGAAGGATGGACAGGCATAAAATAAACATTCCCATTGTGTTAAGGAGAAATTGTAAGGAAAAGAGGGGGCATGCGTCCAAAACAATTCTGAAATCCAGCAGGGCAATTCCATTAGATTTCAAGGTCTGAGAGTCATCTGTGGAATGATGTTTTGTCCTCTGGGCCTGATGGAGTGACATCCTCACCCCTTCAAAGTGCTTACACAGCAGTCATGCTCTCCTCAGACACTGATGTGAAGGCTCATCCTCTCCAAGCATCAGTATGGTGGCCAGACACTCTGCAATCCCTGGGGCACTTGCTTCCCCCTCTCTGGGCACTCAGGTCGCAGCACTCTTCCTGAACAATGGAGCAGAAGGCCCTCATTTCCAAGCACCAGGGCAGATTCACCCTTTCCACACACATGAGTGGGCCCACTGTCTTGACCTGAGAAGATGTCTTTGGGCCAGACCTCAGCTTCCATGATTCTGCCCTTAAAGTGGTTTTTTCTTCACCCTGTTCCTTCTCTGTCCCTTTTAGTTCAGTCTGGCAGTGTTTCTGTTCATACAAATTATGCAACAAACTTCTCAGTTTTGCATGTAGTTCAAAGGGGACCAAACCATCAGACAGTATAACTTTCCACAGATCCTTCCTAGATAAATGTATTTCCAATACTGACTTCCCCTGAAATGGCTGACTTATTCCATGTTCAGTTTAACCCTCACATGGAGCATTATTCTCTGGGGACACACTTTCTGGAAACTTAGAATTTTCCAAACCATCAATTTCTGGTTTCTTTGTACTCAAGAGTTCAGTTCTCAGCTTACCCATTTTCTCTCACATTTTACTATAAACTATATGGTGAAACCAGGATGCACTTTCCACATTTAGCTTGGAAATCTCTTCAGCTAAATATTCAAGTTTATCACTCTCAAGTTCTGCCTTCCACATTATATCATAATGCAATTTTGTCAAGTTCTTTGTCACTTTAAAATAAGAATCACCTTTCCTCCAGTTTCCAATTACACATCCATCATTTCCTTCAAAGGCCTCATCCGAAGTTACCTTTTGCATCCATATTTCTATCAACAGCAAAGCTATCTAGCTATTTTCTACAAGCACGTCACAATTCTCCCAGCCTCTACCCATTACCCAATTCCAAAGCTGTTTCCACGTTATTGATATTTGCATTAGCAACACCCCACTCTCCTAGCACCAAAATCTGTTTTAGTTTTCTAGGCTGCTCATGCAAATACCATGAAATGGGCCAACTTAAACAATGGGAATTTATTAAGTCATAGTTTTGAGGCTAAAGAAAAGTCCCTATCAAGACATCATCACAGCAATGATTTCTCCCTGAAACTTTGGCATTTTGGGGCTGGCTGCCAGTGATTCTTTGTTCTTAGTTTGTCACATGGCAAGGCACATGTCAGTATCTCCTGGTCTCTCCCTTCTTTTCTGGGTTCCGCTGATGTTCAACTCTGGGCTGCTTCGTCTGTGTCTTTCTTCTCTCTTTATCTGAATTTCATTCTCTTATAAAGGACTCCAGTAATAGGATTAAGACCCAACCTTACTGAGATGAGCTATACGTTAACTGCAGTAACTTCAATAAAAGGTCCTGTTTACAATGGTTTCAAACCCACAGGAATGGTTAAATTTAAGAACATGTTTTTCTGGTGTATGTATAGCTTCAAACCACTACACATCCTTTACTCAATCTCATCTTACTGAATGTCATTGTCTTTTAGCTTCCTTGCTGAAAAAAAAAAGGATTAAAATGATTATCATAAATTAACAAATTAAAATCTTAAATAACTGAGTCAATTGGAAAATTTTTCATTTATATGAAAGGTCGAGGTGTGTGTATACCACAAATTATTTACTTGTTCTCCTAGACTATATTTTATTTTTATGATGCTTTCAAATAGACTTAGCGATACATTTATTACTATGTTATGCCACTTAATGTGGCTGACTCAATTAGGTATGGTATTCTCACACCAGAATTTATCACCTGAAAAGAATAAAGAAGATAAAAATGATTTCTTTAAAATTTCAACTGGATGATTCACATAAAACAGAACTTGAGAGCATGAAAAAAAAGTAAGGAAGACAGGGCAATTTTTAAATTAATTTTTCTCAACTGAAATTCATAAAGCAGCAGGTCAAATTTTAAGTCAGCAACACTACAGGTTCACATTCTGGGAACAATTTAAATCTTCAAATCCAATAATGGTGACTTTTATACCTAGAGTTAACAATATTGTCATTATTATTTTTAAAAGATCTTAAACTTCTTTAACAATTTGGAAAAACAACTCTTGATCCTTTCATTTCTTCTTTGTTTGCAAAAAAAAAAAAAATGAAAGAAAGAGAGAAAGAAAGAAAGAAAGAAAGAAAGAAAGAAACTGTACAGGGCAAAATGACTGCAAATTCAAAATAGCTAGAATTATACAGTACCTAAAGTAGTCTACTTGCACTAGAAATAGGGTCACCAAATTAAAAGAGAACCACATTTAGGCCATATTTTAAATGCCAGGCTGCTACAGTTTCCATCGCGTATCACGGATGTGTGGGTGATACTGTTTTCTGCTTTGTAAATTCTCATCAGCACTCTTGATTAATGTTTACTGAGCTTCCACAAAGAGCAAGGCCCTATACCTAGCATTGAATATAATCATTTCTTCAACCTGATGAATCAGCATTACTGGATAAAAGGATTACCTAAAACATGAGAACTCTACAAAGAAAAAAAAAAGTGCTTCAGCCAAGATAATATATTCTCCTTTTCAATGTTTTTATCTTTAAGGCAAAGGCAATCAGGGACTGTGTTTGCTTTGCTTCACTTCATAAAATGCTACCTTAGCACTGCTAGTCATATTCTTGCTATTTCTCTTTTCTTATTCCTTTGCTGCCTTTACTTACAGACCATAAATGGATTACTTTCCTACAAAGAACAAGGTTGAATCTGCTCTTCTCTTGTTTTGAAAGAAAAACTGGAAAAAAAAAAAGAAAAACTGATAATCTTACAATTTATTTATAAGTTATTTCTTTATAAGCGAATTTTCATCTAATGCTTTTCCATTCTGTGGACATTTTATTTCTCACAATCTTCTAATTCATTTGTGTCTTTGTTACATTTTTCAATAAAAATGCATACTCTTTGGAATTAAATCCATTCTGAATCATTTCAAGGAATTCAAGTGGAAAATTATTTTAAAAGTTAGATCACAAAAGGTTGGCACATGTCTGCATTTTAATGTTTTGCACAAACCTGATCATCCCCTTCAGCAAGATACTTTACATACACCTGAATTCATGTTAATCATCTTTTAAACAGCAAACCTCTTATCCAATCTGAAACCTTTTCTTGCTAATGTAATCCAAATGTATTCCATTCAAATTATAATGAGCTAGATATAGCCTGAGGTGCTAGAACTACTCTGCTCAACATTCAATGTTACTTATTGGTCTGCTCTGAAGCTGCACATCATCATCTATATGTTATAAGTAAATGTTATTTCTCGGATGTTCTCTAATACAGGATAGGAAAAACCACTAGTTATAAAATAGATTATTTGGAAATACCCAAATCAGGAGCATGTAAATGTCCACAAGCCAAGTTTATAAATGGTGACTATATTAACAAATAATCTTGCTGGCAATAACAATGAAATTTTTATCTGGAATTAAGCATTTTAACTTAAATTTAAATTTAAAATTTCAACTGGATGATTCACATAAAACAGAACTTGAGAGCATGAAAAAAAAGTAAGCATTTCCTTTATTTGGAACTTTGATAATAAAGATACGATAACTGATTTAACATATTTAACACAGTTTGGTAATCCATCAGTTTTGGTTTGTTTCTTTTTCTTCTCTTTTTAACATAGTAGCTCTCCCTTGGTCCTTTGCTTTGCCTACTGAATCAAACTGTGCTTTCTTTCTTTAATTTCATTAGCGCATGCTTCCATAGGAATCTTGTATCACTGGATATTTAAGATATATAGAATCTTTTATAAGTAATGTAGTTTGGAGAGAACTTGGATACTTGAGTGTCTGGGAGGCCTCAGGAATATTATAATCAAACATAAAGAAGATAAAGACTTCCGACTCCCCCACACATAAATGCTCTTACCAATATTTTGTCCTGATCATTATGTAATGTGAGTTTCTGTGGAGGGATGAAGTGGAAGGAGATGGCAGAAGTTTAATAAAATCGTTAAAATATTAAAAAAATAGATAAAAATTTCCCAAATATTTCCCTGTCTGGGTCAGACTTTGGATCAGTCACAATCTGCTCCTCTGAATTCTTCGGAGCCATGAGATAAATAAAATGGGCTAAAATTGGATAAGTGGAATTAGCTTTGACTTCTCAACTTTTCCCTTGGATATTAAATTGCTAAAATTACAACGTCAACAGTAACATAGATGCATTTCCTTTTAGCTAGGGAATTCAGGAATTAACCTAATTTCAGAAATGTGAAAGCAGTATATCAGCTCTGAACATGGTCTGGTTTTGAAATCCTCTTTTAAAATTTTGTGTTTGACTTCTTTGTGTGGACAAAGCTCATTCAATTCTATTTTTTTTATTGAAGCCCAGATTCTAAGCTAAACTCATGTTCCTAGTACTCTGTCTCTGCTGCCATCACTTTTGTCTTTGAACAATTTCTGGTTTATGTCTCTTCTTGCTCCATTCACACTGGTGAATTTTAACTGGAAGTCTTTTTGCTTCTGTTCTCAAATATACGCTTTCTCATTGATCACCTGCTCCTCGGTGCTCTAAGAATCCCATGACTTGTTTTTGGACAAAAGGGTCAAAAATGTGTCATATCCTTAAGGCACATCATTTTACCTGTAACGAATAATAGCTACAAACCCCAGTTTGGCTCAAAGCCCACTAGTTGCTTCACTCTGACCATCTTTATTGTCCACTCCGATTCTGACACTTCCAATGAGTCTTGTTTCCCAGTGACCCATGTAGTTTCTGCTCTTTCTGATTTGCTTGATGGAAAAATGTTCATATTTGAAATTTGGAATGAGATAAACTTACATTTAGTCTGAGTAACTCAAAGCATAGAATTCCTTTGGGAAACCAAAAAGAACAGCCTTAATTTTACACCGAAGCACCAACCCTCTCCCCCTTCCCACTAATGTTATGCAGAGTACAAACATCAGCAATTAATGTGCAAAAACTGCTGCTCATATTCAAACTGTGGATGGTCCAGCAGAAAAACATTCTTCCACATTTAAAGTTCATTAACTCTTACTGTCTACCTGTGATTGTGGTTTATTCATAGGTTCTACGGAATACTAAATTCATTAATTTCCATAAATAAGCCATTTTCTTTCTTTCATCTTTTAATGACCTTTTTCCTAGTACTTAATCATAGCTTATGGCACAGATCTGTAAAAGCAATTATGAAACAACACATGTTTGGCAGCCTTGTCATTATCTCACCAGTTAAGAAAGGTCAGATTCTCTCAGTACTTGGATGGAAATCTCCAATGAAATGCCAAGTGTTTTGTGGATAAACAAAAGGGATTCACACAGAGGAACTCACTCTGTCCTTTGAGACAGAAGTGTACATTCTTTTCATTAGACAGTCAGTAAACTCTCTGCCTAGGGAAGCAGCCCTGCGGTTTTCAGATGAGGAGAAGAAAATGCCCATGTATGTGTGTGTGCACGTGTATGTGTGTGTTTATGAATGAAAATGTGGACACTGGCAACTTCTTTAAACAAGGCTCTTCTAGGAAAGTAATTGAACTGATAAGATGTGGAGTTGTTTATGCATTATGGTGACCTACTCATCTTTCTCCCTTCTAATCTTCACAAGGGAAAAGAGAGAACTGTAGGTAATCATGATGATTAATTACACACACATACCTCCCCAGAGTCACATCATGGTGATAGATGTCTACATAGTGCTGAAGTCCTCTAATTAGAGCTGACTGAATATGGTAAATTAAAATTCTAAACATTAGGCTTTGGGGAAAAACTCCAGCCCCATTCAATATTCATTAGCTCAGAGTCACTTCATATTTTCAAAGTCATCTGAGAAATGTTTATAGTTTTTTCCTGAGAAATTTAGCTACATCCTGGGAATGCTGAAATCTGACAATTATTTTAAATCCTTAGGCAGACTGGATTGCTTTTGTGACACCTTCTGTGTAGAGCAGTGCCTCTAAAAAATAATTAAGATAATCAAGGAAGACCAGAATATTTTCTAAATTATTGCATTTATTTTCTTTGTTTTAAAGCCTTAATACAGTTTTGCCTTAGTAAATGCACTTTGCTTGGGGTTTTGCATACTCAACTCTTCTTAAGCCATATTCCCATTTTTTAAGTAATTAGTCCTGAATATATTATGTGGTATAGGAGAGGAATCCAAACATTTTTCATTTTATTTGCTTTAGTTTCCAATATCTTTTTAAATGGGGGGTTTTATTTTAGTAATTGTGTGCAAATTAAATAAAAGAATACAAATGGAATGATTAGTAAAGTATTAAATGTGGAAAAAAATTTGGGCAGGCTTCCAAGGGTTATTTGAGAAATTTTAAAATTTTAACTCACTTAATAGATTTGGGAAATTTCCTTAAAATATGGTCATTTGGTCTCAACCCTGATTTGCATTTCAACAGAGTAATGGTAGGGGATACTGTCCCTGGTGGTCGATTTCTATGCTTGCCTGTTCTTTCTTGACCTGAATTCCAAGAGGGCAATAATGCTTAAATAAATGCACTAAGACTTAATGGAAGGGCATGGGTGGAGAGAAAGTACTAGGGCAGAGTTCTTGATCTGGGTTCTGCTCCAATCTCTAAAAATTCCCTCTGGCAGAATTCCCAACACTGCTCTGTCTCAGAAATGCAGTTAGAGCCTCTAGCAGATTTGATACTCCACTGATCCAAGGTTTGAAGACTATCACTTGCCTGTCAACTGAAAGTTTAATGAAAAACTTCATGGGTAAAATGACAATATTAAAGTGGGAAAAATGAAAATCAAGCCTTGATCATGTAGCAAAATACAAGAAATAGCTTCCCCATTCGGTTCTGTGCTCCACTTTGCCTTTGAAGGCATTGATCATTGTTGGTACTTAGCTGCTGGTTTCCAGCCCTATGCTTTATTAGAGAGGTGATGTGTAATAGGAATTCTCTCTCACATGTCCTCATATTTTTCCTGATTTTAAGATTGAAACAGATCAAGAATGAAAATTTTTTCCCTGCTTAATTTCTCATTCTGATGACTTTAGGTTAATAAGGAAAGTTTCAAGTGCTAATCTTGCTCCTGCTCATAGTCTATATCTACCACTTAAGTGGCATATTTATGCAAACTCCCATCTCAAGTAGGTTCTGGTAAAGATTTATGAGGACCACATTGCACTGCTAAGTGTGAAAAGGTATCGCTGAGATGCAAGGGAAAGGGGTTTTATGAACAATTATAGATAAACTATGTCAGGTTGTATCTTCTTGCTTGTCACTTACATTTTGATGAATTCTTTAATTCCATTTTCCACCTCTTCTTGTGGAGTGAGTTGCTACAGTGTTGCATTGTGGGAACACAGGTTGAGAGCACAACAGAAACTTTCAGCAAATGATTCCTTTATGACTGGCACAGTATGAGGAGTCCAGAAAAAGCAGATAATCTCTTTGTCACTCACACGGCACAGAGTCCAAGAGAGCAGAGGAAGAAGTCCCATCATAGTTGGTCTCCTGGGGTGGCCAAAACTGCTCCAAATCAGGGTCAGTAGATGACAGCTCTGCGCACCCCATTTAGTGTTGGAGAAGAGGGACAAATCTATACTGTTTGAGTGTGGCTTTTTTGCCATTTGGGGATTCCTGATATGATAAACGTCTGGGGCTGCTTGGTCCAGTTTTCTGGTTTAAGGTGTGTCAGGGCCTTTTTGTTAGACTCAACAACTCTCCCATATAGTGGAGTGGTGCACCTAGAAAAGGAGGTGGGGGTAGTGGAAGGCCTGAGGATGGCCGCTTAGCATGTGTTTGTGACTTCCCTGGAGAAGGAGGTAGGGGTAAGTGAAGTCTGCATAACAGCTTAATAGGGTCTATGATTTCCCTAACAGTGCTCAAATAAGTGTTTGTTATCCCTTTCTTATTCTTATAACTCCTTTCTTTGTAAGTCAGTCTGGAATCATATAAGAGCATTAATAATTATATGAAATTGAACAGTACTGTCTGAAAGAAAAATCAGGAGCCACAAAGGTGAGCCACATGTGTAAATGTACATTTTCTAATAGCCACATTAAAAAAAAAAAAGCTTAAAAGAACTGGGTGAAATTAGTTTATCATATTTTATTTAAACTTATAAATTCAAAATATTATAATTCAACATGAAATCAGTATAGAATTATTGAGATAATTTGCATTCTTTTCTTATTACTGTGTCTTTGGTATTTATTTTAGACTTATAGTACATGTCAATTTGGACCGAACACATATTGAGTCTCAGTAGGCAAACACGGCTAGTGACCACCGTATTGGACAGCACAATCTATACCCTAAGGTTTTTTACCTGAAGAATACCAATGCTGAAGTTTATGACTATTTTTGCCCTGGATATACTTAATAAATACATAAGCCATTAACTAAAATACTCCAAATTAAAAAAATTTTTTCTAACTATATATGCAGTAGAGAAACGAAAACAGGCAAAGAGGAACGTTGGTCATACATTTGACTATGAAAAACTTCTTGAATAGGTAGTGGACAGCAAATTAAATAAATATACTGAACATATTGAATTGTATTTATGCATGTTCCTTTCACTGAATCCCCCATTGAGATAGACTGGATTTATTTAGCATATGCCAAATTTTGTGTCCAAATACAAATGAAAACTTGTTTTGCTTCACTAATAAGGAGAAAGAAATCAATGGGATTTTAATGGTTCTCAATAAAATTTTAATGATCAGAAACAAGTTTCTCATCTCAACATTAAGTCTACATAATGATCATTAGCTATTAATATTATAAGTGAATATGTAAAATGGGTCATGGAATCAATGGCATTAAACGTAATCCAATTGCACCACTTTGCAGGAGGAGTCAAATCAACACTTGAGTTTTGCCATTCCTAACAAAATCCATGTATTTGAAGCATTGCACTACCTCACATCTGAAAAGAGATAAATAGATTGAATTCAGGCAATTAAAATGTAGACTGTGCACTAATAGATCTCTATGGTATTAATTAAACAAAATTGGTAAACTCTGAATACTTATACCAACAACTTAATAATTTCATGATAAAATGAATTAATTTTATAAGTAAAGTGTTAGGAAAATAGGAGGTTATTTTAGCTTGGAAAGGTTTCTTTTCTATTTGAAATCCCTCATTTTCTGTATGAAGAAACTAAGGCTCAATGAAACCAACTAGTTTGTGGTAGAAGCACTACAACTAAGTTGTAAAACCAAATAAAAGTCCACATAAATGCCTAGAATTCTAATTTTCAACAAATGTATAAAATACAAATATTCATTCCAAGTTGCAGTTATACCATCCTCCCGGTTGTTGCTTGCACATTGGTGCTCAAGCCCTCACACACTACTGAGCTGAGTTTTCAGTTCCTTTAGGACATTCACAAGAGGCAAATGTGATCTCCATGAAGTTGGAGGCAGACCTTTTATTATACAGGGGTTTAAAAGCTCCCAAGAAGTTATTTTTGTACAATTTATTTTTAGAAAATGAAATGATGTCACTTCTCTCCTGATACCGTGATTATGGCTACCACCTCAGTAAGGCTATCTTACTCCACTGTTTGGTTTTTAGCAGGGGCCAACTTTCAAGACTGGATACAGCATCAAACTCTGCCAAATCACCTGCTGTGTAGCATTTCTTCTGATTTACTTTCTTGATGGGGGTGTGTGGAGGGAGAACAATTTCAGAGGTTTTCGCTTGACCTTTTTAATTCTGCTACTCTCACGGTTAGTCCCTGGGCCAGATTTTCAACAAACTCTGCCCTCTGACAGAAGGAGATGAGGGTCTTTTTAAATGCAACAATAAAGGCCTTCTGGCTTTCATGCCATGCCCTGAGTTGATAATTGGATGATTTGAGCATGTCCTCTTTTCCTTGAGTACATTGCCATCCTTCACAATAACCAACCAACTTACCGTCTCCATCACATAATCTAAGCATAAGCTAATGCTTCCCTCTCCACCTGCATCTCATCCCAGTTTGCCACATGTGAAAATGTTATTAACTGTGATACTTTCTGAAGGACTACCTGCAACGGTGTTCGTTTGCTATCTGGCTGACAAGTGTTCTAATTCTAGTGACTTATTCACAGAATTTGCTTCCTAAAACTACTTGTATTCTCAACTATCCAGCCACCAAAAGCAGAACCTGAGCCAGGATTTAAGTGCAATTAGTTTATTTGAGAGATGGAAGAAAACCTTGTAGGAAAGTAATGAGTGATACAGGAGAGGGTACCAGCCAATAAAGGATTCACCAACAAAGGGTGATGGAGTTTAATACATGGGGAAACTCGGTGAGGTAAAACATATACCTCAAGTTAACTCTCCCCCAAGAAGCAAGGGGCCTGGGATCTTTATATACTCCCCCAAGGCACTGATTGAGGATTATTTCCTAGATTGACTACTCATGAGGACTGTGTGCCCCTTAATGTCTTTGGGGATTAAAATGTCAGAAAATGGGTGCAGATGTTGGAAATTAGGGGTCAGCCACACTTCAATGAAGCTGTATAGCTATAGAGATGTGGGCACAGCAACAGCATCTGCTACATTTACGCTGCAAAATTTACATGCTTCTCCATTTATGCTCTCATTGTTCTTAGATAAAGATATTTGAGTATTTATTGTCATATTTGTTTTTATTTTGATTTTCTCTTTTAAACTATAGGCCAGGATAAAACTATTTAACTTACTTGCATCAGTCTCGGTAACTAGCAAAGTACTTGGCACATAGTAGGCCCTCAAAAAATACTAATTAAATAATTAATTAATGTTATGTCAACAAATACATACTCTTGTCATCATCTGAATTAATGATTCTGTCTCCATAGACAATATGTAGCAGTTTCTGTCTATCTAGTGTTATCTCTGCAATCAGGCAGAGAGAGGGAAATCAGATTTCCTTTGTGACTTCTAAAATTTTGAGGATGTATAATGTTCCCAAGGGAAGTTTTAGATTTTTGTTTAATATCTGTTTTTTTTTCAGAAAAATTCTCCTCCACTGGATCTAGATTTTATAGTAATTGCAGAAAATGGACTAGCATATTCTTTGGTATGAAGTGGCTTGAGGAGATGAAATATGTAATTTGAGCAAGTATGGATTGTGACATCAGAACAAAAGTGATCTAGACAACATAAAGCATATTTCCTTCCCATACTTTGCACAATGTTAGTTAGGGTTTTAAACAAAGAAGAACCCCTAGGGGGGAAAAATACATTCTCTGGCTTACCATTTAATTAAGAGCCCATAACATTTCTTACATTTTCCTATAATATATAGGTGCCATGGAACCTTTGCTAGCACTCACTAGGAATTAAATAGAATTCTTACTTACTTGAATTTAAATGTAGTTATATTAGTTATATACATTTGGATATTATAATGTCTAAATTCTAAGTACAATCAATCCTCCTTAACATTTAAAAACTCATTACATTCCAATCTCCTGACTGTTGCTAGAAGGAGGCTCAAGTATTCCAAATAATTTAAGACTGATTTATGTCAAAGTTTTTTTTTTTAATTATCACTTGGAGGTTGATTTGAGAGTTTCATGAAAACATCCCAGATCATAGAAGATTTTAATAATTGTTGAATGACTTGCTCTAGATTTCTACTCAAATTTCTCTTCTAGCACAGTTATAGAAAATCCGTGAAGCTATTAACTTTCTGTTATAGAAAAAGAACAGCAAGAAAAGATCTTCTGGTTTATATTTTTAAACTTAAATAATACCAAAGGTCATTTTATTTTTTATGCCTTCATAGCTGCATTGAATGGAGGGAAAAAATGTTAAAACATAGTGCTATACTAGATATTATTTACTGTGGGCAAAGTATTATAATGCAATTTACTTCTCTGTTATAATTGTGAAGGAAGTTTCTTTACCTAGTAGCTAACTGTCAGAAAGAAGTATGTAGCAAATACTTCTGAAGAAGACTATTATACTAAATAGAATGAATTATGATGATTCCTTTGATAAATCAACTATTTCAAAATAACTCATATTAATCTGTTTAAAAGACTAATGGTATCATTTGTTCAGTGGTGCTTAAAACTATATTAGGACAGAAGAAGATGGAGGCATAGAGAGGAGCAGAAGCTAGTTTGTCCCCCGGGAGCAACTAATAAACAACCAAGAACAACTAGTAAATAATCTGGAAAAACTGTGGGGGGACAAACTGACTGTCCACTCATCATACACCAACCTGAATTGGGAGGAACACCCAAGATTGCATCATAAAATCTGTAAGTAAAAACTGCATATCCAAGCTGGGAGCCCCCTCCCCCATGGCCCAAGCTGCAGAGCCTCCTGGTGCTAGAGAGCAGCTCTCTCCTAGCAAGTGAATACAGCTCAGCTGAGCTCCAACTGGGGTTTTAATTAACAAATGTGGACTGCTCAATACAAGATATTAATCCCCAACAAGCAGACAGAGGCTTTCGGTGATGACTGACCTTGGAGAGCTGGAGGGTGGCCACAGACTGGCCTGAAGGGAGCTTTCTGTCCCTTTTCAGGTCATTGGAGAGAGCCATCTTCAGTTCCCAGTGCCCGGACCCAGACAAGGGTGGAGATAGAACAGGTAGAGAGACTATTCAAATGTAAATGAACTCTCCCTGGGCGGTGTGTCTTCCCTAAGAGGAAGAGGGTGGTACCAAGCTCTACTACCCACCTTCCATTCAGAACCAGACCCCAGAGCCTGGGGGAAAACAGACATGGGCTACACCTCCTTACACCAGTCAGGAGCTATAGGCTGACAGGTGCCACCTGCCTGGTGGAAAGGCACAGTGACCTGAGGCCTCACAGGGTGTATCAATCTTGTAAGACACACTCTCAGGGAGATGTGATACTATTGTCTTCTTCTGAGACCTGAGCCCATTCTGGTCTGGTACAACCTGATTGGGATAACCAAAGAAACCAGATGCCTAGACAACAGACTACAACTTACACTAAGAAAAACAAAGTTATGGCCCAGTCAAAGGAACAAACTTACACTTCAACTGAGATACAGGAATTTAAACAACTAATACTAACTCAATTCAAAAAGTTTAGGGATGATAGGGCAAAAGAGATGAAGCATATAGTGAAAACACTTGGTGTATGTAAGGTAGAAATCAAAAGTTCGAAAAAACAACTGGCAGAATCTATGGAAATGAAAGGCACAACACGAGAGATGAAAGACACAATGGAAACATATAACATCAGATCTCAAGAGGCAGAAGAAAACACTCAGGAGTTGGAGAACAAGGCAACTGAAAGCCTACACACAAAAGAATAGATAGAGAAAAGAATGGAAAAATATGAGCAACATCTCTGGGAATCTAAGGACAAAATGAAAAGTGGGAATATATGTGTCATTGGTATCCCAGAAGGAGAAGAGAAGGGAAAAGGAGCAGAAGCAATAATAGAGGAAATAATCAATGAAAATCCCCCATCTCTTAGGGAAGATTAAAAAATTACAGATCCAAGAAGCACAGCATACCCCAAACAGAATAGATCTGAATAGGCCTATGCCAAGACACTTCATAATCAGATTATCAAACATCAAAGATAAAGAGAGAATCCTGAAAGCAACAAGAGAAAAGCGATCTATCACATGCAAAGAAAGATTGATAAGACTATGTGCAGATTTCTCAATAGAAACCATGGAGGCAAGAAGGAATTGGGGTGATATATTTAAGATATTGAAAGAGAAAAACCACCACCAAAAATCCTATATCCAGCAAAACTATCCTTCAAATATGAGGGAGAGCTTAAAATATTCTCTGACAAACAATTTGAATAAGATATCTGCTCTACAGGAAACTCTAAAGGAAGCACTGCAGACAGAAAGGAAAAGACAGGAGTGAGAGGTTCAGAAACAATTTTGGGAGATAGTAGCACAGCAATGTAAGTACACTGAACAAAGATAACTGTGAGCATTGTTGAAAGAGAAAGGTAAGGAACATGTGGAACACCAGAACAAAAGAGGAAAGATAAAGGCTTGGACTGTATAACTCAGGGAAACCTAGGGTGTGCAACAATTGTAATAAAAGGTACAAATGTGCTTTTACATGAGGTAGAACAAATGAATGTCAACATTTCAAGGTGTTAAAAGTAGGGTGGGATGGGGGGGGAATACAATCAATGCAAACTAGAGATTCTGATTAACAGAAAAATTGTATTATGCTTCCTTTAATATAACAAAGGCAATATACGAAAGATAAAGGCATATGGGGGAGGGACACAGGGGAAGGGTATGGACTCTGGGCATTGGTGATGTTGTCTGACTCTTTATTCGACTTTAGTTTAATGCTATCTTTCTTTTTGTTGCTTTCTAGCTTCCATGTTTGTTTTTTTCCTCTCTCTCATTCTTTTTTCTTTTTCTTTTGTCTCTCTACCTTCTTCGACTCTTCCTCCTCCTTTGTGGAAGAAATGGAGATGTCCTTATATAGATAGTGGCAATGGTGCTGAATACATAAATATGTGACTATACAGGGAACCAACAATTGTTTACTTAGGATGGAATGTTGGTGTGTGAACAAAACCATCTGAAAAAAATGGGTTGACCAAGAAACTTTGAGGGCACAACATATTGAGTGAAATAAGACAGACACATAAGGACAAATATGGCAGGGTCTCACTGATAGGAACTAATTATAATATGTAAACTCATAGACATGAAATATAAGTTACCAGGGTATAGAACAAGGGTAAAGAATGGTGTGTGGTTGCTTGTTATGAGCAGACTGTTCAACTAGGGTGAACTTAAATGTTTGGAAATGGACAGAGGTGATGGTAGCACATTATGAGAATAAATAACAGTGCTGAATGGTGTGTGAAGGTGGTGGAAAGGATAAGCTCAGAGTCACATATGTCACCAGAAGGAAAGCTGGAGGTTGCAAGATGGGAATGTATAAAACAGTGATTCTTGTGGTGGACAATGTCCATGATTAACTATAGAAATATTAGAAATCTCTCTCATGAACTAGAAAAAATGTATGACACTATAACTAGAAGTTAATAATACAGGGGCATATAGGCAAAAACTATATACCTATTGCAAACTATATACTACAGTTAGTAGTATTTTAACATTCTTTCATCAACAGTAACAAATGTACTATACCAAACTATGAAGCAATAAAGGAGTGGGGGTGGTTAGGGGTATATGAGGATTTGAGTTTTTTTTTTTTTTTTTTGTCTTTGTTTCTTTTCTGAAGTAATTAAAATGTTCTAAAAATTGAAAAAAAAATAATTGTGGTGATGGGTGCACAGCTGTATGATGGTACCATGGGCAATTGGTTGTATACTTTGGGTCTTTGGATAATTATATGGTATGTGAACATTCTCAATAAAAAAAATAGATTGGGGTGATGAATGCATAATATATGATGGTGCATGAACAGTTGATTATATACCATAGATGATTGTATGGTATGTGAATATATCTCAATAAAACTGAATTTGATTGAAAAAAAAATTGTATGAGCTCCATTCTAAATCATAAGTGACTTGAATTGAAGCATGATCTACAAAAATGACTTATGTGTTGATCAAGGATCAGATATTTGACAGATACTTGAAAACTCAGCTGTAATATCTAGACATAGAGGTTTACACGAGGTGCTATTAGTAGTATGGTATTGTCATAGTGATCCTAGACTTCTATTATCTTTAGCCAATAGCACAAATTTACTGAAGTTAAGGCTTATTGAATCACACAGGCCACCTCCCTCAATAAACACGTCAGTCAGAGGGCTTCTGAGACTAATTCTAACTTCCACTCCTCTTCATGTCAGCTCCACAGTCCTGGGACATCAGACCTGCAGGGGGAATAGGAGTTGAGGGTATAAGTTATTTACATAAGTAGCAAAGAAAGGATGGAGGAGTTGCTGGAAACCAAAAAAAAAGGATATGTAATAAATCAAGTGTGAGTATATGTATTTATGAGATAGCATCGTTTTTTTTTCTTATGTGTCCTGGTAAATCAACAAGTATTTTAATTAAGCAAGGAGAGGATTTGGAAGTGAATATATGGGTTTGTATAATATGTGGGTGTGTTTCTGCTTATGATGGTATATATGTTTGAGGGTGTGTGTGTGTGTGTGTGTGTGTGTGTGTGTGTGTGACTTTGAGATGGTTGAAAGAGGAATTCTTAATCTATGCTGAACTATTGGCTAAGACAGATTTTATTTTATTTGACTTTATAGATTGAGGATAAAATTTGCAATTAGTGTCTTTGATGCTGACTATCATTCAAGGAAGAAGCTTGAGTCTCCTTTACACTGTGAAGCAATAATACATGAAGAAAAAAATGGGAAATGTAGTGACAAAGTAAATAAAAAAGTTTGGTTTCCACATTTCAAAGGCAGGTTTGCTATCATTAATCATAGTACTTGTAAGTACATCCTAGTACTTGCTGCACAGATAATTATTTGAGGAAGGACACTTTCTAATTTCAATTTATTTTTATGAAACTAGTACATGAACATGGTACAAAGTCAAATAGTTTTCTGTTATAAATTCAGATTGATAATGTGTTTTTAGTTCTCCCCCAGCAACTACACTAAAATGAAGTAAAGCCCAAGGGGCCTAAATACTATAGGACAAAGAGGAGGGGAGATGATGGGTCAATGGCAGATAAAGAAGACTAGATATGACAACAAATATTTAGAAAATTGAAAGTGGATGGAAGAGTACTGACTTAAGACACTGGGAATGTTGAAACCTCTGCCTTTAAAGAGAGAAGTCAGTTAGATGCAAGACGATCCAAGCTACAGGACCCCTAAATTTCTGCGGAATTGGAGACAGGGATCCGAAATTGACTTTTGGTCAAAAGCCCTTATAAGGAGGAGATGGACTTTTAGATATTTCTCTCATCCTATTCTAGAGGACTAAACTTTCCCACCCTGGGAGGATGCCAGATACTTCAAATGAAGTTTTGCGTCAAGGGACACCAGACCAAGTTGAGGAGGCTACTGAAATTACAGGGTTTCTGTGAAAATCTACCTGACCTTTTTCCCTACACTCCTCTAAGAGGGCAGAGCTAGACATAAACTCCCAAGGGAGAGACTGGACAGTTCCTCTCAGGGAACCTGACAGAAAAAAGACCTATAGACACTAATTTTTGGGGATCTAACAGCAAAGTCTTTTGTTTTCAATCCATACACACACACAAACACAAACATACACACACACAGGCCCCAGTATGCTTGTAATTGCCCAAAATTGACAGATATTTGAGAAAAGTGTCTAAATGGACAGAAAGACATCCTAATATACAATCATAAAAAATAGACTCTAAAGAAACAGCAGTAGAGAAATTTCAAGGAGCACAAAAAGTGAATTCAAACATGAAGGAATTTAATATTTTCTGAGGGAGAAATAAAAGATTGTGTCCATGAGATAAAAACAGAAAGGACATAAAGAATAACTCAGAGAACAGGAAAAATGATGGTAGAACTTTATTTTAAATGATCAGTAGAAATGTTGAAAATACAGTTGAAAAGATCTCACAAAAATTGAAACAAATTGTAAAAGATGAAAAATAGAGAAAGTGAAAGTCAATTCAGGAGATTAGTCTAGAGAATCCCATATCTAACTAACAGTAGTTTCAGAAAAAGAGAGAAGAGAAAAATTTGGATCTGGCTGTTATCAAAGAAATAATTTAAAATGCTATTTCAGGGCTAAAGATCATGAGTTTTCAAATTGAAAGATCCCCTTAATGCCCTGCACAATAAATGAAACACACACACACACACACACACACACACACACATCCACCCAGGCCAATCATCCTAAAACTGAAGAACAGAAAGGAGGAAGAAAAGGTGCTCAAATCCCACATATAAGAAAAAAATCAGGAGGTAGAATAATAGGAGCTTTCTCAACATCAGTGAAATGAGCTAAAAGACAATGCAGGAATGCCTTCAGATTCAGAGAAAAATGTATTTCAAACTTAGTTACTCTCTACCCCCAATCTCTGATTCAATACTCAGTTGATTGTAATGAGTTTTCAGACATGAAAAGAGTAAAAAATGTTATGTTCTGTGTACTGTTTCCCAATAAGACCCTAAAGGAGGGGCTACATATGAAAAGGTAATGAAGAAAGAGGAAGATCAGGAAATCCAGAAAACTTTTGTTTCCTTTTACATAGGAGAGAAATTAAAGGAATTCCTAAGATGATGGGGAGGGATATTCCAATATAACAGTGGTGCAGCAGACCCGGGAGCAACCAAACCATATTGGAACAGGAAGTTAGTTAGAGGAATAACTCCAAGAAAAAAGAAAAAAAAAAGACAGCAGAAATAAATAGATATCCTGCTGAGTTTTATGAGGAAGCTTCCTGCTTTGTCAGAGAGATTGTAGATCAAATACTAATGGGTTTCTCTTTTAATTTAGCTTGGTTTATGTTGAATTTCTCTAAGACTACAACTATGTGCCTTTATGAATAATCAAGGTTAACTTAAGGATGTTGAGATAGGAAGTTCATCCTGGACTATCCAGATGGGTTTAATGTAATTACATGGGTCCTTATAAGAGGGAGACATGATGAGACACAGTAACATGTGCATTCTATTCAGACCATGTGATGTTTAATTTCATGTGCCAACTTGGCTAGGCTATAGTGTACATGGAATTTGCATCTACAATCGGTTGATTGCATCTACACCCATCAAAGGAGATTGTACTCAGCAATGTGGGTAATCTCTTCATCACAAAATCAGGTGGAAGAACTAAGAGTTTCAGAGGTTAGAAGAATTTCTACTCCAACTCCAATATTGGTTCTTGCTGGAATTTCCATCTTCCCCTCTGGAATTCAGATCAAGGACTTCAGTATCACTTTTATTGGAGTTTTTGGCCTGTGGCCTACCCTACAGAGTTTGGACTTGCCAGCCCCCACAGTCCTGTGAGCCAATTCCTTATAATAAAGCTCTCTCTTGCTTGCTCTCACTCTTTATAAAAAATATATATATATATACACACACACACACATATTGTGCATAATATATACTTATATATGATATATATGTTCATATGTATATATGTGTAAATATTTGTACATATATTCTGTTGATTCTGTTTCTTTGAAGAACCTTGGCTAATACCAATAACCTGTAAATAAAGATTCTTCAGCCATAACCAGCCCTCCACACAGCATCCAGCAAGGCTTTATCCTTTCACTATTTAAAAGTCAGCTGTCAACACACACACACACACACACACACACACACAGACACAATAACATTTAAAAAACCAAAAACGTATTTTTAGTTCCACCAGCCTAACAAAATTATTGCTGTTTCTCCACGTTAGATTTCAAACATGTTTTTACATGGTTACTTAAATAAATCACGACCTTGTTTAACTTGTTAGAAGCTAGTAAAGGGGTAGACGGTTACAAAAATGAGTAGGGCATAGTTTCTGCCTTCAAAGGAGGGAGACAGTGAGGTAAATAAGTTTATTAAAATGGAATAAATAAAGGAGAGGATGACAAGAATGAGTGTGGAGGTGGAGGTGCTAGAAGGAAAAACGTGAAAGGGGACAGCTGATTAACTCTGGGTGTGGAATTACCTACCCTGGAGATTCTTTACTGGGTCATTTTGAAACTTGTTCAATCAGTAGTTGGCTTGAAAGAAAAGCAGAGTTGTCAGAATATAAATGGCAATTGTTTAAAATTCTTTATTATGAAAATTATTAGAATTTTCATGACTTTGACTAATTATTCGTGTTAATTACTTCACTACTTAACCATTTGATGTATTTATATACTTGAGAAAGTAACCTGATTTGCTCTCTAATTAATGTAAAGAATTTTACTTTTTCCAGAATCTACTCTACCAGCAATAACATCAGATTTATGAGAGTTAATCTCATTAATATTAATGGAATTTTTGCACATAAATTTCATTATGTATCGCTGATGTACGAGAGCTTGGTGAAAACTAAAAAATCTCATGTGCCGAGGACATTAGCGAAAATAGATGGTATCAGGGGATAGAGACCTTATTAAAGTATGATCATCTAAATTATGTTCTCCAGTGATAAGAAATAATTGTCATAATATCATGGAGAGAATGGCCTTTGTAGAGAATCAAAATAGATCCAAGGCCATCTCCTATATTGGAGAAAGTTAGTGTGTCGTTACCTGTAAATAGACAAACCATTGAATATATATTTTGGCATAAAATATTTATGACACCTTTCTGATTTCTCTTGAAACTCCCTTTTTTTTTTCAATGCTCTTTTAATTTGTGTATTTCACTGAGGAAGAAAACCTCAATTAAGTGCTTACTCTCCTAAATAGTTCAGTCTAACTTCTGGATGACTACATTTTGCATGTTTACAAAACCTCAAGGCAGTAATGTAGGCAGCAGCTGTAGCAGCAGAGGTGCAAGTGGTATTATTCCCGTAGTAACAACGATTTTCATCAACAAGCAAAGTAAGTCTTGGGGCTAAGAAGCCTAGGCTTCAGAAGGTAGCATCCATTTGGACTTCAGAATTATTAGTCTGGAACACCTACACATGTAGTAATTGAAAATATTTTATTGGCAATATACAGGAAATAATGGTGGAGCATGGGGTGAAGTCTTAGCCTTTTCTCTCTTTTTTTTCTTCTCTTTCTTTTATATAGAAGTCTATGATCACTTTTCCTGTGAATCGAAAGCAGTTTGTGCATTTTGCCTAAATTTTACTCAACACGTCAAATGCAATTTTGAATGGAAAAATGTACCTTGGTGAAGGCAAATTAGATAAGAAAAATGACAAAACAGACTGCCAAGAGAAAAATCAACTATTTGCAGAATGACTTCATGAACTTCAGTGCTTGTAAGATATTACTTTAAATAAGTTCAATTCACTCATTTATGTATTCAACACATTTGCCAGCACATTTATTAAATACCTATGTGTGATTATACTGAAATACATCTTGTAGTGAAATTGAGAGTAGAAATACAAATATGTATTTAGTTTTAATATATGATAAAGTGCCAAAAAGGAAAATTATGGGGTGATAGAAGCTGATGTCTCTGGACAGAGAGTGGGACGTGTAGAGGACAGAAGAGTTGAGGCTCCTGTAGTAAGTGACATTTAAGATCTGGAAGAGGAGTGAGTGTTAGGTTAGGTGAAAGTTGTTAGATTAGGTGTAGGGCTGGTGGATGGGAGGAGCCAGACAGATAGAAGAGTGCAGGCAATTACCTGAGCCAGGAAGGACAATGAAACCTTAAGAACTGAAAGGCCACTATGCAGTATAGCTGGAATATAAGAGTGCAGTGAAGCAAGGTGAACATAGAGAGGTCATGCAGGACCTTGAGTTTATGTTAAAACTTTTGGCTATCAAAGCCATTGAACCATTTTAAGCAGGGGAGGAGCATACTTATATCTGAGTTTTAAAATTATCATTCTGGCTTTAATGTGGAAAAAAATTGAAATGGAGAATGGATTATGCTCAAGAAAAGATTTTTGTGTCAGAAATATTGAAAGACACTTATAGCCTTTCAGGTAATGATTTAAAAACTAGCAACATGCTTCTTGATGGTCTAATTCTAGACAGTTTAACATTTAAAATATTCAGTAATTAAATCTATTTGAGTTTTAAAAATATTTTATATCAGATACTTTATAGTTAATAGAATTTCGTATAATTTTCATAGGTAAAAACCATATCATACAATCAGTAAATAATTTGATATAATCAATAATTTCTGCGGAAATAGCAACAAAAACTTTAAAAGGAGCTCTTTTGTTTAAATAAGGATAAACTTTTTACTAGTACTGGTCACATATTTTAAACTAAGGATATCTTATTTTTAACTATCTTGAAAAAGTTATAATATACCAAACATACCAATAAGTACATAGAATAAAGGCTGTGTTGTACGTCGTATAGCACTCAGATATCACACACATTCAAACCACCTATCCATTCTTTATTTTTTTTTAAGGTTTCTTTATAGCATTTATTGGTAATAGAAAAAAACAAATTTCAGTCCAGTGAAAGGAATACTTGACACTATATGGGTTCAACTTTATTATTATAAGACATGTTTTCTACAAAGATCAAATGAATGGTGTGTATCCAAAGATACTTAGAAATTACAGACTAACTTTTTTGAACTCCTTTGTATACGTGACGTTTGTCCTTTTTCCTATTGAAACAGAATTAATCCACTGCTATTGTTAACCTATCTCTTTGAGTAGATAGGTTCAGCTATCAAAGGTAACAATATTGTGCTGAAAACACTATTATATATTTAATGCTGTATAATATTGTTTCATTTTCCTTTCTGTCATGGATCTGACCACAAACTTCCCAACAATCCAGATATTAACTCTTTTGAGTATCGGATGTCCATTCACTATGTATTTATATCCTTCTTCCCCATTTACTATGGGTCTCAGCCAAATTGATTTAAGCCATGCATTATTATACACATGAGCACCTTGAGGAGGATAGAGAGTAGATAACATTTCAATTGCTTTGGACTTCATGATTGGTTTGGAATATTTTTCATCATCTTTCCTATTGACCAAGAAGGGCCAAGTATCATCATTTTGTTTCTGGGTTGGGAAATGGCCACATTCAGAGAAGCATTTCAGGAGCTCACTTTTTTCTAATCCTTGCTGGTCTTTTCTCTTAGCAAACACTGTTTCATAGAATTTTTTTATGTCCCTCCATTCTTCCAGTTCTGTAAAGTTTACAATTTGTTTTGTCCTCCAAAGACCAAGTTGATATCTAAATGATGGATCATTCTGTGATACATGTTTATAACTATTCTCAAACTCAGTCCATGATACAAAGCCTTGGTCATTACTCTTTGGTACCTTTTGCATTCAAACCACCCCTTGACATGCGCCTGCATGATGCTGATCATTCTAACAATTTTTTTGCTGATCAAAAATTAGTTCCTTTCTTGGAACACTTGGAAGATTTCTATGTGTGCTCCAATTCTTCTAACTTTATTGTCACTTTTCTCACTTTTATTGAAAACAGATTTTATCCTTGGTTGTGGCTTTGGTTCTGGCTTGGCAGGTTGTTGCTGTTTTTTAACAATGATTTTAGTACAATAATCTGGCAATATTGATGATGCAGAGTGTGCCAGTTTGAATGTATTATGTCCCCCAGAAAAAAGCCATATTCTTTGATGCAATCTTGTTGGAGCAGACATAATAGTGTTGATGAGATTGGAATTCTTGAGAGTTTCCATGGAGATGCAACCCACCCAACTGTAGGTGATAACTGATTAGATAATTTCCATGGAGGTGTGACCCTACCCATTTAGTTTGGGCCTTGATTAGTTTAATAGAGCACTGTATAAGCTCAGACAGAAGGAGCAAGCTTGCTACAGCCAAGAGGGACACTTTGAAGAACGCACAGGAGCTGAGAGATGAGCAGCAGCTTACAGAGCAACATTTTGGAGATGGCCTTTGAAAGCAGACTTTTGCTCTGGAGAAGCTAAGAGATGACAAATGCCCCAAGAGTAAATAGAGTGATTTTTGAGGAGCTGCAGCCTAGAGAAGAACATCCTGGGAGAAAGCCATTTTGAAACCAGAACTCTGGAGCAGTCACCAGCCACATGCCTTCCCAGCTAACAGACATTTTATGGATGCCAATGGCCATCCTTCAGTGAAGGTATCCAATTGTTGATGTGCTACCTTGGACACTTTATGGCCTTAAGACAGTAACTGTGTAACTAAATAAACCCCCTTTATAAAAGCCAATCTGTTTCTGGTATTTTGCATACCGGCAGCATTAGCAAACTGGAACACAGAGAAAGTAGCCTGACTGGATTCTTAAGGCAAATGAAAAGACCTTGTCAACACAATTCCTCTCCAGTTATAGAATGCTTTGTCATTTTTGTTCAGAATCTCCATGAAAGAGGAGGTCAGAGGATGCAAGGGCTAGCCAGATGGATGGGGAAAGCATCCAACATTCTGGACTTCCCTTGGTGCTGTTGTTTTTCTTCCTCCATTTTTTTACTTACTGTCTCAATGTCAGTTACTATTTTACTCAGTTTAACTTGTCCTTTTGCAAGTTGATCTCTAGATTCCTTGTGTTTTTCTTTTACATTAAACAAATTTGTCTCCTTGAAAGAAGCTCATTTTGAGGATTCTCAAAAAGTTTCAGTTTTATAAACGCCCTTGGGAGAATAAATATTTTTGCATGGTGACTGGATTTCTTGGACCACATCAAGTACTTCCTTTTTTTAAATCTCTAAAGGCATGTGTATGCCGATTTCCATTTTTGGTATTTATTTTTAAAGACACTAACAGAAGTTCCTTGAAATTTATTCTCATTTATTTTCTCATAATATTGGGCAATGAAAGTTTTTGCTTCTTGGAAAAATCTTGCCTAATGATCTTTAATGTAGAACATTTTTCTTTTCTGAGCATAGTTTCCTCAGTAGCCATGATGGACATTTAGGGTGATATTTATTTTTAAAGGCTGGGTTCCAGGTCCCTCCAAACATATGGAATGATGTGGAACACATATTTTGACAGTTGATGGCAGATGGTCAAAAACTGTGTTTGGCTCTTCCCAGCAGCTTTAGTGGTCTGTATGGAGATCTGCTTCAACCAGATTTTGGCATTACACTAAATCAGTGGAACTGGTCATGTCTCTCTTTGGGCTTCTATTTCCACTGCAACATTTTGGCCATAAAGGTCATGGGCCACTTCTTCTACCAATCAGTGGAGAAGCACGCTCCCCCCCACTATCCATTCTTAATGGTACAGTGAGGCAAAGCTGACATTTAATCTCTCTGCTTTGTAAATTCTCTTAACTAGCTTTTGTTTGTAGTGCAGTGATGTATGTACAATTATTTAGAACTTGCATTCTTTTGACACATTTCATCAACGAAAATGTACAAGATACTGAAACCATTTAAAATAAGTATTTTGTGACACTAAGAAGTAAGGTTTTAATTGGTAGAAGTATGCTTTGTATGCAAAGTGCATACTGTACATCACCTTTAATTTGCTGCCATGGCATGTTCCACGCTGACACTACTGTAAAGGTAAAGCCATTATTTATTCACCTTTGACCAAGAACATGGCATGCTTTTTAATTCCTCCTGTATTATAGGGTTAATCTATATAATATCTTTAGAGTAGTTTTTGGCATTTACCCTAGTAGCCAAAATACAGAGTTGACCAATGAATTATGTGCATAATTAAAAAGTTCAGGTTAATAGTATGTTGACTTTCCTGTGGATATAGATGTCAATTATAATTCGACTTTATTTACAAAAGAAAAAAAATGAGACTAATGCTAAATAATCCATGACAAATTAGAGAAACATTTATACAGAAACCAAATTGAACTTTTGTAGCATTTCTTAGTAGGTATTCATTTTAAACTAAAAATATAGCTATCTCCCCAGCTTACATACTCAGTTTTCACACAGTAACAAATAGACTTACCAGAAAAAAGTTTTCTGTTGCTGTTGGAACCAGGTGCAACATGATCTTTACCAGACCCTGAGCTTTGTTCACTTAAAAATGTTAGTTATAATTTTACCTTGAAATCACCAAAGCATTAAAAAATAATTAGCCAATTACAATTTCATGTGTAACACACACACTTATATAATATAAATATTATATAGTATACATATTTTACATATAATACACATATATTTATAAAATAATATATAATACAAATTTTTATATATAATACACATTTTTTCATAATCACAAATATCTTCAGGTATTACTGCCTATGTACTTCTTAGTCATAAATTGTGACCCCGCTTCTGACTTGTGGATTTTAAATAGTCTCAAAAACACTCCTTCAAAGTAATATTCATAGATATGATACTGTTGAATTCCTAAATTGTATAAATATAATGGGCAATAATGGCTTATGTAAAGTGCTTATTACATATAAAGATAGTGATGATAATCTGTTGCTAGGACACACATTTTTTCCACTGGCATCATTTTCCATTAGTGGCTGGTTTTCATGCAGTCCCTGGTCGTTAACAAAATGAAGTTTGATGACATTGAAGTGGATGGGGTATAATCCAACAACTGAAATAAGTGTCATATGTTGTGATTATGTAAACAAAAGAATAATATTTATTAGAACATATTTAAAAATGTGTTTTCAGAGATATTAAATGACTTAATGATTATCTTTAATTTATGCTTTCCATTCTTCATTTGCACCATAATGCAATGTTCTGTGTAAAATATATAGCTATTAAATAATTATAATATATTAGTCTTATTCTGAAGTTTGACTAATTTTATATATCAGTGTTAATGTTCAATATTCATCCATTTACAATTTGGTTTCAATTAAGAGAATGCAAAATAGGAAAAGAAAGCAGCTAGTCTGGCAGAGCTGCAGCCAATAAAATGGCATGACCATGAGAAGGAGAATTCAAGCGGAAAAAGAAAACTCCAGTTATCTTTTGGTCAGAACATGCCACTAGATGAAAGGAATTCAGTAAGCATATTTTATTTTTAGGAGGACTTTTTTTTTTTTTTTTTTTTTTGCTGTGCTTCAAATATTTTTCTCACAAATTTAATTCAAAATGCCTTTAAATGAGTTCTGATTCAATGTGTGAACATTCTTAGAAGGATCACCAACACACAATGGCCATACATTCAGAGGTAATGGGTTTATCACTTCTACCAAAGGTTACAGTATAGACTAAAGAGTCAGACAGAAACCACAGTGCATTTGAGTATAGAATTCAGATTCTCATATATTTAAAGGTCATGCAACTTAGTGACGTCTTTGATATTTATCCCTTTAAAATTTTATTCACATTACTTATCACAATCTGATGTAATAGCTTGTTTCTAATTAATCTCCCTGCACACCACATAGAATTTAATTTCATGGAAGCTCAGAACTTCACTAACTTATTCACGTCTATAGATCCAACACCTTGAGCGACCCTAGCACACAGTAGACATTCAATTAAAAATTGTTGTAGGAATGAATTATGTATTTATTCTCATGCTTGTCTATATTTTCAAAATGCTAACAATTTAGTGTGTACTTTTATAAAGAGAAACCGTAAGAATGTTATGAAACTCACCTATTTATATTTTTTGTAGGATTTATGCTTAGCATCTATTCATGTAAACTAAAGGGCACAGAGAAAAAAACAGTCTTCTATGTTTATGCAATCAGCACTCTTCAGAATAATTGTATTTTTCTTTTTAATGTTTATACATGTTTTAAGGATGATGAAAGAGAGTGAAAAAAGGGTAAAGGTGATTTGTTTTTAATTTCAGGTTTAATTTTCTTTAGCTATTTGTTTACAGAATGCTCAGAAGTCTACATTCAAAAAGCAGAAATTATTTTTAAAAATTCAAATTTGATTGTTGACATTATTCTCAGTTCACGAATTTCAGAAAGAACTCTTTATAACTAATGAATCTAATATGATATCAATATACCAACTATGATTTCAACAATTGTTCAGTGTTGGCAGAATATATACTCCCTTGCAGGTTGCATATTTAAGGGTAGAGATCTCTGGTATAATGCCTGGTCAAAAGAATGCAACATCATAAGGACACAACACATATTTGTTAAATTAATGAACAAAGGGGGGAAAAGGAGAACACAGTGTCTTTTCCTAAAGGATTCTAATTGTATGTAGAGGTGCTTTGGAGTGGTTTCTTATCATGCCAAGAAAGGTGCAGCTTAAAGTGCTGCTAGCAGAGGGAAGCAGAGTTTTCTTAAGTTGCTAGTGTTATAAATCATAAAGTGAAAAATGCTTTAATAAATTTAATATTTACTACATGTGCAGTATATTAGTCAAAGTTCTCCAGGGAAACAGTACTGACAGCATATATTTATTATAGGATTATGATTGATTTATATATTTGGATTATAATATACATTTAGAGTATAGATTTACTATAGGAATTGCCTCACATGACCAGGGGAATTGGCAAAACTGAATTCTGTAGGGCAGGCTGCAAGTTGGGAATTCCAATGAAGGTTTCAATGAACTCCCCAGGAGAAGATAGCTGACTGAAGTAGAGATAGAAATTCCTCTTTCTGATGCTGAAATCATCCGTTCTCCCTTTAAGTCTTTCAACCAATTGGATGAGACTTCTTTCATTGCTGAAGGCAAACTCCCTTGTTAACTGCTTATCATGTTAGGCATAGAAGCTTTCAACTGAGTATAATTTAAATCCACGAAATATTCTCACAATAACAATCAGGCCAGTGCTTGCTTGACTACTGGATACCATAAACTAGCCAAATTGATACATGAACTTAACCATCACATGCAGTAAGAAAAAAACTAAATTATACAAATTCATTATTCTACCAAACATTTGCAACTTAACTAGCTAGGAAATTTCAGTAAACCATTCTTATAATTTATGGTGTCCACAGTGGGCATAAATCACTCTGAAATATCAGTGCCAACAAAGAAAAAGGAAAATTTAAAGTTGTAAATGGGTTGAAATCATGTACCAAGGAGTGTGTATGAAAAACTGGGTCATACACCATGGTGAGAGTGTGCAGGGTAGGGGGCATACAGGAGAGAGGATGCAGATCAAATAGAGTCCTACAGTAGTAAGAGTTTAGTCAGTTATGAAAGTTTAGATACCATGCACTCAAAGCTAAATTGAGTTCTTCAAATCTAAGCAAAGAACTCAGTTAAAAGGAGAGTCAACAAATCTGACTGTGATTTACACAAAAGAAACAGTGACTAGAGAGTTTATACAAAACTTGAGATCTTTTAGTCTGAGAAAGAAATAAGATGGGAGAACCCAAAAATCTCCAGAAATGGTCCAGGCAAAAGTATGCTGGTAGGTCATGGGGAAATCCCTTTAAAGATTACAGCTCTCATTCCCATGCTGATTCTTAAGGGCAAAAAAATGATGTTCTTTTACTGTATTTTTAAAGATAATTGTTCTTGCTAATGCTGCGCTTTTGCAGAACACCAGAAATGGAATAGCTTATAAAGGGGGTTTATTTGGTTACAAAGTTACAGTCTTAAGGCCATAAAGTGTCCAAGGTAAGGCATCAATAATAGGGTATCTTCACTGGAAGATGGCCAATGGCATCCAGAAAACCTCTGTTAGCTGGAGAGGCACATGGCTGGCATCTACTTTCTCCTAGGTTGCATTTCAAAATGGTGTTCTTCAAAATGTCAGTGTCAGCTTTCAAAGGTCATCTTCAAAATGTTTCTCTAAGCTGCAGCTCTGAGTTCCTTCTGTTTTTCAGCTCTTTTACATGGCTCCAGTGATTTAATTAAGGCACACCCTGAATGGGTGGGGTAAAACCTTCATGGAAATTACCCAATCAAAGAAGGCCTTGCCCACAGTTGACTGAGTCACATCTCCATGGAAACACTCAATTGATAGGTTCCAACCTAATCAACACTAATACATCTGCCTCCACAAGATTGCATTAAAAAACATGGCCTTTTCTGGGGGACACAATATATATACAAACTGGCACAATAATGTTTTCGTTTCTTTGGCTGCTCAAGCAAATAACATGCAGTGAGTTGGCTTAAACAATGGAAATTTATTAGCCCATGGTTTTGAGGCTCAGAAAATAAATATATCAGCAAGGTAATGCTTTCTTCCCAGAGACTGGTATATTAGGACTGGCTGCTGGTGATCCTTGGTCCTGGGCTCCTCTGTCACTTGGCAATGCACATGGCAGCTTCTTCTGACCTCTCCCTTCTCTTCCAGTTTCCATTGATCTCCACCTTCTTGCTTCTAGTAGCTTTTTATCTTTCTGTCTGAATTTCATTCTGCTTACAAAAGACTCCAGTGATAGGATTAAGTCCCATCCTGATTGGGTTGCACCATACTTTACCTGAAATAACCCTATAAAAAGTCCTACTTACATTGGGTTCATACCAACAGGAATGAAGTAAGTTTAAGAACATGTTTTTCTGGGGTACATACAACTCCGAACTACTACAAATATTACCTTCTTTTTGATCAATTAAAGCAGCTTTGGTGTGGATGAGAAGCTTAGGCTAAAAAAGCATAATGGTAGTTCCTATAAGGCAAAAGTCAAGGCAAGGGGTGCTGGTTGATCCAATGGTAGTAGCTTATATAAGGATTTTCTCCATAACAGGGACTGTTCTTGGCCCTTTACACATATTAGCACATTAATTTTACACTAGAATCATATTAGGAAGTAGTTTTCTGTTTAAAGATGAGGAAGATAAAGCAAGAGAGATCAAAATGCTATGATGGGTTGAAGCTGGACTATAAATTCAGATATTATGGCCCGGAATATGTGCTTAAGTAGGATACATTTTAAATCACAAACTGGTTCCTCAGATCCCTGTGAATTGTTTATCAGCTACAGATTCTTTCTTCCTTTTGATTGGCAGCATGGTGAAATGCTAATAGGTGGGATTTTGTTATGTGTGACTTAAGTCTGGATGCAAAAGTGTTAGCAAGTTTCCAAAATATATACCCCAACTCCAGTTCTATACTTACGTAGGCCTGTTCTTGTGTACATACTTAAACCTCTATTTGCTCCTATGACAATACCTCTATATACTTGAGAGAAGGTGTCTCACTGAATTATAAAGTTAAATATATCCCCAAATTCCCTACACATATTTTCTGCTCATTATCTGTATTTGGATAAATCGCAGTACTTGAGGAACTGACATTTCAGCTTGCTACAAATGAGCTTTGAGATTTTGTCAAAAAATATGTGTGTGTATATATATATATATACATATACCTATGAAAATGAATGCAAAAGAACATATCTTATACAAAATATTACCCTTTTTGTTTATGAACCTCATGATTATTTTAGAAGCTAAATAACCAATTTTCAAAGCTCCATTCCATATTTCATTGACTCATCAGGTGCTGGGTACTTCATTATAAAACTCACTTTAATTGAAGCTCAAAAGTAGTATATTGGAAAAATGTTTTTGAACTCATAGGTCAAGGCAAATTTTTGATAAATGATATCTCTCAAAGCTAGCACTTTATTTTAGATCCTGTTTTCTTCAAAATAAAATGGATTAGGAAGATCTGGCATCTGAAAACATATAACCATTTGATACATGAAACTTTCTTTTCCTTTTCTTTCCATTTATTTATTTATTTATTTATTTTATTGATAGGCAAGCCAAGTCCTGCTACCATCTCCTAGGAGATGCTGACAAGTTGGGTGGACCCATCAGCAATCAAGAAAAATTGTAAAAAGTGATTTAATTTATGCATATACGCTTATCCACTAGTGTTTTGTTCTGGGGCATTTTTATCACAGTCTGTAAATTAGTGATGAGTAGAGTGGGCACTGAGAAATCAGATTCCACCACCACCAAGATCGATAATCTTATTCAAGGATCAGGAAACAAACTGATCTTTACTAAGTATGCTGATCATGAGGCTTCAAGAATATGCCCTTTATCAAAACTTATAGAGGATCCAAGATGGTGGCATAGAGAGTAGTGGAAGCTAAGTAGTCCCCCTGGAACAACTGAAAAAAAACAAACAGAAACAACTAGTAAATAATCCAGAATAACTGCGGGGGAACACAACATACACCAACCTGAATTGGGAGGAATGCCCAAGATCACAGCATAAAATCTGTAAGTAAAAACTGCAGATCCAAATCAGGAGACCCCTCCCCCACAGCCCAAGCTACAAAGCTTCATGGTGCCAGAGAGAAGCTTCCTCCCAGCAAGCGAATATAGCTCAGTTGAGCTCCAACTGGGGTTTTAATTAGCGAGTGTGAACTGCTCACTACGAGGTATGAATCCCCAACAAGCAGACAGAGGCTTTGGATGATGACTGACCTTGGAGAGCCGGAGGGTCACCTCGAACTAGCTCTGAAGGGGACTCTCTGTTCCTTTTTTGGCTCAGTGGAGAAAGCCTCAGCCATTTTCAGTTCCCAGTTCTGTGACCGAGACCAGGGTGGAGACAGCACAGGCAGAGAGAGACCATTGAAATGCTAATGACCTCCCCCTAGGTGGTCTATCTTCTCTAAGAGGAAAGGGGTGGGGCCCAACTCTACTACCTGCCTTTCATACAGATCTTGGGGAAAAAGAGCCACACCTCCTTACACCAGTCAAGAATTATAGGCTAACAGGTGCCACCTGCTGGGCAGAAAAGCACAGTGACCAGAGGCATCAGAGGGTGTACCAATTTCTAAGACACACCCTCAGGGAAACCAGATACTGAATATTTCTTCCTTCTGGGACCTGAGCCCATTCTGGTCTGGGGAGGCCTGTTTGGGGTAACCAAGGAAACCATGCCTAGACAACAGAAAACTACAACCTACACCAAGAAAAATGAGGTTATGTCACAGTCAGGGGAACAAATTGCACTTCAACTGTGATGCAGGAATTGAAACAAATAATAATAAGTCAATTCACTGTATAATGGTTCAGCCACTCTGGAAGTCAGTCTGGCAGTTCCTTAGAAAACTAGATATAGAGTTACCATTCGATCCAGCGATTGCACTTCTCGGTATATACCTGGAAGATCGGAAAGCAGTGACACGAACAGGTATCTGCACGCCAATGTTCATAGCAGCATTATTCACAATTGCCAAAAGATGGAAACAACCCAAATGTCCTTCAACAGATGAGTGGATAAATAAAATGTGGTATATACACACGATGGAATACTACACGGCAGTAAGAAGGAACGATCTCGTGAAACATATGACAACATGGATGAACCTTGAAGACATAATGCTGAGCGAAATAAGCCAGGCACAAAAAGAGAAATATTATATGCTACCACTAATGTGAACTTTGAAAAATGTAAAACAAATGGTTTATAATGTAGAATGTAGGGGAACTAGCAATAGAGAGCAATTAAGGAAGGGGGAACAATAATCCAAGAAGAACAGATAAGCTATTTAATGTTCTGGGGATGCTCAGGAATGACTATGGTTTGTTAATTTCTGATGGATATAGTAGGAGCAAGTTCACAGAAATGTTGCTATATTAGGTAACTTTCTTGGGGTAAAGTAGGAACATGTTGGAAGTTAAGCAGTTATCTTAGGTTAGTTGTCTTTTTCTTACTCCCTTGTTATGGTGTCTTTGAAATGTTCTTTTATTGTATGTTTGTTTTCTTTTTAACTTTTTTTTTTCATACAGTTGATTTAAAAAAGAAGGGAAAGTTAAAAAAAAAAAAAAGAAAAACAAGGAAAAAAAAAAGATGTAGTGCCCCCTTGAGGAGCCTGTGGAGAATGCAGGGGTATTCGCCTACCCCACCTCCATGGTTGCTAACATGACCACAGACATAGAGGACTGGTGGTTTGATGGGTTGAGCCCTCTACCACAGGTTTTACCCTTGGGAAGACGGTTGCTTCAAAGGACAGGCTAGGCCTCCCTATGGTTGTGCCTAAGAGCCTCCTCCCGAATGCCTCTTTGTTGCTCAGATGTGGCCCTGTCTCTCTAGCTAAGCCAACTTGAAAGGTGAAATCACTGCCCTCCCCCCTACGTGGGATCAGACACCCAGGGGAGTGAATCTCCCTGGCAACGTGGAATATGACTCCCGGGGAGGAATGTAGACCTGGCATCATGGGACGGAGAACATCTTCTTGACCAAAAGGGGGATGTGAAAGGAAATGAAATAAGCTTCAGTGGCAGAGAGATTCCAAAACGAGCCGAGAGATCACTCTGGTGGGCACTCTTACGCACACTTTAGACAACCCTTTTTAGGTTCTAAAGAATTGGGGTAGCTGGTGGTGGATACCTGAAACTATCAAACTACAACCCAGAACCCATGAATCTCGAAGACAGTTGTATAAAAATGTAGCTTATGAGGGGTGACAATGGGATTGGGAAAGCCATAAGGACCACACTCCACTTTGTCTAGTTTATGGATGGATGAGTAGAAAAATAGGGGAAGGAAACAAACAGACAAAGGTACCCAGTGTTCTTTTTTACTTCAATTGCTCTTTTTCACTCTAATTATTATTCTTGTTATTCTTGTGTGTGTGCTAATGAAGGTGTCAGGGATTGATTTGGGTGATGAATGTACAACTATGTAATGGTACTGTGAACAATCGAAAGTACGATTTGTTTTGTATGACTGCGTGGTATATGAATATATCTCAATAAAATGAAGATTAAAAAAAAAAAAAAAAAAAAGACATAATGCTGAGCAAAATAAGCCAGGCACAAAAAGAGAGATATTGTATGTTACCACTAATGTGAATTCTGTGAAAAATGTACAATGTTTTATACTGTAGAATGTAGGGGACCTAGAGATACCAATTAGTGGAGGGGGAATGATAATCTAATAAGAACAGATAAACTATGGAGGGTAATCTCAATGTTATGGGAATGCTCAGGAATGATTATGGTTTGTAAACTTTCTTGGATATAGTAAGATCATGTTGGAAGCAATAGAGTTATTTTAGGTTTTTTTTTTTCTCTTATTCCTTTGTTTTCTTAGAGGTTGTTAATTTTCTTGGGGTATGGTAGGAACATGTTGGAAGCAATGTAGTTATTTTAGATTATTTGTTTTTCTTACTCCTCTGTTTGGACATGGTTTATTAATTTTCTTGGGGTATGGTAGGAACATATTGGAAGCAAAGTAGTTATTTTAGGTTATTTGTTTTCCTTAATCCATTGCTTTGTTTAAAATGTTGTGGGGTTTTATTGGTTGTTGTTTGCCTGTTTGTTTTTAATTTTTTCATAAACAAAGTTAAAAAATTGAAAAAAAATCAGTAGAAAAATGGGAGTAAAAACTAAATGACAAATAGGGTGGGATGGGGGGATGGTTTGGGTGTTCTCTTTTCACTTTTATTTTTTATTCTTATTCTGATTCTTTCTGATGTAAGGAAAATGTTCAGAAATAGATTGTGGTGATGAACGCATAACTATATGATCATACTGTGAACAGTTGATTGTATACCATGGATGACTGTATGGTTTGTGAATATATTTCAATAAAACTGAATTTAAAAAAAAAAATAAGTCAATTCAAAAAGTTTAGGGAAGATATGGTGAAAGAGCTGAACCATATAATGAAAACACAGGACGTACATAAGGTAGAAATTGAAAGTTCAAAAAACCAACTGGCAGAATCTATGGAAATGAAAGGCACAACACAAGAGATGAAAGACACAATGGAAACATACAACAGCAGATCTCAAGAGGCAGAAGAAAACACTCAGGAACTGGACAACAAGGCACCTGAAAGCCTACACACAAAAGAACAGATAGAGAAAAGAATGGAAAAATACAAGCAATGTCTCTAGGAACTTAAAGACAAAACACAAAGCAAGAATTTACATGTCATTGGTGTCCCAGAAGGAGAAGAGAAGGGAAAAGGGGCAGAAGCAATAATAGAGGTAATAATCAATGAAAATTTCCCATCTCTTATGAAAGACATAAAATTACAGATCCAAGAAGTGCAGCGTACCCCAAACAGAATAGATCTGAATAGGCCTACACCAAGACACTTCATAATCAGATTGTTAAACATCAAAGATAAAGAGAGAATCCTGAAAGCAGCAAGAGAGAAATGATCTATCACATACAAAGGAAGCTTGATAAGACTATGTGTGGATTTCTCAGTAGAAACCATGGAGGTAAGAAGGAAGTTGGGTGATATATTTAAGATACTGAAAGAGAAAAACCACCAACCAAGAATCCTATATCTGGCAAAACTATCCTTCAGATATGAGGGAAAGCTTAAAATATTCTCTGACAAACAGACAATGACAGAGTTTGTGAACAAGATACCTGCTTTACAGGAAACACTAAAGGAAGCACTGCAAACAGAAAGGAAAAGACCAGAGTGAGAGGTTTGGAAAACAATTTTGGGAGATAGTAGCACAGCAATGTAAGTACACTGAACAAAGATGACTGTGAATATGGTTGAAACAGGAAGGCTGGGAGCATGTGGGACACCAGAACAAAAGAAAAATGATAAAGACTGGGACTGTGTAACTCAGGGAAACCTAGGGTGCTCAATGATTGTAATAAAAGGTACAAATATGTTTTTACCTGAGGTAGAACAAATGAATGTCAACATTGCAAGGTGTTAAAAATAGGGTACGATTGGGGGGAAAATACAATCAATGCAAACTAGAGGCTAGAATTGACAGAAACATTGTATTATGCTTCCTTCAATGTAACAAAAACAATATACCAAATGCATATGGGGGGGTGGGGAATAGGGGAAGGATATGGGACTCCTGGCATTGGTGATATTGTCTGACTCTTTATTCTACTTTAGTTTAGTGCTACCTTTCCTTTTGTCACCTTCTAACTATCAAGGTTTGTTGTTTGTTTGTTTTTCTCTCTTTCTCTTGCCTTTTTCTTTTGCCTCTCTGCCTTCTCTGACTCTTCCTCCGTCTTCGTGGAAGAAATGTCTTTATACAGAGAGTGGTGATAGAGATCAATACATAAATATGTGACTATATGGGGAACCAACAATTGTTTACTTAGGATGGAATGTATAGTGTTTGAACAAAACCCTCTTAAAAGAAATGGGTTGATGAAGAAATCTTGAGGGCACTATATTGAGTGAAATAAGACAGACACATAAAGGCAAATATTGCAGGGTCTCACTGATATGAACTAATTATAATATGTAAACTCATAGACATGAAATATAAGTTACTAGGATATAGAACGAGGCTAAAGAATGGTGAGTGGTTGCTTATTTTGAGCAGAATGTTCAACCAGGGTGAACTTAAATATTTGGTAATGGACAGGGTAATGGTAGAATGTAATGAGAATAACTAACAGAGCTAAAAAGTGTGGGAAGGTGGTGGAAAGGATAAGCTCAGAGCCACACATGTCACCAGAAGGAAAGTTGGAGGTTAAAAGATGGGAATATATAAAACAGTGAATCTTGTGGTGGACAATGTCCATGATTAACTATACAAATAGCAGAAATCTCTCTCATGAACTACAACAAATGTATGACACTGTAACTAGAAGTTAATAATAGAGAGGCATATAATGAAAAATTATATACCTATTGCAAACTATATACTACAGTTACTAGTATTTTAACATTCTTTCATCAATGTAACAAATGTATTATACCAAAACTATGAATCAATAATGGAGGGGGGTGTGGTTAGGGGTATGGGAGGATCTGAGTTTCCTTTTTTTTTGTCTTTATTTCTTTTCTGGAGTAGTGAAAATGTTCTAAAAATTGAAAAAAAAATTGTGTTGATGGATGCACAGCTGTATGTTGGTGCTGTGGGAAATTGATTGTACACTTTGGATCTTTGGATAGTTGTATGGTATCTGAACAATCTTAACAAAAATATATGTATATAAAAAAAAAACAAAAAAAAACTTATAGTCAGTTTTATGGATAAAGCCACTATGGCTGCTTATCAATTTTCCCAAATAGAAAAGCAAAGAATTTTGGAGACCTTAAAGCAGGTCATGTGAACCCACTGCTAAAAAACAAGGTCTAGTTCAAATTGCTTCCACAGGAAACTAAGGAAATTAATTATATCTGCTTACTACAAATAACAGTAATACTAAGGAATTAAAACTGAACTTAAAGGGCTTTAAAGTGCAGTGAGGCTCCATCCTTTCTATCTATGTCATGAAAAAAAAAAGAAAAAAAGACAGATTTCCAAAGCTACACTTTTTATTTTTCCCCAAGACACAATGAAGCAAAATTCTAAAGGAACCCTACAAAATAATGCTAAATGTAGGAAGCTGTCATGGTCACTATTTGGGCATTAGATGGAATTTTGTTGCTAATAGAACAGAAAGTGAAACTACCAGTGTCTACTTGGTCCCAATCATGTTCAGGTATATTATCTTTCCAAAGCAATTCTGGGAAATTCTGGGCACTGCTTTTTGGTGATGAGGTATAACTCTCAGGTACTGGAACATAAACCTGACTCATTTTTGGGAAATTACATATTCATTTTATTAAATACTTTTCTTTTATGACTTCTTGATATACTCCACACTCATTTGAATACCCCATTGTAACAAGATTGCTGTTAATGGCATGAAACATTTCTTTGAGAGAGAATAAAATTGAGAGAAAAGATTGGCCTTGGTTAAAGCATTATGTAGGAATAGGGATGTAGTGCAAAAAATTGGAAATACTCTTTTTAACATGGCATTATAAGGGAAATGGATAACAGGCCTTCCTTTCTTATTAATGCCCTTCCATAGTGAAAAAACACATTAGTGGATGACATGACTGGAAAGTACAAATCATGAAACTTTTTCTAGTGATACTAAATTGTGTTAAAAGTACCTGTGACTACTCAGGAATCAGCTCTCAGTGAACAAAATTCTTTTTTATTTCATTGATTATATCATATTTAAACAAACCAATGACAACAGTGACATTTCTTACAAAGCCTCATTTTTAGATGACCTTATATTCAAATTAGGAATGAGAAGTAGAAAGAGGACTTACATCTTGATTTTTTATCCTACTTTAATGCAATCTTAACATGAATTTATTAATCATTCAACACATATATAGTGATCACCTTCTATGAGCAAAGTGCTGGACTGTGTGCTAAATTACCACTTCTTTCTATAGTCAATCAAAGCAGTGCATTGATCATACTCATAAGGGTTTTCTTTCAATGTTTTATTATGAAAAATTGCAAATGTGCCAAAATAGTCAGAAGAGTATAAAGAATTCCCATATATACAAAACCAAACTTCAATAAATAAGAACCCCTGGTGTCCTTTTTCTTACAACAAAATCAAGAGGATGGGGAAAATGAGGGACTGTGCAAAAAATCAGAGATGGGAGAAAGTATGATCAACACTATCCCATCATTGGCCCTGAACTCTACCATCTGGACCCCTCAACATCCCCAGGATTTAACAGGACTGTCAGTCAGAGAGGGGAACACCTCCCGTCAAAGATCTGGGTGGGATTAGACATCCACACCTTCACCAAGTCCCATGTAATTTTGAAGCAAATCCCATACTTTGTATGATTTTATCCATGAGTACTTCAGTAATATCTCTAAAATATAAGGAATGTTTATAATTATTTTTTTTTTACAAAACCACTTCACCATTATCACACCTAAAATTTTTTTTTGACAATTTCTTAATAATATCAAATAACCAGTTACATTCAGTGTTTAAATTTCCAATTCTCTCTTAAATGTCACAAAATCCAACTTAAAGGAATTTTTATATAATTTGTTTTTATGAATGAGACTCAGATAAAGTCCACACATTGCCACTGTTTAATATGACTCAACATCTTTTAAATCTATTGGTTCTATTTCATTGCTTCACCGACTCCCTTTCAGTTTATTTGTTGAAAAAACCAGACTATTTTTCCTGTAGAGCTTCCCACAGATTGGATTTTGCTGATCACATCCTGTAGTTTATTATAAAACAATAGAAACTTGATGAGAAACAGAGTCAAGTTTTTTGACAAGACTACTTTGTAGTTGGTGTTGTGCTCTTCCATCTGCAAGAGCACATAATGTCTACTTGTCTCACTCTTTCAGCATTAGCAGCCTTTGAGGACCAATACTTGGTTGCATTAAGTCACCAGAGATTGTGATAACTTCCTTCATTTACTAGGTGGAGTCCTATAGGGAGAAGCATTCTTTAATTTTCTATTTTATTTTACAGTGGTGTAGTTTATACAGGAAGAACAAGATAATGCTTACATTTTTTTTCTCTTAAATTATCTATTTTTAAAATGTCATGTTGGTTTATTAGCACTCTCTAATGATGAACAATTAGTTTTTATTTTCAGGAACTCATGGATTTAAACTTATTTGTCCTCTTCCAATCCGTTGCAGTTATATTCCTTAAGGTTGTTCAGATTCCATCTTCTTTGCTAGTGTGAACTAGATGGATCCTTGGGAACTTTTGATAAAATCCAAGTATTCTCTAACAGTTTCTGTACTCTTTTTAAGGACAAGATGCTTTAGACCCATATTGTACATTTGCTTCTCCAGACCTCAAATCACTTTCTTCTTTAAGAGTCCTGCTTCCTTTGAGTGGGGATCACATTTGGAGATCACATTCTGGGCCCAAACAGTGCTCATTGCGACTGATTTCCTCCATGTTTCCATGCTTTTGAGTGGAGTGAGGGAAACATTTCATATTTAGCATCCATTAATGTTCTTGCCTAAATAAATTTTACTGCGATGGTTGCAAAAAAGATATTTATCCATTTCCTGTACTCCCTTTACATTTATCAGGTGGAAATTGCTATTCTACCATTAAAAGAAGCCCTCCTTCTCCTCCTTTTATGTGTTTATTTATTTATGATCACTATCCACCCATGGATTCCTACTTTATTACTCAAAATGCCCGAGGTTTGTTTGGCCAATAGCTATCACTTATGACTGCTTACATTGTCCTTATAACATGTTCCAATCTATTTATTTTACTATTGCTTATGTATATTTATTTATTTGCTTGTTTGTTTAGCATTCCCTTACTTTCTGGACTAACAGAATTTTCAAGCTCATCTTATACCTACTCTGCACCAGCTTTGGAGTCAAGCCATTTTTATGAAACCAGAATAAATTTGACAGTATAATCTTATAAGTACATTATTAGAAAGTGAAATTGAGTTCAATTTCTGCTATGAATATAGATGCAAAAATCCAAAACAAAATATTAATAAATAGAATTCAGAAATACTACTGCTATGGACAATGATTGCAATGCAGCTACCTCTCTAAATATTTTTTCTCACCAACCAAAGAAAAATTTCCGGTTTTTATTCCTGAAAAATCAAAAGTGAAATTTAAATTTATGCAAAACCATGCCTGCAGCATAATTTGAAAACAAAGAATGCTGAAACCCTAAATAACTGTGAGAAAAATAGAAAAACCACCAAATCCCAGTACAGGATCTCTCTCTAGCTGAGTCACTACTCTCACCCAGGCACAGAGCTTTGTGGCTAGTAAAGGCAGACTGAGAAAAACCAGGGAAAACAAGAGGGAGAGTAGTCAGAGAAGCCCAATGACAATTTGGTACCAAAAATATTAAATCCATAGTATATCTGAAAATACTGCAAAAGTATCTGGTACATCAGGGCAAGATGATAGGGAAGGGTTTTTTAAGTGCATATGATTCAAAGAGGAAACACCATTTAAAGAGGCCAGTGAAATTTTAAAGGGAGGATGATGCTTAAAGGAAAAGAAAAGACTTAAAGGGGTACTTTCCAAAAACATAGCTCCCAGGGCAGAAAAAAAGGCAAAAAGGAAGGTAGACACATGGTTGGACAAATAGGATGTTCAAGAGGAAAAGATGAAAAGGAAAGCCATTTTAGGATCCTACAGGGCAAAATAGAACCACAAAATCAGAAGACTCAGGGTGCTTCCCTTACCAAAAAAAGTAAACAAAAACAGACCAGAAACCCACATTGTGTCACACTGACTGAAGGTGGAAGGTGTTTATAGACCGTGCTATTGGTGTCATATCTAATAACTATTTGATTAATCTCAGGTCATAAATATTTTGTCCAGTTGACTTCTAAGTTTTATAATGTATACATTTTGGGTTACATTTTGAATAAGGGATTGGGGTTTACATTGGGGTTCAGTTTATTTGATTTTGTTTTTTGCTTTTGATTTTTTTTTTCATATAGATTCCATCAAACAGCTGCTCCTTTCATTCCGTACAGATTTTATGGCTCCATCCAGTGAGAGAGACAGGGTGAAGTGTGATTATTTTACTTTATTCTGAACCAACCACCAGTATTGTTTTAATAGGGAAACTTATCAGCGACAAGGTAAAGATGCCCACTTTTTCTACTGTTGTTGTATTCGTGCTATTAGTCAATTCAATTAAACATGGTAACTTAATTAGAAGCATAAAAGTGGGTAAAGTTGCAAAATATAAAATTCATTTTCAAAAATCAATAGCATTCATATTCACAAATAAAAAACAGGACATATTGGTAGGAAAAATTCTTTTACAATAGCAGTAAAGAAAATTAAACACTCAGGAAGAAATGTAAAAAGAAATGTCTAAATCCTATATGAAAAATTTTTTGAACACTTCTGAAGGACACAAAAGTAGAATTGAACAAAGACAGACAACTCAACACTAAAAGAATGATGTATATTATTCTATTAATATATAAGGTCAATGCAATACCAATAAAAATGCCAACAAACCATTTTAAGGAGTGAGTCCAGTTGATCCTGAAATTCATATGGAAAAATAAATGTGAAAAAATAGCTAGACCATTTTGAAAAAGAAATCTTTGACAGAGTACTAGTTCTGCCTGGTGTTAAAACACTCTACAATGTGTCGAAAATTAAAACAGTGAGGTATAGTCTCACACAAACTAACAGATCAGTGGAATAGAATAGAAATTCTAGAAATGGATCCAAGCACATACAGAAATTTAGCATATGATGAAGGTGGCATCTTAAATCATTGGGGTAAAAGACTTTTAATAAATGATACTGGGTAGTTGTATGGATAAAATTGGATCCATATCTCACAGCATAGAAAAGAACCAACTGTAAATGAATTAGAGATCTTAAGGTGGGAAGTAAAACCAGATACTAGAAGAAATATGGATAAATTACTTTATAACCAACCCTGGTGTAGAGACAAGAGCCTTGCTGAAATATAAAGCTATGAGATAGAATGACATCACCCAGGGAGAGTGTGTAGACATTAAAGAAGTAGCCCTGGAGTGTTCCAGTGTAAAGATGGTGGGAAGGGAAGGAACCAGGAAATGGAAGTGAGAAAGAACATTCAGTTGATGTGCAAACTATGTACATCTTTGTTTTGTGTTCTTTTTCCATCATAATAAGAAATGGCTCAGAAATGAATCCTATAAAATCATGAACACATGAGAAAGTACTTGTATGACAAAACAACTGATTGAAAATCTTAATGTTCTGGCCAAGTAGTGCATTGTTACTTTTCATTTAAAGGAAAAATAACTGCCATTTCTGTTTGAATTAATGATTTAAAAATTCAATTGAAGTAAATTAATTTGTATAATATCTAAATCATGGTTCCTCCAATGAGAGATACAGACTCTTGACTTATTTTCTTCTTTACAAATTATTCTTCGAAGAATTAAGCTCCTTTTGGAAGCATCCCATACGGTAAAATTGTCAACTTCTTTCTGCTGTAGAGAAGCAAGAAAATGTAGCTTTTCAATGTAAATCTCTCCATAGAGAGTAAAAATTCCCAAGAGAACATGGCTTACTAAATTAAACATTTTAATTAAGAAATGGTCCTTTTCCAAAACCATTTGAAACAGATACTGAGTTAAGAATACAGACCCCCTGATTAAGTGTTTCATCTATGCAGCTTCTTACTTGGGGGCCTATTTTAAAATACAGTGAAAATAAATTGTTTGCTGTGTTTGATACACTATTTAGACTAAGGAGAATAGAGGAACATTTACTAGTTTTAATCATTTAGCTTGAGATGATTGATCAGCAGTGTTGCTGGAGTGCTAGTCATTTAAATATAAAAGCACTTTGAAGTTTCTAATTTTAGAAAGAAATAATTGAGTAAACAGCCAAGTTAATCATGGTGGCTGCCTTAGTGTCAAGACAGGCAATTGGTAATTTTGAAAAACAGTAGTATGAAGTAAAAAGAAATCCTATCAAGTTAATGTGATTTGTTTCCTGAAATGTTATTTAAATGGAAACTAATCTTGAGTCACTTTGACAAAGATTGAGTCTAGTAAATAAAAGAGAAGCTGACTTCCAAATTTGAAGACACTTGTCATTTGTACTTGTCTTTTCAGAAAGTAATTCATCAATTCAGATATCTATTTTCATATTCCTTATCAGTTAATATTAATAACCAAATTTTTGTATATTAAAAGGCTGTGATATTTTTTATACCTAGTGCTATCTAGTTATGTTAGACTGCAAAGATCAGTGAAGGTGTATATTTCATCTGTTGGTCAAAGAATTGGAGAAAGATTAGGAGAACTGAAATGAATGGTTTAGACATCTGTAAAATATTATAAAAAAGTTGTTGGTGAAACCAAAGTGTACAGTTTTCTTCACCTAAGAACTTTTGTAATTTTCACGAGTGATTGAGTTTCTGTAAATTTTGTCCATAGAGAAAAAAATCATTTCAAAATAGATAATATTCTCAATACTTCAGTAGTATTACCTCCATTTTATGCATAGTTTCCTTTTTATTTTAGAGTCTGTCTTGCCTCCATACTCTATTAATTTCTAAGAAGAAAGGAAAATGTTGAATGCATCAATGTTAAGAACCTTATTATATAACTATTTCTAATGGTAAAAGCTTTTTAAAAGAGGAGTTGGAAAGATGAATTCTTTCTGCTGTACAGAAGCAAGAAAATGTAGCTTTTCAATGTAAATGAAATGCAACAATTCAAGTTCAGGTTACAGAAATGACAGAATGTATAATGCTAAAAGCTTAGCTAAATTAAAATGCTGAAAGAATGCTCACATACTGAAATTGTTCATAACATAGGTTGTTTACTTTAATGAAAGTGGAGGTAAGATAAACTGGAGTAAACTGTAGAAGGGATAGTTTGAAAGATCCTAGAGAAGGAGATCCCAAAATGTTTTGAAACATGGACAATGCCAAATATTTTGCACACCTCACATAAAAAACTAGGTTCATTAACTAGGTTCATTAACAGAGAATTCAGTTACAGTAATGCATGACTAAATAACTTCAACATTGTTATATGAGTTTGTATTGAATTAGTCTAAATATACTTGGAAAATGGTAAAGGTATTCGATGTGAACTATACTGATTTTTTCTAAAAAAAAAAAAAAAAATCAGATGTATATAGAACCTTGAGGGCCTTTTTTAAAGACTTAGCTATACTTCAGCTCCTCTAACAATATCCCCTCCCAAGCCTCACCAAATATCCGCCTGCACAGGTTTATGATTCAGCTGCCCAGAACACTGGCTTTGAAGCAACAGACATGAATACAAGGCATGGTTATAAAGAGATGGTAAGTAAATTGCCATTATAAATTAATAGAATAGGTTGTTGACCTTTTAAAATACTGGGAGGCAGAACTAATAAAAGGAGTCCTTATATTATAAGAATATTGTTTTCCTAAAATGCATTCTTAAAATACTTTAGAACTTGAATATTATCTCCTCATGGAAATATCAGTGATTAGGTTGTCACAGAGGAATTTTAATTGTATACCTCCTAGACAGTTTATTTCTAAAATCAAACTTGAGAGGTCATAAACCCATTTACCACTGCTTGCAGGAAAAATGCTAATTATCTATTTTGGTACCTATGGAAAGAGTAGACTATAGAAGATTTGTATTTCTAGGTCTAGTTACATGTTTCCTTAACATTTGTATAAGAGGAGATAAGTTTAGATCATTTATTCCTTGGGGTTTTATACTGCATATGCTTGAGAGGCAGAGTGAGTGGTCATAAGTTCGTATCACAAACTATCTGTTTCAGTGTGCTCTTAATTGTTCTTTGTTACTGCAGCTGATGAAGTGTAAATAGCTTGATCAAACCTACACTGAAGAATGTCTACATTGAATGAAGTATGGGCCATGAGAAATGAAAGCCCCGAGTACTACACATATAAATCTTTAGGTTTTCCAAATATACACCATGTGATACTGGTGAAATCTTTCCATCATTGCATTTTAATTTTGATATGAAGGCATAGCCATGTAAGTAAAGACAGAGTTCATTGTCCATAGAATTTTACACTTGGCCTTTGTTCTGAATTTTTCAACAAGGGCTCTAATTAGTATCAATTTTCCTGACAGCTTTCATGATGTGGACACATTAATACTAGGAACTGGACTATGATCACCCACATAAACTACTGAACTGCTGTCAGAGAGCAGTGGCTTCAGATCATTTACAGAGGATTTAATGTAGTGAAGAAAATTAACCTCATCAAGAATTTAGCTTGTGTATGAAGTAAGGAATATATTTATAATCTCCTAGTACAAGAGACCTGGGAGGGATCATGCTTTAAGGGTTCTAACTGAATACTGAAAATCAAAACATGGGATTTTCCCTCATAATTCTACTGATTTTTGTGTGTGGACCCAGGCATGTCATTTTCCTGATTCTTCCTTAAATATCCCATCAGCAGCAAGGTAAATCACAACTATTTAAAATACTGTGTTATCCTCAGTGAAAACTCTCACCTGGAATATGAGACCTAATGATCCATTTTCCTCAAGAACTTATGACGAAACATTGTATTTTTAAATAAAAAATAGGGATTTCTGAATCTTCTACTAATATAAAAACTTAGAGATACACAAAATGGCTTTCAGTTCCTGTTTTGTGAGTGTTTTTTATTGTTCAATAATTTTTAGTAATGTATGTGAATATAATTTTAGTCAGAAAGGTGTCAGTTCTCAAGTTCAATTTATTTATCCTAGGAGACTACCCTAAACATAGCAAGGGGTAGGGAGATACATCTAAGCTGCAAATTGTTATAATTTCTAGAATTTCTAGTCCACTTATGCACGATACCAGCAGAAACATCTCTGCCTTTTCCTGCTCAAATTTGTCTCCAATGGAGATGCTGACATTATAGAAAGTGAGGCAATGTAGATTCAGAGAAATTGATTTATTGGCACTAGTACCATTTAAGCCAGTAGAATAAAAAACAACAACAAAAAACAGGTTCTCTCGGTTACCACTTTTGTTTATAACCTAAAACCTTTCTATACTCTCAAGTTTGGTCTGTTGCACAAACTCCTGCACTGATCTTCCCAGGAGGTGAAGCTGTCAAGATGATGTTTTATGGCTTCACTTCTGGTTACTCTTTACTTCACTACCTGGCATTTTTCTCATTATAGTTTTATTGCCATGAAAGGAGAGCCACACTATCCAGGTATTCAAGAGTCACTAAGCCAAGTATAGTGTTTGCCAAGACATTGCTGCCTCACTTGGCGAGGCTCAATGTTCTTGGTTCACCCCACTTGTTTGATTCAGCGTATGCAGAAGCATTTTAGTAACCTTTTTGTGTATCTTATGTCTAGGGATATCTTCTTGATCAAGGTGATCTCACTGACCAAACTTGCTAATCATAGAATTTTGTTTTTGACCAGGCAATATCCACCCTAAATGGCAGCCTACTACATTGATTACGTAGCCTATACATTTTAATGTAAAAGTAAACTCATTCTCATTAAACTTAAAAAGACCTTTGACCAAATGCAGTAATTGTTGTAATTCTTATGAATCAAAATTGTACTTAATACATTCATATTCTCCTAAATACATTACTCTTCTATTAAATAATGAAATCCAACATGAAAACAAAATTCCTTTCTTTATTCCATAGATTCCATTACAAGAAGAATAAATTATTACTTATTTTATCTTGACTAACAACATATCAGGTACATTTGAAAATTCATTGCTTCCCCCAAGACTCTTAGAAATTTAGAATTTTAAGTGGGGTGCAAAAAATAACCAGTTTCAGATTCCTTTCCCCAGCTCTGCTCAAGATATATCCTTTTAGTGAGTTTCCATTCTCTTAGTGATTTCTAAGAAGGGAAATAACCATATAGTTCCCCCAACTTACACAAAAATACAAAAAGAAAGTATCTCATTAATACTTTACATTTATAAGAATTATTCTGAAAATCGACCTTTGTTAACAAATATAAGGTCAAATCAGCAATTCTTTTCATGTATTTTTTATTTTGCTAGCCACATTAAACTAATTAACAAGGCTTGCTGGACAGAGATATTTTATACATTCAAAAGACATTTTGCATTTTAAATTTTCATTAAATGAAATAAAAATAAGTACATGGATATTACCACCGCCACAAGCCACTATTGATGAATTAGCCTGCATTTCCTATTGTTTACAAATATGGGAGGAAAACAATAGGAAAAACAGTGCATAGCTAAGTTTTTAACAGAGTTTGCTTAGTATTTTTAGAGTAGCTGATTCAAGACAATAGAAAATGGATCAATTACTACTCTGCATAGAGTCTCAGGGATACTGTTAAATTACCACCTTGTATTGGCAAAAGTAATTAGGACATGTTTATTTTGATGGTTATTGTCAATCTCTGATTAAGCATATAGTGGAAAAATATCAACAACTTTTCTCAGAAAGGTATCAACATCTTTTTAACCCTTTCTAACAGGGAGAATGAAATTTACTCATGCTGGCATACACTGTATTATTTTGTATAAGATGAAAACTGAGAACTGGAGCAGCTCTAAGGCAAACAGAGCATGCCTGGTGACCAGCTTTGCCTGTGCTCTTGTACCTCTGTCAGTGGGACTGTAATCACAAGTAGAACAAGACAGAAGTCTCAGGGCTTGGTAGAGATGGTTATAAAGAGTAATATAATTGGCCACCTGCACCCTTCTGGATAGAAAAAGGGATATTTTTGGAATCCTGCCATGCTTTATAAGGATTTGTTGTTTAAGGCATGACTGCAGTTATATTATAGATGTCAAACTTGAATTGTATATGTTGGAGGGTATCCTAGGAGTAGAAATAAGAGCCACCCTCAGCAGGGAGATGTCCTTGAACAGGGCTTGAGAGGCCTGCTTTTCATCTGAGCTCCTTCAGCTGCTGAAAAGTAAAAGGATTTGGTTCTTCCACAGAGTGACAAGCATAGCTGCAGGCAAAAATGTGAAAGGGGAGCAAAAGGAATTTTCTTCCCCTTTTCAATCTAAGGAGGCCCTTGTGGTGTACTGAGTTTATGGTGAGAATTGAATAATAACATGTATGAATAACAGAATTTGAGAACTCGTTTAAGGATAATACAAAGATAAAAATCATCACCTGAAAGTAACTTGGAAACATAATATAGATATTATTATTATTTGAACAAAATAAGTTTGGCAGAATTTACTTCCTATCTTTCTAATCTGCGAGCTCCTCAAACTGCAGATCGGAGGAAATAAACTTGTGATGTAGCTGCTCTGGGATTCCTTTACTGCTTCATACCAGTTAAATTTGAAGACTAGCAGTCTAGGACTTGTATGTATATCTAGACAGATAGATATGAGTTTTCTCATCTAGAAAGTTATAAAAAATAATACATACATTAATATATAAGGCATGCAATAATAATAAAAGCTGCAGGCACTCATGGGATGCCCACCACTGGGCATTTCACAAGTGCAAGCAGTTCACACATTTCAGTGCATTTACTCTTTCAACTACCCTTTCAGTTAGGCATCATCATCATTTTTTCCACACATGAGGAAACTGAATGTGATCTGCCCACAGTTATACAACTAGTAAGTGACTGAGCTAGCATTCAAACTGGATGAAATGTGTTCTAACCACTTTGCTCCCTGCTGTTCTGGGTGAATCCTGTATCTGGGGGCTCTTGTCTAGGCCTAATCTAAACTGTGTCCAAACCACCAAAAACTCTTTCCTGGTCTATAGAAAAAGCCATCTCTGACTTTCTATTTCTTCTTCCAACAGTCCATAACCCATAGAGTGAACAGAATGGTACTTTTTTAAATAGCGTTTAGTCATGTTATCTTTGCTAATGGTATCCCACATGGTCTTCTGTTCTTTTTTCCAGTCTCCACTTGCATTTCTCGCCCCCACCCCAAACTTTCCTACCTCTCACTCTCCGCTCTGGCCATATTGGCTTTGTTCCTGTTCTTCAAAAGGGTCAAGGTGACTTCTTCCTCTGCCTGGAATGTTCTCCAGATCTGGGTAAGTCCACCTCCTTGTCATTCCCTTCTTAGCTTCAATAGCACTTCCTCCAGGAAGCCTTCCTGCAGCCCTATATAAAATTCTCCCAAACCCAGACACTCTAATTATCACCTTGCTGTATTTTCTAAATAACACTCACCCCGCCCAACAGTTTCTTTTTTATTTATTCATTTTTTGAGCTGTCTAATTGATTTTTTGTTTTTTTAATTTTTATTGAGATTGTTCACATACCATACAATTATCCAAAGATCCAAAGTGCACAATCAGTTGCCCCTGGTACCCTCATACAGCTGTGCATCCACCACCACACTTAATTTTTGTTCAATTTTTAGGAACTTTTCATTACTCCAGACATTTAAATAAAGCAAAAGAAAGAAAAAAACAAGAAAAGGAAACTTGAATCCTCCCATATCCATAACCAACCCCCTCCATTGTTGACTCGTAATATTGGTATAGTACATTTGTTACTGTTTATGAAAGAACATTGAAATACTACTAACTGTAGTATATAGCTTGCAATAGGTACATATTTTTTCCCTATATGCTCCTCTATTGTTAACTTCTAGTTGTATTGTCATACATTTGTTCTGGTTCATGGAAGAGATTTCTAATATTTGTACAGTTAATCATGGACATTGCCCACCATAGGATTCAGTTTTATACATTCCCATCTTTTGACCTCCAACTTTCCTTCTGGTGACATATATGACTCTGAGCCTCCCTTTTCTACCTCATTCATGCACCATTCAGCACCGTTAGTTATTCTCACATCTTGCTACTGACACCTCTGTTCATTTCCAAACATTTAAGCTCATCCTAGTTGAACATTCTGCTCATACTAAGCAACCACTCCCCATTCTTAAGCCTCATCCTATATCTTGGTACCTTACATTTCATGTCTATGAGTTTACATATTATAATTAGTTCCTATCAGTGAGACCCTGCAATATTTGTCTTATGTGTCTGGCTTATTTCACTCAGTATATTGCCCTCAAGCTTTCATCATCAACCCCTTTTTTTTTTAAGATGGTTTTCTTCACACACCATATATTCCATCCTAAGTAAACAATCAATGGTTCTCTGCATGGTCACATATTTATGTGTTCACCACCCCTACCACTATCTATATAAGGGCATCTCCATTTCTTCCACAAGGCAGGAGGGAGAGTCAAAGAAGGTAGAGAGGGAAAAGAAAAAGAAAAAAGAAAGAGAAAAAAAAAATGACCGCTAGGAAGCAGCAAAAGGAAAGTTAACCTTAAATTAAAGTAGAATAGTTAGATGACACCACCAATGTCAAGTGTCTCACACCCCTCCCCTATACTCCCCTCTTATCTGCAGTTGCCTTGGTATATTGCCTTTGTTACATTAAAGGAAGCATAATACAATGATTCTGTTAATTACAGTCTCTAGTTTATGCTGATTGCATCCTTCCCCCAATGCCTCCCCATTTTTAACAACTTGCAAGGTTGACATTCATTTGTTCTCCCTCATGAAAGAACATATTTGTACATTTTATCACAATTGTTGAACACTCTAGATTTCACCAAATTACACAGTCCCAGTCTTTATCTTTCCTCCTTTCTTCTGGTGTTTCACATGCTCCCAACCTTCCTCTCTCAAACATATTCATAGTTATCTTTGTTCAGTGTACTTACATTGCTGTGCTACCATCTCCCAAAATTGTGTTCTACACCTCTCATTCCTGTTTTCTCCTGTAACTCTGTAGTGCTCCCTTTAGTATTTCCTGTAGGGCGGGTGTCTTGTTCACAAAGTCTCTCATTGTCTGTTTGTCAGAAAATATTTTGAGCTCTCCCTCATATTTGAAGGACAGTTTTGCTGGATATAGAATTCTTGGTGGGTGGTTTTTCTCTTTCAGTATCTTAAATATATCACCCCAATTCCTTCTTGCCTCCATGATTTCTGTTGAGAGATTTGCACATAGTCTTATTAAGCTTCCTTTGTATGTGATAGATCACTTTTTCCTTGCTGCTTTCAGGATTCTCTCTTTGTCTTTGATTTTTGATAATCTGATTATTAAGTATTCTGTTTGTAGTACACTGTGTTTCTTGGATCTGTAATTTTATGTCTTTCATAAGAGATAGGAAATTTTCATTGATTATTTCCTCTATTATTGCTTCTGCCCCTTTTCCCTTCTTTTCTCCTTCTGGGACACCAATGATACGTACACTCTTGTATTTTGTTTCATCCTTAACTTCCCGGAGATGTTGCTTATATTTTTTCATTCTTTTCTCCATTTGCTCCTTTGCATGTAGGCTTTCAGATGTTTTGTTCTCCAGTTCCTGAGTGTTTTCTTCTGCTTCTTGAGATCTGCTGTTGTATGTTTCCATTGTGTTTTTCGTGTCTTGTGTTGTGCCTTTCATTTCCATAGATTCTGCTAGTTGTTTTTTTGAACTATTTCTGCCTTATATATGTGTTTTCTTTATAGCCTTTATCTCTTTTGCCATTTCTTCTCTAAACTTTTTTAATTGATTTAGCATTAGTTGTTTAAATTCCTGCATCTCAGTTGAAGTGTAAGTTTGTCCCTTTGACTGGGCCACAACTTCGTTTTTCTTAGTGTAGGTTATAGCTTTCTGTTGTCTAGCCATCTGACCTCCTAGGACACCCTAATCAGGTTTTTCCAGAGGAGAACTAGCTTAGGTCACAGAAGGAGGAAATATTTGGTATCCGGGTTCCCTGATGGTTTTTCTTAGAGGATTGACACACCCTGTGCTTTTCTGCCCAGCAGGTGTGCCTGACAGCCTGTCACGGGCTGGTGTAAGGAGGTGTGGCCTGCGGCTCTCCTCACCCAGGCTCTGGAGTCTGGTTCTGAATGTATGGCAGGTAGAAGAGCTGGGCCCCTCCCTTTCTTCTTGTGAAGTATGCCCCCTCCAGAGAGGTTATTTGCATGTAAATAGATTATTTGTTTCTCTGACTCTGCTGGTCAGAGTGCTGCAATTTGAAAATAGCTGAGGCTTTCTCTACTGCAAAGAGCTGTTAGCTGAAAACAGCTGAGGCTTTCTCCACTGAGCCACCCAGGTTGACAGAGAGAGAAAGGGACATAAAGCTCCCAGATTCACCCTTTGGCCAGAGATAGCACCTGATCCTCTGGGCTCCCCATCCTGAAACAGATGTGTCCCCTAACTCTCTCAAGGTCAGTCATCACCAAAAGCCTCTGTCTGCCTGTTGGGGATTCGCTGTCTGTATTGAGTAGTTAACATTAAAACCCCAGCTGGATCTGGGCTGAGGTACACTCGCTTGTTCAGAGAGTTCTGCTCTCCAGTGCCACAAGGCTTCCATGAGGGAGGGGCTCTCAGCTCTTGGCTAGTTTTTACTTACAGATTTTATGCTGTGATTTCAGGCATTCCTCCCAATTCAGGTTGGTGTGTGATGAGTGGACAGTCATGTCTGTCTCCCTGAAGTTATTCCAAGTTATTTACTAGTTTTTCTGTCATTTATGAATTGTTTCAGGGGGACTAACTGTCTTCCACTCCTCTCTATGCTGCCATCTTAGCTCCTCCTCTATTCATTTTTTTGTTGTCTGACATCCTATAAACTCAACACAAGAGCTCCAGGGGGGGAAAGACCTTGCTTATCTTTTGAACATAGGCTATCACAGAGTGAATCATTAATTGATAAGGCAGAGATTTTACCATATACATATCAGGTATTTGCTAGAACAATTAGGCTCTAATCGAGATTTCTTATTTTTGAATAAAGTCACAAAATTGAAGTTGTTAAATGAGCAGAATAATAGGATAATTTCATTAAACTATGGTAAATATGTGATTTTTCCATAAGTCTTTTGAAATAGGGTATGACATTTCAACATATTTCACACGTCTGTAAATTATTCCTCACTGTTTTAACCAAACATAAACCTTTAACTATCAAATTTACATATATATATTGTAGAATTATCTCCAAAAATTATTTTTCCTATTCAAAAAAATTGATGATGTGCTATTTATCACATTAAAGTGTATAATAAAATACATTTTTAAAAGCAGAGAACAGAGGACAACATTGTGCACATTTATATTCAACTGGATAAATTTAATCAATGTAGCCAGATGCAGTTTTAACGTTTGCTTGATTTATTTCCATGTCAATCTGTGCTTATCCATGTCTGTTTTCGGCCCAGTGAAATGGTATTAAAGATAAATTAATGGAAGTGTCTTTAAACCCTTGTCCTCTTTCACTTCATCTGATTGCAATAGATTTCCCTGTCTCTAGAATTCCAGTCTACCCCCAACACACATCTCATTCCTTGCATATAATCGAATTTCCTCAGTGATTTCAATGATACAGAGCTGATCATATCTGTCCCCTTAGTAATATAAATCAATTATTCCCTGTTATTGCAAGGACGGATTTCTTATTATGATACAAAGTCTCTTCACGATTTGAACCTCTCTCCCTCATCCCTTACCTTAAGCCGTATCATTCTAGTCAACTTCCTTTCCCTTGTCTTTATGTATCTTTACATATTATTTATTCTGCCTGAGACACCCTACGGCTTCTCACCTCTCCCCATATTTCTATGGCTGATTCCTGGTCACTGTTGAAGCCTCAATTTGCTATCTTTTCTTTTGGGCAGGCTTCTCTTAATCCTATCAATGACTCCCGCCAATAGCCTTGGCAGTCCTCTAAAACAGCATGCATTGCATTGTTTTACAATTGTCAATTTATTTGTTTACCTGCATCACTGGTCTTTGAAATTCTTAAACTAAAGGTAGTTTGACTAATTTTTTGTCTCTCTAGTACAGGACTTGAAACTTGGTAGATGTTCAACAATAAATAACTTAGCAATTGTGGCAAAAAATAAGCAAATGAATTTGAAACATGTCAGTTTTTTGTTTGTTTGTTTCCCAGTTTGAGAGCTGATTCTCTTACTGGTCCTTAAACTCCATGAGATAGATACCACGTTTGTCTTGTTCACTGTGTTGAAAGGACCTAGCATAGTTCTGGCACACAATGAAGTTTAATAAATATGTATTAAATGAATGAAGAAACTAGGCAATACACAGATATGGTTATGCATTTCAAGTGCCTCAATGTGGAAAGTCTATCCATTAGGATAGCAAAGTAGCTAAAAATGTAAGCTCTAGACTTAACAGCTAATTATTTGATGCTCCTAAAACTCACCTGCTTTATCTAAAAATAGTACCTTCCTCATAACATGTTTTGAAGATTAAAGAGGATCTTCTACATAATGCTTTCAACACATGGTCTGACACCTAGTAAATGGTCAATTAATGTTAGGTGTCTTGTTATTTTGCTAATCCTCTTCCTCCTCCTTCTATCTGCACTGCTAGATGAGAGAAAGTCAGAAACTTAAATGGCAAGTGTATAGAAGATACAATGGGTTTTAAGTATATCATGTTAAATGACACCTTTTTCTTAACTTTTCACAACCATTAAAGCATAGCCCCAAACTTTGAGCACAAGTAAAACCTTCACCAAGCCAGAAATAGCTGCCCCCACTATATTTCCTAAGAAAACAAATTACATATTGGCAGTAGTATGTTTGTAGTACATCTTTACAAATTGAATAGCACTAATTTCAGCCAAATGTGTGCTTTAATAGAAAATAAATAGGAAATAATCAGAGACAGAGGTAAATATTGAGAATATGAATGCATACGCCTATATAAGTATAAATTGTCAGGCCACCCACATATCAGCAATGTAATCCAAGAATTCTCAAGTAATATGTTTGTTGCCTCCAGTCCCAAATTCATGGCATTAATTTCCTAATTAAACATGCTTGTTCTCACTGCATCTTGTGTTACTACAATCTGATTTGGCACTGAACTAGCTCAAGTTGTTTTATGTTTTCAATCTTTTGACTCATTGATATGCATTATATACAACATGCTCTTTTTCTTTCCAACACATCCAGATAGAAAAGCCTTCATTTGTATTCCATACAGTCTGGATAGCAATCTGGATTTTCTGTCAACTTTCCATGTTGATATGTTCAGGAGAATCATTTTCCAGAATGGCAGAGATATTTATAGGCTTGACTGGCAAGACGAGCTGATGTAACTTTGCCAGTGTTCTAACAATTGCTTGGAATATTTACAAATGAGTCATCTCAAAAGCAGCCCACCATCACAGACACTGATTGCTCATTGTGCTCACACACTGATGATAATAAATAGCCCTTAAGCAAAGAAAGGTAAACACAAACTTTGCTGTACTCACGTAGATTGCACTACTGGGGATTTTAAGGCACCCAAACTTGACTTGCTGCCATGGCTTTTTATTATCTCTTCTTCCAAAAAAGCCAAAGAAAATACTAAATGATCATTTATGTTAAAAAAAAAAAGTAAATTCTAAATATAATGGTAACATGAAGAAAAGTACCGGGGACTAATTCTTCCAGTTTCCTACCATGAATGATATGAATTCCCTAGGCTGGGAAAAAATAACTGCAGGATCAAGAACAGGTTAAACCTGTCATATCAAGCTATAACTTAAAGCTTCTAAATTAAAGATGATAAAGTTCTATGACTTAGAAGGTAGGTGTGTGGTGGGGATGGGGTGGAGGAGGATGACTGAGCCCATCAACATAAGTATCTTTTTAACCCTGTATATGGAAGTTGATTCTAATAGGAATTGCTGTATCAAAGACCAAGCTAGAGCTTTCCATCCACCACTTTTTCTTCTCCTATGGTATTTTCTTTCTCCTCATTTCACCCAAGTCCTTCGCTCTCTACCAGGGCCTTTAAATGATGACTCTATTAAAAGAATGATTCTTGTTTTATTAGTCTATTTTCAATGATTTTTTGGAGAAGAAATTTTCCTTGGTGTTTTTTGTACTATCAGGGGAGTCTAAGAAACAATGGTAGTGAAAAATACCACTTTTGCTTCTGAATAAGATATGAGAGAACAGTATTTTTACAACATAAGGGAAAAATGTTAGAAGTGTATGAAATGCCAAGATTAATATAACCTACATTATGGTAAAATAAATATACTTGACACAGCAGAAAATAAAATAGGTAAGGAAGGGATAGACTTCATAAACATTCCCAGAAAAGAAAGAAAAAGTTTAGAGATGAGATTTATGGGAAAGGAGATAAAATATAGAACAAATATTCAGTTTTAAAACTTAGAATATTTTATGTATCTAAAAGAGAGAATTAAACAAACGAAGTGACTAAACACATATTAGAACAAAGCTTTCCTTGTCTAAAAAAAAAGGCCCATACCTGACAGCAACACATAATGCTACAAGTAAATTTTATAACAAGATCCATGCCTATATACATATTTAACTTTTGAAAACAAATAAACAATTCAATAAACCTTCAAGCATGCAAGGAGAAATGAACAAACAAGCAATGGTACCAAACAAAACAGCTTTCTTCTAAAAGAATGAAAGTCAAACTTGCTGAAGATTGTTGTCTGACATTAAATGCCAGAAGAAAATGGAGTAACCTCTAATATTTATAAAGCTTGGGGTGGTATGTAAGTCATGATGCAGTTCATGTGTGAAGGCAGCTGACAAAAAAGGTATTTTCAGATAGACAAGTCTTCGGAAAACTAGTCAAGAAGCTTTTCTGAAAAAATATTTGAATCCTTGTACACTACTAGAATCCTAAGAGATAAATCAAAATAAGATACTTAAAATAAGACTAAGAAAAAAAACAGGCATAACGAATGAAAACATATAAAGTATAGAATTAAGAAGTAGGGTTACAAGCTCAGAGGAAATCTGTTCTTTAAAATGTGTATGTGTGTGTAACTGTGTGTCTGCTAAAACCTCTGTAGTCTCTTTCTACCATAATCTAGCCTGAAGTTGTTCTCTCCTTCATTTTGCCTGTTAATTTGCTGTTACCAGCTTCCTGTGTGCCACAAATTTGTTGAAAACCCTAGTCCACTAGTGTTAAACCCTCTCATTCTCATTACAACGGTTTTATTTTGTCTTCAGTTTGTTCACTTTTATTCCAGAGAGATCTTGAGATGGATAGGAAGCAATCCCATTTGTCAATTTGCCAGCTATTAAAAATATATTAAGGCCATTACTCCTAATACACTAAAGCAACACTCTTTCTTCTTATGTCCGTACTTACAGTTCAGTGCAGCCAAAGAAAACAATATGCTTTCAAAGGACTGAAGTTTTGAATAGAAATCTAAAATTATTATAAGGATAACCTATCACTGAATAATCTGCTTAACTTCTTTTTATTTGTTCAACTCATCAACTATTATCGGCACAATTTGAGTAATTATTAGAGCTTGCTATCTAGTTATGCATGTCATGTTGATAGAAATCATTTTTAAAATATTTTAGTTATACTAAAATATTTCAAATAAAATATTTGCTCTATTTAAAATGAGCAAATTAATTGAAAATGAATGTAAATGGTTATTTCATCTTTTGAAATCCTGTTTGTATTACAGTTGATTAACTCTACTACATGTAACTTAGCAAGTTTCAGAATATTTGGAAACTCAAATAGGGTATTTAACAGTAAAGAGCATGGTGTGGGAATCAGAATTCTTGGGGTTCAGTGATGGCTTTGCCACTCTCTGGGTTGCTTGGGCAGATATGTTCGCTTTCCTATGCTACAGTTTTTTCATTTATAAAATGAAGAATCAAAAGTAACTGATCTGTTGGGACCCTTTCCAGTGTACATTTCCCCCAAAGTTTGAGGAAGTATTCTCACAAATGCAACATGTTTTTTGAATTGGATTTTGACAAAATGAGATTGCTTTATATTTATATGCTGACAGAAAAGCAAGGGCACTTATAAGGGGCATTAGACAAAGAATGAGAAATGAGAAAGAATTCTGAAACTTCGTAGCATAGATCACAGTATAAGCTATATGAGAACCCATTTTTTAGGCTGCTAACATGCTTAGAATTATTATTATTTAATCAACATTGGACAAGTTTTATGAGTATTTGTGTTCATGTAAAATAACTTTGGCAAGTAAAGTCACCTAGGGAAGCATAGTCTAAATTTAAAATTGAAACCATAGGAAAGAGACAATAAGATATTAACAAGTAAACAATGAAATGGACTGCCTAAAATGGACTGCCTGTGGAATTGATTAATGAAGGCAGGAGGTATAACAAAGAGAAAGAAGATCTTATTATGTTTTCATTTTCTTATTTAATTCTACTTTAATAATTATGTATGTATTTCCAGAATTTCACTGGAAATAGATTTCAAAATAAAAAGTGTTATACACATGGAAGTCATAATCTGAAGATGGTTTCAACAGGATAATGTCTTGAATCTTTGCATCAGTGTTTAGGAGGAAAATTTTCCTCTACCCTAGGTTGGGCATCCAGGTCTAAGCCACACAATGAGAGAAACTTCTTCTTGCCGGGACTTAAGTCCTAGTGTGTTTATACTTCATTCCTGGATCCAAGAATATGAAGTCTCCAAGAAATAAAGATTGACATTTCATAGTTACTCATGATGATGTTACTACACCATTAGGTAGGACAGTTCCTTTTCTTCTGGGAAAACCATGTTTGGGTCTTTAGGGAATACACATTTAATTTTGGGAAGTCTGGTCTGTAGAAGTGAAGCTGTAGGTTATGGTTAAAAGTTATAAATTAGAAATGGAATTGTATCAGTTTAGAGTGTGTTGCTTAAGAAAAGAAAATAGATCCCCCCCCTCCTTGATAAAAGTATGAAGATTTCCTAGAAATCTTTGTGCTTAGAAAAAAAAAAAAAAGAAAAAAAGAAAAAGATTTCTTCCTCTGATGGAATTGTAGGAGGTTGAGTTACTACCGTGATATAAGAACCAACGGCCAGCAGCCTCAGGGAACCCTTTCCAGAGGTGTGCTATTTTTGGACGTTGGGTGACAAATTTGGGTAGAGACACATTTTCTATTTGCAAGAAACTGCTCACCACCTTGACATCCGTGCTAGTGGTGGTCTTAGGAGAATTGAGAGCCTTTCCCGTTAGCACACAAGTAGGCATTTGCACAGAGGACATTGGAGAGAACATCAGGAACCTGATACTGGAAGAGGAGGCCCAGTCATAAGAATTTAAGTGTATTTGTTACTGAGATCAAAAGTTGAGGATTCTCAGTAATAACTGGAAGTCCTTAGAAAGGCACCTGAGTCTATGTATTGCTTTAGTAACATTTTCTAATTTGGGTATAAATGTAAATGGGACCTAAGTGTACAGTCTTCGAACATACCAGTTACACACAGTATTCTTGAACTTGGGTGACTGATTGCACTCCCATCATCACCCCAAATGCTCATAGCCTCCTTCCCTATCTCTGTCAATAACCGTAATCCAAAATGCACCCAGGGATCCATCCATGTTGTAACAAAGATTGAGCAGTCTCCACTTCCAGATTATTTTAACGGTTAGCCAAGTGAGGACACAGATTACCTTTGGTTTACAAAATGAGAAGAGGAAAGGAGTGTATGTCCTTTTACTTGTTTGGAGATAGAAGCAAATATTTGAGGACATTATTTTCATTGAGAGGTTTCTCTCAATGTGGCAAATTAATTCAAAATGCTTCCTCATTAGGAATAAAGCAATTAAAAATAACTATAACTGAACCACTGTTTATAGATGCCTAATTACAGAATCTCTTCAGGACAATGGACATGTCAGCTCATTAGAACACAGTTTTTATTATTTGAGGCAGACTACAACCAATATAAAAGGCACCATCTTAAAGTTAGCCATTTGTCATGTTAGGACATATGACTACATGACCAAAATGACATATGACTAAAATATTCCTTCCAAGTCCTTAAATATATGTTGGTACTAATTCTAGGTGAGGTTTATTTCTTGCAGGAATAATGTGAAGGAGAAGAAGGAAAAGTAATTCTATGTTTGCCAACATGTTTACTAGGATGATTAAAAATTCATACTTTAAGAAGAAGAAAATTCTCCTATGCTTTTACCTTACAAAGACCATCAGATGTCTTTTACCTTAATCTGTATAATTCAAAGCTTTTCTAGTACTGAGTAATATTTCAATTATATAGTTTTTTTTTTTCTTTCCTCACAAATTTGTAAATATCTATATTACTGATGCATGGTGGGGTTGAATCATATTGGGACCCTTTATTCACATTGCTTTCCACCTGGAATATACATGGCATATACTTCTCTGAGATTCTATAAGGCCCCATGAGTCATCCTGGCCCTTGTTTCACCCTGGCAGAACCGCTGAAAGGAATTTTAACTGTATAGTATCCAATTACCAATGCCAACAAATGCTTTAATATTTTTTCTTATCATAACTTTTAGTTTCCTGTTTCAGTGAGTCATCCTATCTCTCTCTGCTTTTATGTTTGCTTGACTATCATTGTTTTCTGAGTGGAAATAATTTCAAAATAGTATCCCTTCTTTCAAATTGTTAAAGTACAGGAGTAGCCCTGAGACCACAGGTGACAACAGTCACAAAAATTTTTAAAAAATGGTTTAACAAAATGACTTCAGAACGTCTTTGGAAATTGCTGGCCATCAGGCAATCTGGTTTTTAGCCCCCAACTTACCAAAATAGTTGAGGGACTTTCATCGCCTCCCTCCCCCATTCTGCACCTTAGTTTTCTCTAACATAATGTAAGATTTGACATATGCTTTATAAAGTCTCTTCCAGTTTTGTCTTTGATGACTTGATTTTAAGAATTCAGTCTCTTTCAGCCGTCAAAGAAATTGCACTTTCCTTTCGTAATCATTAAAGTGATTTGTACTCTTACTCTCTTCTTCCATTAGCTACATTTGAAGAGTAGATAAGAGCAGAAGTCTGCACTCCTTCCTATTCAAAAGGAGCTCTGTGTGCTCCGTGAAGAGAGCAGTAGGATTTTGTTTTCTTGGAGAGTATTTCCTTTGTCATCTATAAATACTAATGGGATGAGTGATTCATAACAGGATGCTCAAAGTGTCTTATGAGGTATTCCAGAATATCATGTGAGAATATCATGTGGGACTTTTTCTGTTGTCCTAGAATTGATGCCATTGCCCAAACCTGAGGATATACTTGCTAGCTACCCCAAAATCTAAGGTGAGAACACCACCAGCAGGTGAGATAAGCCACTTTTCCTCAGAGTAAACTGAGAGGCCTAACAACTCAGTCATTTTGCTCCTGCCTCACCACCCTGTGTCCCCTCCCCTGCTCAAGCTAACATAAGACAGCCAAAATGATCAATCCCTTAGGGAGTGCTGTCTCCATGGGTGACAGGTGTCAAGCCAAGTGACTACGTAAAAAATCACTTGCAAAGATTAAGGGTATTGGCAAAAAGCCACACTGGCATCTTGATCTCCAGCTTGATATTTGTTGAGTGTTAGAAATGCTGACCCACCCTGGACTCCAGATAAAAACAGAGAGTGATGAAGTTGTTTCTGAAAGTTTTCTGGGAACTTATTAGTATAATTTTTTTGTTGTTGTTGTTGTTGTTGTTTGTTTTCATAAGTCTTTACTTTTTCTTCCCTATTGTGAAGAAGAAAATGGAGGTGACTATTTAGACTCAAGGATGGTGCCCGCTTCTGATGTGGACATTTATTGAAAAGGAATGAGTGCTGAAAAAGCTTGTGCCATAGTAATCGAAGAAGTAGTTTTGGTATGTCTGGGAAGAAAATAGTGGGTCATCCACCTGCCTCTTGGTAGGGGTAAACTTCAGCTGTACTTATGGCTCCACATAGAGGTGAAGGGACCATAGGTAGCTACAGAGTCAAGCAAAGGCATACCCAGCTTGGTGGTATATATACCATGGGCATAGCCATGTGGAGACCAGCAGACAGGCAAAGGACTAAATATCAATCAGAACAAAATAAAACCAGAGTGAGACCTTTACTGACATCTCATAAGAGGTTGTATCACCGTAGGCCCTTTCCCGGCTCCTTGTGCCTCTCACTAGAGCAACTCATGAGTAGAAAACAAAGAGGGAGGAAGTGTTCTAAAGCCAACTGTACCCCTTCCATTTTAGGGAGCCTCAACTAGGGGTGTAGCCTGCCCTTGCATTGGGTGAAAGACCCAACTTTGTATTGAGTTGAGAATGAAATTTTTAAAATGAAAACAAACAAACAAACAAACAAAAGAAACCCAAAACCAAACAAATCTCAACTACTGACATAAGATTGTTCTAGTAACCCAAGGTGACATAAATCCTGGAATCAAGCCAAGACATCTTGAAGCCTTCCCAGCGTGAAAGAAGGATTCATTAGAATATAGTTGGAGGAGGCGGGGCAAGATGGCAGACTGGTGAGCTGTATGTTTTAGTTACTCCTCCAGGAAAGTAGGTAGAAAGCCAGGAACTGCGTGGACTGGACACCACAGAGCAATCTGTCTTTGGGCATACTTCATACAACACTCATGAAAATGCAGAAATGCTGAGATCAGTGAAATCTGTAAGTTTTTGCGGCCAGGGGACCCGCGCCCCTCCCTGCCAGGCTCAGTCCCGTGGGAGGAGGGGCTGTCAGCTCCGGGAAGGAGAAGGGAGAACTGCAGTGGCAGCCCTTATCGGAAACTCATTCTACTGATCCAAACTCCAACCATAGATAGACTGAGACCAGACACCAGAGAATCTGAGAGCAGCTAGCCCAGCAGAGAGGAGACAGGCATAGAAAAAAAAAAACAACACGAAAAACTCCAAAATAAAAGCAGAGGAATTTTGGAGTTCTGGTGAACACAGAAAGGGGAAGGGCGGAGCTCAGGCCTTCAGGAGCATATGCAAATCCCGAAGAAAAGCTGATCTCTCTGCCCTGTGGACCTTTCCTTAATGGCCCGGGTTGCTTTCTCTATTAGCATTTCAATAACCCATTAGATCTCTGAGGAGGGCCCTTTTTTTTTTTTTTTTTTTAATCCTTTTTTCTTTTTCTAAAACAATTACTCTAAGAAGTCCAATACAGAAAGCTTCAAAGACTTTCAATTTGGGCACGTCAAGTCAAGAGCAGAACTAAGAGAGCTCTGAGACAAAAGGCAATAATCCAGTGGCTGAGAAAATTCACTAAACACCACAACTTCCCAAGAAAAGTGGGGTGTCCGCTCACAGCCACCATCCTGGTGGACAGGAAACACTCCTGCCCATCACCAGCCCCATAGCCCAGAGCTGCCCCAGACAACCCAGTGTGACGGAAGTGCTTCAAATAACAGGCACACACCACAAAACTGGGCATGGACATTAGCCTTCCCTGCAACCTCAGCTGATTGTCCCAGAGTTGGGAAGGTGGAGCAGTGTGAATTAACAAAGCCCCACTCAGCCATCATTTGAGCAGACTGGGAGCCACCCTACACAGCCCAGCAGCCCAGAACTGCCCTGGGGGGACGGCACTCACCTGTGACATAGCACAGTCATCCCTCAACAGAGGACCCGGGGTGCACAGCCTGGAAGAGGAGCCCACTTGCAAGTCTCAGGAGCCATACGCCAATACCAAGGAATTGTGGGTCAGTGGCAGAGACAAACTGTGGCAGGACTGAACTGAAGGATTAGACTATTGCAGCAGCTTTAAAACTCACCAGGGAGATTTGATTGTTAGGGCCACCCCCCCTCCCCGACTGCCCAGAAACACGCCCCACATACGCAAGCTTGGTACACCAATTGGGCCCCACAAGACTCACTCCCCCACTCACCAAAAAGGCTAAGCAGGGGAGAACTGGCTTGTGGAGAACAGGTGGCTCGTGGACGCCACCTGCTGGTTAGTTAGAGAAAGTGTACTCCACGAAGCTGTAGATCTGATAAATTAGAGATAAGGACTTCAATAGGTCTACAAACCCTAAAAGAACCCTATCAAGTTCAGCAAATGCCACGAGGCCAAAAACAACAGAAAATTATAAAGCATATGAAAAAACCAGACGATATGGATAACCCAAGCCCAAGCACCCAAATCAAAAGACCAGAAGAGACACAGCACCTAGAGCAGCTACTCAAAGAACTAAAGATGAACAATGAGACCATAGTACAGGATATAAAGGAAATCAAGAAGACTCTAGAAGAGCATAAAGAAGACATTGCAAGACTAAATAAAAAAATGGATGATCTTATGGAAATTAAAGAAACTGTTGACCAAATTAAAAAGACTCTGGACACTCATAGTACAAGACTAGAGGAAGTTGAACAACGAATCAGTGAACTGGAAGATGACAGAATGGAAAATGAAAGCATAAAAGAAAGAATGGGGAAAAAAATTGAAAAAATTGAAATGGACCTCACAGATATGATAGATAATATGAAACATCCAAATATAAGACTCATTGGTGTCCCAGAAGGGGAAGAAAAGGGTAAAGGTCTAGGAAGAGTATTCAAAGAAATTGTTGGGGAAAACTTCCCAAATCTTCTAAACAACATAAATACACAAATCATAAATGCTCAGCGAACTCCAAATAGAATAAATCCAAATAAACCCACTCCGAGACATATACTGATCACACTGTCAAACATAGAAGAGAAGGAGCAAGTTCTGAAAGCAGCAAGAGAAAAGCAATTCACCACATACAAAGGAAACAGCATAAGACTAAGTAGTGACTACTCAGCAGCCACCATGGAGGCAAGAAGGCAGTGGCACGATATATTTAAAATTCTGAGTGAGAAAAATTTCCAGCCAAGAATACTTTATCCAGCAAAGCTCTCCTTCAAATTTGAGGGAGAGCTTAAATTTTTCACAGACAAACAAATGCTGAGAGAATTTGCTAACAAGAGACCTGCCCTACTGGAGATACTAAAGGGAGCCCTACAGACAGAGAAACAAAGACAGGACAGAGAGACTTGGAGAAAGGTTCAGTACTAAAGAGATTCGGTATGGGTACAATAAAGGATATTAATAGAGAGAGGGAAAAATATGGCAAACATAAACCAAAGGATAAGATGGCCGATTCAAGAAATGCCTTCACGGTTATAACATTGAATGTAAATGGATTAAACTCCCCAATTAAAAGATATAGATTCGCAGAATGGATCAAAAAAAATGAACCATCAATATGTTGCATACAAGAAACTCATCTTAGACACAGGGACATAAAGAAACTGAAAGTGAAAGGATGGAAAAAAATATTTCATGCCAGCTACAGCCAAAAGAAAGCAGGTGTAGCAATATTAATCTCAGATAAAATAGACTTCAAATGCAGGGATGTTTTGAGAGACAAAGAAGGCCACTACATACTAATAAAAGGGGCAATTCAGCAAGAAGAAATAACAATCGTAAATGTCTATGCACCCAATCAAGGTGCCACAAAATACATGAGAGAAACACTGGCAAAACTAAAGGAAGCAATTGATGTTTCCACAATAATTGTGGGAGACTTCAACACATCACTCTCTCCTATAGATAGATCAACCAGACAGAAGACCAATAAGGAAATTGAAAACCTAAACAATCTGTTAAATGAATTAGATTTAACAGACATATACAGGACATTACATCCCAAATCACCAGGATACACATACTTTTCTAGTGCTCACGGAACTTTCTCCAGAATAGATCATATGCTGGGACATAAAACAAGCTTCAATAAATTTAAAAAGATTGAAATTATTCAAAGCACATTCTCTGACCACAATGGAATACAATTAGAAGTCAATAACCATCAGAGACTTAGAAAATTCACAAATACCTGGAGGTTAAAAAACACACTCCTAAACAATCAGTAAGTTAAAGAAGAAATAGCAAGAAAATTGCTAAATATATAGAGACGAATGAAAATGAGAACACAACATACCAAAATCTATGGGATGCAGCAAAAGCAGTGCTAAGGGGGAAATTTATAGCACTAAACGCATATATTAAAAAGGAAGAAAGAGCCAAAATCAAAGAACTAATGGATCAACTGAAGAAGCTAGAAAATGAACAGCAAACCAATCCTAAACCAAGTAGAAGAAAAGAAGTAACAAGGATTAAAGCAGAAATAAATGAAATAGAGAACAAAAAAACAATAGAGAGGATAAATATCACCAAAAGTTGGTTCTTTGAGAAGATCAACAAGATTGACAAGCCCCTAGCTAGACTGACAAAATCAAAAAGAGAGAAGACCCATATAAACAAAATAATGAATGAAAAAGGTGACATAACTGCAGATCCTGAAGAAAGTAAAAAAATTATAAGAGGATATTATGAACAACTGTATGGCAACAAACTGGACAATGTAGAAGAAATGGACAATTTCCTGGAAACATATGAACAACCTAGACTGACCAGAGAAGAAATAGAAGACCTCAACCAACCCATCACAAGCAAAGAGATCCAATCAGTCATCAAATATCTTCCCACAAATAAATGCCCAGGGCCAGATGGCTTCACAGGGGAATTCTACCAAACTTTCCAGAAAGAACTGACACCAATCTTACTCAAACTCTTTCAAAACATTGAAGAAAAGGGAACACTACCTAACTCATTTTATGAAGCTAACATCAATCTAATACCAAAACCAGGCAAAGATGCTACAAAAAAGGAAAACTACCGGCCAATCTCCCTAATGAATATAGATGCAAAAATCCTCAACAAAATACTTGCAAATCGAATCCAAAGACACATTAAAAAAATCATACACCATGACCAAGTGGGGTTCATTCCAGGCATGCAAGGATGGTTCAACATAAGAAAAACAATCAATGTATTACAACACATTAAAAACTCTAAAGGGAAATATCAATTGATCATCTCAATAGATGCTGAAAAAGCATTTGACAAAATCCAACATCCCTTTTTGATAAAAACACTTCAAAAGGTAGGAATTGAAGGAAACTTCCTCAACATGATAAAGAGCATATATGAAAAACCCACAGCCAGCATAGTACTCAATGGTGAGAGACTGAAAGCCTTCCCTCTAAGATCAGGAACAAGACAAGGATGCCCGCTGTCACCACTGTTATTCAACATTGTGCTGGAAGTGCTAGCCAGGGCAATCCGGCAAGACAAAGAAATAAAAGGCATCCAAATTGGAAAAGAAGAAGTAAAACTGTCATTGTTTGCAGATGATATGATCTTATATCGAGAAAACCCTGAGAAATCGACGATACAGCTACTAGAGCTAATAAACAAATTTAGCAAAGTAGCGGGATACAAGGTTAATGCACATAAGTCAGTAATGTTTCTATATGCTAGAAATGAACAAACTGAAGAGACACTCAAGAAAAAGATACCATTTTCAATAGCAACTAAACAAATCAAGTACCTAGGAATAAACTTAACCAAAGATGTAAAAGACCTATACAAAGAAAACTACATAACTCTACTAAAAGAAATAGAAGGGGACCTTAAAAGATGGAAAAATATTCCATGTTCATGGAGAGGAAGGCTAAATGTCATTAAGATGTCAATTCTACCCGAACTCATCTACAGATTCAATGCAATCCCAATCAAAATTCCAACAACCTACTTTGCAGACTTGGAAAAGCTAGTTATCAAATTTATTTGGAAAGGGAAAATGCCTCGAATTGCTAAAGACACTCTAAAAAAGAAAAACGAAGTGGGAGGACTTACACTCCCTGACTTTGAAGCTTATTATAAAGCCACAGTTGCCAAAACAGCATGGTACTGGCACAAAGATAGACATATAGATCAATGGAATCGAATTGAGAATTCAGAGATAGACTCTCAGATCTATGGCCGACTGATCTTTGATAAGGCCCCCAAAGTCACTGAACTGAGCCATAATGGTCTTTTCAACAAATGGGGCTGGGAGAGTTGGATATCCATATCCAAAAGAATGAAAGAGGACCCCTACCTCACCCCCTACACAAAAATTAACTCAAAATGGACCAAAGATCTCAATATAAAAGAAAGTACCATAAAATCCTAGAAGATAATGTAGGAAAACATCTTCAAGACCTTGTATTAGGCGGCCACTTCCTAGACTTTACACCCAAAGCACAAGCAACAAAAGAGAAAATAGATAAATGGGAACTCCTCAAGCTTAGAAGTTTCTGCACCTCAAAGGAATTTCTCAAAAAGGTAAAGAGGCAGCCAACTCAATGGGAAAAAATTTTTGGAAACCATGTATCTGACAAAAGACTGATATCTTGCATATATAAAGAAATCCTACAACTCAATGACAATAGTACAGTCGGCCCAATTATAAAATGGGCAAAAGATATGAAAAGACAGTTCTCTGAAGAGGAAATACAAATGGCCAAGAAACACATGAAAAAATGTTCAGCTTCATTAGCTATTAGAGAGATGCAAATTAAAACCACAATGAGATACCATCTAACACCGGTTAGAATGGCTGCCATTAAACAAACAGGAAACTACAAATGCTGGAGGGGATGTGGAGAAATTGGAACTCTTATTCATTGTTGGTGGGAATGTATAATGGTTCAGCCACTCTGGAAGTCAGTCTGGCAGTTCCTTAGAAAACTAGATATAGAGCTACCATTCGATCCAGCGATTGCACTTCTCGGTATATACCCGGAAGATCGGAAAGCAGTGACACGAACAGATATCTACACGCCAATGTTCATAGCAGCATTATTCACAATTGCCAAGAGATGGAAACAACCCAAATGTCCTTCAACAGATGAGTGGATAAATAAAATGTGGTATATACACACGATGGAATACTACGCGGCAGTAAGAAGGAACGATCTCGTGAAACATATGACAACATGGATGAACCTTGAAGACATAATGCTGAGCGAAATAAGCCAGGCAGAAAAAGAGAAATATTATATGCTACCACTAATGTGAACTTTGAAAAATGTAAAACAAATGGTTTATAATGTAGAATGTAGGGGAACTAGCAGTAGAGAGCAATTAAGAAAGGGGGAACAATAATCCAAGAAGAACAGATAAGCTATTTAACGTTCTGGGGATTGCCAGAAATGACTATGGTCTGTTAAATTCTGATGGATATAGTAGGAACAAGTTCACAGAAATGTTGCTATATTATGTAACTTTCTTGAGGTAAAGTAGGAACATGTTGGAAGTTAAGCAGTTATCTTAGGTTAGTTGTCTTTTTCTTACTCCCTTGTTATGGTCTCTTTGAAATGTTCTTTTATTGTATGTTTGTTTTCTTTTTAACTTTTTTTTTCATACAGTTGATTTAAAAAAGAAGGGAAAGTTAAAAAAAAAAAAAAAAAGAAAGAAAGAAAAACAAGGAAAAAAAAAAGATGTAGTGCCCCCTTGAGGAGCCTGTGGAGAGTGCAGGGGTATTCACCTAACCCACCTCCATGGTTGCTAACATGACCACAGACATAGGGGACTGGTGGTTTGATGGGTTGAGCCCTCTACCATAAGTTTTACCCTTGGGAAGACAGTTGCTGCAAAGGAGAGGCTAGGCCTCCCTATATTTGTGCCTAAGAGTCTCCTCCTGAATGCCTCTTTGTTGCTCAGATGTGGCCCTCTCTCTCTGGCTAAGCCAACTTGAAAGGTGAAATCACTGCCCTCCCCCCTACGTGGGATCAGACACCCAGGGGAGTGAATCTCCCTGGCAACGTAGAATATGACTCCCGGGGAGGCATGTAGACCCGGCATCGTGGGACGGAGAACATCTTCTTGACCAAAAGGGGGATGTGAAAGGAAATGAAATAAGCTTCAGTGGCAGAGAGATTCCAAAACGAGCCGAGAGGTCACTCTGGAGGGCACTCTTACGCACACTTTAGACAACCCTTTTTAGGTTCTAAAGAATTGGGGTAGCTGGTGGTGGATACCTGAAACTATCAAACTACAACCCAGAACCCATGAATCTCGAAGACAGTTGTATAAAAATGTAGCTTATGAGGGGTGACAATGGGATTGGGAAAGCCATAAGGACCACACTCCACTTTGTCTAGTTTATGGATGGATGAGTAGAAAAATAGGGGAAGGAAACAAACAGACAAAGGTACCCAGTGTTCTTTTTTACTTCAATTGCTCTTTTTCACTCTAATTATTATTCTTGTTATTTTTGTGTGTGTGCTAATGAAGGTGACAGGTATTGATTTAGGTGATGAATATACAACTATGTAATGGTACTGTAAACAATCGAAAGTATGATTTGTTTTGTATGACTGCATGGTATGTGAATATATCTCAATAAAATGATGATTTAAAAAAAAAAAAAAAAAAGATCAACTAGATAAGGAAAAAGAGGAGAAAACCAAGTCTCCATAATTTAAGTTCCTTAAGTTCCCTGTCATAAAGAGAAAAATAAAAGTATGATTACCTTTGCTAAATCTATCACTACTTCAGAGAGCTTGGGATAGCGTCTTTCAAGAGGTTCTGTTTCCTTGATTTCAGGCAATCTTACTCCAGCAAAGACAGGATTTTTATAAAATAGCTCCTGATGTCTTGGAATTAAAGTACCTGGAATTAAAAAAAAAAAAAAAAAAAAAAAAAAAAAAAAAAGAATATAGTTGGAGCTACTTATTTGAAAAATAAATTAAATTTATACCTCCAAGAGTTAGGAATCCTCCAAAATTAAAGACCAAAAGCCAGTCTTTCCCTTTACTTGACTGGGAGCACAGTTGGAAAGAAACTTACTTTGGCTTTAAGCCAAAAAATACACTTGTCTATTTTCTTGTAGCTGCTCCAAGAGTCTCTAGTTTAAGTTGAAAGACTCAGAAAGGAGAGTGTGAATGGAAAACACATCATTTATTGAGGCTTGGTTAAAAAAAAAAACTACCAAAAACAACCCTAATTCCAGAGATAGATAATTGCTTCTTTCATTTTTTCAGATTCTCCTTTCTTTTCCAATTTTCCTGTCAACTGGAAGAATGCCCCAAAGTGCTGCCTCCATCTGTGACTAATCTTGAAAGAAGGAAGCTCACCCTTGGACTTTTGATTACAGTTGATTGATCTTGGAAGTGGGATCTGTTTTGTTCTCATGCTAATGTTACACAGTCTGACATCTGTGTCCTTATAGCTCATGCTCATAACCACATCAAGATTCATTGCTGAGTGTTTTTAAGAACATACTTTGTCCAAATATATCATAACTCACTGGTCCCTGCAAGGGAATAATATACAGGGTATAGAGAGATGATAATCAGTGAGTGCTTCCTTTAATCATCATAGCATCTCACACATGATATTTAAATCTGAAGATAATAAGAGGAAAATCAAAATTAGAAAAATACCATCTTAAATGTGGAAAAATCTTAGTAGGATCTTTTCATCACTAATTAAAGTTGGTGCCTAGTCAACTGCAACACTGAATCTAGGTGAAAAAAATTCAAACTATGTCATCTGTATTAATAAACCTGTAATCTTCATATCTAAGTGAACAAATAATTAAAATTAATAAATTATTTCAAGATCAAACTTCTATCATTTGTGGTGGTTATCAACACCTTGACTGCATCTACTGAATTTTTTTCATTTCTCAAACATTAAAAATTTAAATCTCAACTCCGCCTTTTTCTAGTTGTGTGAGCTTGAGCTTAGTTTCATTTCCTTCTAAACTTGTTGCAGAATTTGGCACATAGAAAATGCTCATCAAAAGTAGTTATAAATATCACTATATTTGACCATCATAAATAAATGACTTCAATAAATATTTATATTCTCATAGACACCACCTGATCACATTTCTTTCCTGTGCCCTTGAGTATGTGCTTTGTGACCTCACTCAATTTGGGGGGATTATTAGAGGTGGGTAGAAACAGGTCCTTCTCTCATTTTAAAGAGGAGGATTGAAGTAGTTGTGTTTTGCACCAAGTCCTGACTCATCACACTGCTTTCAGAAGAATTTTGTTGAAAATTTAGAGCACTGCATATAAAAAGGCCATTTGGAATGGAAGCACAACTTTATTGCTTTTTATATTGTATATGTAATAAGCAAATATAGAAGACTAGTTATTTCATCTGTATTTCAGACTTTTTTTTCTTTTCTAAAGGGGAGGGTTTTGTGTTGTTTTGTTTCATTTCATGTTTCTTGTTGTTTGGGTAGTTATCTTGTTTCTCCTTCATCATTGTATCTCAGGTGGAAGACACCCAGTCCAAGAGCTTATAAATCACTGCACCAGGAGGGGCCACATCTAGAGCTGAGAGTGATGGGAACTGTGCACCTTTCAGGTTTGAGCATGGCATGGCTGTCTGACCAGCCTGAACCGCATGACTTTGGATAGTTACATTGAAGAGAATGGGTGTTTATTTTCCTTAAGCCATTGTATTTGGGTATCTCTTTATCCTGGAAGTTTAGTCTATGCCTGATACAGTCTCCATAATTGAAGAGAAGGGTCTGCAAATGATAGCCTCTGGACTAAAGTTCAGCCTGTCACTTATTTTTGTAAATAAAGTTTTGTCAAAACACAGCTATGTCCATTCATTTACGGATCATCAAGGCTGTTTTTGTACTACATGTACAGAATTGAATAGTTGTGACAGAGATCCTTTGGCCAATCAAAAGTGCTATCTGATCCTTTACAGAAAAGTTTATTGATCCCTCTTCTAAACACCAAACAATGTGACTTGATAGGGAAATAATATAAATAAGATTGTTTACAAGAGGTATTTCTCTGATCTATGAAGATCTATGACCATAATCTTTTCAAATGGTTTCTGGCAGAAAATTAAGGGGGGACAAGGTAGAGACAGACACAGAGAAAGAGCCCTCCACACTCTTCTTAGAGTAAAATAACAACACTCGTCAGTATAACAAATATTTTTATCTCCTCTCTGCTGCTTTACTATTGTTAAGGTCCTAAGGTTTGCCTAGGCTTTGGCCTTCTCTATAATATCAGAAAAAAAATTATCTGGGGTTCCATGCCATAACTAAACACACATTAGCATTTTCCAGAAATGAAAATTTCTGAAAAATCCTGATACTCATGGGAAGTTTCCCAAGTAAATGGAGATAATCTCCTTAACTCCAGGAACCTACCTCTCCCCTATTATTTTATAACTCCTTTAATATTCATCACAGACTGGGAAACACTTCTTTAGTTATCCAGCAACCTTTCTGGTAGCCATTGTTGCCTCTTGATCAAAGCCTTTTGAAACCTATTATCTTTAAATAATTTCTACCTGTGCTTTTACTTATCTATATTCTGCCTTCATTAAACACAGCCATACCTTTGACAAATACCAGAACAAATGATCTTGAATCTTCCTTAATAATCTGACTCCTTTCATCATACATGTATTCATTTTTATCATGAGTCATAACCTTAAGTTACTTACCTATCTCTTTAAGAAAATCTTGCCATCTGGCCACTTTATAAAGCTAATTTTGCAATAACACCACAATGTTAAATTTGATAAGATATTCACTTTATCTTTTTGAATTACTGTCACATTCCTAATATAACTTAGAGGATAGCCAAGAGAGAAAACTCTTCTATAAGCGTATTAAAAGCAGTAAATTCTAACCCTCATTAGCACTGGGAATAATTGCTTCTCTGCATTACTAGTGGAATGCTGAGTGTTGGGTTGTTTTCTTTCCAGGGTGGATAATCTAATCATGTCTCATGCTGGACTCTCCTAAAGATAATGAATGCATTACCTTAAAGTTCTTAGTATTTAATTCAATCACTGCTAAATTTGATGCTCTATTGAATTTTTATTGAAAGCCTAATATTTTACTTAATAAATAGTACAAAACCATTTATATTTTCTTTTGATTGAGTTGTATTCCTTCAGGTTAGCTACCTGAGCAGAAAATAACCTGAGGTTATCAAATAATTAATTAAATTTTCCATGAAAATATGTTCCTTAAGATTAAGGTTTCCAAGAATAAAGAAAATTAATGGATTGTAATTGCATATAAATCAGGTTGTATTGAAGAAGCTAAATGCCAAATCTTTTCTTTAATCAGGACAGGGGAATAGAATTTTTTTGGAGGGGGGGGTCTATTTTTCAAATGGTTTTATATCTGTTCTCTTCATTTCTGTGCTAATATGTTCTACTAAGTCCAAACTAATTTAAGACATGCTTTAAAAATCTTTGCACTTGGCATATTTTAACAAAAATATTTCAGGCCTGATCCATGAAAGTATAATACCTTATACATGTATAAAAGTTCTTATGTATTGATATTATATCTTTATATTTTGTTTTTTGTCTTTTTAGGAAAAAAAGAGATTTTTTTTTAAGAAACCAGATGGAAAACAGTTAAGACCTTAAAGAAGTAAACAGAAATTATTATAATCTTGCTACCTAAAAAATAGTCCATTCATATTTTGACACTTGTTCTTCCAGACATTACTCTATTGGTATGTTTTTTTCTATATCTTACATTAGATTGTAAAACCAATTATGAATTCTGATTTTTTTCTAGAAGGATATGCCATTTTTCTTTATCTTTAACCCTAATTTGGATATTTTGTATTATAAACAATATTATGAATATAATGAATGCACTTTCAGCATAAATATTTGCCTGTGTTTCTTATGTCATTTTTTTTCTTCTGTGCTAATTAATATATTTTCTGATAGTTTACCAGAGGTGAAATTATGATTAATATTGAATATCTCTAATATTCCTGACTTAGAATTTAACATCCTAGCAAGGAACCTATATCTAGTAATAATATTTCTGGGATGACTTCTTAATGCTTAGATACAATAGTAGTCCTTTGGGAAGTAGTTTTTGCAATATTTTTTTCACATCTTGGCTAGTAGGGCCAGTTTCAAGGGCTTCCACTTGGCCCTTCCTACAATAGCTCTCTTACTTGAAAAGTTCAGGAAGGTATTGCCAAAATATCCCCATTGGAGTTAAGGCCAAATTATTTCATATTGCAGCATTGACTATGAAGAGGCATAGCCATTGGTGGGCCTCTATGGATTTTGAAGAGCATAAACTGCACTTGATAATTCCCATTGAATTATTAGATGGCTTAGAACTTTGATGATTATGGGACCGAAATAAATGGCGTCTTCTCCAGGAGGTCCATGAAGGGGTGCAAGATCACATCTGATCCTGCAAGAGTTACCCATGGTTGATGATGATATGTGGAGTCTCTGGCAACCCCCAAGTGGAGAGTTACAGTACAGACCTCTAATTTTCCTTAAAAAGTTTATGAATTCTATAGGGCACTAATGCAAGCTTTGAGCCTGATCATTAGCCATCAAATGACCATGTAACCAGAGGTAATCATCACCAAGTGGGTCTTGTCAGATCCACCAAGTCATCTGTTTGGGCAGGAGAACCAATGATTCATTGTGTGATGGAAATGGTACATTAAGAATTGTACCCAAGCACTCACAGAAGATCCAGAAAATTACATGGACAAGTGGTTTAAATATGCATTTCCTTTTCCATTTAAATATGCAATGACCCCTCTTCCATAATTTAAACTCATTGTCTCATAGGGAAAAACTCAGGCTTGGTTCACAGAGAGGAGGAATGAACTGATAGAAGGATATACATGAATTACTAGGTAGTAAGAAATGGCTGGGTAGTCAGGGTCCAGAAGAAGCAAAACTAAAAGATCAGAAAAAACTGGTCTAAAGTAGAGGCATGTGGATGGACCTACCAGATAGTATTCAATGTAGGACACTCAAAAACCTGGTGAACGGATAACATCCAGTGGATGCTGGCCATTCTCTGTGCCCAGCTACGCCGCTGTGTGCGATGGGCTCATGAATGAAATGGCCACATTGACAGGGTTGGAAACTATACATGCCAGAACGTGTCTCATTAAGGCTGATCTAATTACTGCTCTTTTGCATATTTCATCAGCATTGAGCCCTTAAGGAGGGCAACTAGCGATGTAGGTGGAAGTTGATTACATTGGACCTTTTCCACCCTGACATGGGAGACATTTTCCTTACTGGAAGAGATGCCTAACTTCAGATATGAATTTTCTTCCCTGTCTGAAGTATTTCTGCGATCACTACTACCCAGAAGCTTAGAGACCAACTGATACACTGACATTGGGTCCCACATAATATGGCATCAGACCAAGGGTGCCATTTTATAGTGAAGTATGTGCACTAATAGACACATTACAAAGTTTCTGGGCTAAGACTGACACTAAACTAAGACACCAGCTGTGGATGCTGTCCTCCAGGATACCACACTCATAAAAGCAATAGCTGTATCCTTCATATGTAGGAAGCATGGTCCTGGGAACCAAAGGATGGAAGTAAGATTGGTTCCTTCAAATATCACTTTATTACCCACATTCAGAAATTGTGTTTTGATTCTTTACAAACTGAGACTCTTCTGGTTAGAGGTCCAGGTTCCCTGGAGAGCAATATTATCACCAGAGAACATAGGTCTAAATCTGAGACTTTGAATGCTGACTGGTCATTGAATAACTTTTTAGATCAGAGGCCAAGAAAGGTAATACTATATCGTTGTAGTGTAATGATTATGAGGACTATGGTTGCTACTACATAATAAGGGCAGGAAAGAGTATATCTGAAACTTAGAGAAGGTACTGTAGAATTTTTTGGTGCTTTCATCTTTTGGTGGTGCGAGGTAATCACCATCCTGTAACTCACCCTGCATATGGAAGGTGGTTCACCAAGCTCTCCTACAGAATGCTATGGGGGAGCAGTCAAGTGGTGCTGCCTGGGGCAAGGGATTGCTGAATGTGGGAAATACAATGCAGTGCCCAGGCTCATGAGAAAACTGTTACTTAGGACAGAGAGGTCATTTGGAACCATGTAAACAGGGGAATTTCTAAGGCCGTATGTGCATACCCAAGAAAAGACACATGCACAGAATGGATCAGGGAGGCCCCTATGCTTTGGCCTGGAGCTATTCTCTAAACTCATTTTATGGATAAAGCCTGAAGGTCAATCTGCAAAGACTAGGGAAGCTGTTTTCTTTTCTGAAATTTTTGTTCTCGTTGTTAGTTCCTGGAATTCAAGGAAATAACACCAGCTGGATACATGCTTAAGGAAGAGACACCCCTGAGTCTAAATTCAGCAATAGCACATTAAAATATCAAAATGCCTAGGTTTGAACAAAAGATTACAAAATATTCAAGGAAACAGGAAATGATGGTACAGGCAAAGGAGAAAATTAAAGGATTAGAAAGCATCAATGAGGGGGACCAGACTTGGGATATACCAGACAAAGACTTCTAAAAAATGGTCCTAAATATGCTCAAAGAATATGCTAAGGGAAAACATGGACGAAGAACTAAAGGAATTAATAAGGAAAATGATAGTTGGACACACATAGAATATCAGTAGAGACATGGAAACTATGTAAAGGAACCAAACAGAGCTGAAGATAATAACATAACATAAAAATTCCCTAGAGGGGGTGACAGTGTGGTTGTGAAAACCTTATGCATCACACCCCCTTTATCTAGTGTACGGGTGGATGAGTAGAAAAATGGGGATAAAAAATAAAGGACAAATGGGGTGGGATGGGGGGATGGTTTGGGTGTTCTTTTTTCACTTTTATTTTTTATTCTTGTTCTGGTTCTTTCTGATGTAAGGAAAATGTTCAGAGATAGATTGTGGTGATGAACGCATAACTATGTGATCACACTGTGGACAGTTGATTGTATACCATGGATGATTGTATGGTGTGTGAATGTATTTCAATAAAACTGAATTTAAAAATAATTAATTAATTAATTAAATAAAATCTAATTTTGCCCCAGGGAAAAAAAAATTTGTTGTAAATGTAATAAAGAATGAAATTGAGTAATAAAAAAAAAAATTCCCTAGAGGGATTCAACAGAAGCTTGGAGCTGGAAGAAGAAGAATCAGAGAACCTAAAGATAAGATCATTGAAACATTCAGCGTAAGGAGCAGAGAGAAGGAAGAATGAAGAAAAGTGAGCAGAACGTGAGCAATCTGTGGTACCAATATACACAGTAAGGAAGTCCCAGAAGAAGAAAGGAAAGAATGGTAGAGAAAATATTCAAAGAAATAATGGCAGAACATTTCTCAAATTTAACAAAATACATGAATATACAGATCTAAGATGCTCAATGAGTTCCAAACAGAATAAATCCAAATAGACCCACAATGCAGACTATTATAATAAAATTGTCAAATGAAAAAGATAGAGGATCCTGAAAGCCACAAGAGAGAATCAATGTGCCATGGACAAGGGAGACTCAATAACATTAAGTACAAGTTCTCATCAGAAACCACAGAGCCAAGAAGGCAGTGGGATGACATATTTGAAATGCTGGGAGCAAAGAATTATCAACCAAGAATTTTTCATCTGGCAAAACTGTCTTTCAAAACTGAGGAACAGATTAAGATATTCCTAGATAAACAAAAGCTCAGGGCTTCATCATCATTAGACATGCCTTACAAGAGGTACTAAACAGTGTTTTGCAGGTTGTAAGAAAAGTACAATAGACAACAGATGGAAGCCTCATGCAGAAATAAAGATCTCCAATGAGAGTAATAACATGAATAGATATAAAACCAGTATTATCATATTTTTGGTTTCTAACTCCACTTTTTAAAATCCTAAAGGATCTGAAAGGAGGTTGTTGTAGATTCAGGATATTAAATATAAGCCCTGTGGTAACTACAAAGAAAATATGCAAGCTCATAGAGACAGAAATTAGAGTTCAAGTTTCCAGGGGAAGAGGGTAGGAGGAATGGAGAGCTAATGCATAATGGGTACAGGGTTTCTGTTTGTGGAGATGGGAAAATTTTAGTAATAGAAGGTGGTGAGGATAGTATAATATTGTGAATGTGATTAATACAATTGAATGGTATGCTCGGGAATGGTTGAGATGGAAAAATTTGTGTTGTATAGATGTTCTCACAATTACAAAAAAAAGGAAATAAAGGGTAACCAAGGAGAGAATGACAATTAAATTGAGTACATAATTTTGGATGGGATTTAGCAACCAAAATAGTAAAATATCTAGTGATAAATTTAACTAAGGATATAAAATACATATACATGGAAAACTATGAAACATTGCTACAAGAAATAAATGAAGAACTAAATAAGGGAAGGACATTCTGTGTTCATGGACTTGAAGAATAAAAACTAAAAAATCCTGGAAGAAATCATAACAAAGCCTCTTTAGGACTCTGTGGTAGGCAATGGTTTCTTACACTTTACATGAAAAGCATGGGCAACAAAAGAAAAAAATAAATACACTTGGGACTTCTTTAAAGTAAAACATTTTGTGTACCAGAGGACTTAATCATAAAAGTTTAAAAGAACCTACAAAATGATAGAAAATATTTGGAAATATATATCTGATTAGGATTTAATATCCAGAATATGTATATAAATCCTACAACTCAACAACAAAAAGACAAACAACCCAACTGAAAAATGGGCAAAAAAGTTGAATAGGACTTTCTCTAAGAAAATATACAAATGGGTAAAAACACATGAAAATGATGCTCAACATCATTAGCTATTAGGGAAATACAAATCAAAATCAAAATGAGTTACCATTTCATACCCACCAGAAGGACTATTATATTATATTAAAAAAAAAAAAAGGAAAATAACAGGTTTTGGAGAGTACTGTATGTGGTGGAATAGGAACACTCATTCATTGTTGGTGGGTTTGTAAAATGGTGCATCTGCTGTAGAAAATGCTTTAGTCATTCCTCAGAAAGTTAAAGACAGAATCAGCACATGACCAGGCAACCCTACTTCCAGATATATACCTCAAAGGGCCAAAAGCAGGAACTTGAACAGATATTTGCATACTGATGTTCATGGAGTTATTACTCACAATTGCCAAAAAATGGAAGCAACACGTGTACATCAACTGGTGAAAAGATTAATAAAATATGTTTATATACAAAGGAGTATTATTCAGCCATAAAAAGGAATGAAGTTCCAATACATGCAACAACCTGGATGAACCTTGAAGACATCACATTGAGTGAAAGCCAGACACAATTTATATGAAATAATTAGAATAAGCAAACTCATAGGGTCATAATCTAGAATATAGTTTACCAGGGAATGGAGTAGAGGGTAAGGAATACAGAGTTAAGGCTTAAAATGTACAGAGTTTCTATTTGGGATGATGGAAAAGTTTGGTAATGGATGATGGTGATGGTAACACAACACTGTGCATGCAATTACCACTGAATTGTAGATTTTAATGTGTATATGTCACTGGAATAAAAATTAAAAAAACAACAACACAGAACTTTATAACACAAATAGTGAACCCTAATGTAAACTATGGATTATAGTGAATAGTATAATTATGATAATATTTCTTCACCAATTTTAACAAAGGTACCACACTTATGCAAAGCATTAATAATAGGGAAAACTGTGTGTGTGAGTAGGTGTATATGGGAACTCTGTATTTTCTGCATTTTTCTGTAAGCTTACAACTTCTCTAATAAAAAAATTATCTCCTTTGCAACATTGAAAAAATATCATAATTGTACCATATTTATTTAGATTTTTTAATGAAAATATGTACCACCAGTCCTTTCATATACTACTCTTTCCCATTCTTGTGATTTTTTTTTATATTTTCTCATTCTGCTATTTACCATCTTTAACAAATGTTTTAAATTCATTAGTGTGTTTTTTGTTTTCTTGCTCTGTTTCATGCTCTAGCCTCCTTTTAAACAAAACATCCATCTCAGTTAGTGTACTTGATTCTTTATCTTTTTATTGTTTCCAAAAGGTCATACTTCCTAACATTTTATTGAGAATTATTAGCAAAGACTTTTTTGCTTCCTGTCTTGTAAGACATATTGTAAATAAATACATTATCAAATAATTTTATGGTGCCATAAATATATTTTACTTTTTTAACAAATAAAATAGAAAAATGTGTATTCATATATATCCAAGAAGGGGAATACTTGAGATGAACTCAGATATCGCATGCTCCCTAGAAAGAAGAACATTCAATTCCATATGAATTTTAAATTCATATAGCGCGCACACACACAGACACACACACCCTTCATTGGTGATAATCCTGAAGGCCATGTCTATATATTAACGTGTAGCTTCTTATAATAGCCTAATCTAGATGCTTCTTATTTTCCAGTTTCCTATGCTTATGTTATCCTTCACTTTTATTCAATTAGACTCTCCAAAAGAACCACTTTGATTGTATTAATACACAATCAAAAACATTCCATGATTGATCTTCTATTTTCTAATAAGCTCTGAATTTCATATCCTTCCTAATAATGCCTCAAAACTATTTATCTTGCTTTATTTTCACTTATTAAATGCCTCAAAATCCATATAATTTTGACATATGATCTGTCTCTCCTGAATTGTGCTTACCCATGTTTACGTATTTGTTTATATAAAATATATCTTTGCCTCCACTCCCAAACCTTTATCTAACAAAATCCTACAAAAGATTCATCTTAATATATTCCACAGTTTCTTCTCTGATAGTTCCAAATTTTATATGACCCATTATTTGTTATTGTTGTTTTTTTAGTGTGTCACCTCGATGTTTACCTGTTCATATGACCTTATCACAGAATATTCTATTTTTGTTAATGCCAAACTAAATTACTGGCCCATACAAGCCTATTTGATTTTATACTGTTTTATTTTTCTTATTTGTTTACCAAATTCACATGAACTTTCCCTCTTTCAGCTAAACACAAGATTTTCGATATTGTAGATATCAATGTTTGTTTCCTTTCTCATTCTCCTGCTTTCTAGACATCCAGGTCATGCATGTAGTAGTCCGATCAATGTAGAATATACAGTCTTTAAAGTTCATAGTGAGTTTCCATTTGAAACAGCAGCATTAAAATGTTTCCTTTGCTTAACATAATCATAATGGTAGTATGTCAAAATATTGATCATCACATTTATTCCAGACTAATTAGATATTTGAGGAGAGAACTATAGTGGAGAAATTTATCCTATAATTTCTTGCAACTATTACTTATTATATGAGAATTTCATTTGTTTGTAAAAAGACAAAGTAAAACAAAATAGTCAAAGAAGATATTAATTTATTCTTGACAATTTTAATTGTGGAGAAAAAAGATTTTTTTGTGGGCTATCAAATATATGACATATATCCTTGAGTAGTGATATAAAAGTGGTGAAATCCACTAGCACTCAATTTAGAATAATAATATACTTCAGGTCAGTTTGTTGAAATATAAACACAATTATGCAGAAAGAATTTATGCACAATTTTAGCATTCTACAAATATCACAAAATGCTTTTTAACATTATTAAATTATTCATGTTTCAATGTTAACAATGCAATTTATGTTAATGTAAGGTTAGTGGCACTAAATAGGACAATATTTTATTTTAAAATATAACAATAAAGTTCAGCTAAATATTAGGAATTTTGACAAACTATACATTTTCCTAGTTTTTGGAAGTATACAAATTCTGAAAACTTTAAGCCACGTGTAACTATGTGTGTGTGCCAATAAATTATACTATCTAAAACTAGTAATTGAATCTTTACTATGTCTTCCAGTCCTGAGATAATTTTTACAAAATCTTTCCTCTGAGAAGCATGATAAATTTGTCAAAACTAAATAAAACTATTTATTTTTTTTTACAATATTAATAATAGCAGCATAGCCACATAGAAGGTTGTTCATGGTCATTTCCAGACTACAGATGACAACACACAGAACTAGCCAAGAGGGATTGGAGCTGGGAATTAGGCCAGAAATAAAGGGAGTTGGCAGGTATGCTAAATTAAAAAGTTCAATGGGAGAGCCCAGAAAGGATAATAAGGGCAAAAGGGAATTACACAGCATTTACTCAGCAGCCAGAAACAGAAAACATTGGGGAAATAGCAAAATTAGTAGGATGATAGTGTGTAAGACTGGCAAAATTCATGAAGGAGGCTGCAAAACATAAAAGTGAAAATGTACAACAGACAATTGGATATATGTACCTAGAACTGAAATTGTCATCAGTATCTAATACTTTAAAGATACATATTCTAAATGCTAAATCACCCATTAAGTTATTGCTAAAAAGCAACAAAGGAGATAAAATGGAATAATAAAAAATATTCATTTAATCCAAATGAAAGTAGACAAAGAGGCAAAGGGGACAGAGAACAGATGGGGTAATTAAAATAAAAAGTAAGATAATGGAACTTAACCATGAAAATTGTCACATTATATATAAATGTCTAAGGACCCCAATTCACAGAAGACAGACTTTGTCATAATGAATACGAAATCAAGACCCAACTGCATGTTGCTTAAAAGAGCAATATATACATACATATACACAAAAAGAGGTTAAATGCAAAAGGATGTAAAAATGTCTACTATCAAAGGAGACTGAAGAGTAAATAGTACTACCAGAGATAAAGAAGATCATTTTCATTTACAGAAGAGTAATACTTAAGACCACATGCTATCCCTAAAAGTTTTTTATGCACCTATTAACAGAGCTTCAAAATACATGAAGCAGGGGAAAACTTAAGATGGCGGCTAGGAGAGACAGGGCATAAAAACACCTTCATGAAAAATACTAGATAAAAGCCAGAAAGTGACCCAGAACACCTTTTCCAGGGATGCACCAGTTGGACAATGTCTGCTAAGTCCACAGGGACCATGCACTTGGTGAAACCGGGAGTCTGCATTCTGAAACCAGTGAGTAAGCCTGCTGAATGTCCGGCAGCCATGCTGCGGTGTGGAGAAACCATGGGTTGGTGTTTGGAGGTGGACTAGTTCTTTTTTAAAAGACTCAAAAGCGGCTGCAGATACGGCAGTGAGAACCACACAGTGAAGCGTGGCAGGAACAGGCTATGTGAACACCTCAATATCTGGCATGGAAGATAGCCTTTCATGTACTGGCTGCTAATTGTCTTGGAGCGAGGCAGGCAGAGGTGAGCCAGAAGGGGTAAAAAACCATGTTCCTTGCAGCCATCTTCCCAGTATGCTGGGCACGCTCCTGCCTGGTGCCAGAGCCACAGCCCAGAGCTGCACCAAAAAACCCAGTGTGATGGGAAGTGTTTCCAGCAACATGCACACATGCCACAGTATCAGGCATGGACACAGTATCAGGCTTTTTGCTCACCCACAGTTAATTGTCCTGGAGCTGGGAAGGCAGAACTGTGTGAAAAGGGGGAAATTAACGTGCCCCCTACAGCCATCCTTACAGCAGGCTGGGAACGCACCTACATGGCCCGGCAGCCCAGAACTTCCCTTGAGGGATGGCATGCATTTGTGATGTAGCACAACCTTCCCTCAGCAGAGGCCCTAGAAGGGCAAGGCTTGGAAGAGGGACCCACTCAGAAATCCCAGGACCCATATGCCAATACCAAGGACTTGTGGGTCAGCGTCAGAGACAATCTATGGTGAGATTGAAATGAAGGTTTAGACTCTTGCAACAGCCTTAAATCTCCAGGAACACCTGGGAGGTTTGATTACTAAAGCTGCCCTCCCTCCCTAACTGCTCAGACACATGCCCCACATTCAGGGCAGACAGCACCAACAACAAATCCAAACTTGGTGCACCAATTAGACCCCACAAGAATCAGACTCCCACACACCACAAAGACAAAGTTGGGAGAACTGACTTGAGGGGAATAGGTGACTCGCGAATGCCATCTGCTGGTTAGTTAGAGCAAGTGTACTCCACCAATCTGTAGATCTGACAAATTAGAGATTAGGCTGTGAATAATTCTACATATCCTAAAAGAACCCTATCAAGTAAAGCAAATGCCAAGAGGCCAAAAACAACAGAAAATTTTAAAGCACATGAAAAAACCAGACAATATGGAAAACCCAAACCCAAATACCCAAATCAAAAGGTCAGAGGAGACACAGTACTTGGAGCAATTAATCAAAGAACTAAAGACAAACAATGAGAGCATGGCACAGGATATAAAGGACATGAAGAAGACCCTAAAAGAGCATAAAGAAGAAACTGCAAGAGTAAATAAAAAAAAATAAATGATCTTATGGAAATAAAAGAAACTGTTGACCAAATTAAAAAGATTTTGGATACTCATAGTACAAGACTAGAGGAAGCTGAACAATGAATCAGTGACCTTGAGGGCCACAGAATGGAAAATGAAAGAACAAAAGAAAGAATGGGGAAAAAAATGAAAAAATAGAAATGGACTTCAGCGATATGATAGATAAAATAAAACGTTGAAATATAAGACCCATTAGTGTCCCAGAAGGGGAAGAGAAGGGTAAAGGTCTAGAAAGAGTATTCAAAGAAATTGTTGGGGAAAACTTCCCAAACCTTCTACACAATATAAAGACACAAAGCATAAATGCCCAGCGAACTCCGAATAGAATAAATCCAAACAAATGCACCCCAAGACATATTCTGATCAGACTGTCAAATACTGAGGAGAAGGAGCAAGTTCTGAAAGCAGCAAGAGAAAAGCAATTCACCACATACAAAGGAAACAACAGAAGACTAAGTAGTGACTACTCAGCGGCCACCATGGAAGTGAGAAGGCAGTGGCATGACATATTTAAAATTCTGAGAGAGAAAAATTTCCAACCAAGAATACTTTATCCAGCAAAGCTCTCCCTCAAATTTGAGGGAGAGCTTAAATTTTTCACAAACAAATGCTGAGAGATTTTGCTAATAAAAGATCTGCCCTACTTCAGATTCTAAAGAGAGCCCTACCAACAGAGAAACAAAGAAAGGAGAGAGAGAGATGGAAAAAGGTTCAGTACTAAAGAGATTCAATATTGGTTCATTAAAGGACAATAAGAGAGAGAGGGAAAAATTGTACTCAACAAACATAAACCAAAGGATAGGATGGCTGATTCAAGAAATGCCTTCACAGTAATAACATTGAATGTAAATGGATTAAACTCCCCAATTAAAAGATACAGATTGGCAGAATGGATCAAAAAATATGAACCATTAATATGTTGCATACAAGAGACTCATCTTAGACACAGGAACACAAAGAAATTGAAAGTGGAAGGAAGGAAAAAAGTATTTCATGCAAGCTACAGCCAAAAGAAAGCAAGAGTAGCATATTAATCTCAGATAAAATAGACTTTAAATGCAAGGATATTATGAGACACAAAGAAGGCCACTACATACTATTAAAAGGGGCAATTCAACAAGAAGAAATAACAATCATAAATGTTTATGCACCCAATCATGGTGCCACAAAATACATGAGACAAACACTGGCAAACCTAAAGGAAACAATGGATGTTTCCACAATAATTGTGGGAGACTTCAACACATCACTCTCTCCTATAGATAGATCGACCAGACAGAAGACCAATAAGGAAATTGAAAACCTAAGCAATCTGATAAATGAATGTGATTTAACAGACATATATAGAACATTTCATCTCAAATCACCAGGATACACATTGTTCTCTAGTGATTGACAGAACTTTCTCCAGAATAGACCATATACTGGGACATAAAACAAGCCTCAATAAATTTAAAAAAAATTGAAATTATTCAAAGTACATTCTCTGACCACAATGGAACACAATTAGAAGTCAATAACCATCAGAGACTTAGAAAATTCAGAAACACCTGGGGTTTAAACAACACACTCCTAAAATAAATGGTTTATAATGTAGAATGTAGGGGAACTAGCGATAGAGAGCAATTGGTGAAGGGGGAACGATAACCCAATAAGAACAGATAAGCTTTCGTGGGTGAGTTTAACATTCTGGGAATGCCAAGGAATGACTATGGTTTGTTAATTTCTGGTGGGTGTGATGAGAACAAGTTCACAGAAATGTTGCTATATTGGGTTATTTTCTTGGGGTAGAGTAGGAAACATGTTATGGTTTGTCTGAACATTTTTTTTTTATTGTATGTTTTTTTTTTAATTTTGTTTATATAGTTGATTTAAAAAAAAAGTTAATTGGAGGAAAAAAAAACAATGAAAAAAATATGCAGAGTCCCCTTGAAGAGCTGGTGGAGAATGCAGGGGTGTTGGTCTCTCCCACTTCGATGGTTGCTGATGTGCTCACAGACATAGGGGACTGGTGTTTTGATGGGCTGAGCCCTCTACCACAGGACTTGCCCTTGGGAAGACTGTCGCTGCAAAGGAGAGGCTAGGCCTCTCTACAATTGTGCCTAAGAGCCTCCTCCTGAATGCTTCTTTGTTGCTCAGATGTGGCCCTCTCTCTTCAGCTAAGCCAACTTGGCAGGTGAAATCACTGCCCTCCCCCCATGTGGGATCTGACACTCAGGGGAGTGAATCTCCCTGGCAACATGGAATATGACTCCCAGGGAGGAATCTGGACCCAGCATCGTGGGATGGAGGACATCTTCTTGACCAAAAGGGGGATGTGAAAGGAAATGAAATAAGCTCCAGTGGCAGAGAGATTCCAGAAGGAGCCAAGAGGTCACTCTGGTGGGCACTCTAATACCCAATTTAGACAACCCTTTTTAGGTTCTAATGAACTGGAATAGCTAGCAGTAAATACCTGAAACTATCAAACTACAACCCAGAACCCATGAATCTTGAAGACAATTGTATAAAAATGTAGCTTATGAGGGGTGACAATGTGATTGGGAAAGCCATATTGACCATGCTCCCCTTTGTCTCGTTTATGGATGGATGAGTAGAAAAATGGGGGAAGAAAAAAAAACAAAAAAGGAGAAAAAGGCACCCAGTGTTCTTTTTTACTTTAATTGTTCTTTTTTCACTTTAATTTTTACTCTTATTATTTTTGCATGTATGATAATGAAAATGTCAAAAATTAATTTTGGTGATGAATACACAACTATATACTGGTACTGTGAACAACTGAATGTATGCTTTGTTTTGTATGACAACATGGTATGTGAATATATCTCAATAAATATGAATAAAAAAATACATGAAGCAGATACTTATAGAACTGTAAAGGCAGAGAGACAATCCCCAATTTTAGTCAGAGATTTCAATATCTCTCTCACAATAATATAAAGAGGAAGTAGACAGAAAATCAAAGAGGATATAGAAAACTTAGATAATAATATCAGCTAATTCGACATGATTGATATTTATAGTTCACTCCACCCAACAAAAGCAGAATGCATATTTTCCCAAGTGCACATGGAACATTTGCCAAGCTAGGCCATACTATAGAACATAAAAGAAGTATCTTTATAATTAAAATGCTTCAAGTCATACGAAGTATTTTCTCTCACCACAATGGATTTAAATTTTAAATCAACAGCATAAAGGCCTCTGAGAAATCCCCAAATATTTCAAAACTAATTCTAAATAATTTATCGTAAAAGAAGAAATTAGAAGAGAAAATCGAAATTATTTTGAAGTGTGTATCAGTTTACTGTTCCTGCATAACAAATTACCACCAACTTAGTAAGTTAAAACACCAAACGTTTACAGTTTCTGTAGACTGGAAATCCCAGCAGGCTGTAGCTGGGCTCTCTGTTCAGTCTCACAAGGCTGAAATCAAGGTGTCAGTCAAGCTGCATTCTTATCTGGAGGCTCAGCTCGTGAAGAATTTGCTTCCAAGCTTCCTCAGGTTGTAGGCAAAACTCATTTCTTTGTAGTTGTACCATTCATGGCAGCTTGCTTTCTCAAAAGCAGCAAGAGGGAGAGAAAGTCTCAGCTGCTTTGAGTTTCTAACTTCAGAGAAACCTGGATGATCTTTTAAAGGTTCTCCTAGTTAGGTCAGACCTACTCAGGATAATATTCTTTTGAGTAATTCACACATAACTGATTAGTTACTATGCAAATTTCCTTCACTTCTGCCATATCCATAACTTAATCACAGAATAATATCACTTAATATTCAAAGATCCCACCCACACTCAAGGGCAGGGGAATATACACAGTGTCTATACCCGGGGATGTGGAGAGAACTCTTGGGGGCTCTCTTTGAATTCTGCTGACCACAAATTGAATGAAAATGAAAAAAGAACATACTAAATTATGTGGGATCCTCTAAATCAATACTTATAAATTTATAGCACTAAACACCTATATCAGAAGATGAGTTTAACCAAATTTTTTACTTAAACAAGAAATATTAATTCTATAAAACTCTTCAAGAAAAATGAATATGACAAAATACTTACCAACTCATTCTCAGAGGATATCAAAACTGGTCACAGACATTTCAAGGAAAAAATCACCTATAGAACAATATCTCGATGATCATAGATGCAAAAGCTCTAAACAATATTTTAGAAAATTAAATCTAAAATTTAGATTTTAGCATATTAAATCTAAATTAAATATTTTAGCAAATTAAATCTAAAATTAAATAAAAAAGGAAGAAATATTGTGACTTAGTGGGGTTCATCTCAAGAATGCAAGCTTGTTTTAACATTTGAAAATCAATTGATATAATTCACTATTACTTCAACAAACTATAAGTGAAATCACGATTATCTCAATAGATAGATAAAAAAGATTTTCTTTGTACAACATCCATTTCTGTTGTAAATTTTAACAAACTAGGAGCAGAAAGCAACTTCCTTTACTTAGGTAAATACCATCTTCAAAAACTCTATAATTAACATCATATTCAATGGTAAAAGACCAAGACACGGATGTCTACTTTCACCACCATGGTAAGGAGAAAGTGGGCCCCCAAAGAAGTCCATGAACTTCTCTCTGGAACCTGTAAATATGCTACATTGTATGATAAAGGAGAATTAAGGTTGTGGATGGAATTAGGTTGCTAATCAGCTGACTTTAAAATAGGGAGATTTCCTGGCTTATCTGGTAGGGCCTACTGTAATTACAAGGATTCTTAAAGTAGAGGAGGAAAGCAGAAGAGGTCAGAGTGGTGTTGTGTATGAAGGACTTTACCTGCCATGTTGGCTTTGAAGGCAGTGGAAGAAAAACAAATGTCAAGGAATGTGGGTGGCCCCTAGAAACTGGAAAAGGCAAGATGAAGCATTCTCTCCTAGAGCCTCCAAAGAGAAAAATATCCCTGCCAACACTTTGATCTTAGCCCAGCGATACTTGTGTCAAGCTTATCACCTAATTAAATGTAATATAATAAATTTGCATTGGTTTAAATCTCGAAGTTTACGGTAATTTATATTAGCAGCAATAGAAAATGAATACAGTAAGTTCTTTTTGACATTATACTGAAAATTCTAGAAAGTGCAGAAAGACAAGAAAAAGAAATACCAGTCATCCAAACTGGAAAAGTAGTAAAATTCTCCTTATTCACAGACAACATCCTCAAAATCTGATGAGATCTATGAACAACATACAAGAACGAATAAGTGAATTTGGCAAGGTTGAAAGCTAAAAAATTAATACACAAAAATCAGTTGAATTTCTATATATTAACAAAAAACAATTAAAAATTGAAATAAAAACACACTGTTTACAATCATAACAAAAGTATGAAATACTTAGCATACAGCTTGAGAAAACTAAAAAATATTGTTTAGAGAACTTAAATAAGTCCTAAACAAATCAAAAGATGTAGATGGACTGAGTTCATGGATCAAAAAGCTTATATTGTTAAGATGTCAATTCTTCCCAAATAGATCTATAAATTTGATACAATATTTAACAAAATTCCAGCAGGCATTTTTTTACAAATTGACAAACTGAGTTTAAATTTCATATATAAAAGCAAGGACTAGCAGTAGCAAAACAACGTAGTAAAAGATAATAGTTGGTTCTGAATGATTTTTTTGTAAACCCACAACATCTCCAATAAAAAAGTGCATTTAAAAATATAGTTGGGTGACAAACTATCTGATTTCAAGACACTGTAAAACTTATAGTTAGCCAGAGAGAAAGTAACTGCCATTGAGATAGATAATTAAGTCAATGGAACCCACACATATATGATCTACTGTTTTGTTTTGTTTTTTAGGCAAGGTAAACCAGAGCATAATGTATTCAGATAATTTTGTTCTTTTTTAAATCACAAAGCTTTAAAATGATCAGGAATTGACAGAGAAGATGACAAATATACATTACAGACTTTTATCACCAATGAAAAAAATAAAGCACTTTTATAGACTTAAAATTATCATTAGTGCATTTACTTTTGGGTAAAGGACACAAAATTTAAAATACCTTTAAAATAATACAGTGTTAACAGAAACAGAAATTGGCCACATACTGAAGTCATTTTAGTGAGCTACCATTATTTAAATGTAAGAAAAGTAATATCTAGATTCCAATTAGTGAAACATTTAAAAAGACTGTCTTTAGAGAACCTTATTTGAGGACAATGCTTTTTCAGACATGTTCTGATATTCAAATTCACTTTATAGCAGAACTACACACTAAATGTTTAATTTTTCCTTTTTTAAAAAGCTGTCAGATTTCCATTTCTTGGGAGATATTTCCACCAGTGTGTTGTTCAATTCCACAGGCTAAGCTTTCTTCATTAAGAATTTCGTACATACTAGAGAGATTGCCATTCGTTGCTTTCTCATCTTTTCAAAAAGACAATGACAGACTTGCCAGACTAAAACTGAGATCTTTAAAAGCATACAGTAAAAATATCTCCAGAAAGATGGTGAGGAAGCCACTCAAAGTACCGACAACATCAACAGGCGTATCTTGCCACTCCTTAAAAAGAATAGCTGAACAAGTTAAAACTGATGTTGTGAAGAACACATAATATATTGGTGTCATGATAGGAGTGTTGACTATGTCCAGGGCCATATTCAGATAATTGATCTATTTGCTCACACACAGTATCGGGCTCAGCTGCAGAACCCAGGCCAACAGTTGTCACAGCATGGTTTTCCAGCAAGCAGTACATTATAGCAATGCCCAGGCCCTTGACACAGCAGACGGAAAATGCTCCAATCACAAAGCAGATTGTTATACACACCAGAACCTTTGTCCATGGTTAAGTCCCACTATGAAGATTAATATCAAGGACAGTGACCACAAGGGTTGCAAAGACCGCAAAACCTGGATCACCTTGCTTGTGAGATACGTCATTTAAGGTCTCTATCGTCTCTTCTTTTGGAGCATGAATGACCATAACTGTAGACCCTAGAACACTCAACAAACACCCAATTTTCCCTGAAGATGAAGTCTTTCATTTAGAAAGTATAGTGTCACTAATACACTGAGAACTCCCAATGGAGTCAGTAATGTGGCTGGAGCCAAGGCATATGCAGCAAATCTGGCCACCTTAGCAGCCCCATCCACAGCAGCCCAGCCCACCACAACCATTCTTTAAGATATACATGGCCACCTTGACCTGCTCTCTTGGAGCCTTTTCTGGTAAGTTGCAGGAGGCCTTTCTTGTTTTGTTTTCAAAATGAAACTTCCTCCAACGAAATGCTGGAACTTATAGCCAATCCCAGACCAATATAAAAGCCATGTTTTCCACACCCCTGGATCATTTCGATTTCTACTTAAGAAGATCCTATGAATCACATTGATCACAGAACAGAGAAACTGCTGGTATTGGAGGCAGGACAATAGAGCCTTCAAATATGTACTCACACAGTCACTGCCCTTGTTTCTGTCCTCTGGAGGTGCGAGCTTCCGAGCTGAAGCCCGGAGCACCGCCTCCTCCGTGGGGGAGCCCCGCGGAGTACCAGCCCGCAACCACCTCTGCCCCACTGCCACTGCCACAGTACTAGGACCCAGGGGCTCCGCAGAGCTGGTATATTGATTTTTGATTAAGGTGTCAAGGCAATTCAGTGGGAAAATTATAATCCTTATCAAATTATGCTGTAAAAATTTTTATACTTATGTATAACATATGCATAAAATGAACTTCATTTCATACTTTGGACCATGTACCTAAATTAATTCTAAATGGATCGTAGATAAAAATGCAAAGTGTAAATTTTTAAAACCTCTAGCAGAAAACATAGGGGAAGATCTTTGTGACCATGGGTTAGGCAAAGATTTATAAGATTTCTCACTGAAAGCATGATCCAAAAAAGAAAAAAGAAAAAAGTTGGTAAACTGTACTTCATCAAAATTTGAAGCTTTTGCTTTAGAAAGACACCATTAGGAAAACTGACAAACAAGCCACAGACAAGGGACACTTTTTTCAATTTTATATCTGACAAAAGATCTGTATCCAGAAGATATAAAGAACTGTCAAAATTCAATAAAAAGGAAAAAATAACCCAATTAAAAATGTGAACAAAAACTTGAGCAGGCAGTTCCCCCAAATTATAGGGGTGGAAAATATGGGCATGAACACATGCTCAACATCATTAGTCATTTGGGAAAAGCTAAGTAAAACCAAAAGATACCATTATTCACCTACTGGAATGACTAACGTTGAAAAGACTGACTATACCAAGTGTTGACAAAGATGGGGAAAAACAGGCATTGTCATACTACACTGCTACTGTGAATATAGAATGATATAACCACTGTGGCAAAGACTTTGGCCATTTCTTAAGATCCAGCCATTCCACTTGAGGATATTTACTCAAGAAAAAAAATGTGTGCATCATCACAAAGACTTGCAGATGAGTGTTTATAGAGCTTCATTTGTAATACTCCAAAATACTCCAAATACTATGAAAACTCCAAAATAACCCAAATGTCCATCAACAACAGCATGGATAAACAAATTCTGGTGTGGGATACTACTCACTGATACAAAGGAATTAACTAGTGACACATGCATCAATATGAATGAATCTCAAATTACGCTGAGTGAAAGAAACCGAAAACAAAGAGTACATGCTGTAAAATTTCATGTTGACAATTTCCATTAAAAAACTAGTACAGAAAACAAATTAGTAATTGCCTGGGCAGTGGGAGAGGGCAGGGAGGAGAGTTTATGGAAATGCATAAGGAAACCTTTTTTGGAGTGATTGATATGTTCATTATCTTGATTGTGGTGATAGAGTCACAGGTGTGTACACATATAAAAACAAGTCAAATTGTAATATTTAAACATGTACAATTTATTGTTGTCAATCATACCCCAACAAAGCTCTTAAAAAGGAAAATAAATTATGAAAGATGCAAAAGAAAACCTATACTATACTAGTATTTTGATAGGATGATAAAATATCATGTAATTGATTTATACATTCAAAATAGTCCTGAGTAAAGTTTAGAATCAGATTTTAGTGGAAGAAATTAAAAGAAAATTTATATCTGTCCAATGATATAATAGTGTGGATATATCTGTGTATGTGTGTGTGTAATTTATCTGTGCTCAAAGTTTTCTTCTATTTTCTTAACTCATTAATTTTTTACCCTTATTAATACCTCCCACCACTCTCTTTTGGTTTGTTTTTGTTGTTCTTTTCTTCTATTGTTTTAAATATATTTTAATTGATTTTTCTTTATTGCTTATTGATATAAGTATTTTAAAATATGCCCTTTAGGCAAAGATGTAGCAGTACCCCATGAAACAGAAACCGAAGTTTATAAAACTGATTTGAGATTCTCAAAATGTATAAACCATACCAAACCATCCCAGAATGAGTATCACAGTCTATCTAACCTCAGACTCTTTAGAAGCATCTCATTCACATTCATATATTCCAAATTAATATCACAGTAACAAAATCTCCATACCACCTCACTTTTCTAAAGAAGAAAAATAAAAATACTGAGAGTTTCAATAATTCATCAGTTGACAAAGTCTACCAATTCCTATACCTCTATGTTGGGGATTGAATCATGTACTACACAAGGACATATTCAAATCTTATTCTGTGTTCCTATGGGTATGAACCCATTTGCCAATAAGACCTTTTGAAGATGTTATTATTAGTCAACCTCTAGCAAAATTGATTCAGGGTGGGTCTTAATCTATTTGGCTGGAGGTTTTATAAAGAGAGGAAATTCAGATACAGTCAGAAGTCAGAAGAAGCTAGAAGTTAGAAGAAGTCAGAGTAAAGAGAGATAACCCCATAATGAAAGAATGCTATCACCAGAACACTACTGATCCCATGAGAAAACATGGGCTTAGCCACATCTTGATTTTGGGTTTCTATCCTTCAAAACTGTGAGACAATAAATGCTTGTAATATTTATCACGGCATTGGGTAGTATTTATCACAGCATCTCTGGCAAACTAAGACACTACAGTAGCAATTTCCATTGAAAAAACAATCCATGATTGATCTTAGTCCCTAAAAATCCTGTGCTTTTATTAGAATACATAAAGTATATGGGGGAAATATTATTTATTTCACTGTTCTTTCACTGGAAAAAGATTACAACAATCTAATAGATTTAAACAAGGACTAATGCATTCATATGTTGGATGCCACATTTACACAACTGGAAACCATGTACTTGTAAATTAATTATAGTCATAAGCTGGTAAAAACAACATTGAAAAAAATACCTAAATTAATATTTCAATTAACTTAGTGATGGCTACAAATAACTAATTTCCTCTTTCATGACCAAAAATGATTCACAGAAAATTAAAGAATGACTTCATCCTCCTCCTAACTAGACATCAGAACTGTTAGAGAATTCTGAAGCAGGAAAGTATTACTGGTACATAAAATGGAATCACCACTCCTGCTTGGCTGTAAGGTGACAGCTACAGATATATCTAAATGTTTTGTGCACATAACAAGACCTTTTTTCATTTACCTCACTGAAACTTAGTTTGCTAAAACTATGTATAAATTTTAAGGGGACTTTCAGCTTTAATGTATGTTTCTAAAACACTATGAAAGTTATCAGTTTACTCAATTTGGTCCAATAATCAATCATCTCTTGACCATTTAGAGAATAGAGAATGGAAAATTTTACCAAGCATTCTAACAAGTGCAGAATAATGATTCTAAGTCAAGGTGTTCAGATTTTGAGAGCAAAGTCTAGGTTAAATTCTTTGCTGTAAATGCTTCAACAATGTTGGTTATTTCTCAGTCCTTCATTGTTAGTCTTTTTCCTTGTTGTTTTACTTTTTATTTTTGGTTGTTGGTAATGTTTGCTTCTTTTGTTTTACCTTTTCAAGACTTAGGGCACTTGTTTTCATAGACAACTTAAAATTTTCTAATTATCACCCAACAGGAGGACAAATGGTATCTAGCTGGTTTTAACTAAATGACACATGCCGTTGTTTATGGTAAGAGCATTTACATTCAACAAATTAAACATTCTTAAACACTCTTAGTAAAATAATTAAGGGGGGATATGACAGGCTTCTGGAAATACTGTTGGTCTGTTGAGTTCCATAATTAATGGTTAAATTTGTTTTCTCTAAGAAAGCAAAAGAAACTGGCAGGCATGCACTGGTCTGACAGATCCAAAACAATTTTGGCTTCAAAAGCTCATGTTCCTGGGCTCTGAATTATTACTTGCAATATCATATGAGTAATCTTAAACAAATTTGGCAAGACACCACACAGACACCATAGAGAACAAAGACAGTTGTCTAATTAAAAGATGCCTTAAAATCTCAACAGCACAGAGTTTGAAGTCCAAAACCCAAAGGAAAAGAAAGAGACTGCTATAGGCTCTTTTATAAAATGGGCAGTTAACACAACATAAAATGAAGAGAATATGACTAAAAAAAATGTTTGACTGAAATATGTGCTAGTAAAATGATTAAATCAAGCATGGATACTAGTGTTGAACATTTGAATGTCATATTACTGTGATTTTAGTTTAACCAAAATTTTATTTATTTAAGGACTAAGAGCACTTGTGATTCATTTCCTTCACCATCTATACTGACTATCTAAGGAGACTTTCAAATGTCCTTTATTTTTCATTTGCTTACATGGCACACTGAAACCAAAGTATATATCAAATGAGAAAATCCTCTCTGTCTAATTAAAAAGTTGTACAAAGAATCAGGAAGTAATGTAGTAAGAATGTAATTTCTTAAAATAGGTCTTATTTCAAATATTTGTGAGTGTGTGTGTGTGTGTGTGTGTGTGTGTGTGGTTTTCCTAGTACTCAGCATTTTAATTCAAATATTATAAATTTCTTCCCATCCAATTTTGAAATATATGTGTGATTAACCTAATTTATTTGAAGATGCTTGCCTGATAGTACAATGAAGTGTAAGCATTATACAGTATGTTGTAATTTATTAATTCTTTTACATGAGTGACTCAGGCACATAGTACCTCCCAGAATCACAAAATTATGATTAATAGCTAATGCATAATGTGTAACAGTTCCCTTCATCGAGACTTCTGTCTGCGTCCTAATTTTTGTCATACACAGGAGTAAACTGCATTGGTGAACCAACTTTTGACTCCCTTCTCTCTTTCAAGTTCCTCCTTCTCACTACTTGACAAAAGGTATAATAACTGGTGGTGGGCCCTGCCTTATATGTATTGAGGTTCTTTGGCCTCTGCAGTGATAAATTTCATAATGCGCGAGAATTACAGAAGTTGGCCAATTTAATGCCAGTCATTTTTGCCTACTAGTAAAGCAACCCCAAAGCTAGATTGAATATTAACTTTCTGATCTTCCAGAGAAGCATGCATGGCTAAGCCTAAATTTCTTCCAATAGCTTGGCTATTTTCACCTCTACCACCAAACACACCTACATTCACACATACACTTACACCAACTATAAACACACTTAGGAAGACACAAAAAGAAGATATGTAGTCTATTTTGAAAAAATAAAAAGGCAGGAGGAGTAAAAGAAATGCCAAGCTGTCCACCTTTTTGCCAAACTAAACCAAAACCTAGTATTAAAATTTCTCATGAATGCATTTAATGAGCTGCCTTCTTCACTGAAATGAAGTGTATAATGAGAGTTCACTGAAGTTTTGTGTTTAGATGTATTTCACTAATTAAAGCAATTTTTTAGATGTTATTCAAGTGAAAATGCTGACTTTTTCATGTTAAATCATATTCTTATTAAAATGCATTTTAGATCACTACATGGTACAGAAGAGCCTTCTCAGAAACCCTCAAAATTGTATTATGCAGGTGAATGCATATTAGCTTCATGAAGTCTGTGGTAAAGTCTGGAATTGTGGTCTCTGGAATTTTGAAGGGAGGTTTAACTACATGGAGCTTTGGAGAAAACTCTTTAGAAAGAAGCAATTTAGGCTGTCAAAGCAATAAAATAATGTCAAAGTTATATAGAAAGTTAACTATGAGTTTACATACCTCATATATGTGGTTTGAGAATATATGGTGCTTAGGCTTATTTGAAATTCTGAAAGAGAAAAATTGTGAGACAAGAATTCTTTATCCAGCAAGCTCTTCTTCAAAATTGAGGGAGAGCTTAAAATTTTCACAACAAACAAATGCTGAGAGAATTTATTAACAAGAGACTTGCTCTATAAGTAATAATAAAGGGGGCTGTACCAGCTGAGAAAAAAAAGAAAGGAGAGACAGGTCTGGAGAAGGGCAGAGAACTGAAAAGTTTTAGTAAGGGTACCTTAAAGGAAATAGAGAGAGGGGAATAATACATTTGACAAATAAAAACCAAAGGAAAAAATGGCTGATTCAGGAGCTGCCTTCACAGTAATAACATTGAAGGTGAATGGATTAAACTCCACAATTAAAAGATATAGATTGGCAGAATGGATTGAAAAACATGAGCTATCAATAAGTTGTTTACAAGAGACTTATCTTAGACTCAGTAACACAAAGAAATTGAAAGTGAAAGGATGGAAAAAAATTATCCATAAAAGCTATTGCCAAAAGAAAGCAGGGGTAAAAATACTAATTTCAGATAAAATAGACTTTAAATGCAAGATGTCATAAGAGACAAAGAAGGGCATTATATACTAATAAAAGGGACAATTCAACAAGAAGAAATAACAATCATAAATGTTTATGCACCCAATCAAGGTTCTTGTAAGTGCAATAGATGTTTCCACAATAATTGTGGAAGACTTCAATACATCACTCTTTTCTATAGATAGATCAACTAGGCAGAGGACCAAAAAGGAAATTGAGAACCTAAATAATGTGATAAATGAAATAGATTTGACAGACATATATAGAACATTACATCCCAAAATACCAAGATATTCATTCTTCCCTAATGCTCATGGAACTTTCTCTAGGATAGATCATATGCTGGGGCATAAAACGAGCCTCAATAAATTTAAAAAGATTGAAATTATTCAAAGCACATTCTCTCACCACAATGGAATACAACTAGAAGACAATAACTATCAAAGACCTAGAACATCCACAAATAATAGAGGTTAAACAGCACACTTCTAAACAATCAGTGGCTTAAAGAAGAAATGGCAAGAGAAATTGCTAAATATCTAGAGATGAATGAAAATGAGAACACAACATATCAAAACTTATGGAATGCAGTGAAAGCATTAGTGAGGAGGAAATGGCTCTAAATGCATGCATTAAAATGGAAGAAAGAGCTAAAACCAAAGAACAAATGGAACAACTGAAGAAGGTAGAAAATGATCAGCAAATTAATCTTAAAGCAAGTAGAAGAAAAGAAATAACAAGGATTAAAGCAGTAATAAGTGATATGGAGAACAACAACATCAACAACAACAAACAACAGAGTCAATAAAACCAAAAGGTGATTCTTTGAGAAGATGGACAAGACTGATAAACCCTTATCTAGACTGACAAAGTCAAAAAGAGGGAAGACCCAAATAAACAAAATAATAAATGAGAGGGGGTACATTACTGTTGATCCTGAAGAAATTTAAAAAATCATAGAAGGATACTATGAGCATCTCTATGCTGAAAAAAAAAAAAAACAAAAGTAGATAATTTAGAGCAAATAGATAATTTCCTGGAAACACATGAACAACCTAGACTGACCAGAGAAGAAATAGAAGACATCCACAAACAAATCACAAGCAAAGAGATACAGTCAGTATCAAAAACTTCCTACAAATAAAAGCCCAGGGCTAGCTGGCTTCACAGGGGAATTCTAAATTTTCCAGAAAGAACTGACAACAATTCTACTTAAACTCTTACAAAAAATGGAAGAAAATGGAACACTATCTAATGCATTCTATGAAGTCAACATCATTCTAATACCAAAACCAGATAAAGGTGCTACAAGAAAGGAAAACTACAGACCAATCTTCCCAATAAATATAGATGGAAAAATTCTCAATAAAATACTTGCAAATCAAATCCAAAGACACATTTAAAAAATCATACACCATGACCAAGTGGGGTACATTCCAGGCATGCAAGGGCGGTTCAACATAAGAAAATCAATCAGTGTAATGCAAAACAGTGATAAATAGAAAGGGAAAAATCAAATGATCGTCTCAATAGATGCTGAAAAAGCACTCGACAAAATTCAGCATCCTTTTTTGATAAAAACACTTCAAAAGGTAAGAAACTTCCTCAATATGGTAAAGGGCATATATGAAAAACCCACAGCCAGCATAGTACTCAATGCTGAGAGACTGAAAGCCTTACCTCTAAGATCAGGAATGGGATAAGGATGCCCACTGTCACCACTATTATTCAACATTGTGCTAGAAGTTCTAGCCAGAGAAATCCAGCAAGACAAAAATAAAAGGCAACCAAATTGGAAAGAAAGAAGTAAAACTGTCATTATTTGTAGATCATATGATCTTCTATTTGGAAGACCCCGAGGCCCTGAGAAATCAACGACAAAGCTACTTGAGCTAATAAACAAATTTAGCAAAGTGGTGGTATACAAGATTAATGCACATAAGTCAGTACTGTTGCTATACACCAGAAATGACCTAACTGAAGGGACACCCAAGAAAAAGTTTCTATTTTTAATGGAAACTAAAAAAATCAAGTGCATAGGAGTAAACTTAACCAAGGATGTAAAAGATCTCTACATAGAAAATTATATAACTTTACTAAAATAAATCAAAGGGGACCTAAAGAGATGGAAAGATATTCTGTGTTCATGGATAGGAAGGCTTAACATCATTAAGATGTCAATCCTACCCAAACTGATCTACAGATTCAATGCAATTCCAATCATGCTTCCAACAACCTACTTTGCAGACTTGGAAAATCTAGTTATCAAATTTATTTGGAAGGGAAAGATGTCTTGAATTGCTAAAAACATTCTAAAAAAGTAAAATGAAGTGGGAGGGCTTACACTTTCTGACTTTGAAGCTTACTATAAAGCCACAGTATTCAAAACAGCATGGTATTGGCATAAAGATAGACATATTGATGAATGGAATTGAATTGAGAATTTGAAAATAGACCTACAGATCTATGGTCAACTGATTTTTGATAAGGCCTCCAGATCCACTGAACTGGGACATAACAGTCTCTTCAACAAATTGGGCTGGGAGAACTGGATATCCATATCCAAATGAATGAAAGAGGACCCCTACCTCACTCCCTATACAAAAAATGAACTCAAAGTGGATCAAAGACCTCAATATAAGAGACAGTACCATAAAACTTCTAGGAGATAATGTAGGGAAACATCTTCAAGTCTTAGGAAGTTGCTTCTTAGACCTTTAGTAAAAGAAACCAAAGGGGACGTAAAGAGATAGAAAGATATTCTGTGTCCATGGATGGGAGTAATAAATCAAAACACAAACAATGAAAGAAAAAATAAATAAATGGGATCTCCTCAAAATTAAAAGCTTCTGTACCTCAAAGAAATTTGTCAAAAAGGTAAAGAGGCAGCCAACTCAATGGGAGAAAATATTTGGAAACCATGTATCTGACAAGACACGGATATCTTGTATATATAAAGAAATCCTACAACTCAACAACAATAGTACAAACAGCCCAATTGTAAAATGGGCAAAAGATATGAAAAGACATTTTTCTGTAGAAAAAATACAAATGGCAAAAAAAAAACAAATGAAAATTTTCATCTTCACTAGCTCTTAGGGAGATGCAAATCAAGGCCACAATGAGATATCTCACACCGATAAGAATGGCTGCCATTAAACAAACAGGAAACTACAAATGCTGGAGAGGATGTGGAGAAATTGGAACTCTTATTCATTGCTGGTGGGACTGTATAATGGTACAGTCCCTTGGAAGACAATTTGGCACTTCCTCAGAAAACACGATATCAAGTTACCCTAAAACCCAGCAATCTCACTTCTTAGTGTTTACACAGAAGATCTGAAAGCAGTGACATGAACAGATATTTGCATACTGATGTTCATAGTAGAATTGTTCACAATTTCCAAGAGATGGAAACAATCCAAATGTCCTTCAACAAATGAGTAGATAAACAAAATGTGGTATATACACAGGATGGAATAGCATGCAGCAGTAAGAAGGAACAAGGTCATGAAACATATGACAACATGGATGAAGCCTGAAGACATAATGTTGAGTGAAATAAGCCAGACACAAAAGGAGAGGTATTGTATGTTACCACCAATGTGAACTCTGTGAAAAATTTAAAATAAGTGTTTTATAATGTAGAATTTAGGGGACTTAGTGGTAGTCAGAAGCTACTGAAGGGGGCACAATAATCTACTATGTACAGATATGATAATGAGGGTGATCTTAATGGTATGGGAATGGTCAGGTGTGACTACGGCTCATTAATGGTATTAGAAGTATCAGTGATGCACTGAAGGTGAACATGTTCATAAATAGTTGTTTAAAAGGCATGTAAAACACAGAGTAGCACCACAAACCTAAATAAGTATTAGCATGATATACTTACAAGGTATGTCACTGGTGCAGAGGGTTAACAACAGAGTGGTATGGAAAACTACCCATTATGTATTAATGACTATATTTAATAGGTATATCTTACCAACTCTACACTAATGCTAGGGCTGAATAATTAGCAGCTGATAAGAGCTCTGGGATGTATTATGTTATGATGATTGTTTAAAGTTGAGAGTGATGATGCTTGTACAACTAAGTGAAGATAATGTAAGAAACTGTTTATCTGGGGATAGAATATATAATAAGTGAAGTCAGGAACTCACTACTTAATAAATCTAACCCTCAACTTGAGTCTTGCTTTTCTAAAATTTAGGGTTGTAAATAGGAGGCTGTGCCCTCCTATAATTATGCCTAAGAAACACCTCCAGGGAACATCTTTTGTTGCTCATATATGGCATTTATCTCTCTAAGCCCAACTTGGCAAATAAATTCATTAACCAACCCCCCCCCCCTCCCATGAGGGACATGACTCCCAGGGAAATGAATCTCCCTGGCAATATGGGACAGGATTCCCAGGAACTAGCCTGACCCTAGCAGTGAGGGATCGAAAGTGCCTACTGGACCAAAAGGGGGAAAAAAGAAAGATAACAAGCTGAAGTCACAGTGGCTGAGAGATCCGAGTTCAGAGGCTGTCCTGGAGATTTCTCTTTTTTTGAGCTGGCTCCAGCTAGACAACCCAAATGGTCATAGTGTATCAGGCCCATAACAAAAATAGTCACCAGGTACCTGGGTCCCTACCTGAGATTCTACAAAGGATGCACTCACTAAGTTTTATCTTTTAGAAACTTAAATCCACCAGAGTGTTCCTATGCCAGACAAGTCTTAAAACCCAGAGGCCACAGCCTTTTTAAGATCAACTATCAGATACAGCCCCCTTCCCAATACTTGACACCCCCTTTCAACATGAACAAGTTAGGGTGCTCACTGCCTAGACACCCCTAAAGTTGGAGAAAGAGCTTAAGTGAGAAGAAGGGGGAGCAACAAACAGGATAATATTTAACAAAGGATCCATGAATACTGAAACTTTATATAATTTTAGATCCTTTTTTGGATGCTTGGGTGCTGGAATGGCTGGAAGGAGGTAAATGACATGGTGGAACTGTAGCCTATAGCATCCTTTGGGATTTTCTCTGTAGCTGCTCATTGAATTGTGTGTTGAACCTCTTCACCTTTCTGTATATACCTTGCGTTGCATAATAAGGAAAGAACTGAGACTGTGGAAATGTAACCCATAACAATTTTTGAAATTACCTATATGACTGCTTGTTGGGCTGTACATTGAGAGATGACATCTTTCTGTATATATGTTATATTTTACAATAATGGAAATGGCTGAAGTTGTGGAACTGTGATCCATGATATACTTTGAAATTTGCTCTGAAACTGCTTGTGAAATCGTACTTTGAAAGTTATCACTGTTTTGTGTATACGTTAAAGTTCACAATAAAAAAAATACAGATAGCAGCAGTGAGAAAGAGAAAAAAACATTATGGCTTGTTCAATTTTTAATCTTAAAATAAAAATAATCATGCTAAATATATCACTAATATTTTTCTATTAAGTAATCATAAAATATTTTCATTTTCAGATGAAATGTATTGTCTCTAATATAAATGTTTATGTCAAACATCTTACATACATATTACATGGGTAAATAAACTTATATAACTATTTTTACTGATAAACTTGGAATAACAATATTTCAAAAAAGAAGGAAGATATCTAACACAGCACTACATCAATCTACACATGTTTCCATTAAATTGTGTTCTATTCTTTTTTTCTCTCTCACTTTCTTTTCTAAATTAATTCCAGAGCAAAATGTACTAAGTTGTTAAATCAATAGCATGAAAGAGCACATCTCCAGATACAAGTGTAAATGATCACAAGAATAAATAAATCTTTTAATGTCCTTGTTACAAAAGTTATCTCTGAGACCAATAAGGCATATATGAATGACTAATTGCTTTAGTGTATTTAAACAAAAATGTTTAACATTTCAAGAAGCTTGTAAAAGTCATCCTGTACCTAACAGATAGTAAAGCAGAGAGAAAGTTAATTTCTGTGTTTTCACCATCTTGGGAAATACTGCAGGAGAAAAGTCCAATTATTGGCATGTGCATACATTCTATACAAAGAGAGGCATATTATTGGGCTGCAGGAATAAAACAGGGAGCCAAGAAAAAATACCTCCCCTCTAGATTCTGAGACTAAAAAACACAGGTTTTTCAAGGTCAAATAATAAGGAAAAAGTTTGCTTCAAATAGATATTGCCAAAGATATATTACATTAAGATCAGAGGAAATTTTTCTTTTGTTTTTCTTTATAATATTAATGTTGTTGTTAGGGTAAGGAATATATACTCTATTAAATGTTGGTGGAGAGCAATTTATCAAAGATTTCTGGTGGAGAGGAGACATTTCGTAACTAATACATTTGTAAAAATATGCATAGGCCTAATGCATCAATACACCTCCATGCATTTATCCTAAGAAAGTAATCATTGTGATGTATAAAAATATTACCTTGAGGATGTAATTTATAGCAACAGAAAATTTTAAGTTCTTCAAATGCTAATTATAGAACTGGTTAAACAATTTGACATATTCGTATAATAAAACACTCTGTAGTTAAGAAAATGATATAAATACATTAACTGAGATGAAATTAAATTAGAGATATTTGCTAATTGGATAAAAGTATAACAATATTTATCTCTACTTTTTGTTGTTAAAAATTAAATAATTCAGAGGGCATATATTGAATTACACACTAGTAGAAAATGAACTGCCCTTTTTTCTTAGCTCTCATTCCATTCAAATCCTTATGATTCATTTCCTGGATGTCTGTTTATAGATTATAGAGAGTCTTTCTTACCCCAATCACCTTTGATTGATCCAGAAAGCAATGGGCATCTTATCCAGACTGGAGCAATATACATCTTTCTCAAAATGTCTTCTGAGAAAGATATTTATTTTATAATTAAGTCTGCAATATGTAAACTGATGAGATGTCAGTAATCCTATCTTCCATGTAATCTGGTAAACTGAGAAAGATGCTCTATTAAGAAAGAGATTACAAAGACAAACTCAGAGAGGAATAAAGATAAGAGGTTGAATAAAAGAGCTTGCAGCACTCTAGCCTGTGTTTCTGGCCTGTGTCTGAGCCTTGTCTGCAGTCTTGAAGTTAAGCAAATGAAAACCCTGTATCTAAGGAGTTAATTTCAAATTTCATCTTATGTTACTTTCACTGAGTTTCTATTCCACGTCAATAAACATGTTCTCTGTAAAAGTTGTAGACAGATATTTATCTGAATGTTAATAGTGGTTATTAATAAGTAGTGGAATAATGGGCATTTTTCTTCTTATCATTTTCTGCAATTTCAAAGTTATTCAAAATAATCAATTATTCCTTTTGGTCATAGAAAATAATATTACAGTTAAAAATTAAAATTATTGAAAATCCCTAGAGATCAATTAAAACTAAAATACCAATTTATACAATAATAATGGAAAACAGTACTCATTTATCAGACTTTTTAGGACATTTAAAAACTGTTGATATATACTTTCATATCTGTGCCATGATACACACAGACAAACTCACACACATACAAGCTTTATCTTGGCATTTTTTGTAACGGCACAGCATTGCAAAATAATCTAAATGGCACAGCATTGCAAAATAATCCAAAGTGACAGTAGTCATAATGATACATTTATAATTTAGAATTATTTGTAAATTTTAAATAGAATAAGGTAGATTTATATACACTGATATTTAAAGATACTACAATAAGTGGAATAAACCATTTACATATACTAAAAATATCAATAAATACACATAGATGCATTGGTATTTTAATACATATCTTTTGGAACTATGTTTGAGAGGTGGTTAGCAGTGATTACTTCTAAGGATTTAGGAAATAAGGGGATGAAACAAGACCCAAATTAAGGGTCTTGGATGGGGAGACATTCTTTGCTTTTTGAATTTTTAGATAGCATAATCACACATTTTTTTCTACTAATTCCAGTAAAGAAATTTGGGTAAATATTTTTTGCCATTAATCTTGAAGAAAAAGCATAAAGTCAGAGAAAGAGAGAGAGAAACTATGAAATAAGAAACAAAGGGTGTTAGATGGAAGCTGTACTCTTATTCAACAACATGCACCTGAGTGAATTAACATATGTTATTTGTACAGATAACATTCAAATTTCATTATGAATCTGGTGGGAAAAAAAAGTGAATTTGTTATTTTAAATAAAGAAGATACGGTACTTTTATTGGGGTAGTAAGGTATCTGCCATTATACATGGGTAAAGAATTGCTTTCAAACACAGGCAATAGCATAGTCAATGTAGTCATGTAAAAGAAAAGAGCTATAAATTTTTAGCAGTTTCCAGAAACCAACTTAACCTCAGAAAATGCTATTTCAATTCCATTTCTATGTCTCTGCCAATGAATTATGTGATTATATATGAAGCTGCATAATGAAGCTTTCAGCTGCTACATGTTTTGAAACTCCATTTTCAAGAGTAAAAGGCTATAGAACAAAAACATATTTGTTCATGTGCAAAAAAAAAAAAAGCACAACACAGGAACAAAAGAAAAATTTTGCAGATATATGAAAACAAAATGTATTCTTTTTGTAATTTCTTTATTATGTTTTCTTCTCACTTATGTTGAATGATCAAAATATTAATATTTTTATGTTCTAGAGATTGAGAATTCCTGATATAACTTAGGAATAGGCTGCAGATTCCAGTACTAAAACAAAACTGAATCTTCTCTATTTTCTTGAGATTAAGAAGTACATTGAAAACCCAAGATCTCCATTCATCTCTGATTAAAAACATGTTTAATAAGTTTTTTCCTATAGAGTCACTTCCTTTGAGAAATTTGCATTGCTTACTCTTCCTCACATGAGTTCAATCTACTCTGCTTTCTACAAATGTTTCCACAGCTACAATAATGATTGTGAGCTATAAAATGAAATACTTTAATTTGAAAATCAGCATAAATACATTTGCTTATTTTATAAACACATACTGCTTATTATATGCCAAGCAATGATTGAAAAATTTACAAGTATTATCATTTAATTTTCATAACAAAATATGAGGTATGTTCTCTTATTATCCACATTTTACAGATGGAGAAACTAAGGCATCATCTTGTTAAAATAATTTGTCCAAGATAACTCAGCTAGTGAAGGGCTGAGCTGAGATTCAAAGCCTGACTGTCTGTCTCAGGAAACCACTCTGGATCACCACAGTATGCTAACACCAAAATTAGAGGTAATATTTAAGATTTTATGTAAGGTAAGAGTGGTCTCCCCATATAACTGTATAATACAAGTGAACCCTAATGTAAACTAGGGACTATATTAAAAGGACAATTATAATAATATTCTTTCATCAAGTATAACAAACTATGAAAGTAATGCAAAGTGTTAATAATAGGGAAAACTGTACATGTGAAAGAGGATATGTGGGAACTGTAATTTCTGCATGATTTTTCTATAAACCAACAACTTCTTTAATTAAAACATTATCTTAAAAAGAGTGGTCTTCTGTTCTTGGACATTTTTATGCATAGACAAAGCTTATGAGAATCAGCTCATTTTAGATATATTTAGAGAACTTAATATCAAGGGGTGTGTTGTGGCTTGGAGTTATGTACACCAGTACCCAGAAAACATGCTCTTAATCTTAATCCATTCCTTCAGATATGAACCCACTGTAAATAGGACCTTTGGATGTGTTTACTTCAGTTGAGGAATGGCCCAATTGAATCAGGATGGGTCTTAACTGTATTATAGGAGATCTTATAGAGAAAGTCACAGAAAGAGAAAGCCAAGGGAGAAGCAAGAACCTGGAAGTCAAAAGAACCCATAGGAGGAGGGAGGGGCAAGATGGCAGAGTGGTGAGGTGTGGGTTTTAGTTACTCCTCCAGGGCAGTTGGTAGAAAGCCAGAAACTGGGTGGACGAGACACCACAGAAGAATTTGAGTTTGAACATATTTCATACAACACTCACAAATGTGTGGAGCAGCTGAGATCAGCATCTGTAAGTTACTGTGGCCAGGGGGCCCATGCCCGTCCCTGCCAGGCACAACACTGAGGGAGGAGGGGCTGTCAGTGCTGGGAATCAGGAGGGAGAACAAAAACTCCAACCATAAATAAACTGAGACCAGACACCAGAGAATCTGGGAGCAGTCAGCCCAGAAGAGAGGAGAAAGGGCTAGTAAAAACAGCAAAAAAAAAAAAAAAACAAAACCAAAAATAAAAACAGAGACTTTTTGGAGTTTGGGCGAACATAATACATAGAATGGCAGGGCTCAAACAGAATCAGGCACATATACAAATCCAGGGGGAGAGAGCCCTTGTCTGAAGAGCTGTTTTCTCCGCTTTCTTGATTGTTTCTTAATCACCCTCAACTCTTTGTCTTTCAGCATTTCAATAGCCCATTAGATCTGCAAGGACTGTAAATAGTCAATACTGGGCACTTCTTTTCCTTTTATCCTTTTTAAAATATCTTTTTCTCTTTTTTTTTAAAAAAAAAAGCTACTCTAAGAAGCCCATTACAAAAAGCCTCAGAGACTTGCAATTTGGGCCCAGGCAAGAGCAGAGCTAAGATAGCTCTGAGAGACAAAGTAATAAGTCTAGTGGTGGAGAAAATTCACTAAAGACCATAACTTCCCAAGAAAATAGGGGCATGGCCCAGCTCCAGTGGTAGCCCTCCTTTTGGGGAATCAGACCCCAGGGGCTGGAATTCAGAAACCAGCTTCAGTCAGCCACACCCCCGACAGGGTCAGGGTCACCAGAAGAACAAAAGGCTCCATGCCTCCTTACATGGGTGGGGGAACTGCAGGCTGGCAAACACCACCTGCTGGACTGCACAGGAAAAGCACAGAGTCTAAAGGCCTCACAGGAGGGTCTCATTCTCAAGGAAACCCCATACCCTTCTGAGACCTGGGCTTCTCTGGACTGGGAAAACCTGACTGGGGTTGACCATATCTGAGGAGACCATCACACAAGAAGGCCATATAGAGGCAGGGCAAGAAACAGAAAAACAAGAGGTGAAAAATTCTGATCAACTAAATAGAATCTAAGTTAAAATTCTAGAATAAGCTGAAATGAACACCAAAGGAGAGAGAGCAAAGACAACCAACAAGAAAACCCTAGGTAAAAGAGTGAAAACAGGCTCCAGAATAAACTAATCAAGAAAGTCAACTTTAAAACAGGGAGATTATCCTGGATCATCTGGATGGGCCCTGTATAATCACCAGGAGCCTCACAAGTAGAAGACCAAGGCAAGGTAAGTGAAAGTTATGCTGTGATAAAAAGACTTTATCTACTATTGCTGGCTTTGAAGAAGAAGGAATGGAACTATGAACCAGGAAAGTGAGTGACTTTTAGAAGCTGGCCAAGGCAAGGAAATTGATTCTCCCTTAGGGCCTCCAGGATGAAATGCAGCCATACTTAACACCTTGATTTTAGCCTGGCTAAACCAGGAAGGACTTCTGACATACAGCACTGCAACATAATGTATTAATGTGCTAAGTTTGGGGCCATTTGTTACAGCAGAAATAGAAAACTAACATACTTTATGCATACAGTCATAACAGTGTTCTTAAAAGGGTTCTCTTTGACCATATCCTTCTGTGATCTCTCTTTTATCTGTCTGTCTCTATTGACTTTTATATGTTGCCCAACAATAGTTTCTACAAATCAACCACTAACTGCTCTATTGTTTTTGGACAATGCCCTGGGGCATAAATTGGTCCACAGTCTGATCCAATTAAATTTGGGGTCCTTTGCAGAGGAAGCTCTTGAGGCCAGTCTTCAAGACTTATTTTTCTAAGCCAAAGAGTGCTTATCTTAACTGTTCTTTTTTCCTGGTTATCCCCAGTAAACCAGTTGGACTGTTATTTAATGTTTTGCTCAGAAGGAACTACCAGCCTCCTTTTAATTATTTACCACCAAAATCTCCATTGTCTGAGAATACCTTTAGGTTTGAACTTCTCCACCCTCTGTTCTAAATAAAGACATTTCCTTTGAGGAGAACATTGGAACTTTCTTTATTATTGACTGCCTCTCTCCCTGAGCAAAATCTCTGAGTTGTTGCTCCAGAGATGGGGGTGAAGGCAAAGGCCAGCTTCTCTTGGATTGATATCTCTGCTTTATGAGCTGGATGAGGCAATAGCCATTGAACTTCTCTGCTTGACTTTCCTGGCATGGAATCACTGCTCTACCAGTAAGCTCAGGTGAAGGTGATTGGGGCCCCAGTATTCTTGGCCTACCACACCTGAGGTAGAAGCCCAAACTTCCAGTCACACTTGCTTGGAATTCAGCTTCTACAATATGTAGCTGGGGTGGATGAGGAATGCTGGTAGACTGTTCCTACCAAGGAGCTGTGGGGAAATGGAGCCCTAGCTTCTTAGCCATACCTATCCAGAAGGGAGCATCCATCAAATTGAGCAAGGGGTTAGTAAGAAGGAGCAGTTCATGGCTCAAGTGCCACAGACTCTTGCTGTTCTAACTGAACTGTGAAATTTATTCCAATTTTCTTGAATAAATGTTTCTTAATTTGTTGTAGGCCTTAGGACTATTTCCAGAGACTTGAAATGACTATTTTAAAAATAATTTTCTGCTATTTATGACTGGGTAGCTCCTCATGTTGCTACTGCAGAAGTGAATTTATAAATGGAATTTTATCTCTAATCCACTACACAGGAAGCTTAGTAGTTCTGCATAATTGCCTTGTGGTTATTTTTCTAGTTCACAAATGTTTGGTTGGCATGGACATATTCAGCAAATGGCAAAATTTTCACATTTATTTCCTTACCCTTGATGTGGGAACTATTATGGAAGATAGGGCCAAGTGAATGCCCTTGGGAGTACCTATCCAAATGTATGCATAATCTAAAATAAATATTATATCTTTGAAGGAATTATCAAATTTTTAAAAGTCACAGGAATGCTAATACTCTTACATTTCCTTCTAACATGCATGTTTGTCTTGTGGAATAGTTTGATAGAATGCCAATGTGTCATCTTAAATATACCAAGTGTTAATTTTTATTAGAGCTATGTCTTCTTTTTCCAACAAACTATTAGAGTCAAGTATTCAAGTCATCAAACTAGATGATGCCTTTTTGTTTATTTTAATAAACACAGCAAACCAGAAGTTTATTTTCACTTGATGGGGATGTTAATGCATCTCATTATCTTACCTCAGGATCATGTCAAATCTCTGACTCTGACATATCATGTACAGAAATTGGAAGGTCATTAGATGTTTGGAAATATACATTTGTGAAAGAGTAGGAAATAAATCAATGAACATTTAGAATTGTCACTTCAGTGAATATTTTTAAAGGGTAGGTTGAGAAATACCTTCCAATGTAAAAGACAATTTTCTATTATGCTCTATTCCTGAGAAAGAAGTGCATAGCTTGGTGATCCTCTTGATCTTAGAGGTAACATATATCTAGTTTAGGTTTGTTGCTATTGTTGCAGATTAGAAGTGTAAATTGAAGTAAAGTAATATGGGGAAGACTTTTTTGGATATTTATTCTGGATTGGCTTGCTCTACCTCTATCTATGCTATCACTAGTTGGAAAAATTAGAAAGCTAAAAAAAGTAGTTTTGTCTGAATCTCTCCTGCTAAGGATTCTGAATGTAAATTTTGTTCACCCCATATTTGAAAAGCAGAAATGAATCATTGACCATCTTCTTATGGATCTTAGTTTTTGCCTTGAGCAAAAAAAAATATTGGAAACAAGAGGCTTTCTTGCAGCATTGTCTCCATGTCTATTCTCCAGATTCCTGGCTATCAATTCATTGCAGTGGAAACTGCTTTATATGCCTTACCAATTTCTGGATTGAGCTTTGCAAAGTCACTTTCTAGTATTCTGGGTGAAAGCCACCAAGCAGCTCAGGAGAAATAACTTCTTTAAAGGTTTAATTATTGATTGATTTGATCATGTTTGGAAGGATCATCCCAGAACCTGCTCTCTGTGTTAAACTCCTTCCTTTTTAAAATAGTTTATTTTCTGTACCAACCCCTGGTTGATACATTGGATGCATTTAAAAGATTGATAATTTAAATTACTTTAAAGTGGAACTATTTAAAAAGAATATTTAAACTTTTAAGGAAATAATTTAATGAAATAAAGAAACAAAATACATACATACATACAACAAAATACATACCAATTAAAAATTTGTTTTAAAGGTCATTCAGAAACTTTAAAACCACTGCTTTATAAAAAGGTAGATGTTGGAAGGTGAATAAACATCAATTTTTTAGGTTGTTTCAAGAACTACTTAAAGAAATATATTTGCCACTCTTTAAGTCAATGATGCATAATGAGTTAGTTACAATAATAGTTGCCTTGTTTTTAGTGATGAAGAAAAATTTGTCACCATGGAGGGAAAGAGAAAAAATAAACAATCCACATAAAACTGAAATTCTTATTTGAAATACTTACATATTTGAATAGCATCTTTAAGTTCTATTCATGATAGGCTATATCTCCATCTATATATATATAATGAAGAACATTGTGGGAATAATGGCAAATGGAGGATAGTTCCATGACTCTTCTATGCTGCAAGCCAAAAGCCACTGACATAATTTCTGCCTAAAGAAATCATTGTCTAAAACTAATGATATATTTCCATCTGGCTGCAGGAGTAACCAAGAAGGTCACATGGATATTGGTTATGGACATTAAAAGTATCTGTCACTGTTTTCATATTTGTGGAGAAGTAAAGAATTAATAAATCATTCTCACTGAATTACTAATAGAACCTCAGTTATATACAATTCTATTCACTAGCCATAACTCTGCACTTATTTTTCCATGTTAAGTAGATAAGTCATAAAGTTAAATTTAGGATATTCGATTTATATTACAATACACTATAACAGTGTAACCTTTAATTCATTTTAAATTTTACTGACAGCAAATAATTCAGAAATGTCATTAAGTTAGTTATTAATAGTAACAAATCATTTGTGACAGTCTGCAAATGTGTTAGAACAGAGTCTGAGAAACTGAACTACTCAAAAGAATTAGGCAGAAATATTCCCAGGGTTTTTTTCAGTTTTAAATCACAAACTCAGTTAAAAACATTAAAGATTAAATACATTTGAAGTGTATGGGAATATTATACTGTGTTTTCTCAATATTTTTAGTAACCAATGTAATAATTTGAAAAATACATTGAAGTAAATGCCAACTCTCCCTTTATCCTACTTTAATCTCTATTATATAATAGAATTTAGTATATGGAAAATGACAATTCATTATTTTGATTCATTTTATATGGTATATTTAAAATGGGTTTGTATTTCAATTTTCCTCTACAATTAGTAACTATACACTCCAGAATTGTTAGTCTATTATGGTAAACTGTATTTTGTAATTCAAATGATTTTCTTAGTTGCCTGTAATATACCATGTGTCCTAATAACTGGGAATTCTTTTAATAACAAGTCATTATATTTTTAGTAGACTTCCACAGACAAATGGTGAGTATTTTACTTTACTTACTATTGTACCAGAATTAAAGAGCACAAAGATTACAAGCACCTCCACCAACGTCCTTCAACCTGTATATTCAAAAGAAGAAGGTTTAAAAGTGGCAAAGGAAAGTGATGTCAATAAAATGGAGGAGTAGGTACTTCCAGAAACCAGGAAAAAAAAAAACAAAAACAAAACTAGAAACTGTCAGAGCGAACTTTACGTGAATTCTGGATAACAAAGTTTTATAGCAACTAACCAAATACTGAATCAAGAAAAAAGCAACTTAAAAATGATACAGAATCTTTGTTGTGTTTTTACTTGTCCATGCCCCACTGCTCCTGACTCAGTAGCAGTCTTGAAGATCACAGCCTGTTTGCAGTGTGGGACCCTGGTTCCTGGTTCTGGAGGAAGAAGGGAATACCTGTATTCTGGTTTGCTAATGCTGCCCTTTTTCAAAACACCAGAAATGGATTGTCTTTTATAAAGGAGGTTTATTTGGTTACCCAGTTACAGTCTTAAGGCCATAAAGTGTCTGAAGTAAGGCGTTAACAATTGGGTACCTTCACTGGAGAAAGGCTATTGGATCCAGAAAACCTTTGTTAGCTTAGAAGGCACATGGCTGGTGTCCTGTTGCTCCCAGGTTATGTTTCAAAATGGCTTTCTCCAAAATGTCGGTGTCAGCTTCCAACAGCTGTCTTCAAAATGTGTCTCTCAGCTGCAGCTAGCTGGGAGCTTCTTTTGTCTGAGCCTTTATAGGGCTCCAGTGAACTATCAAGGCCCACACTGAATGGGTGGGGACATGCCACATGGAAATTATCTAATCGGAGTTACCACCTACAGTTGGGTGGGTCACATCTCCATGGAAACAACCTAATCCAAAGGTTCCAACTTAATCAACACTAATACATCTGCCCCTACAAGACTGCATTAAAGAATATGGCTTTTTCTGGGGAATGTAATATATGCAAACCAGCACAACCTGATTCAACAAATCACTGTGTGAGTCTGTTATAACTTCTCTGGAGGCTACCAGAGGACTGATATGAAGCACTCATTTCTGTTTCTCCTCATTTTTTACATTTTTTTTTTTTTTAAGCAGAGGGCACTCAGACTGCATCCTCTCTGTCTTATTCTCTCAAAAGGAAGAGAAGCACAATCATCACTGGCAATTGCAGTTGTTGTAAAGCAATACCAAGATCCAATTTCATGCTCAAGAGAGAACACTGAACCTCCTCCTTGTGGCTTCTGGTGCTCAATACATACAGAGATCTTCATCTAGTAATAAACTACAGAAATGATCCCTGAAAGTATAATCTTAATCTCACTTTTGCAGCCTCTGCTTGGCCTAAAACAGCGACACACATTAAACCAATAGCGATTTGTTACCATCTTTTAAGAAATATAGTATAAATGTATTTTTAATGCAATTTTATTGAGATACATTCAGATACCACACAGTCATCCAAAGTGTACAATCAGTTGTCCACAATATCATCATATAGTTATGCATTCATCACCAGAATCAATTTTTTGAACACTTTCATTACTCCAAGAAATAAAATGAAAATTAGAATAAAAATAAAAATAAAAGTATGAAAGAATACTCAAAACATCTCATACTCCTTCCCCCCATTATTATTCATTTACTTTTTGCCCCACTTCGTTCTACTCATCTGTCCATACACTGGATAAAGGGAGTGTGAGCCACAATGTTCTCACAATCACACAGTCACACCATATAAGCTATATATAGTTATACAATCATCTTTAAGAATCAAGGATACTGGATTGCAGTTCAATGGTTTCATGTATTTCCTTCTAGCTATTCTTATACCCTAATAACTAAAAAAGGATATCTATAAAATGTATAAGAATAATCTCCAGAATGACCTATCAACTCTGAAATCTCTCAGCCACTGAAACATTATTTTGTTTCATTTCTCTTCCCCTTTTTGGTCAAGAAGGCTTTCACCATCCCTCAATGCCAGGTCCAGGCTCATCCCCAGGAGTCATTTTCCATGTTGCCAGGGAGATTTACATCCCTGGGTGTCATGTCTCATGTAGGGAGGAAGGCAGTGAGTTTATCTGCAGTGTTGGCTTAGAGAGAGAGACCACATCTTAGAGAGAACAAAAGAGGTTCTCTGGAGGTGACTCTTAGGCACAATTACAAGTAGGCTTAGCCTCTCCTTTGCAGTAACAAGCTTCGTAAGGGCAATCCCCAAGATCAAGGACTTGGCCTACTGCAATAGTAGTCCCCAGTGTTTGTGAGAATATCAGGAATTCCCCAGGTGGAGAAGTTTAGTATTTCCAATTTTTCCCCAGTCCCTCAAGGGGGCTTTGCAAATACATTTTTATTCTCTACCCAAATTACTCTGGGATGTATCGGGGCTTCATGCCAACCTTTACAAACCAACCAGATCTCACACCCTATTCAAGTTTCCATGTACTTATGGTGTTTGAATAAACTGATCATAAAAGTTAAATTATATAACGTGCTACAGAAAATATAGATTTTCCATCAAATAAACATCTCTTCCTTGGGTCTCACATAGAAATTGAAGTTTTAAAACATAGTATCATCCTTTTCCCTTTAGTCTGGTTTACCTTAGCCCTAACCAAGTCCATTTTTTTCATATCTCTAATTAAATTCTGATCTCTTTTTCAGCCACTTTAACATTTGCTGTATGGGGTAATGCTGATATTCATAGCTGCCAAACTCTGGCTCTGAGTCTCAGGTATCACACAGATATCCAAAGTTTCAGGGACTGACCAGATAATACACAAATAGCTCATCTCAGAATTTAGATATAACCATTACAACTCATGAATAGATGTGACTGCTGTAAGAGCTTGTACTCTAGGAGCCTTTACCATAAGCCTTCCCCTAATAACCTATGCTCTCAGATTCAATTCTCAGAGTTTGCACATTAAAGTTAGCCCATATTAGTGAGTTGTCATAATGTTTATCTTTTCAATCTGACTTATTTAAATGTATTTTTAAAGTATCATTCTACAGACAACTTTCATAAAAACATTCTGAATACTTCTAAGAGGTTTTCTCTTAGAGAAACTTTAAGACTTCATATCCTTAACATAGTACTTGCCAACAGCCAATCAGAAACGGCTGCTTGCATTTTATCAGTTCTATGGAGATAAATTCACATACCATAAAATCAATGTCTTCTAGTACATTCACAGAAATATGCTTTCATCACCACAATAAATTCTAGAACATTTTCACCCACAAGAGGGTTCACTATGTTATAGTGTCATGTTTTATCTTCCAGATTTCCTTCTAGTGACATACACAATGCTAAACTTTCCCTTTCAACCATAATCATATGCACATAACATCACTGTCAGTTACACTCATTGTAACAGTCTACCATCAACTCTAACCATTTCCAAACACAATCAGCCTTATTACAAGTTCTGCACATCCTCTCCCCTCATTCTATCTTCTCTTGGCCTGTTTTACATATTAACACCATAAGTTTACTCATTATATTTAGTTCATAATTTGTGAGGTCATACAATATTTGTAATTTTGTGCCTGACTTATTTCACTCAACATTATGTCTGCTAAGAACTTCAGTGTGCAAATATCTGTTCACCCTGCCTTCAGTTCTTCTGAGTATATACCTAGTAGCAGAACTGCTGGATCAAATGGCAGTTATATATTTAGCCTCCTGAGGAACAAACAGGATGTACCATTCTAAATTCCCACCAACAGGGAATAAGTGTTCCTATTTCTCCACATCCTCTCCAACATTTGTAGTTTTCTATTGTTTTAATAGTGCCCATTCTAGTGGGTATGAAAGGACATCTCATTGTAGTTTTGATTTGCATTTCCCTAATAGCTAGTGATGTTGAACATATTTTCATGTGTTTTTTAGCCATTTGTATACCCTCTTTGGCAAAATGACTATTCAAGTCTTTTGCCCATTTGTTAATTAATTTGTCTTTTTTATCATTGAGTTGTAGGATCTCTTTATGTGTATGGGATATTAAACCATTATCAGATATGTAGTTTCCAAATATTTTCTCTCATTGAATGGACAGCCTTTTCACCCTCTTAACAAAATCCTTTGAAGCACAAAGTAACTCAATTTTGAGGAGGTCCCATTTATCTATTCTTTCTTTCATTGCTTGTGCTTTGGGTGTAAAGTCTAAGAAACGACATCCCACTACAAATCTAGGAGTTTTATGGTCCTGGCTTTTTTTTTTTTTAAGTCTTTGATTTTCAATTAATTTTTGTATAAGGTGTGATATAGGGGCCCTCCTTCATTCTTTTGCATATGGCATCCAGTTCTCACAGCACCATTTGTTGAAAAGACTGCTCTGTCCCAGTTTGGTAGATTTGGCAGCTTGTCAAAAACCAATTGGCCATAGTTGTGAGGGTCTATGTCAGAACTTTCAGTTTGATTCCATTGGTCAATATGAGGATTTTTATGCCAATATCATACCATTTTAACCACTGTAGCTTTGTAATATGCTTTAAAAACAGGAAGTGAGAATACTCTAACTTCATTTTTCTTTTTCAAGGTGTTTTTGGCTTTGGGGGGGGCCTTCACCATTCTGAATAAATTTGATAATTGGCTTTTCCAATTCTGCAAAGTAGGTTGTTGTAATTTTGATTGGGATTACATTGAATCTAAATCAATTTGTGTAAAACTGACATCTTAAGCAGTATTTAGTCTTCCAATCTATTAGTGTGGCATGTCCTTCCATTAATTTAGGTCTTGTTTAATTTCTTTTAGCAATGTTTTGTAGTTTTCTGAACACAGATCCTTAACATCCTTGGTAAAGTTTATTCCTAGATATTTGATTTTTTTAGTTGATATTGTAAATGGAATTTTTTTTCCTGATTTCCTCCTCAGATTGCTAATTACTAGTGTATAGAAACACTACTGATTTTTGTGTGTTAAACTTGTATCCCACCACTTTGCTGAACTCATTTATTAGCTCTAGTTGCTTTGTTGTAGATTTTTGGGGCTTTCTAGGTATAGGATCATATCATCTGAAAATAGTGAAAGTTTTACTTCTTTTCTGATCTGGATGACTTTTATTTCTTTTTCTTGCCTAATTGCTCCTCTAGAACAATGTTGAATAACAGTGGTGACAACACTTGTCTTGTTCCTGATCTCAGTAGGAAAGCTTTCAGTCTCTAACCATTGAGTATGATGTTAACTGTGAGTTTTTTATATATGCCCTTTATCATGTTTAGAAACTTTCCTTTCTCTGAATTGACCTACAACAAGTAAATAGATTGAATCAGTAATTAAAAACCTTCCAACAAAGATAATCCCAAAACTAGATGGCTTTACTGGTAAATTCAACAAATCTTTTTTTTTTTCAATATTCATTTATATTGGGATATATTCACATATCATACAATCATCCAAAGTGTACAATCAATCGTTCACAGTACCATCATATAGTTGTGCATTCTTCACCCCAATCTATTCCTTGTACCAGAAAAAGTGAAAAAAAGAATAAAAAATAAAAGTAAAAAAGAATACCCAAATCATCTCCCTCACCCCATTTTTCATTTAGCTTTTCTCACCATTTCTCTACTCATTCACAGACACACTGGATAAAAGGACTATGATCCACAAGGCTTCAACAATCACACTGTCACCCCTTGTAATCTGCATTGCTATACAGTCATCCTCATGAGTCAAGGCTACTAGGATGTAGTTTGATAGTTTCAGTTATTCATTTCTAGCTATTTCACTGCACTAACACCTAAAAAGGGTTATCTATATACTGCATAAGAGTGCCCACCACAGTGACCTCTCAGCTCCATTTGGAATCTCTCAGCCAATGAAATTTTGTTTCATTTCATTTCGCATCCCCCTATTGGTCAAGAAGATGTTTTCAATCCCAAAATGTTGGGCTCAGATTCATCCATGGGAGTCATATGCCATATTGCCAGGGAGATTTACACTCCTGGGAGTCAGATTCCACATAGGGGGAAGGGCCGTGAATTCACCTGCTGAGTTAGCTTGGCTTGAGAGAGAAGGCCACATCTGAGCAACAGAGAGGTACTCAGGGGAAGACTCTTAGGCACAATTGTAAGCAGATTTAGCCTCTCCCTTGCAGTAACAAGCCTCATAAGGGCAAGTCCCATGATAGAGGGCTCCGCATATCAAACTTTCAGTCCTCAATGTTTGTGAGAGCATCAGCAACAATCCAGGTGAGGAAACCCAACACCTCTTCATTTTACCCTGGCTCCTTAGGGGGGCCTTGCATATATATTTTTATTTTCTGCCCAAATTACTTTGGGATGTGTTGCTATTTCACAATAACTTATGCAAACCTACCAGGTCTCACTTCCTATTAAAAGTTCCATGTAATTATGATATTTGAACAAACTGCACAAGGTAAATTGTTTAGGAAATATAGCTCTTGCACCAGCTAAGCATCTCTTCCTTTAGTTTCACATGGAATTTGAGGTTTTAAAATGCAGTCAGTATTGTCCTTTACCCTTTGGCCTGATTTGCCCTCGTCCTAACCACATCTGTTTCATTCATATCTCTAGTTGAAGTCTGGACTCTTTCAGCTTTTTTAACAGTTGCTATATGTTCTAATACTGATATTCATATCTGCCGAGTTCTAGCTTTGAGTTTCAGGTGTCATACAGATACCCAGTGTTCTAGAGACCAATCAGGTTATATACAAAAGGATCAGCATCTCGGAGTTTGGAGATAGACATTACAATTCAGGAATAGATGTGATTGCTGTAAGAGCTTACAATCTAGGGACTGTTACAATATTCATTCCCCTGTTAGGCTGTGATCTAAGATTCAATTCTGAGTTTACACATTGTAGCTAGTCCATATTGGTGAGGCATTATAGTGTTTGCCTTTGTTTCTGGCATAGTTCACTCAAAATGCTGTCCACAGGTTCCATTCACCTCATTGTGTATCTCACAGTTTCACTTCTTCCAGCTGCTCAATATTCCATTGTCTGCACACATAACAGTCCATCATTCTGTTTCTCAGTCAATGAACTCTTAGGCCACCTCCACCCATTGCAAATCATGCATACTCTCTCCATAAACACCAGTGTGAAAATATCTATTCATGTCCCTGCTCTCAGGTCCTCCAAATAAATGCCCCCTAATGAAGTTGCAGGACCTTATGGCACCCACATACTTAGCTTTGTGTGGAAACAACACACTGTCCTCCAGAAAGGCTATGCCATTCTACCTCCTAACAGACAGTAAATATGAACATCCTCTTTCCATGTTTTCTCAGCACTTTTATCCCTGTTAATATTTTTCCATACAATTTTATAGAGCTATATTCAAAACTATATAATTATCGACAATGCACCATCGGTTATTCATGGTATCATACAGTTGTGCATTTATCACCATAGACAGCACTTGAACATATTCATTACTATGAAAAAAAAAATTTTAACAAATAAAAAAAGATAATGAAAAGAAAAATAAAATATCACACAATACAATAGTAGGGTCAAACAACACCACTAGCAAGAATCCCATATCCCTAACTTATATCCCTCTCTCATACACATTTAGTGTTGGTGTATTGCCTTTGTTACATTTAATGGAAGCATATTACAATGTTACTGTTGACCACAGACTCCAGTTTGTTTTGATTATATTTTTCCCCCAAACCATCCCCTTTCCAACACTCTGCATAGTTGACAGTCATTTGTTCTCCCACATATAAGAACAATTTTATATTCGTGCATTTAGTCACAATCCTTGACTGCTCCAGTTAATGCTAAGTTAAACAGTCCCAGTCTTTATCTTTTTTCTTTACCTCAGGTTTCATTCATTCCCCTAGCCCACCTCTTTCAGCTTTACTCATGGACATCTTTGTTCAGTATACTTACACTATTGTGCTACCATCACACAGTATTTTGCTATCAATTTCTGGATCTATACAATCAATCCTGCTGAACATTCTGTAGTCATTCAGCATCAAATGCCCAATCTCTACCCTCCATCAATCTCCTGGTAGCCTGTGTTACCAGCTTTTAACTCTCAAAGTTTTCTTATTAATGTTACTTCATATTAGTGGAACCATACAGTACTTGTCTTTTTGTTTCTGGTTAACTTCGCTCAACATGATGTCCTTGAGGTTCATCCACATTATTATATGTTCCATGTCTTTGTTCTGCCTTACAGTTGCATGATATTCCATCACGTATATGTACCACAGTTTGTTTATCCACTTGTCCATTGACAGACATTTGGGCTGTTTCCATCTCTTGGCTATTGTGAATAATGCTGCAATAAACATTGGTTTACAAATGTACATTCATGTCTTAATTCTCAGTTCCTTGGAGTATGTACCCAGGAAAGGAATAACTGGGTCATATGGCAAATCTATACTTAGCTTCCTGAGGAACTGCCACACTGTCTTCCAGATGGTTGCACCATTGTATGTTCCCACCAACAGTGAATAAGTGTGCGTCTTTCCCCATATCCTCTCCAGCACTTGTAATTTTCTGTTTTTATTTTGTTTTTTGTTTTTTTTGGCTAATGGCCATTCTGGTAGGTGTGAGATGATATCTCATTATGCTTTTGATTTGCATTTCCCTAATAGCCAGTGAAGTTGAGCATTTTTTCATATGTTTTTGAGCAATTTGTATTTCTTCTTCAGGAAAGTGTCCATGTCTTTTGCCCATTTTTAAATTGGGTTGTTTGTCTTTCTGTTGTTGAGTTGTAGGATCATTTTATATATTTGGGATATTAAAACCTTATCTGACATGTGGTTTCCAAATATTATCTCCCATTGTGCAGGCTTCCTTTTTACTTTTCTGAGAAAGTCCTTTGATGTACAAAAGTGTTTGATTTTGAGGAGATCCCATTTGTCCATTGATTCTTTGGTTGCTTGTGCTTTGGGGGTAAGGTCTAGGAAACCACCTCCTATCACAAGATCTTTAAGAAACTGCCCTATATTTTCTTCTAAGAATCTTATGCTCATAGTGCTAATGTTTAGGTCTTTGATCTATTTTGAGTTAATTTTTGTATAAGGTGTGAGTTAGGGGACCTCTTTCATTCTCTTGGAAATGGATATCCAGTTCTCCAAACACCATTAATTGAAGAGTCTGCTCTATCCCAGTTGCTTTGGCTTGACTGCCTTATCAAAGATCAATTGTCCATAGATGTGAGAGTCTATTTCTGAACACTGAATTTGATTCCATTGGTCAGTATATCTGTCGTTATGCCAGTACCATGCTGTTTAGAACACAGTAGGTTTGTAATATGTTTCAAAGTCAGGTAGTGTGAGGCCTCCAACTTTGTTCCTCTTTCTCAAGATTTTTTTTGCCTGTTTGGGGCACCTTCTTTTCCAAATGAATTTGATTATTGGTTTTTTATTTCTGCAAAAAAGTTATTGGGATTTAAATTGGTATTGCATTGAACCTACAAATCAATTTAGGTAGAATTGACATCTTAATTATATTTAGTCTTCCAATCCATGAACACGATATGTTCTTCCATTTTTTAGCTCCTGTTCAATTTCTTTTAGCAGTTTCATGTAACTTTCTTTTATAGGTCTATTGTGGCCTTTGTTATGTTTATTCTTAAATACTTGATTCTTTTGGCTGCTATTGTAAATGGAATTTTTTTCCTGATTTCCTCCTCTTGTTGAACATACCTTGTGTATATGAACACTACAGCTTTTTGTGTGTTTATCTTGTAGCCTGCCACTTTGCTGTACTCATTGATTAGTTCTAATAGCTTTGCTTTAGATTTTTCTGGATTTTCTACATATAAAATCATGTCATCTCCAAACAGTGAAACTTTTATTTCATCTCCAATTAAGATGCCCTTTATTTCTTTTTTTTTCCCTAATTGCTCTAGCTAGAACTTCCAGCACAATGTTGAATAACAATGGTGACAGTGAACATCCCTGTCTTGTTCCTGATCTTAGAGGGAAAGCTTTCAGGCTCTTCCCATGATGTACAATTTTAGCTGTGGGTTTTTCATATATTGCCTTTATCATATTGAGAAAATTCCCTTCTCTTTCTAAGCTTTGAAGTCTTTTCATCAAGAAAGGATGTTGAATTTTGTCAAATGCCTTTCCTGCATCAATTGGGATGATCACATTTTTCTTCTGCTTTGATTCATTTATGTTGTGTATTACATTAATTTATTTTCATGTGTTGAACCAGCCTTGCACACCTGGAATAAACTCCACCTGGTCTTGGTGAATAACTCTTCTAATGTGCTGCTGGATTCAATTTGTATTTTGCTGAGGATTTTTGCATCTATATTCATTAAAGACTAAGGTCTATAATTTTCTTTCTTTGTAGTGTCTTTGTCTGATTTTGGTATTATGATGATGTTGGCTTCACAGAATCAGTTGGGTAGCTTTCCCTGGTCTTCAATTTTTTTGGAGAGTTTGAGCAGTATTGATACTAATTCTTTCTTGAATACTTGGTAGAATTCACATGTGAAGTCATCTCATCCTGAGCTTTTCTTTTTTGGGAACTTTTTCATGACTGACTCAATCTCTTTACTTGTGATTGGTTTGATGAGGTTGTCTATTTCTTCTTGAGTCAGTGTTGGTTCTTTATGCTTCTCTAAGAAGTTGTCCATTTCATCTAAGTTGTCTAGTTTTTTTATCATATAGTTGCTCATAGTATCTTCTCATTATCTCCCTTATTTCTGCAGGGTCAGTAGTTTTGTTTCCTTTCCCAATTCTGATTGCATTTCTTTGCATCTGCTCGCTCTCTCTCTCTCTCTCTCTCTCTCTCTCTCTCTCTCTCTCTCTCTCTCTTTTTTTGCTAGGGGTCCATCAATTTTTTTTAATTTTCTCAAAGAACCAACTTCTGGTTTTGTTGATTCTCTCTATTGGTTTTCTATTCTCAATTTCATTTATTTCTGCTCTAATCTTTGTTATTTCTTTCCTTATGTTTGCTTTGGGGTTAATTTGATCTTTTTTCTCTAGTTCCACCAGGTGAATAGTTAATTCCTCAATTTTTGCTCTCTCTTCTCTTCTAACATATGCATTTAGGGCAATAAATTTCCCTCTCAGAACCACCTTTGCTACATCCCATAAGTTTTGATATGCTGTGTTTTCATTGTCATTTGCCTTGAGATACTTACTAGTTTCTCTTGCAATTTCTTCCTTTACCCACTGGTTTTCTAAGAGAGTGTTGTTTACTTTCCATATATTTTTGAATTTTACAGTCTTCTGCCTGTTATTTCCTAGTTCATTCCATTATGATCTAAGAAAGTGTTTTGTATAATATCCATATTTTTAAAGTTGTAGAGACTTGCGTTGTGACCCAACATGTGGTCTATCCTAGAGAATGTTCCATGAGCACTTGAGAAAAATGTGTAACCTGCTCTTGTGGGGTGTAGTCTTCTATAAATATCTGTCAAGGCTATTTCATTTATTGTACAATTTAACATCTCCATTTCCTTATTGATCCTACGTCTAGATGTTCTATCCATTTATGAGAGTGGTTTATTGAAGTCTCCAACTATTATTGTAGAGTTATCTATTTCTTCTTTCAGTGTTCTCAGTGTTTGCTTCATGAATTTTGGGGCACTCTGGCTTGGTGCATAAATATTTATGATTGTTATGATTTCTTGATCAATTGACCCTTTTATTAATATATACTGCCTTCTTTGTCTCTTAATAGTTTTATTTTAGAAGTCTAATTTGTCTGATATTAATAGAGCTACTCCCACTTTTTTCTGGTTGCTGTTTGCATGAAATATCTTTCTCTGACCTGTGCCAGTTTGAATGCATTATGTCCCCCTAAATGCCATTATTTTTTTTTAAATTCAGTTTTATTGAAATATATTCACAAACCATACAGTCATCCATGGTATACAATCAACTGTTCACAGTATGATCATATAGTTATGCATTCATCACCACAATCTGTTTCTGAAAATTTTCCTTACATCAGAAAGAATCAGAATAAGAATAAAAAATAAAAGTGAAAAGAGAATACCCAAACCATCCCCCCATCCCACCCTATTTGTCTTTTAGTTTTTACTCCCATTTTTCTACTGATTTTTTTTCAATTTTTTAACTTTGTTTATCAAAAAATTAAAAACAAACAGGCAAACAACAACCAAAAAAAACCCCACAACATTTCAAACAAAGCAATGGATTAAGGAAAACAAATAACCTAAAATAACTACTTTGCTTCCAATATGTTCCTACCACACCCCAAAAAAATTAATAAACCATGTCCAAACAGAGGAGTAAGAAAAACAAATAATCTAAAATAACTACATTGCTCCCAACATGTTCCTACCATACCCCAAGAAAATTAACAACCCCTAAGAAAACAAAGGAATAAGAGAAAAAAAAAACCTAAAATAACTCTATTGCTTCCAACATGATCTTACTATATCCAAGAAAGTTTACAAACCATAATCATTCCTGAGCATTCCCATAACATTGAGATTACCCTCCATAGTTTATCTGTTCTTATTAGATTATCATTCCTCTTCCACTAATTGGTATCTCTAGGTCCCCTACATTCTACAGTATAAAACATTGTACATTTTTCACAGAATTCACATTAGTGGTAACATACAATATCTCTCTTTTTGTGCCTGGCTTATTTTGCTCAGCATTATGTCTTTTTTTTTTTTTTTAACCTTCATTTTATTGAGATATATTCATATACAACGCAGTCATACAAAACAAATCGTACTTTCGATTGTTCACAGTACCATTACATAGTTGTACATTCATCACCCAAATCAATCCCTGACACCTTCATTAGCACACACACAAGAATAATAATAATAATAATTAGAGTGAAAAAGAGCAATTGAAGTAAAAAAGAACACTGGGTACCTTTGTCTGTTTGTTTCCTTCCCCTATTTTTCTACTCATCCATCCATAAACTAGACGAAGTGGAGTGTGGTCCTTATGGCTTTCCCAATCCCCTTGTCACCCCTCATAAGCTACATTTTTATACAACTGTCTTCGAGATTCATGGGTTCTGGGTTGTAGTTTGATAGTTTCAGGTATCCACCACCAGCTACCCCAATTCTTTAGAACCTAAAAAGGGTTGTCTAAAGTGTGCGTAAGAGTGCCCACCAGAGTGACCTCTCGGCTCCTTTTGGATTCTCTCTGCCACTGAAGCTTATTTCATTTCCTTTCACATCCCCCTTTTGGTCAAGAAGATGTTCTCCGTCCCACGATGCCAGGTCTACATTCCTCCCCGGGAGTCATATTCCACGTTGCCAGGGAGATTCACACCCCTGGGTGTCTGATCCCACGTAGGGGGGAGGGCAGTGATTTCACCTTTCAAGTTGGCTTAGCTAGAGAGACAGGGCCACATCTGAGCAACAAAGAGGCATTCGGGAGGAGGCTCTTAGGCGCAACCATAGCGAGGCCTAGCCTCTCCTTTGCAGCAACCGTCTTCCCAAGGGTAAAACCTGTGGTAGAGGGCCCAGCCCTTCAAACCACCAGTCCCCTATGTCTGTGGTCATGTTAGCAACCATGGAGGTGGGGTAGGCGAATAACCCTGCATTCTCCACAGGCTCCTCAAGGGGGCACTACATCTTTTTTTTTCCTTGTTTTTTTTTTTTTTAACTTTCCCTTCTTTTTTAAATCAACTGTATGAAAAAACAGTTAAAAAGAAAACAAACATACAATAAAAGAACATTTCAAAGAGACCATAACAAGGGAGTAAGAAAAAGACAACTAACCTAAGATACCTGCTTAACTTCCAACATGTTCCTACTTTACCCCAAGAAAGTTACCTAATATAGCAACATTTCTGTGAACTTGCTCCTACTATATCCATCAGAAATTAACAGACCACAGTCATTCCTGGGCATCCCCAGAACGTTAAATAGCTTATCTATTCTTCTTGGATTATTGTTCCCCCTTCCTTAATTGCTCTCTATTGCTAGTTCCCCTACATTCTACATTATAAGCCATTTGTTTTACATTTTTCAAAGTTCACATTAGTGGTAGCATATAATATTTCTCTTTTTGTGCCTGGCTTATTTCACTTAGCATTATGTCCTCAAGGTTCATCCATGTTGTCATATGTTTCACGAGATCGTTCCTTCTTACTGCCGCATAGTATTCCATCGTGTGTATATACCACATTTTATTTATCCACTCATCTGTTGAAGGACATTTGGGTTGTTTCCATCTCTTGGCAATTGTGAATAATGCTGCTATGAACATTGGCATGCAGATATCTGTTTGTGTCACTGCTTTCCGATCTTCCGGGTATTTACCGAGAAGTGCAATCGCTGGGTCGAATGGTAACTCTATATCTAGTTTTCTAAGGAACTGCCAGACTGACTTCCAGAGTGGCTGAACCATTATACAGTCCCACCAACAGTGAATAAGAGTTCCAATTTCTCCACATCCACTCCAGCATTTGTAGTTTCCTGTTTGTTTAATGGCAGCCATTCTAACCGGTGTTAGATGGTATCTCATTGTGGTCTTAATTTGCATCTCTCTAATAGCTAGTGAAGCTGAACATTTTTTCATGTGTTTCTTGGCCATTTGTATTTCCTCTTCAGAGAACTGTCTTTTCATATCTTTTGCCCATTTTATAATTGGGCTGTCTGTACTATTGACATTGAGTTGTAGGATTTCTTTATATATGCAAGATATCAGTCTTTTGTCAGATACATGGTTTCCAAAAATTTTTTCCCATTGAGTTGGCTGCCTCTTTACCTTTTTGAGAAATTCCTTTGAGGTGCAGAAACTTCTAAGCTTGAGGAGTTCCCATTTATCTATTTTCTCTTTTGTTGCTTGTGCTTTGGGTGTAAAGTCTAGGAAGTGGCCGCCTAATACAAGGTCATGAAGATGTTTTCCTACATTATCTTCTAGGAGTTTTATGGTACTTTCTTTTATATTGAGATCTTTGGTCCATTTTGAGTTAATTTTTGTGTAGGGGGTGAGGTAGGGGTCCTCTTTCATTCTTTTGGATATGGATATCCAACTCTCCCAGCCCCATTTGTTGAAAAGACCATTATGACTCAGTTCAGTGACTTTGGGGGCCTTATCAAAGATCAATCGGCCATAGATCTGAGGGTCTGTCTCCGAATTCTCAATTCGATTCCATTGATCTATATGTCTATCTTTGTGCCAGTACCATGCTGTTTTGGCAACTGTGGCTTTATAATAAGCTTCAAAGTCAGGGAGTGTAAGTCCTCCCACTTCGTTTTTCTTTTTTAGAGTGTCTTTAGCAATTCGAGGCATCTTCCCTTTCCAAATAAATTTGATAACTAGCTTTTCCAAGTCTGCAAAGTAGGTTGTTGGAATTTTGATTGGGATTGCATTGAATCTGCAAATGAGTTTGGGTAGAATTGACATCTTAATGACATTTAGCCTTCCTATCCATGAACATGGAATATTTTCGCATCTTTTAAGGTCCCCTTCTATTTCTTTTAGTAGAGTTATGTAGTTTTCTTTGGATAGGTCTTTTACATCTTTGGTTAAGTTTATTCCTAGGTACTTGATTTTTTTAGTTGCTATTGAAAATGGTATCTTTTTCTTGAGTGTCTCTTCAGTTTGTTCATTTCTAGCATATAGAAACATTACTGACTTATGTGCATTAACCTTGTATCCCGCTACTTTGATAAATTTGTTTATTAGCTCTAGTAGCTGTATCCTCGATTTCTCAGGGTTTTCTAGATATAAGATCATATCATCTGCAAACAATGACAGTTTTACTTCTTCTTTTCCAATTTGGATGCCTTTTATTTCTTTGTCTTGCCGGATTGCCCTGGCTAGCACTTCCAGCACAATGTTGAATAACAGTGGTGATAGCGGGCATCCTTGTCTTGTTCCTGATCTTAGAGGGAAGGCTTTCAGTCTCTCACCATTGAGTACTGTGCTGGCTGTGGGTTTTTCATATATGCTCTTTATCATGTTGAGGAAGTTTCCTTCAATTCCTACCTTTTGAAGTGTTTTTATCAAAAAGGGATGTTGGATTTTGTCAAATGCTTTTTCAGCATCTATTGAGATGATCAATTGATTTTTCCCTTTTGACTTGTTAATGTGTTGTAATACATTGACTGATTTTCTTATGTTGAACCATCCTTGCATGCCTGGAATGAACCCCACTTGGTCATGGTGTATGATTTTTTTAATGTGTCTTTGGATTCGATTTGCAAGTATTTTGTTGAGGATTTTTGCATCTATATTCATTAGGGAGATTGGCCGGTAGTTTTCCTTTTTTGTAACATCTTTGCCTGGTTTTGGTATTAGCTTGATGCTAGCTTCATAAAATGAGTTAGGTAGTGTTCCAGTTTTTTCAATGTTTTGAAAGAGTTTGAGTAAGATTGGTGTCAGTTCTTTCTGGAAAGTTTGGTAGAATTCCCCTGTGAAGCCATCTGGCCCTGGGCATTTAATTGTGGGAAGATTTTCGATGACTGATTGGATCTCTTTGCTTGTGATGGGTTGGTTGAGGTCTTCTATTTCTTCTCTGGTCAATCTAGGTTGTTCATATGTTTCCAGGAAATTTTCCATTTCCTCTACATTATCCAGTTTGTTGCCATACAGTTGTTCATAGTATCCTCTTATAATTTTTTTAATTTCTTCAGGGTCTGCAGTTATGTCACCTTTTTCATTCATTATTTTGTTTATATGGGTCTTCTCTCTTTTTGATTTTGTCAGTCTAGCTAGGGGCTTGTCAATCTTGTTGATCTTCTCAAAGAACCAACTTTTGGTGATATTTATTGTCTCTATTGTTTTTTTGTTCTCTATGTCATTTATTTCTGCTTTAATCCTTGTTATTTCTTTTCTTGTACTTGGTTTAGGATTGGTTTGCTGTTCATTTTCTAGCTTCTTCAGTTGATCCATTAGTTCTTTGATTTTGGCTCTTTCTTCCTTTTTAATATATGCGTTTAGTGCTATAAATTTCCCCCTTAGCACTGCTTTTGCTGCATCCCATAGGTTTTGGTATGTTGTGTTCTCATTTTCATTCGTCTCTATATATTTAGCAATTTCTCTTGCTATTTCTTCTTTAACCCACTGATTGTTTAGGAGTGTGTTGTTTAACCTCCAGGTATTTGTGAATTTTCTAAGTCTCTGATGGTTATTGACTTCTAATTGTATTCCATTGTGGTCAGAGAATGTGCTTTGAATAATTTCAATCTTTTTAAATTTATTGAGGCTTGTTTTATGTCCCAGCATATGATCTATTCTGGAGAAAGTTCCATGAGCAGTAGAAAAGTATGTGTATCCTGGTGATTTGGGATGTAATGTCCTGTATATGTCTGTTAAATCTAATTCATTTATCAGATTGTTTAGGTTTTCAATTTCCTTATTGGTCTTCTGTCTGGTTGATCTATCTATAGGAGAGAGTGATGTGTTGAAGTCTCCCACAATTATTGTGGAAACATCAATTGCTTCCTTTAGTTTTGCCAGTGTTTCTCTCATGTATTTTGTGGCACCTTGGTTTGGTGCATAGACATTTATGATTGTTATTTCTTCTTGCTGAATTGCCCCTTTTATTAGTATGTAGTGGCCTTCTTTGTCTCTCAAAACATCCCTGCATTTGAAGTCTATTTTATCTGAGATTAATATTGCTACACCTGCTTTCTTTTGGCTGTAGCTTGCATGAAATATTTTTTTCCATCCTTTCACTTTCAGTTTCTTTGTGTCCCTGTGTCTAAGATGAGTCTCTTGTATGCAACATATTGATGGTTCATTTTTTTTGATCCAGTCTGCGAATCTGTATCTTTTAATTGGGGAGTTTAATCCATTTACATTCAATGTTATAACCGTGAAGGCATTTCTTGAATCAGCCATCTTATCCTTTGGTTTATGTTTGTCATATTTTTCCCCTCTGTCTATTAATATCCTTTTTTGTACCCATACCGAATCTCTTTAGTACTGAACCTTTCTCCAAGTCTCTCTGTCCTGTCTTTGTTCCTCTGTCTGTAGGGCTCCCTTTAGTGTGTCCAGTAGGGCAGGTCTCTTGTTAGCAAATTCTCTCAGCATTTGTTTGTCTGTGAAAAATTTAAGCTCTCCCTCAAATTTGAAGGAGAGCTTTGCTGGATAAAGTATTCTTGGCTGGAAATTTTTCTCACTCAGAATTTTAAATATATCGTGCCACTGCCTTCTCGCCTCCATGGTGGCTGCTGAGTAGTCACTACTTAGTCTTATGCTGTTTCCTTTGTATTTGGTGAATTGCTTTTCTCTTGCTGCTTTCAGAACTTGTTCCTTCTCTTCTGTGTTTGATAGTGTGATCAGTATATGTCTCGGAGTGGGTTTATTTGGATTTATTCTATTTGGAGTTCACTGAGCATTTATGATTTGTGTATTTATGTTGTTTAGAAGATTTGGGAAGTTTTCCCCAACAATTTCTTTGAATACTCTTCCTAGACCTTTACCCTTTTCTTCCCCTTCTGGGACACCAATGAGTCTTATATTTGGATGTTTCATATTATCTATCATATCCCTGAGGTCCATTTCGATTTTTTCAATTTTTTCCCCATTCTTTCTTTTATGCTTTCATTTTCCGTTCTGTCATCTTCGAGGTCACTGATTCGTTGTTCAACTTCCTCTAGTCTTGTACTATGAGTGTCCAGAATCTTTTTAATTTGGTCAACAGTTTCTTTAATTTCCATAAGATCATCCATTTTTTTTTATTTAGTCTTGCAATGTCTTCTTTATGCTCTTCTAGGGTCTTCTTGATTTCCTTTATCTCCCGTACTATGGTCTCATTGTTCATCTTTAGTTCTTTGAGTAGCTGCTCTAGGTGCTGTGTCTCTTCTGGTCTTTTGATTTGGGTGCTTGGGCTTGGGTTATCCATATCGTCTGGTTTTTTCATATGCTTTATAATTTTCTGTTGTTTTTGGCCTCGTGGCATTTGCTGAACTTGATAGGGTTCTTTTAGGGTTTGTAGACCTATTGAAGTCCTTATCTCTAATTTATCAGATCTACAGCTTCGTGGAGTACACTTTCTCTAACTAACCAGCAGGTGGCGTCCATGAGCCACCTGTTCTCCACAAGCCAGTTCTCCCCTGCTTAGCCTTTTTGGTGAGTGGGGGAGTGAGTCTTGTGGGGTCCAATTGGTGTACCAAGCTTGCGTGTGTAGTTGGTGTTGCCTGCCCTGTATATGGGGCGTGTTTCTGCGCAGTCAGGGAGGGGGGGGGTGGCTCTAACAATCAAATCTCCCTGGTGATCCTAGAGTTTTAAAGCTGCTGCAATAGTCTAATCCTTCAGTTCAGTCCTGCCACAGTTTTTCTCTGCCACTGACCCACAAGTCCTTGGTATTGGCATATGGCTCCTGAGACTTGCAAGTGGGCCCCTCTTCCAGGCCGTGCACCCCGGGTCCTCTGTTGAGGGATGACTGTGCTATGTCACAGGTGAGTGCCATCCCCCCAGGGCATTTCTGGGCTGCTGGGCTGTGTAGGGAGGCTCCCAGTCTGCTGAAATGATGGCTGAATGGGGCTTTGTTAATTCACACTGCTCTACCTTCCCAACTCTGGGACAATCAGCTGAGGTTGCAGGGAAGGCTAATGTCCATGCCCAGTTTTGTGGAGTGTGCCTGTTATTTGAAGCACTTCCATCACACTGGGTTGTCTGGGGCAGTTCTGGGCTATGGGGCTGGCGATGGGCAGGAGTGTTTCCTGTCCACCAGGATGTTGACTGTGAGCAGACACCCCCCTTTTCTTGGGAAGTTGTGGTGTTTAGTGAATTTTCTCAGCCACTGGATTATTGCGTTTTGTCTCAGAGCTCTCCTAGTTCTGCTCTTGACTTGACCTGCCCAAATAGCAAGTCTTTGACGCTTTCTGTATTGGGCTTTTTAGAGTAATTGTTTTAGAAAAAGAAAAAAGGATTAAAAAAAAAAACAAAAAACAAACAAACAAAAAAAAGGGCCCTCCTCAGAGATCTAATGGGTTATTGAAATGCTAAGAGACAAAGCAACCAGGGCCATTAAGGAAAGGTCCACAGGGCAGAGAGATCAGCTTTTCTTCAGGATTTGCATATGTGCCTCAGGGCCCTTCCCCTTTCTATGTTCACCAGAACTCCAAAAATCCTCCGCTTTTATTTTGGAGTTTTTCGTGTTGTTTTTTTTCTATGCCTGTCTCCTCTCTGCTGGGCTGGCTGCTCTCAGATTCTCTGGTGTCTGGTCTCAGTCTATCTATGGTTGGAGTTTGAATCAGTAGAATGAGTTTCCGATAAGTGCTGCCACTGCAGTTCTCCCTTCTCCTTCCCGGAGCTGACAGCCCCTCCTCCCCCAGGACTGAGCCTGGCAGGGAGGGGCGCGGTTCCCCTGGCCGCAAAAACTTACAGATTTTGCTGATCTCAGCAGTTCCACGTTTTCATGAGTGTTGTATGAAGTATGCCCAAAGTCAGATTGCTCTGTGGTGTCCAGTCCACGCAGTTCCTGGCTTTCTACCTACTTTCCCGGAGGAGTAACTAAAACATACAGCTCACCAGTCTGCCATCTTGCCCCGCCTCCCATTATCTTTGATGAAATCTTGTGTGAGCAGACATATTAGTGTTGGTCAGGTTCTAGAATTCTTTGGGTGTTTCCCTGGAGATGGGATTGAATCAACTGTGGACAAGATCTTTGGTTGGATAATTTCCATGGCGGTGTTGCCTTGCCCATTCAGGGTGGCTCTGAATTAAATTACTGGAGCACTATATAACTTCAGACAGAAGGAGCAAGCTTGCTACAGCCAAGAGGGACACTTTGTAGAATGCACAGAAGCTGAGAGAGTAGCTGCAGATGAGAGACAGTTTGAAGAAGACCGCTGAAAGCAGACTCTTGCTCCAGAGAAGCTAAGAGAGGACAAACATGCCAAAGAGCAACTGAGAGTGACATTTTTGAGGAACTGCAGCCTAGAGAGAAACATACTGGGAGAAAGCCATTTTGAAACCAGGACTTTGGAGCAGACACCAGCCATGTGACTTCCCAGCTAACAGAGGTTCTCCGGACACCACTGGCCATCCTTCAGTGACGGCACCTGATTGTTGATGACTTACCTTAGACACTTTATGGCCTTAAGATTGTAAGTTTGTAACCAGATAAACCCCCTTCATAAAAGCTGATCCATTTCTGGTGTTTTGCATCCTGGCACCACTAGCAAACTAGAACATGACCTTTCACTTTCAGCCTATTTTTGTCCTTGTGTCTAAAGTGAGTTGCTTGTAGACAGCGTATAGATAGGTCCTGTTTTTTAATCCATTCTGCCAGACTGTCTCTTTTTTTGGGGGGGAGTTTAATCCTTTAACATTTTGTGTTATTACTGTAGGTGCAGTACTTTCTTCTACCATTTCGTCTTTTGGATTTTACATGTCATGTCTTATTTTTTCCTCTTTCTCTTTTTACCCTTCCTGATAGTCTTCATTTCTACACTCTTCTCCAAACCTCTCTCTCCTGTCTTTTTCTATCAGCCTGTAGCCCTCTCTTTAGTATTTCTTGTAGTGCTGGTCTCTTATTCACAATCTCTCTCAGTGTCTGTGTGTTGAAAATATTTTAATCTCTCCACCATTTTTGAAGGAGAGTTTTCCTGGATATAGAATTCTTGTTGGCAGTTCTTCTCTTTCAGTATCTTAAATATATCATACCACTGTCTTCTCACCTCCATGGTTTCTGCAGGGAAATCCTACATAGTCTTATCGAGCTTCCCTTGTATGTGATGGATTGATTTTCTCATGCTGCTTTCAGAAGTCTTTCTTTGTCTTTGACATTGGACAATCTGATTAGTAAGTTTCTTGGAGTAGGTCTATTAGGGTCTATTCTGTTTGTGGTGCACTGTATTTCTTAAATCTCTAATTTTCTGTCTTTCAGAAGAGTTGGGAAATCTTCAGTGTTTATTTCTTCTATTATTCTTTCTGCCCCTTTTCCCCATTCATCTCCCTCCAGGACACCCATAACATGAATATTTGTGTGCTTCATGTTGTCACTCAGCTCCCTAAGACCCAGCTCATATTTTTTCCATTCTTTTCACCATCTGTTCTTTTGTGTGTGTGAATTCAGATGTCTGGTCTTCCAATTCACTGATCCTTTCTTCTGCCTGTTCAGATCTACTGTTGTATCCCTCCACTGTCTTTTTCATCTCCTCCATTATGCCCTTCATTCCCATAAGTTCTGCCATTTGTTTTTTGAAATTTATGAATTCTTCCTTATGGTCATGCAGTGTCTTCCTTGTATCCTTCATCTCTTTTTCTATATTTTCCTTCAGTTCATTGACTTGATTTTTGAATTGATTTAGGAGATTTGTTTGAGCATCTTTAGTTAGGTCTTCCCTCAGTTCATTGAATTGATTTAGCTTTAGTTGCCTCAAATCCTGTATTTCAGTTGAACTATTAGTTTGTTCCTTTGGCTGGTCCATATTTTCGTGTTTCCTAGTATGGCTCATTATCTTGAGCTGTCTAGGCATCTGAGTTTCTTGATTAGTATATTCTAGAGTTCATTTTCACTCTTTTACCTAGGGTTTTCTTGTTGGTTGGCTTTGTTCTCTAACCTTTGGTGTTTAGTTCAGCTTATTCTAGGCCTCTAAATTAGGTTCTGTTTAGTTGATCAGAGTTTTTTACCTCTTGTTTTTCTGTTTCTTGCCCTGCCTCTTTGCAGCCTGTTTGTGTGAGGGTCTCCTCAGATATAGTCAACCCTAGTCAGGTTTTCCCAGTCCAGAGAGGCTCAGGTCTCAGGAGGAGCATAGGGAGTTTCCTTGAGAATGAGACCCTCCTGTGAGGCCTTTAGTCACTGTGCTTTTCCTATGCTGTCCAGCAGGTGGCAATTGCAAGCCTGCAGCACCCCCACCAGTGTGAGGATGCATGGAGCCTTTAGTTCTCCTGGTAACCCTCACCCTTTGGGGGCATGGCTGACTAAGGGTGGTTTCTGAATTCCAGCCCCTGGGATCTGAGTTCCCTAAAGAAGGGCTGCCACTGGAGCTGTGCCATGTCCCCCTTTTCTTGGGATGTTATAGTCTTTAGGAAATTTTGTCTGCCACTAGACTTATTGCTTTGTCTCTCAGAGCTATCTTAGCTCTGCTTTTGCCTGGGCCCAAATTGCAAGTCTTTGAGGCTTTCTGTAATGTGCTACTTAGAATAGTTATTTTTAAAAAAGATAAAAAGATAAAAAAAAAAGGGATAATAGAAAAAGAAAGGCCTATTTTAAGGCAAGCCCTTAATTCCATCCTTGCAGTTCTGATGGGCTATTGAAATGCAAAAATACAAGGCAATTGAGTAGCAAACAAGCTTTTCAGAGAAGGGTCCTGGTTTCCCCAGTTTGCAAATAGACCAGGTTTTGTTGGAGCCCAGCCCTTCTCCGTATTATGTTTACCCTTAACTCCAAAAGTCTCTGTTTTTGTTTTTTTGTTTTTCTGCTGTTTTTGCTAGTCCTACCTCCTCTCCACCAGACTGACTCTTCCCAGATTCTCCAGTGTCTGGTCTCAGTTTATCTATGATTGGAGTTTTTGTTCAGCAGTCTGCTTTTGTTAATCAGTGCTGCAACTACAGTTCTCCCTCATGGTTCCCAGCACCGATGGCCCCTCCTCCCTCAGAAGACTAGCCACAAAACAGTCAGTTGTGCCTGGCAGGGAGGGGCACTGTCCTCCTGGCCACATGAACTTACAGATTTTGCTGATCTCAGTTGGTCCACATGCTGGAGACTGTTGTGTACCATGTGTCCAAACTCAGGTTCCTCTGTGGTGTCCGTTCCACACAGTTCCTGGCTATCTAGCAGCTGTCCCAGAGGAGTAACTAAAAGACACACCTCACCATTTCACCATCTTGCCCCATCCCTTATAATCAACCAATTATTTTTAAAAAGCGTGAACACCAATGCTTCTCATACTCTTTGAGCTTCATTCTATGAAGTCAGCAATACCTTGATATTAAATTCAGATTGAGAATCACAAGAAAAGAAAATTACAGACCAATATCTATTGTGAATATGAATGAAACAATCCTGAACAAAATACTTGAAAACTTAATCCAACTCCAAATTAAAAGGATTATGTGCCCTAGCCAAGTGAGATTTAGCCCAGGAATGCAAGCATGGTTCAAAAAAAAAAAAAAAAAAAAAAAATCAATGAATGTAGCATACACATTAGTAGAATGAAATAAAATAAGCATATGGTCATGTCAATTGATGCAGAAAACCATTTGGCAAAATCCAACCTCATTTGTTTATAAAAGCACCCAGAAAACAAAATATAAGTGAACTTCCTGAGCATGATATATGGTATTTATGAAATACTCACAGCTAACATAATATACAGTGGTGAAAGACTGAAAACTTTCCCCCTAGGATCATGAACAAGATGAGTATTCACACTTTTACCACTGCTATGCAGCATTATACTGGTAGTTCTAGCCATAGCACTTAGGCAAAAAAAAAAAAAAAAAAAAAAAAAAAAAGACAGAGAGATACGAAAAGCATCCACATTGGAAAGGAAGAAGTAAACTATCTCTATATTTGAAGATTACATGATCCTAGAGAAATTGAAAATCCCAAACCCTGCACAATAAAACTGGTAGAGCTAATAAATCAATTCAGTCAAGTTGCCAGGTACATGATCAACACACAAAATTCAGTTGTGTTCTATATACCAGCAGTGAATTAAGAAAATTTCATTTATAGTAGCATTCAAAATAATAAAATATCTAGAAATAAACACCTCACTAATAAGGTGAAGGATTTGTACAAGAAAACTATAAATCATTGCTGAAAGAAATTAAAGATGACCAGAATAAATGGAAAGACCTCCTAAGTACATGGACTAGAAGACTCAAAAGTGCCAAAAACAATCTATCAAAGCAATCTAGATTCAGTGCTATGCCTATCATAATTCATAATAGAAAAGCCAATGTTCAAATACATATAGAATTGCAAAGGGCCCTAAATAGCCAAAACAATCTTGAAAAAGAAGAAAGCTGCAGGGCTCATATTTCCCAATTTGCCAACTTACTACAAAGTTACAGTGATCAAAACAGTGTAGTACAGGCATAATGGTACACAGAGAACAATAGAATAGAACTGTGAATCAACATATAAACCCACAGCGAACTGATTCTTAAAATCTGTGGTCATGGATCGGAAGACTCAATATTGTTAAGATATCTATTCTTCTCAATTTGATGTATAGATTCAATGCAATCCCAATTAAAATCCTGGCCAGCTATTTTGTGGATATTGACAAACTAATTCTAAAGTTTATATTGAAAGACAAAAGACACAGATAGGTGACACAATACTGAAGGACAAAGTTGGAGGACTGAAACTTCCTAACTTTGAAGCTTACTATAAAGCTATAGTAATCAAGATAGCATGGTATTGGTGAAATAATGGATACAAAAGTCATTGGAAAAGGGAGCCCAGAAATACACCCACACAAATACAGGCAAATTATCTTTGACAAAGAAAGAAAAGCCATTCAATGGAGAATGATATTTTCATCAAATGTGGAACAATTAAATGTCCACACACAAAATGCTGACTTCATTGAAATTAAAACCTTTTCCTCTGTGAAAGACCCTGTAAAGAAATGAAAAGAAAAGCCAAGAAAACTGAGAAAATATTTTTTTAAAACTTATCTGAAAAAGGACTTGTATCCAAAATATAAAAAGAAATCTTAAAACTCAGCAATGAGAAATCAAGCAACCTCATTAAAATCTGAATATGCATTCCATTAAAAAATACGTGTGTGTCTGTATATATATATATACTTATATATGGCAAATAAGCATTAGAAAATATGCTTAACATCATTTGTCATTAGGGAATTGCAAGTCAAAACAATGAGATTCCATACTCACCAATTAGAATGGTTAAAATCCCAAAAGCTGGCAGTATCTAATTCTGTATGGAGCAACAAATACTCTCATTCATTGTTAGTAGGAATGCAAAATGGTATATCTACTTTTAAAGATGGCTTGGGAGTTTCTCACAAATCTAAGCAGTCTTACTATACAATCAGCAATTGTGCTTCTAGGTATTTACCTAAAATTAATTTGAAAACTTTTGTCCACACAAAAACCTACTTGCAAATGTTTATAGCAGCTTTGTTCTGAATCACCAGAAATTGAATTAATCAAGATGACCTTCAAAGGTGATGGATAAAAACTGTACTACATACATTCAATGAAATTGTTTTCAATTAAAAAAAAAGGAAAGAAAGGAAGGAAGGAAGACAAAAAAGCTATCAAGCCATGAAAAACATAGAGGAATCTTAAATGCATATTGTCCAGTAAAAGAAATGAGCCTCAAAATGTTACATACTTATGATTCCAACTATTTGACAGTATTTAATAAAAACTAAAACAGTTTTTACTAGATTATACCCCAAAAAATAATGAAACAAGAAATCACTGACATTTGGGGGGGGGTGGTCTGTAAGCCTCTAAAACATTTCATGTCAAGATATTGCATTTTTATTTCATACAACATTTTTTCCTTAGGATATATGAACACAAGAGTGCCTTTCCTCTATGCCAGGAAAAATAAGTTATTACTTTTCAAAATTAATACAAATGTCTTATTTGAACAAAATAATAATAGTTCCATTGTTAGGTGACCTGAAAATGTCCAAATGATTTAAAAGACACTTCTTACATTGAGCAGTGTTGTTAAAGCCTTTAATCTGATAAATATTTGAATTTAAGATTTTAAATATTTTAGAACACCATATTATTCACTACTTTAATGAAAGTTGCAAGTGTGTCGTTGGAAGAATATTTGTTTAAAAATCACCATGCCAGCATTACGTAGGTATCTCTTTGTGTAATTTTCTCTAAAAAATTCAGGAAGCATATTTTACATTAATAATTTAAATAAATAAGAAAAATGGGATATAAAAAAATGAAAGAATACTGAATTAGGGCAGTAACTCAGGTCACACACACACACACACACACACACACACACAAAACTTGATTTTAAGAAACAGCCACCTCAAGAGATCCAGAAAGTCTTAATCTTAAATCACCAAGAAGATATTCATATTCAAATTTGTCTAAATACACCTCTAAACAGATAGATAAATAAAAAAGATAGAGAAATTATATTCTATAAGCCCATAGAATTGCAAACATTTATTTGACATTAAAATGAGCACAGTTTTATTCTATTTAAAATCATTCTCAATACAATGCTTCACTGCCGCTGCCTCCAGGACTCAGTTTGTGCTCCAGCACCTGCCTGCCGACAACTCCGCCACCAAGAAGGACATGAATGAGTACAGCAATGTAGGGGAATTCACAGAGTGATCCAAGATGAGCAAGAATCAGCAGGACGATGGTATAATATTTATTGGAGGCTTGAGCTGGGATACAAGCAAGAAAGACCTGACTATTCATCTAGAGTTGGAGAGGTTGTAGACTGCACAATTCAAATAGAACCAGGCACTGGAAGATCAAGAGGATTTGGATTTTGTTTTTCAAAGATGCTGCTAGTGTTAAGGATTTAGAACTGAAAGAACACTAACTATATGGGAAATTGATAGACTCCTAAAAAGTGAAGGCTTCAAAAGTTGAAGAACCCCCTAAAAGTTTTTGTAAGTGGATTGAGCCCAGATATTTCTGAAGACTCTTCAATTTGTTTTAATTGTCTCTTTTTCCTCACCATCACTTTCTTTCCTACATTATTTCTTCCTCTCTTCATACTTTGTTCTATGTGACAGCACGTTTTGACTCATGTCCTCTCACATCGTCTGTAGCAAGCAGATCACTTTGCATTTAGAGCACACACAATTGGTGAGTGCCTGAAGCAGGAAGACATTTACAGCAGAGCACCTTATGTTTTTCAGAAATATTTCCCATAGGAACCAAGTCACCTTAGTACTTAGAAATATTGTTCTTGGTGGCTTTCCCTGGAATGCTCCTGCAAACTACCACTGCAAACTGATGACTTTGCACACTTCACAGCAAACTCACAAGGATTAATTAGTTCCTATTGAGGCTGGATAAGCTGACAATTTATGGAGGCCTGGTATGAGCTAAGACTTTTCCAACAAGTAGTCAATCAAATAAATTTTATTTGACTGGTTGGTTTTATATCATTTTGGAAGTGGATCCTTTGGTCTGTAAGTGCCGTTGGCTCTCTCTGGGCAGAGTGTTCTATTTTTTTAAAAACTATAGTTCCCTGTTGCGAGATTAATAACTTTCATCCTTCATCATTAAGAAATTGTTAATGAAAAATTTTGTTTGCTTGTTTAACAACGGTGTTCTAGTTTGCGAATGCTGCTGGAATGCAAAACACCAGAGATGGATTGGCTTTCATAAAAGGGGGTTTATTTGCTTACACAGTTACAGTCTTAAGGCCATAAAGTGTCCAAGGTAACACATCCGTAATAGGGTACCTTCACTGGAGGATGGCCAATGGTGTCCAGAAAACCTCTGTTAGCTGGGAAGGCATGTGGCTGGCATCTGTCCTAAAGTTCTGGTTTCTAAATGGCTTTCTCACAGGATGTTCTTTTCTAGGCTGCAGTTCCTCAAAAATGTCACTTTTAGTTGCCTTTGGAGTGTTTTTCCTCTCTTAGCTTCTCTGGAGCAAAAGTCTGCTTTCTACAGCAATCCTCAAACTGTCTCTCATCTGCAGCTCCTGTGCGTTCTTCAAAGTGTCCCTCTTGGCTGTAGCTCCTCTTCAAAAGTTCACTCTTAGCTGCAATGAGTTCCCTATGCCTGTCAGCTCATTTATATGGCTCCAATGGTCAAGGCCCACCCTGAATGGGCAGGGCCACGCCTCCATGGAAATATCTCATCAGAATTATCACGTACAGTTGGGTGAGGCACATTTCCATGCAAATCTAATTAGCACCAAAATGTCTGCCCCACAAGACTGCATCAAAGAATATGGCTTTTTCTGGGGAACATAATACATTCAAACTGGCATAAATGGTAAGAAAGAAAACAGGGCAAAAGAGAGGTTATTGCAATCAATAAGCAAAATATTATGATAATTTGGACAAGTTTGCAGGAAGTAGTGATGGAAAGAAATAAATGGTAAAATGAGTCACTAAAGGGTGCATACATGAGTCTTTAATTCCACTGTTATCTTCTTTGCTCTTGATTTATAGGTCAATTAATACAAGGAACAGTAGCAATGAGCCTTAAAAAATGCAGAAATAATTCTTGCTCTCTTGTTCTATTTAATTTTGACTATTAGAAAATTTATAAAATTTTCACACCTGCAAAAGTTTTCATCTGCATCACGACAGGCAAGATGTAAAACCCTAAAGCCTGATGTCAATTTTCTACTTCCTTTTGGTTTCAGCTATAAAAATATAGAGTGGATGGAATCAAGAAGTAGTAAGTTCCCCATCATTGCATTTGTCACACTTGGGCAGGATGGCCACTTGTCAAGGGCATTAATGTGTTTCTGCTTTACTTTTTATGACATTCTAGAGTAGAATAAAATTTTTTAAACATCCCCCTCAAGATTCACAGCATTTTTTACTGTGTTTTATTTGCTATCATAGAGTTTAGAACAGATGTAGTTGAGTGACCTGGAGGCCACAATAACTTTGTGAGACCCAAGACTGGTGTTGGTCATGCCTATGGCAGTGACCAGAAATAGTATCAGTAACTCTAAATAGCAGTAAAGGCAGTGGGGGCTGAGCAACTGCCAGATGCTCGTTACCAGTCCAAATGTCCTAGTGTGTCACCATCTAGCACAAGCGTTAAAGGTTGCCAATCCCTTAAGTTAGAGCAATCATATGTGTCAGCAGGTTTCCTGTCTTCTTTGATTGCCAATGGATTGGTTCAAATACTACATTTTATTAAAATGTGGTGCTGAGATATTGTGTTGCCATAACAATACCAAAATATCTTATTTCATTGACCTTGAAATCGAGTGTAACACTGTTCCTGTTTGCTAATGCTGCTTTATGCAAAATACCAGAAATGGATTGGCTTTTATAAAAGGGGTTTATTTGGTTGTAAATTTACAGTCTGAAGGCCATGAAGATGTCCAAATTAAGGCATCAACACAAGTATACCTTCACTGAAGGATGGCCAATGGCGTCTGGAAAATCTGTTAGCTGGGAAGGCACATGGCTGGTGTCTGCTGATCCCAGGTTGTGTTCCAGCTCCTCTCTCAGCAAATGTGCATTCTTAGTTCTTTCTCCCAAGATGTTTCTCTATAAGCACCTGTGGGTCCTGTCTCAGCATATCCCAGAACAAACTTTGGGCTTCATCTCTTAGCTAAACATCCTTCTGTCTGCATCTCCAAGCATGTTTAAGCATCAGTGTCGGTGTCAGGTCTTAGCTTCACTCCAAAATGTCCCTCTCAGCTGCTCTGAGCTCTTTCTTTTGTGAGCTCTTTTGTAGGACTCCAGTGATTGAATCAAGATCCATCCTGAATGGGCAGGGTCCATATCTCCATGGAAATAATTTAATCAAATGTTTTGCCTGCGGTTGATTGAGTCACATCTCCATGGAAACACTCAATGAATAGTCCAAACTAATCAACACTAATATATCTGCCCCCACAAAATTGCATTAAAGAATATGGCTTTTTCTGGGGGACATAAGATATCCAAACTAGCACACCCTCATTCAGACAATAAGTCACTGCCTTTGTAAAAATAAAATATTGATACTTTCTTGTAATGATAACATTTGTTATCAGTGAAAGTACAGCTAGATTACAGCATACTTTAAAAATGCACATTGTATCCAATATCATTTTTCATTTGAATAAACTGCCATTTATCAGATTAAATGACTGTGGTAATAATATACCTGTGGGTATCCTTTCATGACATTTAACAGAGCAAGCCATTGTCAACATTGCAGAAAAGTTCTGCTCTGCTTTTTTATTTGATGAAAGACTCAGATTGAAATTTTGACTACTATATTGAAAAACTGTTAAAATAAATCTTATTTTCTCACAAAGATTGGCAAACAAATAGTTTGAAGTTATAACATTCAAGGAATTTATCTCTATGAACGGAAAATGAATTAAAAAAGAAAAGTATACTAAGTAAAGCATGAGAAATGGGTCTTTTGTGGGTTTAAGAAATAACTTTAATTTTTCTTTTCTGATTAAAACAAAAATGATGTTGAAATTTTTGGGTTAGTGAACATTGAATATATTGAATCAATGATGTTTTCTTATTGTCCAATGTCCATATGAATATAAATATTTTATTATTAAAAATATGATTATGCTCATGTGTATGTATTTTTGGCACTTAAAATATTGTAGGCACATCAAACATTATGATTCAAAGTAATAAAAAAAAGATAATAACAAAAGATGAAACTGGTAAAAGAGGTAAAGATAGATCTTTTGGCAGCAATTCTGCAAAAGGCTCAAGAACTAAAGACAAGGTGAGTTCTCCCCATTCTTAAAATGAAAGCATTTGAGGATTAGTTGGACATTTTAATAGGATTTTCATAGTAATTGAGCTCTCAGTATGTATGACACCACCACAGCAGCAAGGTGATTGTAAAATAGGCAGAACATATCACTCCAGAAAGAGTTTTCAGTTATCAATTTGGTAAGATAAAGTAACAACACCATCAATTCAAATTTTATGTCAATTTTCAAATCCTTTCACCAATATCTCAAGAAAATGAAGTTCTAGAGAATAAATGTAATGTTCTTAAGCATAAGGAGAAAAAATTAATGAAATATAAATAACTTGGAAATGCTTGGATTAACACAATTATGAATTAGAATGCTTATTAAAATAATTCACCCCCACCAAAAATTATTCTCTAAAAAATTTTTTAGCAAAAAATTTTCTAGGTGTCCTTATTTTGCTTTGAGTACCTTCATTATATATCTAGGAAAGACATACAAGCTGGATAAAACTTTAAAATCACATTCCATTGATTGATAGTGGTGGAAAGTTGGCATAATTGTGGAGTTTCTAATTAGCTTCCCCCCCTTTTTATCTAATTCCATATATGTATCAAATTAATGTTCTATAAACTATGATTTTCAAAAGATTAGAATCATAATTCTTGTAAAAATATATAACGGTTTCATGCCAAAATGTTATTCAACTAACAAATTGAGGAGGATTGTGAGAGATCCAATTTAATGAAGAAATGAAAAATAGTGAATGATTGCTCCATTTGAGCAATACTAGTTGCATCCCAATGAGACCATAATTTATAACCATTGGAGATACCTACTCCAACAGAGAGGAATTAATTGTCTTTACTGGGGAAAATTCCATAAGTTAACATTTAATGTTACTAAGTGTGGGAATATAAATCAATAGTAAACATTGAATCACACTAAATCATTCTCCCAGATAATCCTTGTTTGACTTTTCAATATATCACATTAAAAGATATGCCACCCATCTTTTTGCCTTATTTCTAAGTTTCATGTAATTTTTCTAACTTTTTGTCACCTTTTGATCATGAGTAATCTTTAAAGATTTTTCTTGATCACAAAAGGGGCAGTCCCATTGGATTGACCTGATTATTTGCATAGATTCTACAAGAGGGTTAATTATATACAGGGTTTCTTGAGTTTGCTCTGTAAATTTAGAGCCATTAGTAAAACTACAAATGCCACATAATTAACTTCTGCCAGGAAATTTTTATTTTGATACTCAGATTGGACTTGGAAACTGCATCTATTATTTGTTCTTCTATCCTAGGCTAGGAACCTAATCCTAAGAAACTCCACTAGATTCTACCTGCAATACTCCTAGATTTGGGTAAATTCATCATTTCCAGTGGTCCCCCAAATTTGCTAATGTCCCTTACCTGCTAGGAAATGACTTTCTTTACTGCTTGTAAGACTGGAACCCTGCAAACCAGGTACCAAGTCAGAGAAATTCTAGCCAGCATAGTGATATTGCCATGAGTCAAATGGCATAGAACTTCACGGAATTCCTTGTGAGTATAAGCTGAAAGCTTCAGCTCCACATATAAAGTTAACACATTTCTTAATAGTGGGTTTACTATGCCTAACTGAATAATAATCATTCTCAAATGTGATCCTTCTGGTATAGCCTTGGTTGTATAAGCAATTTGTTCAGATATGTACAACAAACAGGAAGACAGACTTTTTATTGAATGCATGCAAATAACTATATTGCCATAAGAAGTTAGAAGCCCCAGTAAAAGTGTTTCTGAATTTTGGGGAAGGGGAGAGAGGAGGAAGAGGTTTAGTGGCAATAAGATACATTAAAAAGATTTCATTTCAGGTTTTAAAAACATATTCTACTAAACTGAGAGTTAGAGATAGCAATTTCTTCATATCCAAAATATAGCACATAAAGTATGTTGCCAACAGTATTCCAAACAAATAACTACAATTAAATTCTGTTCTTTAGGTATGCAATCCTCAGTAATTAATTCTTGCTATGCTGGATTATAGGTCAGCAGTCTATATTCCTGCTTCCATACTAAAAATAAATAAGTCAGTGTATTGGTACAGTCTGAAAGTTGTCTACTCCACATCAGTTTGAACACCTGGATCCAACAGTCCATTATTTGAAGTTTCAGTAGTTCAAAGTACCTGATACAACCCTCACACAGTGCACTGTGATTGTCCTAGCTTGTAACTTATAGCAGAGCCTTCAGGCAAGTATCAGAGGGAAGCAAAAACTGTGCTTTGATAAAGAGACTAAATGACTATGGTCACTTTAACACACTTTAATGTACTCAACATTAATATCAGAGAAAAGTAAAGTTCACTTGGGTACGGTATATCACTATTTCCTAAGAGGTTGATCAGTGTTTCTAGGTTAAGAACAAATAATGGACAGCAACTCTTTGACAAATCTCCCAAGAATTCATATAAAATATATAACTCTGATATATTTCTGTTAATATATAATAATTTAGCTCTGCAAGCTTAATTTAGGCATCACCTGTGATTTAACAATTCCTATGTGGGTCTTATAATTGTATTGCACTAATTAAGTAATTTGGAGCAATAAAAACAAACCTAGTTATTTCTAGTACCTCTTTTTATAAAGTGAAAAAAATCTTTATGAAATATATAAGAGTTTTAGGTGTAAAAAAGTTTCCTTATAATTTTTTTTTTAAGTGTAAGGTCTTATCTGGGGAGTCAAAACCAAAAGACATATGAGGCTAAACCTGCTTATAATTGTCCCCAAGAGTCTCCCCCTGAGTACCTCTTTGTTGCTTTGATGTGTCCCTCTCTCTCAGCTAAAACAACTTGGCAGATAAACTCATTGCCCTTCCCCTCTATGTGGGACCTGATTCCCAGGGGTGTAAATCTCCCTGACAATGCACGGTATGACTCCCAGGGATGAAACTGGACCTGGCATCACAGGATTGAGAACATCTTCTTGACCAAAAGGGGGATACAAAATGGAAAAAAAATAAAGTTTCAGTGGCAGAGAGATTTCAAATGGAGTGGAGAGGTCACTCTGGTGGGCACTCTTACACACTATACAGATAATCCTTTTTAGGTTTTAAAGTATTGGAATAGCTAGAAGTAAATACCTGAAACTATCAAACTCCAACCCAGTAGCCTTGACTCTAGAAGATGATTGTAGAACAATGTAGCTTACAAGGAGTGACAGCGTGATTGTGAAAACCCTGTGGATCACACTCCCTTTATCCAGTGTATGGATGGATGAGTAGAAAAATGGGGACAAAAACTGAATGAAAATAGAGTGGAATGGGGGGGATGATTTGGGGGTTGGTTTTTACTTTTATTTTTTGTTCTTATTCTGATTCTTTCTGGTATAAGGAAAATGTTCAAAAATAGATTGGGGTGATGAATGCACAACTATATGATGGTATTGTGAACAGTTGATTGTACACCATGAATGACTGTATGGTATGTAAATATATCTCAATAAAACTGAATGTATCAGTTTCACTAGCTATTAGAGAGATGCAAATTAAGACCGCAATGAGATACCGTCTCACACTGATTAGAATGGCTGCCATTAAACAAACAGGAAACTACAAATGCTGGAGGGGATGTGGAGAAATTGGAACTCTTATTCATTGTTGGTGGGACTGTATAATGGTTCAGCCACTCTGGAAGTCAGTGTGGCAGTTCCTTAGAAAACTACATATAGAGTTACCATTCGATCCAGCGATTGCACTTCTTGGTATATACCCGGAAGATCGGAAAGCAGTGTCACGAACAGATATCTGCAAACCAATGTTCATAGCAGCATTATTCACAATTGCCAAGAGATGGAAACAACCCAAATGTTCTTCAACAGATGAGTGGATAAATAAAATGTGGTATATACACATGATGAAATACTACATGGCAGTAAGAAGGAACAATCTCGTGAAACATATGACAACATGGATGAACCTTGAAGACACAATGCTGAGCAAAATAAGCCAGGCACAAAAAAGAGAAATATTATATGCTACCACTAATGTGAACTTTGAAAAATGTAAAACAAATGGTTTATAATGTAGAATGTAGGGGAACTAGCAATAGAGAGCAATTAAGGAAAGGGGAACAATAATCCAAGAAGAATAGATAAGCTATTTAACGTTCTGGGAATGCCCAGGAATGACTATGGTCTGTTAATTTCTGATGAGTATAGTAGGAACAAGTTCATAGAAATGTTGCTATATTAGGTAACTTTCTTGGGGTAGAGTAGGAACATGTTGGAAGTAAAGCAGTTATCTTAGGTTAGTTGTCTTTTTCTTACTCCCTTGTTATGGTCTCTTTGAAATGTTCTTTTATTGTATGTTTTTTTTTTTTTTTTTTTAATTTTTTCATTTTTCATACAGTTGATTTAAAAAAAAAAAGTTAAAAAAAAACAAGGAAAAAAAAAACTGAATGTAAAATTAAAAAGAAAAAAAGATTTATTATGGGATATTTGGCCAGAAGATAAAAATGACTGCCTGGGCAATAAGATTATTATAATACTTAACTCTGCTATATGTGAGGAAACTTTGTTCTATTTTTATAATTAAGGACATGATAAAGTCAGATCAAAGAAGATAAAATAATTTTGGTGAGCTATAGAATCTGGGCTATCTGGGCAGCTGTAGGTCCAGTCTCTGGCAGAGCTTGCTGGTGTCAGAAAAGGGCATACAACTGCACTCCCCCAAGATCTATAGTAGGGCATGGGGCCCATACCTGATACAGCTTTTGATTAGCTATTTCAGATTGCAGCGGGCTGGGATCTGAGGGCAGCCATTGTTCCAAACTGCCTCAGATAAAGGCAGTAAAGGAGACTTAAAGATGATACATTTCCTCAGAGCTTCAGAGGACAGATGAAGGGCTGCATTTCAGGGCAGATAAAGAAAACACAGCTTTGGGGAGCGATGAAAGCACCTCCTGATGTCCTCCCTGGCCCTGCCATTATCCCCTCTCCAGGTCAGTTTGGAGCTGGCTGGCATTCCTTTGTCAGTCTCTACCCTTGTTCCAGCTGGGAAGGAGTGACTTGGGAAACTCCTCTCTTGTGTGCCCCCAAGAATTTGCCCTCCAGGTGAAAGCAGCTTGAGATAAGAGAGAACAGAAATGACTAAAATCAGAAATGAAAATGGGGACATTACTACTGGCACTACAGAAAAAAATAACACAAGAAGGGGATACTATGAACAACTGTATGCCAACAAATTAGATTACCTAGATGAAATAAATCCTAAAAATTCCTAGAAACACACAAACTACCTATTCAGACTCAAGAAGAAATAGAAGATACCATCAAATCAATAACTAGTAAGGAGATTGGATCAGTAATCAAAAACCTCCAAAAAAGAAAAGCCCAGGACCAAATGGCTTTACCAAGGAATTTCATGAAATATTCCAAAAAGAATGAACATCAATCCTGCTCTGACTCTTTCAAAAAGTTGAGGAAAAACACTCCCTAATTCATTCTATGAGGCCAAAATCAACCTCATACCCAAATTAGAAAAACATACCACAATAAAAAGAAAATTACAGACCAATATCTCCCATGAATGTAGATTCAAAAATCCTCAACAAAATACTAGCAAACTGCATCCAACAGCACATGAAAAGAATTATACACCATGATCAAATGGGATTTATCCCAGGTATGCAAGGGTGGTTCAACATAAGAAAATAAATTAATGCACCATGTTAATAGAATGAAAGGAGAAAACCACAATAATCTCTATTGATGCAAACAATTTTGCTAACAAAATCTACACAACTTCTTGATAAAAACAACTTAGAAATCTAATATTAGAAGTAAATTCCTCGACATGATAAAGAACATATATAAAAAACCACAGCTATCCTCATGTAATGGTGAAAGACTGAAAACTGTTGCTCTAAAATCAGGAACAAGACAGGCATGCTCATGTTACCACTGTTATCCGACATTATACTGGAAATTCTAGCCAGATGAATTAGGCAAGAAAAAGAAATGAAAGTCACCCAAATTGGAAAGGAAGAAGTACATTCTCTATTTGCAGATAACATGATCCTATAAACAGATAATCCTAAAAAGCCTTCCTCTCCTGCTCACTGAGATGACCAAGAATACACCCTCATCAACTCGGCCACGTCAACCATGAACAGTCTACAGTCTCCTGGTAGCAAGTAGATTACATTGGGCCCCTTCCCTTATATGAGGGTGCAAAACATGCCTTTGCAGCCATAGACAAGGCTATTGGGTTGCAACTGGCCTTCCCAGTGGGAAAAGCTAACCAAAGAGTTACAATTCATAGCATGGAGAAGTTAAGCACTTTCTTTGGAGCCCCCACACATGTAGACAGTAATAGATTAATTGTCCCCTTTACTGGACAATTAACCCAAACCTGGGCCACTGAACATGATGTCTTATGGATGTTCCATTTGCTTTACAATCCCACAGTGGCAGGGTTAATTGAAAGAATGAGCAGGCTTTTATAGGAACAATTGAAAGGTGATAAACAGTCTTTGCAGCAATGGACCCAGCAGTTGTATCCAGCTACAACCAGTCTCAATTCAAGGCCCCAGGCAGCTCCCACTGCTCCGATTGAATTAGTATCTTTGGAACCCATGCAAGCCCTGTGAACACAGGTAAAAGGACCAGTGATGCTGCAACCACAGCAAGGAAATGATAATAACTTGTTCTTGCCTGTGCCACAAGCATTAGAAATTGGGAGAAATAAAGTTGGCCATGGTCCTGGCCAAAGCAAATGCACTGGTTGGGAATCTTAAGCCCATGGGATATTGGGGCCAGACAAAATTTAAGTATTAGGCCACAGTGCATACGTGAAATGCTTAAAGTTGTTTACATCACCAGACTGAGACCTCCTCACTCCCCCCGCCATACCTCAAGGAACTATATGCCTGACCTTATGGTCAATTGTTATGCCCAGGCTAACCAAGATGTAACTCAAGAAAGCTCCCTACAAGTCCAGGGGGAAAAGTATGGTATTTGAACCCCCTCATGTTACCACTTCCCCAGGAACTTTTTTGTCTACTAATGGAAACTTAGCTTGTATATTGCTAGACCACCAAACCTACCCTTTATTGTTCCCCATAAACATCTTTCTTCTCACCTATAGCTGTATGAAATATATTTCTACAGTGAGTCTCTGCTTTAACCTTTGCACACAACAGTTCTCAGTACTGAGTATGCACTGATTTGCTGTCATCAGGTGCCACCAGCCTTCCATGGACCATTGCCCCTACCAATCGGACCATGTGGGACACAATGCTGATGTGGTAGAACATCAGCCAGTGACAGGTTTGGAGTGACTTCTCTTTTTCCTCATCACCAAAAACTTTGCCTTCCAAGACTTCTCAGCCTGTTCTTGAGTATTCAATTTTTGTTGGATTAGAATGACTCATTGCTGAAATTGTGAATCTAGATAAAAAGGCTCTAGTCTGTATGAAGCATATTGAAGGATATAAAAGTAGGCTGGCTGCCTCCTGAACTCTGCAACATAACCATCCAGTTGCAGAACAGTAGCCACTTTCAATGGCAAAGTGTCAATAATAAAAGCAGAGCCTATACCTCCCCAAAGGGGTGGCTCTGGACATGTTGACAAAATGGCTGGCCCTATTTTTCCTATAACTGGACCAGACATTGCACATGGGGACAACCTTATATGCCAGCTACAATTTATGACTCTCTACCAGAATAAGCCCAGTAATTGGGAAATGGTATAAACTAAATATAAAGTAAAGTGGACCTACTGGTGGTATTACTTTTTAGCCATATTTGCTCCTAGAGGAGTTGCCACCATAACTGAAAAGCATGTAGCTGCTTGAGCCAATCACACTGCTTGTGTGATTAATGAATCAAAATTAGCTATATTACTGTTGAATGAAGAAACTACACAACTTATAAAAGTAGTCTCGCAGAATAGAATGGCTCTAGATATTCTCACTGTGGCTCAAGGTGGTACTTGTGCTCTAATAAGTATATTGTGTATGTATACCAGATAATTCACATAACATCACACAAACTTTAAATCACATACAAAATTATATACAAAATACTGAACATTTGTCTGATGATCCTCTGTCAGAGTGATTTAATTCTTTAATCTGGATATGGTGCCACTTATTAGTAGGATTACTTTCTTTACCTACTGGTTTACTTATGCTCTATTGCCTATTGTATTGTTGCTGTGGACTGTGGATGCAATATCTGTCCTGTGGCCAGCACAGACTGCTGCATGGGTGTGGACTGTGGGAGCCCAGAGCATAGGAAGTTTCCTAGGATTCTGTAAAACTCAAGCACATGGCAGCCTGCATGACCCAGGGCATTAATGAAAATGTAACTGGCTTCTCTTAGAAGGAGGGAGTAGGTAGATAGTCAAGACTCCCTCCTGTGATGTTTAAATAATTCTTTCCAAGGCTCACCCCAAGATTGTTACTTCTTTCTTAGCATGTAGCTAATCTAAATGTCACAAGAACCATTTACCTCATACCTGCTGGAATGTCTTTGTTTCAGGCCCCTATAACTGGCCCTGCTGATTCCTGCTGAATTATGGGGTGCTTCTTCTGAATCTCTGAACAGCCACCATCAGAGCTGTTTGATTTCTCCTATACATAAGTTCCCCCAAATAAAATTCATGTCCCATTCTCTGCCTGGCATTTTCTTTGGTCTTTTGGCTGGGAAGGACCCCTTGGGCAGAGACAGTACACAATAGAATTTTATTCAGTCATGAAGAAGATTGAAGTTCTAATACATGAGACAACATGATTGAACCTTGAAAGTATCATGTTGAGTGAAATAAGCCAGACAAAAAGGACAAATATATACTCTCACTGATATGAAGTAATTAGCATAATCAAACTCATAAAGTCAGAATCTACAATATAGGTTACCAGGGGACAGAGTGAGGATAAGGAATAGGGAGTTAAGACTTAAAATATACAAAGTTTCTATTTGGGATAATGACAAAGTTTTGGTAATGGATGGTGGTGATTTTAGTACAACATTGTGAACATAATCAACAGCATTGAATTATATATGTGAATGTGGTTAAAAGGGGAAATTTTAGGTTGTATATATGTTACTAGAATAAAAAAAAAAAAAATCAAAGAACTGCACAACCAAACTGTGAACCCTAAGTTAAGCCATGGACTATAGTTCATAGTATAATTATAAAAATGTGCTTTCATCAGTTTTAACAAATGTACCACAGCAATGCAAGGTATTAATGATAGGGTGGTGTATGGGAATCCTGTATTTTATGCATGATTGTTCTGTAAACCTACAACTTCTCTAATAAGGAAAAAGAAAGTATACAGGAAATATGTATGGCAATGTAAAATTGTTTTCTATATATTCAGAAATTTTGCTAGACAGTTCTCAATGACACACTAGGTTTTTCTCTGAAACTGTCTGCTTACTTTGGCTAAAAGTTATAATTTGTATGAATGGTTAAGACAATATGTATTACAAAGGTGACAGAGAAGTATAAATGATTAGAGAAACCAATAGAAGTAGTTTCTTTGTTTCTGTCTATGCATAATGGGTAATATTAAGGTGATATGAATCAGTATGAAGAAGGATAGTGAAAAGCAAGATGTGAATGGATGTAAAAATGTATGTAAAGTTTGCAAAAAGGGAAATTTTACTTGCCTCCACCACCAAAACTTTGCATTGGTGTGCAACATGTGTTAAATTGATGATAGCACAATTTTATAATGGTACTATTAATTAAAATCCACGGTTTACTTGGGGTTCACTGTTTGTGTATTGTAGTTCCATGGATTTTTAAAAATTTTTATTCTGTTACCACACATACAACTTAACAATTCCCCTTTTAATCATATTCAGATATATATGTCACTGCTAACTGAATTCACAATGTCGTGCTACCATCACCACCATCCATTACCAAAACATGTCTATCATTCCAAATATGAACCCTGTACATTTGAAATATTAACTTCTCATTTCCTATCCCCACCCATTCCCTGATAACCTATATTCTTATATACCTTTTAAAGTGTTAAAAATTGGAATGCTTATTAACAAGTCCCAAAGTTATAGCCACTTGATAAAAGAAAAATAAGCAAAATGAATAAATTTAAAATTATTTGAGTAATCTATGTTTCAGTAGTCAATATTACTTAGAAACTAATGAACTATCCGAAGAAAAATAATGTATTAATTTAGTTTAATATTTGTCCAAATGCTAGGGTATCTAAATATCTTAGAAAGTGTGTTTGGTCTGAATACTACAAACATAATTACTGTTATAAAAGTGTTTATCGGAATTATGAGTCAATTTGTTGAACACTAATTTACATTTTATAAATTCTTAAATATTAGATAGAAATGATGTCAGTGTATTTGAGTAATGAACTTACAGAAGACATTCAGGGAGTCCAGATTAAATAGACACTTCATGATAACACTTAAATCTTATGAAAGTAAAATGTTTAAAATATTTTATTACACTTAAAACTGACAAAACAGAGGAAAAATATAGAGCTGTTTTTTTAAAATGAAAAAAATTTCTTAAGTCAAAATTATTTAACTTTTCTGGTTTGCCCAAAGGTTCACTTTAATTGCATGAATCTGAACTCATTAAATATTTCTGAGAAAGCAGTTTCCATAAGAAGGATTTTATGTTTTAGTCAGGCACTTTTATATTAGAAATTCTGTCCCCTTAATTTCTGTGAATTGTGGAAATATTCTCCACATCACTCTGAACAGAGCTCCTTTAATTTGAGAAGTCATAATCTGATTAGTGTACTCCAGAGATAGCAAAATACTTCACTTCCAGCTGAAGAAAGGTGAAGGTTTTCCTCTGTGGTAGCACAGAGACAAAGAGAGCACTTATAGCTTCAGAGCTGCAGCTATAATAACAGATCAAAGGTAAACACAGATTTCAGTGAGTTTCCCTCCTTTCTAGCGGGCACAAAATTTTTAATCCATTGGAATTAAATAAACATAAACAAAGGAAAAAATTAAACACACAAACCAGATTGTCATTCTTCATTTGACATAGAATAAAGATCTCCAAATGGTCAACCATAATACTCAATTTCCATCCATGGTTTCCCACAATGAGAATAACTGTTCAGCCTATGTGAAGCAGAAATAAAAACAAAAATATAATGTCAGTTGGGAAGGAGAAAACACACAAAAAGCCCTCGGAATGCCCAGAGGCAGCAAAGTTAAAGTTCTACTGACACTCAGATTTTCACTCTGGAAGCCAAGAAAATTTGTGCCCAGGCTTAAATGGCCCATGGGGAGATTACCTTCTCCAGGAAGGTAGTTTATGTGGCCCTCTCACGTGAGTCCACTTGGTATTGTCGTGAATGACCTCCCAAAGTGTAAAGCTCTATTTTTCAAAAGGTTAAAAAATATGACTCTTGCAAATGTAAAATGTTTCAAGTATTTTATTTAACTCATTAATTAATGAGGAAACCAGAGATATTAGAATTGGTTCAGAATCAAGAAGTCATGGATGGATGGATAGATAGACAGATCTATTGCTATAGATAAACGTGTAGTTATAGGTATAGTATAGTGTGCAAGTTAACAAGGAAATATTTGAATAAGACTGTTGGGTTAATTGCAACTATTTGTTCCATGGGATAGAAATTATTTGCATCACTACCAGACAAAAATCTGCTAGTTGACTTTTAAGTTCACTAATCCAGGGACCTTCAATCAATAGTCAACAGTTATTTGCACTAAGCTTATTTTCCTAGAAAATCCTTGGGTGGCCTTGCCTGTGTAAGATATGGGAAGGACTGTTTTTGTCTTATTTCCAAGTTTTGGATAATTTTTCTGATAATGTTCAAATGATTTACAAAATGTAATGACATATTATAAAATAAACTAGACACGACAAGTTTCTAAACCTCTTATTCATTTCTCTTACAGCTATCTGCCAGCCTAAAATGGATGAGTGGCCTGCCTTGTTCTCTCTGTATAGCATTCGGGGTGTGTGTGTGTGTGTGTGTGTGTGTGTGTGTGTTTACAAGACTAATTAATTGAAAATCTTAAAATTAGGGCATGTTGCTATCAGGTTACTGAAAACCAGAGAAGTTTATACATTCATCTAGAATGTATTCATTTTGTCAGTAATTAAATGGAAAAACTAAGTATCAAGCATTACTCTGGGCAAAGTACTGCACAGCTGTTTGAAAACCATTTTGAAGGTTCAAATATATTGAAAAGCTTCGGAGAGAGAATAAGGGCAAAATCCCTTGGAGGCAGTTTGGCTTTGAGAGGATGCCATATCACAAACTGCTGATTTTTAGTAGAAACCTAGAGAAACACATGGTTAGTGAAAGCAGGGGTTATTTGTTGATGGACCTGAATGGAACATCTTGGTGTCCAGACTTGGGGTGGGCACCTGGCCATGCTTGAAATGGAGACAGGTGAAAGGGCTATGAGGGGTAGGCAGGACTTTAGGGGTCATCTGATTGAACTTCTGGCTTTATAGTTGAGCTACTAAAGGACCAAAGGATTAAATGACTTGCCTAAGGTTAAAAGCTCATCCTAAAAGGTAACAAAGCCATCACAAGGGATGCTCTGACCATATTCACCTTGTTTCATTTTCAGACCATAACATTCAGTTGGTGTCACCTTTAAAAGAGCAAAGGGCAGTGGAAGTAGATGGGGAGGAATATTTCTCTGTGACAGAAATTCTCAGCTACATCTCAGGAACCTTGGGAAGACGGTTCATGCAGAGATATAGATCTGAGATAATGAGAGTTTTTATGGAAGCATCCAATGAAGGCAGCTCTGGTAGGTCCACTGCGTTTAGGAACCCAAACTGACCAGCCTATCCTGGAAGAAGCAGTGAGAAGTAGAAATAGAGAAAAGGTTCATTACATTGTACATCATCAATTTACAAGCTGAGTTTTAATTACATAATAATAATAACAGCAATAATAATAGGAGTTGTGGTAATGAGAATAAAATCTAACATACATTGAGGCAGTGTTAGTACATGTTTCTTATATTTTATATTATTTAATTCACAATGACTTCATAAAGTAGGCACTATGATTACCCGTGTTTTACAGATGACAGAACTGAGGCTTGGAGATGAATAAATACTAGATTTAATTATTTTGACCTGCAATTTTGCCAAATAATTCCCCTGACATTTGAGCACAGGTCTGCCCAACCTCAGAGCAATGGAGTACTGGGAAATGTTCATTATCTTATACTTAGGAAGAATCCTGATAGAGTGCAAAGGACCCAGTACTAGAAACTCGGTGACAGGATTTCTGTTTTCCTTACTGTTGTTCTATGTATGTGATCATTCTATGTGTAGTGGCGTTCTTAGCACACCAGGATTTGCTAAAAAATAAAGTTGCTTTTCTAAAGAAGCTGTTTGTGACAGCCATCTAAAATGTATAACCCTTAATCCATGCAAGCTTTTTTTCTGCTATCATCAATTTAATTATTGATCTGATGGAATAATTACTTAATGCATTGTTTTCTTTAAAACAGGTATCTGGATCTTATATAAATTGAGTTCTTGCATGATTTCTTTTACTGAGCCACAGGGCCTTGGCTATGTAATTCTAATAGGATCATTGCTCTCTGATGACAGTTACCTGAGTTTCAGGCTTAAACGCAAAACGGAAACATTATGAGGCTTTGAATAGGGAATTTCCAAGTTTAATAAAGTAAGGACATTTACTAATATGAACAGATAATTGCTCTTACTTGTCTATGGAAGCTCTGCTCTTTTTTTTCCTCTTCTAAATAGAAATGATGTCTAGGTTCTGAAGATGTTTGATGTTAAGTAATAAGGATTTAATCTGTTGCTTTTCTCCTTTACGATGGCAATTGAAAGAGATGGCAACCACTCTTTCCTGTTGTTTCATTGACCACTTGGGACCAGGTGAGATAGTTATTGGGAGACTGTTATTTCAGATCTGAAGACTAATGGGAGAAGAGCATCAACATTTTGCTACACTGCATTCAGTCAACCAGAAAACCTCACTTCTTCCCCCTCTAAAAGAACCATTCAGTAGCTCTGAATTATGACATCAATGGATAATATATAGCAATCTATCTCTTCTTTGGTCTTTTTTAGCAAATATTTCCTGAGCAATCACATGAAAGCCATTGTGAGTATCTGTGGCAGCAGTTTTCTTCCAAGTTGTCAGAAAGGCTATTTTTTTCTGCCTACCACATTATTTATATCAAGTACTTCTCAGCAATATATAGTGATGTCTAATTGTTTTCTGATTTTGTCTACACTTATCCTCTTTCTCATTGCTTCATTTATGTTTAAGTCACTATACTCACTTGCATGGAAATCTTATTATATGTAAACCTAGTCGGGCAGTAAAGGAAGAAAGAGGGAAGGGTTGAAATATCTAGGAAACCTCAAAGGGGCAGGAGTAAAGGGTGAAAGAGGGTGAGAATTGCTCTGATAGACCAATACCTGGGTCACCAATACAGTTAAAATAATAAATTTTTAGTGTAATATTTTAATTCCAATTTCCCAAAGTTACATTGTATTAGGATTTTTTTTTTCTGCATAACAAATTACTTGACTTATAACATCACATTTGTTATCTCACAGATTCCATGAGTCAAGAATCTGGGAACAAGTTAACATCCCTCTTCTTGGAGGCTCACAAGACAACAATCAAGTTGTCATCTGAACTGCATTTGCATCTGGAGGCTAGACTGTGGAAGAATCCATTCCCCAATGAATTTATATTGTGAGAAGAACACATTTCATGGGGGCTGTATGATTGATGGCCCTAGATTCTTATTGGTTGTCATTTGAAGGCCACTCTCAGATCCTAGAGGTCACCCACAGTTCCCTGGCAAGTGGTCTTTCCAAAGGGAGTTCACTACATGGCTGTTTGATTTCTCAAGACCAGCAGGCAAATCTCTTTCATCCCAGTCTTCTTAGAGTTCATATAATGTCAGGTAATAATGTTTATGATAGTCCATCATCTTACTATATAACATAACCTAATCCGAGGGGTGACAACCTGTCACCTTTGCCATATTCTATAGGTTAGAAACAATTCCAAGTTCTTCCCTAATTTATTGAGAGGGGATTTTACAAGAGTATGGCTTTGGGGGCTACTTTAGTGTGTGTCCTCAACATAGGTATATACTTCTTTAATAATATAACTTAGATAATTTTAAGGAATGTTTATAACTCAGTCCTTTGCATAAAGATTGGGAGGCCATAGGAAATGAATTCACAGGTACTTTGGTTGCTAATCCCTTGCTACCTAATCTTGGATAGTACACTTGATTCTCAATACTGTTGTTCTTTTATTTGTTAGCAATTCAGTAATTTGTTCAAATGATGTTATTGAGTGTTTACTTATATGATGTTATTGAGTGTTTACTTATATGGCAACTATTGAGGGTTAAAATACAGAAATAAATATAAGTCACTGCCATCAAAATCCCCTAGTCTACCAAAATACATAAATATGTAAGGAAATAATTACTACCCAATGTAGTAAATCTTAATGGAGGTGTTTTTTATGACAGCACAACAAAGGGAAGTTTTATCCACCCTTGGAATCAGGAACAGCCTCCCTGAAAAAGTTAATTTGGGGCTAGATTATAAAGGATAAGTCAACATTCCATGGAAAAACAAATGGGGGGCTGGATTTGGATAATTAATATTCCAGCAAAGGGGATGGCATAAACCAAAGCATGGGAGGAAGTCACAGATAGGGATCTCAGGAGACAGAGACTGAAACAAGGGTTTTGGAAGTGCTCCCATAAGCAGCAGACTGAAAAGAGGAAGATAATATAAGAGATCATTAGTGAAATAACAGTTGTGAGACATTGAGGTTTGATTCTGCCAGAATCTTCTTAGAAAAGAAGGGAGTGCCTCTCAGAATTGTCCACTGAAAGCTGGGATGTGGGAGCATTTATTGTCTGCTTCTCTGCCCCCAGTCATTGAGGTTTGCCCAGACTAATTTAGTCCCACTAAGTTTTTGACTCCGCTTGGTTGAAGCCTGTGTTGGTACCCATGGCAAAGGAGGAAACCCTGGGGTGAAGCAGAAAGACTAGTCATTCCTGTTTGAGATATTGACAGTGCCTGGTGAGCTTTCACAAAACTTTTCATGGCACCTGCAGTTGAAATTAGTGGTGGGACAATGGATGTGATGCAGGCCAGCAAAGATAAATAGTTTTGAGAATAGCACAATATGGCACTTGCAGAAATCTACAAGTAATTTGGTAAGCTGAAGCACTGGATATGAATGGGAAGTAGTGTACAAAAAGTTTTGTCTGGAAGTTCAGTGACATAAAAAGTGCAGATGATTTGGCCCAAAATGAGACAGTAGAACTAGAAATTGGTGGGGGGGAGGATAAATCATTCATAATTCCATTAAAAATAGCTTACTGATATTTATATATTGGTTAGTTTTTCTTCCAGCATGCTTCAATATATGTGTTTCTTGATTTGATTTTAAATGTATGGGGGCAGAAAAGGGTCAACTCAGCAAACCTGAGTTGCTCAAACACTTCACTTTCAAAGAAAGGCTTGTCTTCAGGACTGACTGTTGGCAGGCTTTTGAGAGATAAATCTGAGCACTTAGAACATTCTACCTGATAAAACAGTTTTTGTATGCCTGAGGACTTGGGTGATGCTGTAACCCTTTGACTATATAAATTTATCCTGAAAAATTGATTTACTTTGAATGCCTGTTTTTGCTGTGGTGGAAACAGTCAATCACATAGGTATTGCAAGCCTATGTGACTGACCGCCAATAAAATCTCTTGTCTCAAGGCTCAGGTGATCTTCCCTGATTGGCAATACTTTGACATGTGGTCATGCATTGTTGCTGGGAGAATTAAGTACATCTCCATGTAACTCTATTGGGAAGGGACACCTGGAAGCATGTGCAATTTCTCCTGGACATTGTCACATGCATCTTTGTCCTGTGTTGATTTATCTGTCTCCTTTCACTGTAATAAAACATAACAATAAGTAAAATCACTTCTGAGTCTTTTTTTTTATTTTATTTTGAAATAAATTCAAAGTTATAGGAACAGTTGCAAAAACAATACTAACCCCATACACAGAATTTCATCATACCCTGACCCCCCTCCCCCGATAGCTCAATCCACCAACTTTAACCTGCTGTCACATCGCTATTTCTTTCCCTCCCTCCCTCCCTATCTATCATCCATCATCTATTGCTCTGTCTTCTGAACATATGAGAGTTAGCTGCACACATCCTTGAACATATACTATAATTCACGTATACACTTCCCATGAACAAGAACATTCTTTTATGGAATTCCATTAGGCGCAGCTAAGAAGTACAAGAGATTCAACAATGATACAAAGCTAACATTCTATATTTCCTTTTCCTTATGTCTCAACTGTGTCCCTTTGAGCCACCTGTCCTCTATCCTCCAATCCCATTGTCATCTATTTAGACTGTCTTTTTTATTTTTTTCAGTTGTGGAAACATATATACAGCCTAAATCTTCCCATTCCACCCCCTCCCTAACCTTCCATTAGTGGGATTAATCACATTTAGAATGTCGTAATGCTCATTCCCACCATCCATTACCAGAAATTTCCCTTCACCTCAAACAGCAACCCTACAGTCATTTCTTAACTCCCCATTGCCCCTTCCCCCATTTCTCTTAACCCAAACTCTACTTTTCATCTCTATGGTTATATTCTCCGATAATTTCTTTGTGTTTACTCTGGGGCTTAAAATTAACCTCTTAAATCCATATCAATCTTGTTTTTCTTTGATACCACCTTCACTTCAATAGGACACATAAACTATGTTCCTATACTCCTTCATTCCCCCACCTTTATATAGTTGTCTAAAATTACATATTTTACGTTGAGCTCAAAACCACTGATTTGTCTTTAGAATTTGTGTATTTTATATCATGTGGAAAGTAAATAGTGGAGTTACAGTTCAAAACGGATTGACTTCTATTTGTATTCCATTGTGGTTGGAGAATGTTCTTTGAGTATATTCAATTTTTTTTTTTTTTTAATTTCTTGAGGTTTGTTTTATGTCCCAGCTTATGGTCCCTTCTGGAGAAAGATCTGTGATCACTAGAGAAAAATGAGTGTCCTGGTGATTTGGGATGTAAGGTACTATATATGCCTGTTAAAATTCTCTATATCTCTTTCTCCTTTCTTTGTCTCTCTGTTGGTAGGGCTCCCTTTAGAATCTGAAGTAGGGCAGGTCTTTTATTGGCAAAGTCTCTCAGCATTTGTTTGTCTGTGAAAAATGTAAGCTCTCCCTCAAATTTGAAGGAGAGTTTTGCTGGATAAAGTATTCTTGGCTGGAAATTTTTCTCTCTCAGAATTTTAAATACGTCATGCCACTGCCTTCTCGCCTCCATGGTGGCTGCTGAGTAGTCACTACTTAGTCTTCTGTTGTTTCCTTTGTATGTGGTGAATTGCTTTTCTCTTGCTGCTTTCAGAACTTGCTCCTTCTCTTCAGTATTTGAGAGTCTGATCAGAATATGTCTCGGAGTGGGTTTATTTGGATTTATTCTATTTGGAGTTCGCTGGGCATTTATGCTTTGTGAATTTATATTGTGTAGAAGGTTTGGGAAGTTTTCCCCAACAATTTCTTTGAATACTCTTTCTAGACCTTTACCCTTCTCTTCCCCTTCTGGGACACCAGTGAGTCTTAAGTTTGGACATTTTATTTTATCTATCATATCCCTGAGATCCATTTAGATTTTTTCAATTTTTTTTCTCCATTCTTTCTTTTGTTCTTTCATTTTCTGTTCTGTGGACTTCTAGGATACTGAGATGTTGTTCAGCTTCCTCTAGTCTTGTATTGTGAATATCCAGAGTCTTTTTAATTTGGCCAACAGTTTCTTTTATTTCCATAAGATCTTCTATTTTTTAATTTACTCTTGCAATGTCTTCTTTATGCTCTTCTAGGGTCTTCTTTATGTCACTTATATCCTGGGCCATGGTATACTTGATGTTCTTTAAATCCTTTGCCATGTTTTTGTTCCTCGATTGTAGTTCTTTGATTAATTGTGCGAAGTACTGTGTTTCTTCCGATATCTTGATTTGTGTGTTTGGAGTTGGATTCTCCATATCATCTGGTTTTATCATATGCATTAAGATTTTCTGTTGTTTTTGGTCTCTTGGCATTTGTTTTGCTTGATAGGGTCCTTTCAAGTTGTTAAAAAAAAAGGATATTGAACTAATTTTTCAGAAACACAGTTTGGTGACGTACACTTTCTCTAACTAACCAGCAGATGGCGTCTGTGAGTCACCTATACCCCTCAAGTCAGTTCACAACCTTGTCCCCATGGTGCATGGGGAAATGATTCTTGTGGGGTTCAGTTGGAGAACTCAGTTTGGGTGTGTTGCTGGAGCCGTCCGCCCTGAATGTGGGGTGTGTGTATAGGTGGCCAGAGAAGAAGGGCAGTTTTAATATTCAAATCCCCCAGGTTCCCAGAGATTCAAGGCTGCCGCAAGAGTCTAAGCCTTCATTTCATTTCAGCCCCATACCCTCTCTCTCACTGTCCCACAAACCACCAGACTTGGCGTAGCATCCCTGGGTTTTCCAAGTGGGTCCCGCCTCCCATCCGTGATCCTCCAGGAGCGCAGCTGAGGGAATGCCATGTTACATCACCAGTGCACACCGTCCCTCAAGGGAAGCCCCTGGCCGCCGGGCCATGCAGCGGCGCACTCTCAGCTCATTTCAGTATGCAAATTCCCGGTTTCACCAAGTATACGGCCCCTCTGGAACTAGGTGACCTCGTCCAGCTGGTGCATCACTGTAACTGGTATTCTGGGTCACTTTCTGGTTTTTAGCTAGTGTTTTTCATGGAGGTGTTTTTTCACCCTGTCTCACCTAGCCGCCATATTAGTTTCTCCTCACTTCTGAGTCTTTTGAATCCTTCATTGAGCCCAAGGGTGGTTTTGGAGAGCCGTGATATGTATTGTTAAGTATAATATACAGCCAGATATTCTTAAAAATATCCTTTGAAAACATCATTTCTAATGTTCGCTTAGCATTTTCTTGATTAAATATATCTTAATTTATTTAACTCTTTATGAGTTATTCTTATTTTTTTCAACTACACATATCTTCTGAGGGAGAAACATCTGTATGAACAGAACAGATTTTTCAGGTTTTTAAAAAATTATTTCCTTAGAATAAGACACATAAATAGAATTACTTGGTTAAAGGCAATGTATAATTTAAGACTACTAACATTTTCCAAGGTGTTTTCCCAAACAAGATTGAAATGATTCATAGTTAAATCAAGAGCAGATGATGATAGTGATGATGATGATATGGATGATAATCATAGCAATAATAACATTGTAGGCCTCCTTCCACAATTTCCTACTCCCATGAACCACACCTCCCAGATTTCAATATAATGTGTAATCTCTTCCCCTTGAATCTATGATGGTTTTGTGACTCATTAAAATGAATAAAACTCAGTGAAAATAATGTTGTGTGATTATAAGTTTAGAAATATCTTTGTAGCTCCTTACTTGGTATCAGATTACTCATCCTGTGGGAAGCCAGTCACCATTTCAGAAGTCCATCTAGCCTGGAACTTTCATGCCATAGGAAGCCCCAACTGGTAGATGGATGGGCCAAATGGAGAAAGAAAGAGATGACTGGCTAGCCCCAAGCTGCTCCTGAGATCCTATATAAGGTACAAGACAGGTGAATCTAGAAAAAATAATCTTGGATTCCAGCCTTATTAGGCCTCCAGTTAATTCTAGACCACCTGCCAGCTAATTAATTGCAACTGCATGAGTAGCCCCAAGTAAGAATTGCCACTCTGAGTTCAGTCAAGACACAGAGAAATAAATTGTTTCAAGCCACTAAGTTTTGTCATGTTTTGATCTATACCAATAGACAACCAGAAAATAATAATAATAAAACAACAAAAACAAAATGTGTTGATGATTTACTAAATTCTAGGCATGATAAAGACTTTGCAAACACAATCTTATTTAATTCCTCAGCAACTATATGATACATATATTTTTTATCTTAAGTATATAAGTAAATTGGTGTTCACAGAGTTTCAATAACTTTCTGAAGGCCATACAGATAATAAGAAATAGAAATAGGCTTTGAACTAAAGTTAGTCTGAATCTAATTCTGTGAAATCACAGAATCGATATCAGCGTCCCTTGAGAGCATTTAGATTTTGCAAAGTTTATGGGTGAAAAACGAATTCTCATTATAGTTTTAGTCTTTATCTTTAATTACTTTAAATGCAGTTCATTTTTCAGTCAAGGAGAATAGGAAATGAATCTGTAAAAGAACAATAATATCAATAAAATAATAATAGCAAGTATTCATGAAAATCACTTTTCTAAATGTTTTATACTCTCACTTAATTTTCTTAACAGCACTGTGATGGGAATTATTGTCACCCACATTTTACAGTTTAGCATGTGCTAAATGAGAGATTCTGCTCAACCAGCAAGTGGCAGAGCCCGGCTCTGAACAGAAGCTGACTCTCGCACCATCTGTAGACTTAACCAGCATATACTGTGCCATGTAAATATGGTGTAATGTCAGTATTTAAAAACAATAAACTCCCACTCTCTGAAAATTGATTGAAATGTTTGCCAAGTACTAGTTTTAATTTTTGAAAACCCACAGAAGACTGTATTCCTGGTGATTAAAAAATAAGAACACAATACCACATAACTTACATGCTAGATTATAAAAAAAGGTGACATGAGTGCAAAACATATCTATGCCAGTTTAACTTTTGAAAATAACCTCCAACAGTCTTGAGAGATGAGGCTATTTTTGGTTGATTGCTGTCATTGTTCTGGCTGTTTGAATCTAAAGAGTAAATAAGATCTTGAAAAGTTCGTAGGCCAGGTAACTATGTATCTAAGGAACTACAAAATCAAGTCCAATCAGCCTAGCCTAATTCTCTCTTAGTACATAATTAGATCCGTGTAGTGCTTCATTGATTGTCTGCTATGCAGGCGGCAAAGGCTCAATGTTTATTGAAAGCAGATTTATGACTGGGGACAAGGAATAAACCAAGAGATAGGCTATTCCTTAATAGTACTAGTGTTTGGATTTCATGTGCACTCACTGTGAACAAGAAAGACAGTGATATTTCTCCAAGACTTTTATTGATGAGGCATAGCATCTGAGAGGCCCAGTAAATGGAAAAGCAGGTACAATGTCAGGCTGAAAGAAAACACTGAAACCCATTTAGAAGACTTCATTTATAAAGACCCCTGACGGTTTGCCTAAATGCCCCATTTTCAGCCAGTCATTTTATTTCCTATTTCAAACCTGGGCTCACCCACTGTGTGCTTATTGTGCATAAAACCAGCAGTTTATTTGAATTGTAAACTACCTCTTTAAAAAAGAATAATTCTAATTGCATTACAGTGAAGTTGGTTCCAAAATGCTGCCCTCCCTCCACTGTTACTCCCCGCCTTTCTCCACTCTTCTAGATTGAATGACCCACTCAGGAGGTTGATCCTGTGGTAAATTCAGTTCTCTTAATCAGTGAAAGGAAGCACAGATGTCAAAAATAGTCAGAGAGGAAAAATGAGTGAAGGTATAAAATCCCTTTTCAAAGGCTTCTAAGAGATATAAAATTCCCAAGTATTTCTAAAATGATGTGCTTCAACTTCCAGTTCCAACCATGGTGATTAATAACCTCTGTGAAATTTCTCCACAAGTTCCCATTAAAAATTTTAAATGATACTTGACATCATTACAGTAATTAAAGGAAAAGAACAACTTATTTCTCAAATTAGGTAGCTTTTTTTTCCCAATAAACATCCTGTTCTTGGCCATTGTGAAACACAAATGTTAAATAGGGCTACAGGGTTTTATACTATCAAAAACATGTTGATGGAAATTGCAGATAGTATCATGGGAAGTAAAAAAGTGATCTTTAGAAAAAGAAGATTATGAAGACCACCAAAACAGGCTTCACAAACTTTACAAATTTCCTGTGGATGTCTAGAGATTATGGCAATTACACTCAGCTTCTGAGCTCTTAAGTGTTAATACCACAGGGCTACCATTTCCCCCCTATTTTTCTTTTTAATCATCATTTTATTGAGATATATTCACATACCACAGCAGTCATACAAAACAAATCGTACTTTCGATTGTTTACAGTACCATTACATAGTTGTACATTCATCACCTAAATCAATCCCTGACACCTTCATTAGCACACACACAAAAATAACAAGAATAATAATTAGAGTGAAAAAGAGCAATTGAAGTAAAAAAAAAACACTGGGTACCTTTGTCTGTTTGTTTCCTTCCCCTATTTTTCTACTCATCCATCCATAAACTAGACAAAGTGGAGTGTGGTCCTTATGGCTTTCCCAATCCCCTTGTCACCCCTCATAAGCTACATTTTTATACAACTGTCTTTGAGATTCATGGGTTCTGGGTTGTAGTTTGATAGTTTCAGGTATCCACCACCAGCTACACCAATTCTTTAGAACCTAAGAAGGGTTGTCTAAAGTGTGCGTAAGAGTGCCCTCCAGAGTGCCCTCTCGGCTCGTTTTGGAATCTCTCTGCCACTGAAGCTTATTTCATTTCCTTTCACATCCCCCTTTTGGTCAAGAAGATGTTCTCCGTCCCACGATGCCGGGTCTACATTCCTCCCCGGGAGTCATATTCTACGTTGCCAGGGAGATTCACTCCCCTGGGTGTCTGATCCCACGTAGAGGGGAGGGAAGTGATTTCACCTTTCAAGTTGGCTTAGCCAGAGAGAGAGGGCCACATCTGAGCAACAAAGAGGCATTCAGGAGGAGACTCTTAGGCACAAATATAGGGAGGCCTAGTCTCTCCTTTGCAGCAACAGTCTTCCCAAGGGTAAAACTTATGGTAGAGGGCTCAACCCATCAAACCACCAGTCCCCTATGTCTGTGGTCATGTTAGCAACCATGGAGGTGGGTTAGGCGAATACCCCTGGACTCTCCACAGGCTCCTCAAGGGGGCACTACATCTTTTTTTTTTTCCTTGTTTTTCTTTCTTTCTTTCTTTTTTTTTAACTTTCCCTTCTTTTTTAAATCAACTGTATGAAAAAAAAAGTTAAAAAGAAAACAAACATACAATAAAAGAACATTTCAAAGAGACCATAACAAGGGAGTAAGAAAAAGACAACTAAACTAAGATAACTGCTTAACTTCCAACATGTTCCTACTTCACCCCAAGAAAGTTACATAATATAGCAACATTTCTGTGAACTTGTTCCTACTATATCCATCAGAATTTAACAGACAATAGTCATTTCTGGGCATCCCCAGAACGTTAAATAGCTTATCTGTTCTTCTTGGATTATTGTTCCCCCTTTCTTAATTGCTCTCTACTGTTAGTTCCCCTACATTCTACATTATAAACCATTTGTTTTACATTTTTCAAAGTTCACATTAGTGGTAGCATATAATATTTCTCTTTTTGTGCCTGGCTTATTTCGCACAGCATTATGTCTTCAAGGTTCATCCATGTTGTCATATGTTTCACGAGATCGTTCCTTCTTACTGCCGCGTAGTATTCCATCGTGTGTATATACCACATTTTATTTATCCACTCATCTGTTGAAGGACATTTGGGTTGTTTCCATCTCTTGGCAATTGTGAATAATGCTGCTATGAACATTGGCTGTGCAGATATCTGTTCATGTCACTGCTTATCCGATCTTCCGGGTATATACCGAGAAGTGCAATCGCTGGATCGAATGGTAAGCTCTATATCTAGTTTTCTAAGGAACTGCCAGACTGACTTCCAGAGTGGCTGAACCATTATACAGTCCCACCAACAATGAATAAGAGCTTCCAATTTCTCCACATCCCCTCCAGCATTTGTAGTTTCCTGTTTGTTTAATGGCAGCCATTCTAACCGGTGTTAGATGGTATCTTATTGTGGTTTTAATTTGCATCTCTCTAATAGCTAGTGAAGCCTGAACATTTTTTCATGTGTTTCTTGGGCATTTGTATCTCCTCTTCAGAGAACTGTCTTTTCATATCTTTTGCCCATTGTATAATTGGGCTGTCTGTACTATTGTCATTGAGTTGTAGGATTTCTTTGTATATGCAAGATATCAGTCTTTTGTCAGATACATGGTTTCCAAAAATTTTTTCCCATTGAGTTGGCTGCCTCTTTACCTTTTTGAGAAATTCCTTTGAGGTGCAGAAACTTCTAAGCTTGAGGAGTTCCCATTTATCTATTTTCTCTTTTGTTGCTTGTGCTTTGGGTGTAAAGTCTAGGAAGTGGCCTGCCTAATACAAGGTCATTGAAGATGTTTTCCTACATTATCTTCTAGGAGTTTTATGGTACTTTCTTTTATATTGAGATCTTTGGTCCATTTTGAGTTAATTTTTGTGTAGGGGGTGAGGTAGGGGTCCTCTTTCATTCTTTTGGATATGGATATCCAACTCTCCCAGCCCCATTTGTTGAAAAGACCATTATGACTCAGTTCAGTGACTTTGGGGGCCTTATCAAAGATCAGTCGGCCATAGATCTGAGGGTCTATCTCTGAATTCTCAGTTCTATTCCATTGATCTATATGTCTATCTTTGTGCCAGTACCATGCTGTTTTGGCAACTGTGGCTTTATAATAAGCTTCAAAGTCAGGGAGTATAAGTCCTCCCACTTCATTTTTCTTTTTTAGAGTGTCTTTAGCAATTCGAGGCATCTTCCCTTTCCAAATAAATTTGATAACTAGCTTTTCCAAGTCTGCAAAGTAGGTTGTTGGAATTTTGATTGGGATTGCATTGAATCTGTAGATGAGTTTGGGTAGAATTGACATCTTAATGACATTTAGCCTTCCTATCCATGAACATGGAATATTTTTCCATCTTTTAAGGTCCCCTTCTATTTCTTTTAGTAGAGTTATGTAGTTTTCTATGTATAGGTCTTTTACATCTTTGGTTAAGTTTATTCCTAGGTACTTGATTCTTTTAGCTGCTATTGAAAATGGTATCTTTTTCTTGAGTGTCTCTTCAGTTTGTTCATTTCTAGCATATAGAAACATTACTGACTTATGTGCATTAATCTTGTATCCCGCTACCTTGCTAAATTTGTTTATTAGCTCTAGTAGCTGTATCGTCAATTTCTCAGGGTTTTCTAGATATAAGATCATATCATCTGCAAACAATGACAGTTTTACTTCTTCTTTTCCAATTTGGATGCCTTTTAATTCTTTGTCTTGCTGGATTGCCCTGGCTAGCACTTCCAGCACAATGTTGAATAACAGTAGTGACAGTGGGCATCCTTGTCTTGTTCCTGATCTTAGAGGGAAGGCTTTCAGTCTCTCACCATTGAGTACTATGCTGGCTGTGGGTTTTTCATATATGCTCTTTATCATGTAGAGGAAGTTTCCTTCAATTCCTACCTTTTGAAGTGTTTTTATCAAAAACAGGATGTTGGATTTTGTCAGATGCTTTTTCAGCATCTATTGAGATGATCATTTGATTTTTTCCCTTTCGAATTTTTAATGTGTTGTAATACATTGATTGTTTTTCTTATGTTGAACCATCCTTGCATGCCTGCAATGAACCCCACTTGGTCATGGTGTATGATTTTTTTAATGTGTCTTTGGATTCGATTTGCAAGTATTTTGTTGAGGATTTTTGCATCTATATTCATTAGGGAGATTGGCCGGTAGTTTTCCTTTTTTGTAGCATCTTTGCCTGGTTTTGGTATTAGATTAATGTTAGCTTCATAAAATGAGTTAGGTAGTGTTCCATTTTCTTCAATGTTTTGAAAGAGTTTGAGTAAGATTGGTGTCAGTTCTTTCTGGAAAGTTTGGTAGAATTCCCCTGTGAAGCCATCTGGCCCTGGGCATTTATTTGTGGGAAGATTTTTGATGACTGATTGGATCTCTTTGCTTGTGATGGGTTGGTTGAGAACTTCTATTCTCTGGTTAGTCTAGGTTGTTCATATGTTTCCAGGAAATTGTCCATTTCTTCTACATTGTCCAGTTTCTTGCCATACAGTTGTTCATAATATCCTCTTATAATTTTTTTAATTTCTTCAGAATCTGCAGTTATGTCACCTTTTTCATTCATTATTTTGTTTATATGGGTCTTCTCTCTTTTTTATTTTTTCAGTCTAGCTAGGGTCTTGTCAATCTTTTTGATCTTCTCAAAGAACCAACTTTTGGTGATATTTATCCTCTCTATTGTTTTTTTGTTCTCTATGTCATTTATTTCTGCTTTAATCCTTGTTATTTCTTTTCTTCTACTTGGTTTAGGATTGGTTTGCTGTTCATTTTCTAGCTTCTTCAGTTGATCCATTAGTTCTTTGATTTTGGCTCTTTCTTCCTTTTTAATATATGCGTTTAGTGCTATAAATTTCCCCCTTAGCACTGCTTTTGCTGCATCCCATAGATTTTGGTATGTTGTGTTCTCATTTTCATTCGTCTCTATATATTTAGCAATTTCTCTTGCTATTTCTTCTTTAACCCACTGATTGTTTAGGAGTGTGTTGTTTAACCTCCAGGTATTTGTGAATTTTCTAAGTCTCTGATGGTTATTGACTTCTAATTGTATTCCATTGTGGTCAGAGAATGTGCTTTGAATAATTTCAATCTTTTTAAATTTATTGAGGCTTGTTTTATGTCCCAGCATATGATCTATTCTGGAGAAAGTTCCGTGAGCACTAGAAAAGTATGTGTATCCTGGTGATTTGGGATGTAATGTCCTGTATATGTCTGTTAAATCTAATTCATTTATCAGATTGTTTAGGTTTTCAATTTCCTTATTGGTTTTCTGTCTGGTTGATCTATCTATAGGAGAGAGTGATGTGTTGAAGTCTCCCACAATTATTGTGGAAACATCAATTGCTTCCTTTAGTTTTGCCAGTGTTTCTCTCATGTATTTTGTGGCACCTTGATTGGGTGCATAGACATTTACGATTGTTATTTCTTCTTGCTGAATTGCCCCTTTTATTAGTATGTAGTGGCCTTCTTTGTCTCTCAAAACATCCCTTGCATTTGAAGTCTATTTTGTCTGAGATTAATATTGCTACACTGCTTTCTTTTGGCTGTAGCTTGCATGAAATATTTTTTTCCATCCTTTCACTTTCAGTTTCTTTGTGTCCCTGTGTCTAAGATGAGTCTCTTGTATGCAACATATTGATGGTTCCTTTTTTTTGATCCATTCTGTGAATCTATATCTTTTAATTGGGGAGTTTAATCCATTTACATTCAACGTTATAACCGTGAAGGCATTTCTTGAATTGGCCATCTTATCCTTTGGTTTATGTTTGCCATATTTTTCCCTCTGTCTATTAATATCCTTTATTGTACCCATACCGAATCTCTTTAGTACTGAACCTTTCTCCAAGTCTCTCTGTCCTGTCTTTGTTTCTCTGTCTGTAGGGCTCTCTTTAGTATCTCCAGTAGGGCAGGTCACTTGTTAGCAAATTCTCTCAGCATTTGTTTGTCTGTGAAAAATTTAAGCTCTCCCTCAAATTTGAAGAAGAGCTTTGCTGGATAAAGTATTCTTGGCTGGAAATTTTTCTCACTCAGAATTTTAAATATATCATGCCACTGCCTTCTCGCCTCCATGGTGGCTGCTGAGTACTCACTACTTAGTCTTATGCTGTTTCCTTTGTATGTGGTGAATTGCTTTTCTCTTGCTGTTTTCAGAACTTGCTCCTTCTCTTCTGTGTTTGACAGTGTGATCAGTATATGTCTCAGAGTGGGTTTATTTGGATTTATTCTATTTGGAGTTCGCTGAGCATTTATGATTTGTGTATTTATGTTGTTTAGAAGATTTGGGAAGTTTTCCCCAACAATTTCTTTGAATACTCTTCCTAGACCTTTACCCTTTTCTTCCCCTTCTGGGACAGCAATGAGTCTTATATTTGGACGTTTCATATTATCTATCATATCCCTGAGGTCCATTTCGATTTTTTCAAATTTTTTCCCCATTCTTTCTTTTATGCTTTCATTTTCCATTCTGTCATTTTCCAGGTCACTGACTCGTTCTTCAACTTCCTCTAGTCTTGTACTATGAGTGTCCAGAGTCTTTTTAATTTGGTCAACAGTTTCTTTAATTTCCATAAGATCATCCATTTTTTTATTTAGTCTTGCAATGTCTTCTTTATGCTCTTCTAGAGTCTTCTTGATTTCCTTTATATCCCGTACTATGGTCTCATTGTTCATCTTTAGTTCTTTGAGTAGCTGCTCTAGGTGCTGTGTCTCTTCTGGTCTTTTGATTTGGGTGCTTGGGCTTGGGTTATCCATATCGTCTGGTTTTTTCATATGCTTTATAATTTTCTGTTGTTTTTGGCCTCGTGGCATTTGCTGAACTTGATAGGGTTCTTTTAGGGTTTGTAGACCTATTGAAGTCCTTATCTCTAATTTATCAGATCTACAGCTTCGTGGAGTACACTTTCTCTAACTAACCAGCAGGTGGCGTCCACGAGCCACCTGTTCTCCAGGTGCCTTTTGGTGAGTGGGGGAGTGAGTCTTGTGGGGCCTAATTGGTGTACCAAGCTTGCGTGTGTAGTTGGTGTTGCCTGCCCTGTATGTGGGGCGTGTTTCTGGGCAGTCGGGGAAGGGGGGTGGCCCTAACAATCAAATCTCCCTGGTGATCCTAGAGTTTTAAAGCTGCTGCAATAGTCTAATCCTTCAGTTCAGTCCTGCCACAGTTTGTCTCTGCCACTGACCCACAATTCCTTGGTATTGGCGTATGGCTCCTGAGACTTGCAAGTGGGCCCCTCTTCCAGGCTGTGCACCCCAGGTCCTCTGTTGAGGGATGACTCTGCTATGTCACAGGTGAAGTGCCTGTCCCCCCAGGGCAGTTCTGGGCTGCTGGGCTGTGTAGGGAAGCTCCCAGTCTGCTCAAATGATGGCTGAGTGGGGCTTTGTTAATTCACACTGCTCCTACCTTCCCAACTCTAGGACAATCAGCTGAGGTTGCAGGGAAGGCTAACTGTCCACGCCCAGTTTTGTGGTGTGTGCCTGTTATTTGAAGCACTTCCGTCACACTGGGTTGTCTGGGGCAGCTCTGGGCTATGGGGCTGGCGATGGGCTGGAGTGTTTCCTGTCCACCAGGATGGTGGCTGTGAGCAGACACCCCCCTTTTCTTGGGAAGTTGTGGTGTTTAGTGAATTTTCTCAGCCACTGGATTATTGCCTTTTGTCTCAGAGCTCTCTTAGTTCTGCTCTTGACTTGACTGTGCCCAAATTGCAAGTCTTTGATGCTTTCTGTATTGGGCTTGTTATAGTAATTGTTTTAGAAAAAGAAGAAAGGATTAAAAAAAAAAAAAAAAGGGCCCTCCTCAGAGATCTAATGGGTTATTGAAATGCTAATAGACAAAGCAACCAGGGCCATTAAGGAAAGGTCCACAGGGCAGAGAGATCAGCTTTTCTTCGGGATTTGCATATGCGCCTCAAGGCCTGAGCTCCACCCTTCCCCTTTCTGTGTTCACCAGAACTCCAAAAATCCTCCGCTTTTATTTTGGAATTTTTTGTGTTGTTTTTTTTTCTATGCCTGTCTCCTCTCTGTTGGGCTGGCTGGTCTCAGATTCTCTGGTGTCTGGTCTCAGTCTATCTATGGTTGGAGTTTGGATCAGTAGAATGAGTTTCCGATAAGGGCTGCCACTGCAGTTCTCCCTTCTCCTTCCCGGAGCTGACAGCCCCTCCTCCCACGGGACTGAGCCTGGCAGGGAGGGGCGCGGGTCCCCTGGCCGCAAAAACTTACAGATTTCGCTGATCTCAGCAGTTCGACATTTTCATGAGTGTTGTATGAAGTATGCCCAAAGACAGATTGCTCTGTGGTGTCCAGTCCACGCAGTTCCTGGCTTTCTACCTACTTTCCTGGAGGAGTAACTAAAACATACAGCTCACCAGTCTGCCATCTTGCCCTGCCTCTCCCCCCTATTTTTATAGAATCTGGGTAATCACCTGATGGTAAAGTTGTTAAAAGCACATATTAGCCCTTATCCCATTGCAGTCACCTTCTAGCCACAGATAAAGGAAAGTTAACTGCCCTAGTCAAAATTAATTCATTTGTCTGACATGTACTTCATGAAACATATGCTTTATTGGATAATGTCCATGAAGAACTTATCTTGTAGGGGAGGAGATATGATATGCACATGAATTATAATGATACAAGGTAGAATATGATGACAGCAATAAATACTTAAAAATATATGTTTCTTCAGAATTCTGAGAAAGGAGCTCTTATCATTAATTGAGATATTTGGGAAGGATTTTGAAGGAGTTGGTCCTTGAACAGAATGTTAAAATGGGAAATAAGGAAATTTTCATTCTAGAGAAAAGAAATGGCATGAGAAAAAATATATGGACGGGAAAGAGTGAGGCCTCCATGAGGAACAGTGAGATTTGTTTCGCTTATGTAACAGGCAGATGAATGGTGATGAAATTCAGAAATGTGAACTAAATCTTATGAAATTTTGACTTCATACTGTATGTAAATAAGATAAAGGGAAAGTTTTGGAGATGGACAAGAACATGCTTCAGGAGAATTAATGCTTTAATAGTATATAAAATGGATTGAAACAGGGTAGGCAAATGAGGTGGGGGGGTAAGAGTGTAAGTGAAGTGTGGTAATAGCAATGGGAATGGAAGTGAGGAGACCCCAGTAAAAATAAAATTATGAACAATGAAGTCAATTGGTTATTAGGGTAAGGTAGAGATTTTACTCTTGGCTGATTGAGAAGAGAAAGAAGCAGGACAAAGAGGTTATTTGGGAGGAAGTACTATGAATTCAGTTGTGAGTAGTGTGGTAGGCAGAATTCTAAGATGGCCTTCAAGTTTTCCCATCTCTGATGTGCACACCCTGCATAATCTCTGGACTGTAAATGTTATGAATTTTACTCTCATGATTAGGTTGTATTATAGGTGTAGTTGACTTGAATAAAGGGAGCTTATGCAGGTGGGCCTGATTCAATCACATGAGAACTTTAAGAACAGTTTCCTCCCACCAATAGCGGAAAAAGGAAGTCAGAAATTAAAGCATGAGAAGGACTGGACGCATATGTCACTAACTTGAAGATGGGAGTGGTAACATGGCCAGTAATGGAGGTGACCTCCAGGAGCTAAGAGCAGCCCCTGGCTGACAGCCAGCAAAGAAATGGTGACTTCAGTTCTACAACCACAAGGAACTGAATTCTTCTAACAACAGGAATAAGCTTGGGAGCATCAAGCAACAGAGGAATATTAGATTCTTAAAATTTTTACTGTCAGATTTCAAACTTGTTTGGGATACGTGAGTGCTTCATTCCTTCCATTTTTCTCCCTTTTGGACTAGAATGTCAATGACAGTTTCCTGTGTCTGTCCTAGTATCTTGAGAGTAGATAATTGTTTTCTTGTTTCACATGTCCAAAGATAGAGATGAATTTTGCCTCAGAATGAATCATACCAGAGTCTTACCCACACATAATTTATATGATTTAGATAATGAGATTTGGGACTTCTGAGCTGTTGATACTTAAATGAGATTTGGGATTTAGAGTTAATGCTGTAATAGGTTGAGATTTGGGGGGATATTGGGATGGGATGAATGTATTTTGTGCATAGATATGAGATGGATATCATTTTGGTGGGGGAGCCACAAGGCAGAATCTAGTGAGTTGAATGGTGGCCCCCCAAAAATGTGAATGGGTGGTACCCATGACCATGGCTTTAGCATTGGAAGCAAAACTAGAAGCCTGAGTCTCTTATAAAGACCCCACCACTTCTTTACATGTCCAAATTCCTGCAAACTATGAATGTTACTATATTTGGAAAGGAAGATAAAAAGATCTTTTTACATGTAATTAAGTTAAGGACTTTGAGATGAGATCATCCCTGGTTAACTGGATGAGTCCTAAATCTACTGGCAAGTATCCTGATAAAAGACACAAGAGGAACAAGTGAGAGAATGTGATGCAGCCACAAGTCCAGAAAACAGGCAACCACCAGAAGCTGCAAGAGGCAAAGAACAGGTTCTCCCCTTGAGCCTCCAGAGGGGTTACAGTCCTTGATTTCAAATTTCTCCAGAACTTTGAGAGAATAAATTTCTGTTTTTTTTATCCACCCAGTTTGTGGTAATTTTTAAAGTAGCCTCAGGGAAGTAGTATAGATGTCAGTGATAAATCAGTTTCAGAGGCATGGTTTGGGCAGAAGCTAAATAGGAAAGGGATATGAATACATTTTTTAAAAAGGCAACAGTTTTTAAGAAAAGATGAAAAATTAGTGCTTTCAAGGTAGGGATCTTATTAGACATGGCAGAGGAAAGAGTTACATAAAGATTTGAAAGAGAACAAATATTTAATAAGCATATATGTGTGGTATCTGAACTTTGTGACATTTACCTTTTTATAATCAAAAGAGATCAGAAGCTCTCTCTGTATACTGTTGTCTATGGAAATCTCTTAATATTGTGTCAACACAAGCTTTTTCTTACCAGCCTACCATTGCAAACCCTTTGATGTTGGTTTATTTCTTGGGACTGTGCATCTGCATGTCGCTATGCATTTGACATCTTGGACTCTTCAACTGTATGACAAGCTGACTTTCATACGAGACTCAGGCTTCTAGTTTTGCTTCCAATGCTAAAGACATGGTCTTGGGTACCACCCATTCACATAATGAATCTGATCCCTACAAGCCAACCATGGCAAAAGAGCCCTTTCTTACTCACCTGGGAGAATATTTTGTACAATATAAGTACAGACCACATGCTGGGCAATTTCTTAATTCATTCTCGCAATATTCTTATGGCGTCATTTCTCTATTTTTACAAATCAGAAAGTAACCTGTCCAAGGTTACAAAGATAGCAAGCGAGAGCTGGAATTATAATATAAATATATGAAATATATAATATTTTCATTAGTATTTATCTTTGTGAATTTAGTGTTGACAACAAATTGGACTGGCTAGCCAGTGCATTTTTTAAAGTTAAGATTAGAGCTCATTACAAATTTAATAAGCTACGAACTATTAAAATGTGATGGTGTATTTAATGTATTTATTTATGTCACCACTTCTTTACAAAATAAAGAATTCTGAAATATATTTTATTTGGACAGTTTTTAATATTCAAGAAGATCCAATGAATATGTTCAAAGAACCATATATATAATTATCACAACCAAAAGCAAGAAATACTTTGCATTTTATAAATATGTAAATGTTTTTCAATATAAGAAATACTTTTTTTGTGGATGAATTCAGAAAATATTCTTAAAACAAATTTAGGTAAACTTTAAACATTTATTTATCAAATTAATTTAAATGAGAAGAAATTATAATAGAATATAGGTTTTCATTATTATCCATAGCTTTGGAATATGGAAAGACTCATTCTCAAATAAAGAAAACTGTTAGGATTTAGCAAAACTAAATTGTTTTGACCTACTGCAGCAAGGCAAAACACAAATTTCTGAAATGAGGCCTCCTTGGACAAACAGTGCACACATTTAATTGTTTCATTAAGTTATTAGGAAGGGATAAATTGGGCAAATCTTTGGATTGGGTGATAATTTTTAAGGTGAGAATTGGTGTAAGCAAGGTGAGATCTGAGGGGAGAAGAAATTGTTGCTGGAGTCCTAATATATTATGCTGTTGTAATTGCATAGCTGATGGTGGTGATGTTTTCTGGTTCTCAGAAAGCACAACTTGTTCATTCAGTTTAAATGTATGAATGAATATTCTTTTGGTTGACACTCACTGATAAAACAAGGCAAAATGTCTCTACATATTCTCAATACATAGTTGTGAAGACCCTTGCAACTATGGTAAATGAGACTGAAAAATGAAAAATCAACAATAGAAAGACGTAAATTACCTTCAAATACTTTATAGAGATGTACTGTCCAACATGGTAGCCATTAGTCATCCTAGTTATTTAAATTTAATGTAATTAAACTTCAATAAAATAAAAGTTCATTTCTTCAGTTGAACCAGTGACAATCCAAGTACTCTATAGCCACAAGTTGCTAGCGTCTACCATAATTAACAAAGAAAATACAAAGCATTTCCATCATTGCAGTACTTGCTTAGTGGATTAAAAATTAAGTGATAGAATAATATGACATTTAGGAATTGTGCAGTTAAAATAGGAGCATATATTTTGTAAGATTATACTATTTCCTACAGAACAACAGTTAACTGTTAAATGTGGTAGTATAAAAATAAAATTTAAATCTATATTGAGGGGGTATATTTAATTTTATTTATGTGGTGAATAGTTGTGGTGAATTAATTGTACATGTAAATTACTACACAAAAGCTTTAAAAATAAATTGTATGAAAGTCATCTGAATATTTGGAAATATTTGAATAGTCTGTGTCCTATAGATAAACATCAATATATTGAAATTCTTCATTTTGTGGATGGGTATTTGAGGCAACTTTCAGATGCAAAAGTGTCTGACCTTTCAACTTTTCAGGGTATAAAACACAATTTGCAGCTTCCCTTCCACTGAAGGCCACTGGCCATGTGTTTTATCAAAAGCAGTAAAAATAAGCAGCTCATCTGGATGTGGCAAAAGTTTTTGCCATAAACATTTGCTAAAAAGGATTTGATTTAGAAGATAAAGTGGCCTAACCTTATCTAATCAGATGTAATTAGGCAGGTTGATAGTTTCTTTGGGAGGTAAAGGTCTGAGTATTTTTAAATTCTTTCCTTCACCTTCCTTTCAAATATACTATATAGATTCCTAATTTGCTTCTTTGATACAATTCTGCATGAAAGCAATTTTGAATTGAAGCAGAAGGGATGCACAGACAATTTAGTGACAGAACATTGAAACTTTCTTCTGTAAGGAATATGCTTTTATTGAAATTCTGGGCCAATTATTTTGAACCACCCATGAAAAGAAATGTCTTTGGTATCCTGCCTCTGCTTGTTGCTATCATTTTTCTGCCAAAAGCATTTTAAGTTTTTTGAACATTCATGAAACATTGAACATCAAAACCTGAATACAACCACATGGTTACAAAGTACTTCTGAACATCACATTGGAATAATCAAGAAATTGTGAATGAATAACTTATTTATTGGCTATTAAAAGCAATATGCTGCCTTAATAGTCATATCCCTCTTTGTATGCCTGTGTCTTTGATTTTCAAAATATCTCAATTGAGTTTCTTTATCATTCTTACAGGAAAGACCTCTTTATGTTTTTATAATATCTGTTTTTGGTGATGGTCTTAAGTAGATGACCTGATCTCCCAGACTAAAAGTGGAAGTCAATTGTCTCCTAATGAATCCTTATATCTCACATATTTCTGCAGTTATAAAGTTAATTGGCTATAAATTAGCAAACTATTTACCTTACTTCAAAGTCTAGTTAGAGACATGATCCAAGTAGTATTGTAAGATATTCTCAGAATTCTTTTTATACAACTTTTACAAAACCTGTAACGCATAGACCATCAAGTTTCAAAATTGCAGCTTAGCCTGAGGATGACCTTTATGAAGTCTAGTTACATAAAACTGTTTTTCTGAAAATGTGATGCCTCAAGTGTCAAATGAAGCTTATTCTTCATTTAGATACAACAAGAAAACTTATCTTCACTGTTTATGATGTCAGAAGTCAAAATGCACAGAACACTATCTTTCCCACTGAAGAAAAGAATTTCTATTTCGGGAACGTCAGTGCTATCCACTACACTAAAGCTAATTAGACAGAACCTCATTTTGTTCAAGCTATGTTTCAATCATATGGCTGTTATATTTCTAACTTGTTCATTGGTACATAATTTTAAATTCTTCTTAAAATGTATTTATGCAGTTATTTTAGTAAAGGTGAAATCTATTAAATGGGAGCCACAAAAAAATGCATTGATTGTGTTAAATTCATTATTGAATTTTTTAAACTCTAATTGGGACACTGAATCTAGGGAAGCATTTATTTAAACCCAGATATTTCAGTATTACATGTTAACATTCCAGGTATAATTTTATTGCTATATTATTTTAGATATTTATATTATTACACAATTTTTGCATGTAACTTTTAGTTGTAGAATCATAATCTCAAGGTTGAAAGAAACCTTGCAGTTCATTACTTAAGCCCTTTGTTCAATTTAGGATATGACACATAACTCCTAAGGCTAATTCTTTTACCTTAGAATAAGAATAAATCTCTTCAAGTTGAGTAACAATCTGTTCATCTAAATTCATAGTCATTTTTTTGTTTTAAGGAAATTTTAGTGATATTTATTGATATAAAGTGACATTTGCAATCGTTTGATTTTAACAAACATTTATTGATCTCTGAGCCAGATTCTAAGAATTTAAAGATCAAATGAACAAAGAACTTGAGCCCTGAAAGTTTAAAATTATTATAATCAATAATTAACCAAATCCTGCCCCTACATATTTTCCTTCTTGTAACAGTGATTTTTTAAATATAATTTTAAAAGTGTAAGCAAGCAGGAAATTGTCAAGTAGCCTTAAAATGTAACCTTCAAAGGTGGAAACAGGCTATAATGGAAGCTGATATTCTCACAAAGGAGCAATTTGCAAATGTAAAGTCTGCAAACACATGTAACTGTAAAGTTTGCACCCTTCGCAGATGTCAACAAACTCCTGAAGAAAGCAGGAAAACAGGAAATAACTAAATTACTGAAGTTCTCCAAACCTGTTACATGCAGATGTCACCTGGCTCCTGAAGAAAACAGAAAAATGGGAAATAACTAAATTAATTGACTCCCTTTGTCTCTAATGGGTTTAGCCAATTAAAGAATCATGGGAGATTGCCCCAATCCTCCTGGATATAGATAGCCTTTTGTCTATCACTCTTGTTGCATGTTAATTAAATGATTAGCTCTCTTTGTCTCTGAACTTGGGTATAAAACCCAACTGAAGAGACACTTGGGTGAGGCAGATTTGGGAAAGCTTCCCCTACCTTCTGCCATCAGAAATAATAAGCCATCTTTTCTTCTTTAACTGGGTTCAGTGTGACTTCTATTGGCTGCACTGAGCAATGAACCCAGATTTGGGAGATGCCCCTTCTTCAATTTAGTGACCGTGAAGGAACAAAAAACATCTGAAAGATGTTCTGCTCAGTGGATTCCTGGATCCCCAAGATAAGACATCCTGAGTCTCAGCTCTACAGCTGACAGAGACACTTCTTTTCTGAGAGCTGGATGAGAGAGCTTCTTGCCTCCAGAGAGAGCTTCTTGCCTCCGGGAAACCAGGACCCCAATGGCAGCTGGCTGCAGAGGGAAACAGGTTTGGTGAGTGAGTGTGTTTGGTGAGTGACTGTGGATGTCTTGTGAGCCTGCACAGGCCTTATTTTCTTTTGTCTGTAGGTGCTGTCTGTTTCTTCTCCAATCACACAAACTCCTGCCAGAGCTGTAAGCAGGAGACTGCACTTGGATTGGGCACTCAGTGGCCATAAATTCATGCCAAAGCTGGTTCTGGAGGGTGCAGCCCCAGGCATGGAGAAATATCCATTGAGTCTTAGTTTGGGAGGAAGCAGCCCTGGCATTAAGGGAGGTCACTGAATTTGGTGCCTAGGTTTATTTGAGTGCTCAGTGGCACATAAATTTATGCCAAAGCTGTTTCTGGAGGGTGCAGCCCCAGACATAAGGAAATAGCCATTGAGCCTTGGTTGTCTAAAACTTGGCTTTAATACTTGGTCTTGGTTTTGTCTGTGGTTTGGTTAAGTTTTGTTCTGTGTTTTGTTTTGTCCTGTTTTGTCTAAAGTTATCTAAATGGTATTTAAAAACTGGAAAACAACATGAGTGAAAAATCTAAGGAAATTAAAGAGAATAAACCTTTAAATCACATTCTTAAGCATTGAAAGCAATTCTAGTATAAGCCCGTGACAAAGAAAAACTGCATGCAAAGTAATTTGGCCTCAGTATAAATTAAAGGATGGCCACAAGTGGCCAAATCAGGGATCAATAAAATAAAATGCTATTTTACAGATGAATATATTTTGTACATGAATAAACAAATGGGATAAAAATCTGTATGTACAGTGTTTTATGGCTTTAACTCAGAATAAAAGCTACAGAGAAAATGTTTCAGGCATGGCATTTTACTTATCAGCCAAGCCTCGTGCATCTCCTTAAAAATGCCAGAGCTTATTGCTCCAGCACAAGTAAAAGAGGGTCCTAGTTCCCAGATGAAAGATAAATAGACTGACACTTCTGAGGTCCAGGCTAAAAAAAAAAAAAGAAAGTAGCCAAGGCCTCTGTGCCCCAGGCCATGGGACACTTGGAGCACCTGACCCCAAGATAAGAACAATGATCATCCTGTTGCATTTCCTCACCCTTGTTTTTAAAAGAACATATACCTGTGAATGGCTCGTATTAAACTTTTACATTTTAATTAAAAATTATAAAACATGAAAATTTTTCATGTATTACTTTAAGTGATTTATAAAGATGGGATTTAGTCTGAAAAAGTCCACTTGAAAGAAAGATTTAGTAACCGTAAAGCAAGCTTAGCTTAGCTATAAATTTGTACTCTGTAACTTTCATATTTCCATGTGCTACTTTGGTTGGGCAAAATCTGTAGGATCTGTTAATGTCTATTGTTCTCTTTTCTAAGAGCTTGTGGTACCTTGAAATAACAAATAGGGTTGGAAGTAACCAATCTTTTGTAAATTTGTTTATCTTTTTCCATAGTTTCCTTTTGATGTAGCATTAAATCTGGAGAGAATTGCTCCTGCTACACAGTACAAATGTCCCACCCCACCATAACAGTTTGGAATGTTTTCAGTGGTGGTGTCAGTTTATTGTCTACTTCACTGAATCTCCTTTTCATTAGAATAAGAAACATTTTGATTTAATATAAAATAAATAGTGTACTGTTGGTTGTTAATACAATGGCAGCCTGATTTTCCAGTGTAAATCTGGGAGCAACTTCCTAACAGTAGATAAAATAATTGAATGGCCATTTGCAGAGCTTAACTTAATGCAAGATATAGTTAAAGAAATGGTATGATTAGAAACCAAACAAGGAAATGATCAAAGCTATAAGTGTTGTAAGAAACTCCTCTCTGATTCTGCTCAGCCTAATAAACTTATAGATGCTGTAGCCACCCAGGATCTAGAGGGCAGTACCCTTTTTCCTTGGTTCAGATGCCCACTGCCCCTGCATTTCTCCAACCCCCACAGCCAGGGTCTGTGGTTTCTGTGGGGTCTGTAATCTCTGCATTTCCCTGGGCCTTTCAGCCAGAGTCTGCATCTTGTGTCTATCTCCCCACAACATTTTCTGCCAAAGTCTGCCACTTCAGCAGTCTCTTCTTCTCCCCAAACTTATTTGGGAGAATGCTGATGAACATGGGATGCCTTTGATTTCTCCTGAAATGACCTTCCCACCTCATTTCATGAAATGATATGAATTTCAGGCAGGGTGTCTCTACCTCTGGAGGGCAAAGGCAGGGACAGTGTCCTCTCCAACAAGGGCTAGCTGAAAAAATACAATGGATGGGTGAACTCCTTTCTCTACCTCAGATCAACAGAATTGGAAGAGCTGGCTCCCCAGTTATCAAGAGAATCCCAGAAAAATGAAAAACCTGTTTAACTTAATTTTGTAATCCATAATCCTGATTGGGCTGATATACAAACTTTGTTAAATGTGCTATAACATCAGAAAAAAGGAGAATTGTAATTAAAAGGGCTCATGATTATGCTGATTCTTTAAGCAATGATAAGCCAGAAAACACAGTACCTGCCCCTGGAAATCTGGCTATTCTGCAATAGACCTCTATTGGGACCCAAGTAAACAAGTTGGTGGAACAAAATTAAATCACTGTTAAGCGTGCATAATTGTGGGACTAAGAAACAGAGTTCTTACACAAAATAATGAGTAAAATTCAAAAGGTTGTCCAATAGTAGGATGAAAATCCATCAATGTTTTAAAAATGATTATTTGAAGTGTACCATAAATTTACTAATATAAACCCAGAGGATCCAATAAATTAATGCAATGTCAGTCTTTTATTCATCAGAGTCCTCCTGACATTCATCAAAAATTACAGAAAGTTGAAGGTGATCTTAAGTTGCCAATCTCAGCACTGGTGGAATTGCATTTAAAGTGGTGCAGCTCAGGGAAAGGATTAAAAGAAAGCTATCACCTATAAAGCTAACTGAAATGCTAATGTCTTAGGAGCAGTCCTGAGTAAAACTTTTCAGCAGCAAAACAAGTCTGTAAAAGGCAAGACCCCCAGGGCCCCAAGGAAACAGCTGTGCCTCCAGCAATGTGCATATTTCAGGGGGAGGGATGGAGAATTCTCCAGCTTGATACAAAGGGAAGCAAGGAACTCCAGCAATCTAGTGTCCACAGCTGACGGGAGACTAGGACAGTGACCCGTAGCAATGGGGCCTGAGGCACTTTCCACCCATCAAGAAACCATCCCATCACCCACAAAGAACCTAGGGTCTCATTCCAAGTGGGTCAGAACTTAGTAAAATTTTCTGGTAGACATAAGACTTAATCGCACTTGAATTGGTCCTTGTTATGGGCATGTCTGAAGTTGGTAATGACTGATTCTTGTCACAGCATCAGCAATGCCAAATTGAAAATGTCAATATACTTAAAATTTCCTTGCAAGTCTTTCTATCTCTCACCTGGCAAAATGAATTTACAAGTTCTGGCTCTAGGAACAGGTCTACAAACTGTATTGTAAAATCCAAGAAAGCTACAACTTCCTAACCAAGAAGAGCTGTGAAATATCCTCAAGATGAGCCCAAGATGTACAAGAAGTCATGGGAAGATTGCAGCCAAACATAATTCAACCATGTTTAAACAATGTCCACTTAGGCAAAGAGGAGAGAGGCATTTTTGCCACTAATCAAAAGATTTTAAAATAAGGACTAATGACACCAGGAACTCAAGGTTACAGATTTGTCCAAAATGTAAGAGTTATAAATCCAATGGTAAAAAGTATACATCCCACAGTACCTAATCTGTATACTCTCCTTTATCAATACTTCTGATGCATATACTTAGCTTAGCTTTAAAGGATGCCATTTATTGCATCCCAAGAAATAAAGACTCACAAAAACTCTTTGCATGAATATGAAAAAAACTTGACATAGGTATGAAACAGCAGCATAATTGGATTGTGTTAAAAAGTGCAAGTCTTGTCCAGGAATCTTGAGGGAGTAAAGCTCATCCACTGCAAAGAACATCTATCCATGGAGAATGCTGAAGTAGTAAAGAAAACTAGCAAATAGATCTGCAGTCAAGCCAAAAGTCCTTAGAATCTCCAAGTATTTGCTAGTGTTTGTGGACACTTTTACCAGGTAGTTAAAAGCTTTTTCCTTGTTAGACAGCACAAGATGTAAATTAGTTACTTCAAAAATTCCTAAATTTAGACTTCTGTTTTCTGTTCAAAGCAACAGACCAGCTTTCATGGTAAAATTATCAAGGGTGTTTCAAGACTTTTCAGCATTGATTGTTGCCTGCATTCTGCTTACCAGCCACAATCTACAGGGAAAACAGAATGCATGAACTGGACTTTAAAAGATAGCCTCACCAAAATCTGCTTGAGAAATGGGACAAAGCTCTGCCTATTGCCATCTTGAGGATAAGAGTAGCAACCCCAAGGTGGGCTGGGTTTGACCCCTTTAAAATAACATTTAGAAGGCCATTTCTAAAGGTTAAATAAGCAGGTAACATGCATCCCAGTTCAGAATTAACTACAATTCAATATGCAAATTTCTTAAGTACTACTTTAGCAAAAATTAATAATTATGCCTCTAATGCCTTAAATTCCCCACAGGTGTACCCCCTTACACCACTACCAGACTAAAAGTTAAGTCTTGATCTCCACGTACAAGAACCAGTAACCCCAGGTTCAGCTAAATCCTAAATGGGCTAGGCCTCATTTAGTGTGACTTGTTACTCATTTTTTCTTAAGTTGCAGGGAACAAAGCCCTGGAATTCACCATACTAGAGTCGAACTGCAGCTGTTTCAGGGTGAAGACACACCTCCTGTTAAATGAAAATGGTGTTGACAGTAAATCCTCCTGATAATCCAGAACATCAGTGTACTTGTAAACCTCTGTATGGCCTAAAATATTCATTTAAAAATATTTCTAGTCAAATTGGTTATGAAGTTCTTTGTTATCTATTTTTTCATAACCTTAATATACTCTTTAGTAGCAACTTGCCAAAGTAATCTCTCCTTGAAAAGGTTCTATTCATATTCTACTTGTTTAAACCAGCCTTAACTGCTGGATTTGTATCCAGCTGCCTCTCTAGTGTCACAATGCTGTACCTATATTTCTGATAAATCTAGTAACATCTCTTCTCTTTTAAAACATCTAAATGGTCAACTTCTAACTATGAGTACACCAGTTGATAATTCTATTTTTTTCCAATCTATTCAGTTAGCTACCTTCAGAAATAGGGTCATGGTTATGGACTTGATTCTTCAAACCATGCTTATAATCTTCCTAATTGTTATGTCTACTCTTGTCCTATCAAATGCCTCTTGTCTCTATGTACTCAAATAATAACTCAAATATGTATGAAACCCTTTTCATCTTCCAGAACTCCAGCTAAAAATGATCCATGGTGACCTGAATGTAGAGGGTATGAGGATGTTTTTATTAGAAGGAAAAAGAAAGTAGTTTTGTCAGAAATAAAGTGGTACCTGTAAGGGAATAAACGCTCTCTCGGTTCTGGAGGAGAAAAGAATTTATTTACGATCTTGCAAGATGGGGCGTCCAGCCAAACACGCAGAAGGCTGGCGCGCCAGAGGAAGAGAATGGCGATCTTTAAATCTCCTACTCCTAATTCGCAAGTCCCTCCCCTGTTTCCCCATTGACTGGGTACTACAGAGGTTACAGCCTATCCGAGAACACTAACTAATTCATCTTTTGAGATTTTAATTTGTACAGCCAATCCCAGAGAGCCAACTAGCTCATTATTGAGATTTTGAACTGATTAGCCAATCCCCCCCCAAATTTTTATTTTTTTGCTGTAAGTTCCCGCCTCTGATACTACCTCATGTCTCTTTACATCAGGCAGATTTTCTCTTCTCTTTGTCTGGGGCTTGTTTAAATTGGTTTTGCCTCCATTTCCCTTATTCCATGCTGTCTCTATGTGAAAACGAAACTTATTCCTTTCTTACAGTTTTGTCCTAAGTGACTGGCAGTTTCAGAATATGGGACAAAACTTGACTGGATGCATAAATTTGCAGGAAGGGAAATTTATTTCTGTGGTCAAGGTTGGAAAATGGTAAAAACTAGCAATATTGCTACTTAATGGTAAAACCTCACAATGTAGGGAGGTGGTTTTGAAAAACAAAAATGGCATTAAATATTCTGGTCATCACCCAAGGTGGTACTTGTGCTCTAATTAATGTTCAATGCTGTATGCATGTGCCTAATAATTCACAAAACATAACCCTTTACATCTTACAGAACTCCAGCTAAAAATAATCCATTCTCCCCCGAAGAAAATCAACAATATCTACAAGTTATGAGTAAGAGATTTCACCAGATCAACCCTTAATTACTTTGCCTCATTTGCCAGCAGGAAGCAGCCAGAATGATTCACAGCCCCATTCCCAAGATGGGAAATGAATATTATTTTAAGGGGGAAATTGTAACAGTGACTTTTTAAATATATCCTTAAAACTGTAAGCAAGCAGGAAATTGTGAAGTAGCCTTAAAATGCAATCTTCAAAGCTTGAAATAGTCTATGATAGGAGCTCATATTCTCACAAAGGAGCAATTTGTAAATGTAAGGCCTGCAAACACATGTAAGTGTAAAGTTTGCACCCTTCACAGGTGTCACTAAACTCCTGAAGAAAACAGGAAAACAGGAAATGACTAAATTACTGATGTTCTCCAAGCCTGTTACAGGCAGATGTTACCTGACTCCTGAAGAAAACAGGAAAATGGGAAATAAATAAATTAATCAACTCCCTTTTTCTCTAATGGGTTTAGCCAATTACAGAATCACTGGGAGATTGCCCCAATCCTCCCAGGTATAGATAGCCTTTGTCTATTACTCTTGTTGCATGTTAATTGAATGATCATCACTCTTTGTCTCTGAGTGTGGGTATAAAACCCAGTTGAAGAGACACCTGGGGGAAGCAGATTTGGGAAAGCTTCCCCTGTCTTCCTGCCAGTGTAAATTAAACCATCTTTTCCTCTTCAGCCAGGTTTGGTGTGACTTCTATCGGCTGCACTGAGCAATGAACCCAGATTTGGGAAGTGCCTCCTCCTCATTCTCAGTTTCTTATTCAGTTAACCCCATTTGAGGTCTAGGTGTCCTCTCCCCAGTTTGTGTATAATTTCCTATTTAGTTTTTCCTTCCCTCCTTTTCTCCTTTGTTTCCTTGTATCTTTATATCCTTCCTTCCACTCATCCTTCATTCCATCATTCTTTTCTTCCTTCCTTCCTCCCTTTTTCTCACCCTTCCTTCTTTCTGTCCAGTGGCTGCTGTTCATTGGTGTGCATTAATTAGTTATTTACCACTTCATTTTCTGCATGACTTGTGCAGTGATATTGATTTTCCAATTAATCTTTATGAAGATGTGGATAATTTTGTTTTTTTAATTTTTTCTTGACTGTTCCCAATTAAAAAGCTGTGTTCATTAAAAATATGACAGTTAATCATTTTATGAGTATAAACTCTCATTTTTAACAACATAATTACATTTAAATATCTCAAATTAAGGAATCCAGAGGAATTAAACTTTGTTTCTACACAGTTATGACAATATATAAGAAATAATCTAAATATGAAAATTGAGTAAGCTTGTAATTTGAGCTCTATTTTCAGTTATTTATAGTAGCCAAGAAAATACATATTTAAGAAGAACTAAGGATGGGGAAAAAGCAATGAGTCTTTGGTATATTCAGTAAATGACTTACACAAAGCAATTCTCATTTGCTGCTTAATACACTTGGCATTTTCTTAGTATGTGTACATAGTCATATTTCTGGTTACAATTGTCAGTGAAATCTTGAAACGTCAGTTACCTGACTGAAGACAAAGTTTAGGAAAAACTTTATGGAAGTAGAAAGTGACCATGCCCTTCAACTGTGATAATGAACTGAGGCAGAGTCAGAGTATGCTAATATTGGAATATGCTAATTTTTTGAATACCTCTGGGATAGGATTTTTCATTGTGGCTGATCAGCACAATGGCTCCAGGAAAACCAGCCTGATGAGACTGCTATTTGACTGTACGCTCCAAATTGCAAATTGCATCCTACACAAAATTATTTCACCTTTCTTAGGTTGAGATCAATTTGGTTGATAATTCCACTAGGCATCAATCTGCACAGTTAGGCTAATCCTCTGCAGAAAGTATGGAAGATTGGGATATCTCAATAAATAACTGACCTCTTCAGTTAAAAAAGAGACCTTGCAGTTTAATATGTCCTCAATTTTAGGAAACACATTTATGTTAGAATAATTTAGTAATTTATAGTGCATGAAAATAAATTGCTTTGGAGAATAGCAAAAATATTTCACTGTATCTTTCTTAGAGAGTGTGAAGAAATGAAGCACCGACCCCAGGGGAAATCAAGAATGAACTCATTGTCAGTTGAAGTCATCTTATTTTATACACTTTTCCTTTGGGAAGTGGGAGAGAAAGGAAAGGAAACAATAGTACATTGTTATTTGGAAAAACTGCTTAGTGGCATAAAGGGACTTTTATTTTTGCTTGGTAAATAGCTGCATTGTGAGTTTTACAGATGTAAAAAGGAACAGTTACCAGTTGTAGAAGATTGCCACCTTGCTTCTGAGATGTCTCTAGTATGTCCAAGGACACATCCTCTTCAGCAGTCACAAGCTCTAGGATGAACTTAGTTAAACTAAACATAAGAAAATCATTTAGTTTATCTCAAGAAGTAAATAGGTGCACTTTCACTTCCATCCCACACACATCTATTCTTACTTCAATGACTTCAAATGTATTTATTCCTGGCTTGCATATAAACTTGTGCTGTAAAACAAATTACTAGAATTTTTCTTTAACAATAAGAGCAAAAAGATCAGTTCCATTGTACTGTATTCAAGGAATAAAATCCCACAAGAACATATGTGCATTTTAGAAAAAATGTAACATTCAGCATTTTTGTTAAGCAACAACTAATTAACCACAGTATTTATAATAGCATTTTTTGGAATTACACAATTTTTTATTCTAATATTAATTATATGACATACTTTACTATGATCAGCAATGAAGTCTCTGATTTTGAAACATCTTTATACTGTAAGACTCCTGGGATAATGACATTACTTCCATTTTTTATATTTTTATGACAAATACTGGGATCATTTTAACAGGGTTTTTGTATATAACTAGTCTAGTGTGGCGTTCTTCAATGTCAAGAATGGTCCACAGTCTATTTAGACTATTAACTCCCTTCTGTTAAGCCTGTATTTGACTGAGATTTGGCACTCTACTGAGAAGTCTTTGCCATGTAATCAATAGCACTTAAGAACCAGGTGGCTTTTTCATCATTTGTCTGCATATTTTGTTAATGACTATTGTGGAGCATGGGATTCAATAGAGGAAGTTTCACTGTCACACTAAAGGTGAGTTTTAATGATTGTTGTTATTACAGTTCCCTTAAGAATGCTTTACATGAATTTGTAATTGTTTAACAGATGCCTTTCCACCATTTTAAGCTTATTGGACTGTTGTTTTCAATGAATTTGCCATTGGTAAATCTGTGTAGTGGCTTGATTTTAGTCCCTTTCAGTCTGTCTTTTTTCCATCAGCTTCAACTTCTCTTTCTGTTCTTTTTTATTAGGGGGAAAGCTCTCAAGGTAGCATTCTAACTGGTCTCCCTTCTTTACACCTATTCCACATTGAAGATGTTTCATAACTTTTATTTTCCTACACTAAAATAGAAATTTTGTGACTCTTTTCTTGGTGACATCTTGGCTGCTAAGGTGATGATGGGTGAGAATAAGAGTTGGATAACGGAACATATTGCATGTTGCTTGGGTAGTTAGACTGTTTAACAGGGGCTTTCTGAAGACAATATATGAAGGTATGACTAATGACACAATGGCTAGTCAGTAGAAGAGACATTTGTGTTCATGTAAGAGATCTTTGTTTTCTGTTTAAATCATAAAATATAGGCAGCATCCTACTCTGCCCATTCCAGTAACTACTACCTCCAACCCCCCAAAAGTTGAAAGTACTTCATAGGATTTTCTCCTCTAATTTTGGAAATTAAAAAAAAAAAATCTTAGTGATTTCATTAGGATATCTAAATAAATAAAAACTTTCCTTTTTAAAAAGGAAATTTTCATAGTAAGTAATATTGCAAAAATTCTCTGTGCATCACCTGAAATCTACTAACTCTGTTACCTAAAAGTCAACATTGGTCACACACAAATAGTTCACATGAAAATATAATACGTATTAAGTATAATTATTGAAATATATTTAAATGGTTTTCAGGTTTTAATTAAAAGTGAGAAATGCTTTGCATGGAATACATAGACCTGTATTACATTTGCAACTTCATAAGTTAATAGCTATGTGACTGGGTATTCCATTACAGGGCATGGACCTCCTTTTCTCATTTATAAACTATGTTGACTCCACTAGTTGGTCTGTAAAATTCCTTTCATGATGAAAATTCTATGTCTTTTATGTGAATATGGAAGGAATCAGAAAACTAGTTTGATAGTTTTGGAAGGCAGAGCAGTCAGTTATCACCTTTGGCCATTTGGTAAGAATTAAAAAGTTGACACGGATTAATGATAGAAGATTGTAGAGGGAGTTAAATACAAAAAAAAAAAAAATTGTATTTGAAGCCTCTGTTTGATTCTATTTACCAGAAAAGAAGTTTCTAGTAAAATGTGGGAAAATTCCCCTTTTTTCTTTTATTTTATATTGAGGCCTACAAATTAGATTTGGATACTGAGGACACCTAGGGAAAATAAAACACCTAGTTGTATAAAAAGAAGACAGAGTCTTGCTGTGGCAGGAACTAATGCCAGCCATGTAGTTCTTTAGCAAAGCCAGGAGCAGGGACAGATTTGGGAAACAATCATAATCTCATAAGGGGACTGAGGGAACCTGGCCAAAAGCACATAACTAAAAGGGCAATTGGGCCCCTGAGAAATAATTTAGCATGAGGGTGGTTGAATATAGGGTCAAAACTGGACTCTGAAATAAGGTCTCAGGTAAGCAGTGATGCAGGTTCTGCAACCTGCCTGCCCCTGACCACCCTGCAGGCAGATGGGTGCCCAAGAGAGATGGCTCCTTGAGCAAATTCAAAACTCATCACCCTACACTGCAAGCCATTCCTGGCTTGGAGAACCAAAAGTGACTGAAATAAAGTAAGAAAGAACATCCTCCCTTATGCATCAAAGAAATACTGCTTGAAAATAGTAAGACCCACTGGGAAAAATGGCAGTATTGGTGAAACACACATATGGACTGTTGATGTGTTTACTAGGGTTGATGTTGAGCCTATGGCTTCAACTGTTGAAGCAGCAACACTGTCAGGATGAGGGAATCTATTAAAATGCTATCTCCATCGTGCATCAACATCTGGGGCTTGTTTAGACACGATGTTTAGGAAGAGCAATTTCACTCTTTAGAGGCTCACTGTATTACTCTGTGTTCAAGAGAGAGAGAGGGAGAGAAAGAGAGAGAGGGAGAGAAATTCTAGAAATTGACTCATGCAAACATGGGAATTGATAAGTTTGAATTCCACAGGGCAGACCACAGCTGGAACCTCCAATGGAGGTGAAGTTTTATTTCCCAGGAGAAGGTGGCTGACTGAAGAAAATGCATACATTCTTCCTGACTTCTGAAATTCTCAGTTTTTGCTTTAAGATCTCCAACTGATTGAATGAGATTTCCTTCATTGCTAAGGGCAATCTCCTTTGAGGGTTGTAGATACAATCAGCAATAGGTGCAATCAATTGACTAATGATATAAATCCATCTATGAAATACTCTTACAGTAGTAATCAGGCCAGTGATTGACCAAACAACTGTATACCATAACCTAGCCAAGTTGACACATGAAATTAACCAACACACTTACTCCAAGAAAATTTATTTTGGAGACTTGGTTTACTACTACCTTCATCCATTTTGCATCTCCAGCCCACTACTCCTACCCCTGGAAACTCCCTATATACTTTCAGGCATATATGGCATAGACAGAGCTGTTATATATCTGTCTTCTACTGGTGCCCCATAGTGACATTCAGGCTCTAATAACTGTAATATACAAAATACTTCATAGGTTTTAATATACAAAAGACTTCATAGGTTTTGAGAAACAGGGACAATAATAGCAAGTGGCTGGTCTCTCAATCATATATTAGCTCCTGGGGTAGAAGACCAGCATTGACTCAAGAAACCCATTAAATGCCTCGAAATTAACAAGGGTTAAGAGTAGGTATAAAGTATAGGAAAATACTAACTTCTTGTTATTTCAGGCCAGTGTTTGTTGAGGTTCAGAATTGCTATCTTTTACAGTACAAATATGAAAATAACATTGACTGGCAGCCACACTGGTGAGAACCATATATAGCAGGTATACACAAAAGATTTTGGTGGATCTCAAGCAGATTTTAGATGTTCCTTTTAGTGACAGAGCCCAGACATAATCCCAAGAAGGTTTACAAAAATATGACTAGCAAGAATAATTTACATTTCATGACATCTGTGACTAACATGTTGCATAAATGGCTGAAAATCCATTTAAAATTTGTAGTCACCCATACATTCAACAAACATATGCTGTATACTTTGTGGCAAGCACTCTGCTAGATACTGGGATATACAAAATAAATCACACATGAATAGTACTGTAATTTTGTTTCCACTGAATAATACATTATATATTCCTTTCCATGATTATAAGTAGATCACCAAGGTTTTAATAGTTTTGTAGAATATAAATGCATGTGTATGTGTACAAGTTTTAAGGAATCACCATCATTTTGGAGTATAAAGCTTGTTTCCTACATGTTGCTTTTAGTTTATAATAAACCTCTTTGTAATTACCTTGCTCATTTCTGTAGTTAATCCCTTATGTTAATTTCCAGAAGGAAAATTGGTATGTGGAGCCATTTTGTAGCTTTTGGTGTTTATTGCCAAATTGTATCACAGAAAGCTAATACTACTTTATTCTCTGATCAGCAACATATCAGATTTTCCATTTTCTTCTACTATTGCTAACATTGAATGTTATTACTCGTAAAATTATTGATTACTTCATCATTAAAGAGTAGTGGTTCATTAACATTTTTGTTTTTATTTCTTGGTTTATTAGCAAGCTTGAAAATGTCTTCATACATTTGCCAACCATCTCAATTTCTTCTTTTGCATGCTGCTCATGCATTACTTTTTAAAATTTTCTGCTGGAGTGATTTACTATTTTTAATTTAAAACTTTTTATTGATTAATATTTACTTACTTTAAAAATAAATTTCTTATGTAATTTATAAAATGTATACCAAATAAAAACATTTTTATTTTATTTTTTTCCTGCTCTTCTACAAGATTTTAAAGCACTAATGCTTTAGGTAATATATATCAATTTTCCTTTTCATTTCTCTTTGTCTTTTTCTAACAACTAAGTTGACAGTTTAGCTTAAGGATAGAATTTCTTTGTTGAATTGCTTTGCCAGTTTGTTGGTAAAGTTAAGCTTTGGGAAACAAAAGTCAACCCTGACAGAATTAAGGAAAATCCATTATAATGAAGAAGAATGTATTTTGAGGAATCCAACTTCCTGATAGGAAGCATTCGTGAATATAATGGACACTATTCATATTGTGGGATAATTAAAAATATATGGTTAGAATCAAAATTGTAATGGTATGGATTAAGATGACACTGATGAGTGTCTGTTAATTGACTCAAGTGGAGGAAAAATTCTATAAACAAAGAATTTACCAACAACTAGGTACCCAAGAGGATCTGCATGTTTGAATTAAGCTATGGTGAGCATGCACGGTAGTTCTTAAATCTCAGAATGCTCTCGTTACATCTCTTTATCATCAGAGGAGACCCTCCTGTGGCACCCAGGGAGGATATTATCTAATTTTTAACCAGCCATTTGAATGTTTTTGATCACTCATAGTGACCTTTACTTGAGTAGAAAAGTTAACTGTGATTGTGCACATTTGCTCTCCCAGTGTCTCTGCCTATTAATAGCAGTTAGGGTATAGGGAGTTTTTGATACATGTCTCCAAAGGTGGACTAAATGCACATTTCACCTCTTCGTTCTGTTAGAGACAAACACTGTTATTTGGCTACCTGCTGCCTGATATTGATAGCAACGTTTTAATCTTTTTCATTTTTTCCCTTTCTAGAAAATACACTTTATCAGTGAGCTATCAGAATAGTAAATAAAATATAATACCAACATGGGAAGAATACACTTTAAGTTCATTAGACAGATATACATAAAATAGATATTTGAAGAATATTGTTGTGCTCTCCTATTACACTAAAATTATACAAAAGGAAAAACACTTTATTTATTTTTATTTTCTTCCCCTGTGAAAAAATTATTAGTAGTTGCCTGAAGTTAACATTAAGGCTTAGAAGAGCCCTCTAAGTATAATATATATAATATATATATATTATATATATATTATATAATATATATACTTATATATAATAGTATATTGCTATTTTCAATGCTAGTGTCTGTGTGCAGCAGTTGTGTAGGAGTTACTTCAATCAAGTTCTCTATACTTTGATTTAGTTGAAGATTTAGTTGAACATTGTCAGAAATCATGCAGTTCAACCTCCTCATTTTACAGTGAGAAAACACATCTTAGACATTAAGTGATTTGTTCAAGGTCACACAGCTAGTTAGTGACAAAGTGGGAGCTAAAACACAGGGCTCCTGATTCCCAATCAACATTTTCCACTTTACTGTGTTTACTTTCTAAAATAGTACAAGACCTAAAATTAACCTTCTAAATACTCAACTTTCTTAAGGTTAGTGTGAATTTCTGCCAAGCAAGTGGGAAATGGTAATAAACTTAATTTATTTCCCTATTTGAGGTAATGTGATTTTTTATTTCTAGAAAACAAAACACAATGCAATGTCATCATCGTCAACAAAAAACTCACATATATGGTCAAAAATTTTTGTATATTCATTTCAAAACTTTAAGATAACAGTATACTGAATTCCTTGTGGTTTTTGTTTTGTTTTCATTTGTTTCCTTCAAATTCATTTGCACATTGCATCATGTGGGTATTTCATAATTGTCTAATACACCCAAGTATTTGTGTGTTAGGGTTAAAAGAACCCTCTTTGCCCCTTCCCTTCCCTGTTCTACCATACACCTTATTATCAGTGGTCTATCTCTACCCTCCTGTAGGTCCTGAGATAACTTACAGAAGACCAAAATCAATTTGGCATAGAAAATTAAAAGAATGTATTGACCTTAAAGTGCCTGCCTGCATTGTTTGAGCATATTAAAAACTCTGAAGACAAATTCAAAGCTTTGAACATTCCCAGAAGTTTATAGACATTATTCCAATAACAACAATATATTTCCTAATCCCTTCCTAATTAACCTCTGTCTCACCATCAAAGGATTTAAAATAGTTAATAAACAACTGAATCATTATCAAGAGAGGCTTAAGGGGGGAACATACAGTGTTTTTTACAGGATACTAGCCTCTGTCCATATCATCTTCCTAAGAGCTTTGTAAGAACACCGTATGATGTACAGTACCCAGTAACTAGTTCTCAGGCAGATGTATTGTTCTGTAAATCTTGTAGAAACAGAACCCAATTACAACTACAATTTTGCTGCTTAATATCCAACGTCTAAAACATTGAAGCAAATTAGCTTCAAAGTACACAATGCTACAAAAAAATGGCAGATAATTGAAGGTTTCTGTCTCTGATTTCTTCCTATACTCTAGTTTTAAAATGAGACTTAAGAGTTAAGACAAAAAATAGAATACAAAAAAAAAAAATATGAGGAGGCAGGATTGAGCAGACAGAAAACTGACCTATACTGTAGCTCCAGCTGAAGCTTCATCTGATCTTACTTAGAGCTCTGAAGCTGGTGTGACAGAGTTGCTCCAAACTGAAACAAAGATGACGTATCATTGCATTCCTTCACCTCTCAGCCATTAGCTTTATGTCACTACCTGAGTGGGGGTAGAAACTTGGATCAGTCAATTTCTTGTGGCAGAGTAGTTTCCTGCCAGCAGCTGCAGGATGTGCTTTTAGGCCCTAAAAAGGATCCAGGTCCAGAACTGAATAAGGAATCATCACTTTTATTGGAGTGGCTAAACTCTTGATTATTATCCTTGATTTTTTTGATTGCACAGATTTCACTTTACAGGTCTGCTTCCATCTCTAATTAATCTTACCTTCCTTACTTCTTTACAGATTATCTCCTAAGAGTATTAACCAATAAAACTTCTGTACACAACTCTTCTGCTCAAAGTCTGTAATCATAGGTAGAAATTTAAGAGAGTCAGTACCTGAAGTGGTCAAAAACAGATTCTAACACAAGATTTTAGGGATTGATCCCTTGCTACTGGTTGGAAATGAAGAACCCACCACTGCCGGTAGTTTAGAGTGTGAATAGCCCCTGACATGATACAGCAGTGCAGTTGTTAAAACTTCCGTTGGTAGTAAACTGGGATGGAATAATGGAAGGGGATATGCTGGCTTATGTAACATCTTAAGCAATTGAAAGGTATGAGAGAAATAGGAACTATAAGGACTGTAGAATTTGGTGGCTGTTGCAGTGTGCCATTGAGTCATTGAAGAGAGATGACAAACTCAAACATATTGACCACTAATGAAGGGAAAAAATGTTAAAGCCAGAAGGCTTTCCTGACATATTTTATGGAAATTTTAATCTTCTCTAGCTATATCTGTAAGGAAGACAGAGTGAGAACTAGGTTTAGGACTTCATTTTAAAGGCTGGCAACTTTATCACTTAGAAATCCTAACAGATAACCTACTTACTTCTACTAGAAGGAAAAAGAAAATGGAAGGATAGGGCTATGATTCAATCATAATGATGAACAAGGCAATTGGTAAACCTGTTGGCAATCTCGGCAAGAATTCACTGTATTAAAGATTAATAGACAATAATAATTAAATGTATGGTCATTGAAAGGAGTTAAAATAAACCCTGAACAACAACTACAATCCTTCCATTTAGAAATGAGAGAAACATACTTGATTCTCTTTAGTGCTGATTTACTAAACTATGTATACTAAAATTTTATGGGTAAAAATGGAAAGAAATTAAAGAAAACTTTCCAAATCATATTAAAAACAGGAAAAAGAATGAATATTTCCATAGTTGACAGTAAAGCAAATGGTAAAAATTCACATATATTAATGATACAACTTTTTAGAAAATAGGAAAAGAAGTGTATTGGTTAAACAAATAAAGTGTACCTATTAAAAATCTTCAAACCACTTATTTAGTGGAATAATCACACACACACACAAAACATTCATTTAAAAGTCAGCAAAAGATTATGCTGCTTGGTATTATAATTTTATTTAGAATCACACTGGAGGATTTGGCCAAAGCAATAAGACAAGGACAGAAAATATAAGAATAAATCCTGTAAAACAACAAAACAAAATGAAACAAAACTGCTATCATCCACAGGTAAAATAATGAATTACCTAGAAAATCTAAGAAAATATGCAAAGAATTAAAGTGAATATTTGTGTCTCATTGTTTAAAAATTCAATCTTAAAAAACAAATTGCATTTGTATACTCATAGCAAATGTTGAACATATGCTCTTAAAATATACCTTTATGATAGCAATTAAATGTATATTACAGCTAAAAATATATCAAATAAAAAACATGTTAAACTTAAGTCTGATCATGTCACTCCATTGCTTAAAACCATTCAATGGTTTCATTTCTTAATCAGATTAAAAGCCAAAGTCCATAAAATTGCCACAAGATCCATAACTATCTTCCTATGATGTCATCTTATCATCTCCTAACAGGCTTCTCCTTACTAATTTGCTCAGCTGCTTTCACCTCTGTGTGGATGCAGAACAAATATTTTTGTTTTTGCACAATTGAGGCTTCCACAATAAATTTGTCTGAAACTTAGGACATGAGCTAAATGACAATTTTGGAAGTATAATTACAACTGATTAAATCTGAATATACCTATAATAAGTAAAAAATTAAATTAGTAATTAAAAATCTTCTCACCAATTAAAGCGCAGGTCCAGTTGGCTTCACTGGGAATTCTAACATACATATAAAGAGAAACTAATACCAAGACTCCACAAACTCTTCCAGAAAATAGAGGAGGAAGGAAAACTTTACAACTCATTCTATGAGGACAGTCACATTAATGCCAAATAAAGATATCACAAGAAGTGAAAATTACAGACAAGTGTCCCCCATAATATAGCTGCAAAACTCAACAAAATATTAGCAAACTGAATCTAGGAAGGTATAAAGCAATTATATACCATGCCCAAGTGGGATTTGTCTTAAGAATATAAGGCTGATTTAACATAAAAAAATCCATTAATGTAATAAACTATATTAATAGAATAAAGAACACAAATCACATGATCTTCTCAGAGACATAAAAAAGTATTTGACAATATCCAACACCCATTCATGAAAAGATTCTCAAAACCTGGGAATAGAAGAGAACTTCCTCAACCTGATAAAAAACATCTACAGAAAAACCTATAGAGAACATCATACTTAATGATGGAAGATTGAAGGCCTTCCCCTTAAATCAAGAGCAAGGCAAATTTGCCATCTCGGACCACTTCTTTTCAATATGGTAGCAGAGGTTTCAGCTAATGCAATCAGGTAAGAAAAAGAAAAGAAATGCTTCTGGGTAGGAAAGGAAGAGCTAAACTGTCTTTATTTGCAGATGGCATAATTCTGTATGTAGAAAATCTTAAGGAATCTACACACAGGTGCATATACACAAACATTATTAGAAATAATAATATGAGGTCAATTTGCAAAAATTGATTGTATTTCTGTATACGAAGAATAAACAACCCAAAAATGAAATTAAGAATAAAATTTTCACGAGAGCATCTAAAAGAATAAAATATCTCAGAATAAATTTAATTGAAGTGCAAGATTTGCACACAGAAAATTAGAAAACATTGCTGAGGGAAATTTAAAAAGATAAATGGAAAACTTTCATGCTGATGGATTTGAAGACTCAATATGTTAAGATGGCAATTCTACCAAAGTTGGTCTATAAATTCAATGCAATCCCTATCAAAATTGCAGTAGACCTTTTTTTGTGGAAATTGACAAGCTAATCAGAAAATTTAGGGAATTTTGTGGAAATGTGGAAAATCACAATATTTTACATAATCAAACAATTTTGAGAAAGAATCACAAAGTTTGAGAACTTTCACTTCTTGATTTAAAACTTACTATAAATCTACAATCAAAAGACACTGTGGTATTGGCACAAGAATAGACATATAGATTAATGAAACAAAATCAAGAATCCATAAAAAACCCTCATATTTGTGGCCAATTTATAATTTATTTTGGACAAAGATGGCTGGGGAATTAAATGGGAGAAGTGTAGCTTTTTAAAAAACTGGAAAAATTGGATATCTATATGTATAAGATGAACTTAGACCTTTATCTCATGCCATGCATAAAATTAACTCAAAATAGATTATAGACTTAAATATAAGAACTAAAGCAACAAAACACTTGAAAGGAAACATAACTTGAGTTAGGTAAAAATTTCTTAGATATGACACCAAAAACAGAGTACATAAAAGGCAAATATGATTAGTTGGCTCTCATCAGAATTCATATCCTCTGTGCTTCAAAGGATACCATAGGGAAATGAAAATATAAGGAACAAAGTGAGAGAAAGTATTTACAAAACACATATATGATAAAGGGCTTATATTCAGAATATGCCAAGAATTATTATTATCCATAATAACAAACAACACAATCAAAAAATGGATGAAATATTTGAAAAAGACATTTCACCACAGAAGACATATGAAGGTTAATGAGCACATGAAATGATTCTCAACATCATTAGTCTTTAGAGAAATGCAGATTAAAATCACAATGTGATACTATTTTATACCTGGGAAAAAGAATATAATATTATGGCAGGTAATGGCAAATGCTTTCAAGGATTTGGAGAAACAGGAGACCTCTCACATTACTGATGGAAACGTAATATGCTTTAGCCATTTTGGAAAACAGTTTGACAGTTTCTTAAAAAGTTAGACATAGAGTTACAATAAAACCCAGCAATTTCACTCTGTTTTCTACCTAAGAAAAATGGAAACATGGCTACACAAATACTTGCACACAAATTTTCTTAGCAGAATTATTCATAATAGCAAGAAATTAGAGAATAACTTAAATGGCAAACAATAGGTATATAGATTGACAAAATATAATAGAATAATATTCAGCAATAAAAAGGAATGCACTATGGATATGTGCAATGACATGGATGAATCTCAAAAATGTTATGCTCAGTGAAAGAATCGAGACATGAGACAACATACTGTATGATTCCGTTTATATGAAATATCCAGAAATGCATATCTACAGATGCAGAAATAAATTGGTGGTTAGACCTGGAGTTGGGGAGAAATGAGGAGATATTAATGGTAAATAAGGATGGGGGATCTTATTGGGGTGATAACAATGTTCTAAAGCTGATTTATACTTATGGTTTAACAACTTGATAAATTTGAACAGAGTGTACTCTATGATGTTTCAAATATGCCTTAATAAAATTATTTTTTAAATTGTGACATTGCCTAGTGTGATGGTTGGGTTCATCTGTCAACTTGACCAGGTGATGGTATCCACATGTCTAGTCGAGCAAGCACTGGCCTAATGATTACTGCGAGGACATTTGTGGCAGAGTAATAAACCAGCAGACCGATTTATTAAATCATCAGTCAACTGGCTACAGCTGTGACTGATTACTTCCATGAAGGGCATGTCTTCAACAATGAGAGAATGCAATCAGCTGGATTTAATCCAATCAGTTGAAGGCTTTTAAATGAAACAGACAGAGGACCTTCACCTCTTCTTCAGCGGACCAGCAAAGCATTTCCTGAGGAGTTCATCAAAGTTGCCAGTTTGTTGCCTGAGGAGTTCATCCAACATCTTCATTGGAGGTGCCAGTATGCTGCCTGCCCTATGGAATTTGGACTTATGCATCCCCACAGTTGCCTGAGACACTTTTATAAATCCTATATTTGATCTGTTTCCCAAAAGAACCCTAACAAATACTACTTGGTACTGAGAGTGGTTCTTGAGAAACAGAATCTCAAAATGGGCTTTTACAATTGTTATTCTACTCTGATTAGATTCAAGGCACTGACGACTGCATTTCCAATAATCAAGATGGCACTGACAGTCCATGGTGTGAGTTGGCAATGGAGATATGCAAAGTATCACTGTTTGATTTTCCTAATCATACTCTTGTATGAAGCAAGGCTCTGGGTGACAGTGTTTTTGACACCTTAACATAGTTTTGCAGAGTTAACAGTTATAATGATGTTGGCCAGTTGCTCTTAGATATGATGGATTAAGTTATAAGAGAAAAGGAAAAACTAAAGGCTTCAAATTTAAAACTTAAGTACCATATGACAGATGTAAAGGTTTCTATGTGTGTCTTGAAAGAAAATCTTATTTCCTGTGGCTGCAGACTTGAGATTTCTGAAAAATAGACCCAGAATCTTATTGTGCAAGTAGAAGATTTACAATATAAACTAAAATCTCAAATTTGCAGGGTGTCTGCTGTTAAAGTAAAGACATTGACTGGGAAAGAATGGGATCCCGAAACTTGGAATGGGGACATATGGATTGATAATAATGGCAGTGAGGACATTGGAGCACTGGATTTTGCTGTCTTTGTTAGATATACCTGTAGTTGTCTGCCTTGAGGAAACAGCTTCCCCACCTCCAGACTTCCCTGGGGAGCCTGCCATGCAACCTGCACCTAAAGAGATTAATCCTTCAGTGCCTGCTAAACCTGTAATCACCTCCTCTGAGGAAGCAGCCCTCACTCCTCTGTCTGGAAAGATTAATCCTGCTTCATGAGATGAAACTGTAACAGAATGTCCTGAAATAAATGGGTTGAAGGATACTTCTAATTCTTTTCATGACCCACCCCCACCACCAGTCTTTGCTTCAAGACCAATAACTAGACTAAAGTCCCAACAGGCCCCGAAGGGTGAGGTACAAAGTGACCCATGAGGAAGTATGCTATACTCCAAAAGAACTGTATGAGTTTTCCAACTTATACAGACAGAAATTAGGGGAATATGTGTGGGAATGGATATTAAGGGTGTGGGATAGTGGTGGAAGGAATATAAAGTTGGATCAGGTTGAATTTACTGATATGGGCCCACTAAGCAGAGATTCTGCATTCAATGTTGTAGCTCAAGGGGTTAGAAATGGTGTTAACATTTTGTTTGGTGGTTGGCTGATATATGGATCAAAAGGTGGCCAGCATTACCTGAGGTTGAAATGCTAGAACTGCTCAGGTATAATGTAGAAGAGAGTATTCAAAGGCTTAGTGAGATTGGAATGTTAGACTGGATTTATCATGGAAGACCTGCTCATATACCCCTGGAATGTCCAGAGGACACACCTTTTACCAGGACTGTGAGGAACAAATTTGTGAGACTAGCTCTGTCATCCCTGAAGAGCTCTGTAGTAACCCTTCTCTGTAGGTCAGATATTACTGTGGGAACTGCTGTCACTGAGCTGGAATCCTTAAACACAATGAGGATAATTGGATCCCAAGTCAGCAGAAGCCATGTGGCAGCGATTAATCATCAAAGACAAGGTGGGCATGGCTACTGTAATGGAACACTGGCTCCAAGCAGCAGTCAAAATAATCTGACTCACAGAGACTTATGGCATTGGCTAGTAGATCATGGAATACCTAGCAGTAAAATAGATGGGCAGTCTATGAAATTCTTGTTTGAGCTGTATGAGCAGAAGAATTCTAGGTCAAGTGAAGAATTAAAAAACCTTGAATTACCTTGAATTACAAAAACAAAGAGTCATGGCCCCTTAGTCAATTCCCAGACTTGAGACAGTTTACAGATCCAGAGCCCCTTGAATGAGGGGAAGGTGGGGTACACTTGGGCAAGGATCCTGTTACACTGCAAAAAATTCATACTGTTAATCTTCCTCCCAGCCTTCCTCAGGGGGACCACAGCATTTTACCAGGGTAACTGCATTGGGGAAAAAGAAATGATCAGATATTTCAGTGATTATTAGATGCTGGTTCAGAAGTGACATTAATTCCATGAGACCCAAAACATCACTCTGGTCCACCAGTCAGAGTTGGGGCTTATGGAGGTCAGGTGATCAATGGCATTTTAGCTCAGGTCCATCTCACAGTGGGTCCAATGGGTCCCCAGGCCCATTCTGTAGTTATTTCCCCAGTTCTGGAATGCATAATTGGAATAGACATACTCAGCAACTGGCAGAATCCTCACATTGGTTCCCTGACTCATGGAATGAGGGCTATTATGGTGGGAAAGGCCAAGTGGAAGACACTAGAACTGCCTCTGCCTAGCAAAATAGCAAACCAGAAGCAATACTGGATTCTTGGAAGGATTGTAGAGATTAATGCCACTCTGAAGGCCCTGCAGGATGCAGGGGTGGTGATTCCCACCACATCCCCATTCAACTATCCTATTTGGCCTGTGCAGAAAATAGATGGGTCTTGGAGGATGACAGTGGATTACTGTAAGCTTAACCAGGAGGTGACTCCAATTGCAGCTGCTGTTCCAGATGTGGTATCATTGCTTGAGGAAATCAACACATCCCTTGTACCTGGTATGCAGCTATTGAGCTGGCAAATGCTTTTTTCTCAAACCTGTCAGTAAGGATCACCAGAAACAGTTTGTATTCAGCTGGCAAGGCCAGCAGTTTATATTCACTGTGCTTCCTCAGGGGTATATCAACTCTCCAGCCCTATGCCATAATATTGTCTACAGGGATCTTGATTGTTTCTCCCTCCTACAAGACATCACACTGGTCCATTATATTGATGATATCACATTGATTGGAACTAGTGAGCAAGAAGTAGAACGTACTTTAGATTTGCTGGTAGGGTATTTGTGTGGCAGGGGATGAGAGATAAATCCAACAAAAATACAGGGGCTTCTGCCTCAGTAAAATTTCTAAGTGTCCAGTGGTGTGGGGCCTGTCAAGATATCCCTTCTAAGATGAAGGATAAGCTGTTGAATCTGGCCCCTCCTATGACCAAAAAAGAGGCACAGTGCTTAGTTTGCCTCTTTGGATTTGGGAGACAACATATTCCTCACTTGGGTGGGCTACTCTGGCCAATTTATCAAGTGACCAGAAAAGTTCTCAGTTTTGAGTGGGGACTGGAACAAGATGAGACTCTGCAACAAGTCCAGGCTGCTGTACAAGCTGCTCTACTTCTTGGGCCATATGATCTAGCTAATCCAATGGTGCTGGAAGTATCAGTGGCAAATAGAGATGCTGTTTGGAGCCTTTGGCAGGCTCCTTTAGGAGAGTCACAATGCAGGTCCTTAGGATTTTGCAGTAAAGCTTTACCATCCTCTGCAGATAACTACTTTCCATTTAAGAACCAGCTGTTGGCCTGCTACTGAGCCTTAGTAGAGACAGAACACTTAACCATGGACCATGAAGTTACCATGAGACCTGAGTTACCTATCATGAGCTGGGTGTTGTCTGACTCACCAAGCCATAAAGTTGGGTGTGCACAGCAGCACTCCATCATAAAATGGAAATGGTAAAAATGAGATAGAGCTTGAGTAGGTCCTGAAGGCACAAGTAAGTTGTATGAGGAAGTGACCCAAATGCCCATGGCCCCCACTCCTGCCACCTTACCTTCTCTTTCCCAGCCCACAGCTATGGCATCTTGGGGAGTTCCTTACAGTCAGTTGACTGAGGAAGAGAAAACTTGGGCCAGGTTTACAGACGGTTCTGCATCATATGCAGGCACCATTTGGAGTGGACAGCTGTAGCAGTGCAGCCCCTTTCTGGGATGTCTGAAGGACAGTGGTGAGGAGAAATCCTCCCAGTGGGCAGAACCTTGAGCATGCACTTGGTTGTTCATTTTGCTTGGAAGGAGAATTGGCCCAAAGTGAGTTTGTATACTGATTGGTGGGCTGTTGCTAATGGTTTGGCTGGATGATCAGGGACTTGGAAGGAACATGATTGGAAGATTGGTGACAAAGAAGTCTGGGGAAGAAGTATGTGGATAGACCTTTCTAAGTGGGCAAAAAACATGAAGATATTTGACTTCAGCAGGAGAATATTTTAATAACCAAGTGGAAAAAATGACCTGTTTGGTGGATAACAATCAGCCTCTTTCCCCAGACTCTCCTGTCGTTGCCCAATGTGCTCATGAACAAAGTGGTCAGGGTGGTAGGGATGGAGGTTATGCATGGGCTCAGCAACATGGACTTCCACTCACCAAGGCTGATCTGGCCACAGTCACTGCTGATTACCCAATCTGCCAGCAGCAGAGACCCAAACTCAGTCCTTGATATGACACCATTCCCCAAGGTGACCAGCCTGGTGGCAGGTTGATTACACTGGACCACTTCCATCATGGAAGGGGCAGCAACTTGTTCTTACTCTGGAATAGACACATACTCTGGATATAGGTTTTCCTTCCCTGCATGAAATGCTTCTGCCAAAACTACCATCCATGGACTTACAGAATGCCTTATCCACCATCATGGTATTCCACACAACATTACTTTTGACCTAGGAACCTGCTTCACAGCAAATGAAGTGAGGGAATGGGCACATGCTCATGGAATTCTATGGTCTTACCATGTTTCCCATCAACCAGAGGCAGCTAGGTTGACAGAATGGTGGAATGGCCTGTTGAAGACTCAACTATGGTGCCAATTAGGTGGCAATACCTTGCAAGTCTGGGGCAGTGTTCTTCAGTAGGCTTTGTATGCTCTGAATCAGCATCCACTCTATGGTGCTGTTTCTCCCATAGCCAGGATTCACAGGTCCAGGAATCAAGGGGTGGAAACAGGAGTGGTACCCCTCACTATTACTCCTAGTGATCCACTAGGAAAATTTTTGCTTCCTGTCCCTGCAAACTTCTCTGCTAATCTACATGTCTTTGTTCTAAAAGTAGGAATGCTTTCACCAAGAAACACAGCAATAATTCCATTGAACTGAAAGTTAAGATTGCCACCTGGTTTCTTTGGGCTTCTTATGCCTCTGAATCAACAGGCAAGGAAGGGAATTACCATACTGACTAGGGTGATTGATCCAAACTATCAAGGGGAAATAGCACTGCAACTACACAATGGAGGTAAAAAAGAGTTTTCCTGGAACACAGGAGATCCCCTAGCATGTCTCTTAGCACTACCATACCCTGTGATTAAAGTCAATGGAAAACTGCAACAACCCAATCCAGGCAGGACTACCAATGGCCAAGAAACTTCAGGAATGAAGGTCTGGGTCACCCCACTAGGCAAAGAACCACGGCCAGCTGAAGTGCTTGCTGAGGGAAAAGAGAACATGGAATGGGTAGTCAAAGAAGGTAGTGATAAATATGAACTACTACCTTGTGACCAGTTACAGAAATGAGGACTATGATGGTATTAATATTTCTTCCTTGTTTTGTTATGAGTGTGTTTGTATTTGTCTGTAAAGCAAATATCTTTGCTTTCTTCTCTAGCTTATTCCTTTATCATATGACATAAGGTGTATTGTTCATTTTGCAGTATTTAGGTTAAAGGAAACCAATATTAAGAGTTAATATCACCCAAGGACTTGCACCCTATTCTGGAGAGATTTAGTGCATTTCTGGTTGTGTGCAGGATAGCAGAATATTGTTAGGTGAAATGTATTTCTGTTATCATTCTCTACTTAGAAATAATATATGGTTTAAGGTGATATGTAAAACTGCCAAGTTGACAAGGGGTTTACTGTGATGGTTAGGTTCATGTGTCAACTTGGCCAGGTGATGGTACCTATGTTTCTAGTCAAGCAAGCACTGGCCTAACCATTACTGCAAGGACATTTGTGGCAGGTTAATAAACCAGAAGGCTGGTTTATTAAATCATCAGTCAACTGGCTGCAGCTGTGACTGATTACATCCATGAAGGGTGTGTCTTTCACAATGAGAGAATACAATTAGCTGGATTTAATCCAATCAGATGAAGGCTTTTAAGCGAGACAGATAGAGGACCTTCACTTCTTCTTTGGCTAGCCAGCGAAGCATTTCCTGAGGAGTTCTTTGAAGTTGCCAGTTTGTTGCCTGAGGAGTTCATCAAACATCTTCATTGGAGTTGCCAGTCTGCTGCCTGCCCCATGGAATTTGAACACATGCATCCCCAAAGTTGCCTGAGACACTTTTATAAATCTTTTATTTATAGATATCTCTTATTGATTCTGTTTCCCTAGAGAACCCTAACTAATATACCTAGTAAGACTTAGCTTCTGGTGTGCATGTGTTTACATTTTAAGAGTATGAGAGCACAATCATGGAGATATCCCTTGGGTTGTGTACCTGGAGACTCTCATTTTAATTTCTCCTGTAGAGATTTATTTACATTTCATTTGTATGGTAGGTGAATTATGTACCCCACAATACACATATTCTTGGTTTTGGTCTACATTCCTGTGGGTGAGAGCTCATTATAAATAGGGTCTCTTGAAAGTGTTGTTTTAGGTACAGTTTGGTCTGAGTGAGGGTTGGCCTTAATTGGATTACTGGAGTCCTTTATAAAGAGAAGAAATTCAGACATAGTAAGAGAAAGCCAGGGGAGAACTCGAAGCCAGAAGTTAGCAGGAACTATGAAGAGGAAGGAGAGGAAATTGCCATGTGATTGGAAAGCGAGAAGGCTACTATCCGTAGGAGGAAACCAACCTCTGAGCCAATGCTTTGATTTGGACTTATGGCCTCAGAAACCATGAGCCAATAAATTCCTTTCATTTAAACTATCCCATTGTGTGGTGTATATCTATGAAATTTAAATGGGTTAGATTAAGGATCCAGATTCCTTCTCATATTTCCAAGGAAATTCTTTCAGAAAGAGGAGGTGGGGTATATCATCTAGATTCATCATTTTGGTGTTCTTAGTTTACAATCCAGTTGCCATATATATAGCATGACACTTGGTTTTCACTGTGTTACTCCAGGGGTAGGAAATGGAGCCCAGGGAACTGCACAGTTATTATTTGCTCAAAATAAATAATAATAATCTGCTCTGCCCCAGAACTCTCATGTGTACATTCCAGACAATATAAATAAATATAGGAGTTGACACTTAAGCTAGGTTTTGAATAAATGAAGAGAGCAAGAAAGAACTTTCCAGTCACAAAGACAGCTTATTGGAAGAAAGGGGGAAAATAATCAAAATTGTAAGAGTCTTATGGAAATTAGGAGCGGATTTGATGCCTTTGGTTAAAGCAACTTCACTCAAATTGAAAAAATAGATTTATCTGCAAAATATTCTTTATATGTATATGATGTATTCTATAACTGCATATTCTCTCTCTCTCTCTCTCTCTCTCTATATATATATATATATATATATACACACACACACACATATATAGGGTTGTACAATAACTCTTTTTATTAGTTCTTTTAAGTTAGCTCTGCTGACAGAACTATTGAAAGGGCTTCCTTCTTGAAGAGTGTACTTATTATAAGAGTCAGTATTAAAAAAGCAACAAAAACATTTTTATTTTGCTATTGCCATTTTAAGTTAGATATATGATTTTATAGATGAAGATATGGGTGGTAAAGTGGAAAACTATTATGTTTCTTTGCATTTAATAAAATTTTGCTCAGGTTAATGAACTTAGTAAAGGTATTTCTTAAATTTTGAATTTTTGAATAACTATTCCACAAAATGAACATTGACTATAAAGCAATGGAGAGGACTATTGATCATTTTTTTTTTCATATTACTTTCTTAGTCATTCATGGAGTTTGATTTAAATAGAATCATAATGAAGAATTCATTTTCCCCAGTGTAAAGCCAGTGGTTTTTAGACTATTGGTCTAGGTTTGACAGGTGGGCAAGTAATTACTAGTTGCAAAAAAGAAAAACCTTAAGTGCTCACTGTCTGAAATACAAACCTTAAATGTTCAGTGGCTTTGCCCCAAATAAGTCTGTTACTCACTTATGCCCAATTTAAGGTAGGCTAGCAGAGAAAGGGGGTGGGTTCTCCACCATCTAGTGATTTAGGAATCGAAGCTCCCTCCATCTTCTTTTCTTGCCATTTGAACACATGGCCTCCAAGTTTGCAGTGTGTCAGAAAGGGAGAGCAGGATGTTAACACAGGATCTTTAACACCTCCATCTGAAATGATGATGTCTTCATTTCCATTTACTGTGATTTGTTTAAATTATTTACAACACCCTCCTACCTGCAAGGTGGGGCTAAGCAGCTTAATCTTCCAATATGCACAAATCAAAGAGGGAACATAGTTCCCTAGTTTTCCCTATTTCAGAGAAGTGTGGTAACATCAAGGGCTTTATCTGTACAAAACATAATGATCCCTGCTCAGTTTTCAATTATCCCAGTAATTTGTCTTTATTAATTTTCTTTTAAATCATGATTTTTAAATGGTCATATGATTAGAATGATTTAATCTACCTCTTCATTGAATTGCTGTAAATCCTAGACAAGCTAACTGCCAAAACATATTATAAATTCTACTATTGCATTTCACTTCCCTAGCTACACTGTCTCAATTTCAACACTTCCATATATCAGATTTTTAAAGCATCAATAACCAAAGTGAAAAAAATTCTTATTGTTCAAAATTCCAAGGCAAATCCTATCAAAAAAAGGGAACCATCAATTATTCTGAAAATGTTTGTTTGTTACAATTTTTTGTTAAGGTGGTGAATACGGAAGAATTAAAAATCACTGTCTACCCATGAGGCTATAATTTGACTGAGAGTCAAACCCAACAAGTGTAATAATTGGTAACTAATAGAAGCCAACACATAATTAAGTATGAAATTCTTTAGAGAATAGTAAATGCAGTTCACAAGTAACGAAAACTTTATGGGGAGTTAGCCATTTGACTCTAAATAAGATGAATAGTTGCGCTCAAGTGATGGGTACATTCAAGGTTAAAAAATGCGGAACAGATGATGCCACAGAGTTTAAATCTACATTTGCAATTTTAGCAAAGAATAGCAGAATGTTACATAGTTTGCAGGGCAAAATAAATCTGCTTATTTGGCTGATAATGATTAATTCTAAAAGCAAAGATTTTAAACCTCATTTATAAAACAATGTATACAATTTTCTCCTTTAATTTGAATTATAAATGTAGCCATAGTGAAAGAATTTCTTCTGATTCATGGTCTGATATTATACAGTTATCTAGACTCTGAAACATTTATAGATTAAAATATGAGAATTAAGAATATTCCCTGATTTAGATTCCATGATATCCATATAAATATAAACAACAGAAAGAAACAAAATACTTATGCTGGTTCTATACCTATTTCTCAAGTTAACATGATGGTGGAATCTTTTATCAACAAATTTATGTCATTTTTTGTTGGTGTATCCCCAGAAAAAATCACTTCAATTTTAATTGTGAATATGTTAGTGTTATTCATGAAATTTCTGTCCATATACCACAAATAGAACTAGAACCTCAAGTAGTAGTCTGGCAGGTATATATTGATGTTTAATTCACTTTTGATCATATGAACTGTTTTTTCTAGAAATTTCTACTGTTTTAAATAAAGACCTAGCTCTATATTCAGACACTAATTGTTTCTGGACAAGATAATATTACAAGTATTAAAACCAATATACAACTTTATAGGTAGATAATATTATCATGTGTGGCCATGTCTATTTCTAAAATGTACAACTGAATATTACAATGCTATTATTGACTCTGAGACATGAATATTAGTACAGATTTTGCAAATATCATTTTGCTGATTTTACATGGAAACATGGACACTCAGATTTTGGAGTAACCATAATAGTAACCTTCAAGCTCTAATGAGAAAACAAAAAAACTAATCTTTTGTTATTTATTCATGTCAGAATGAAAATTTGTTGAGCAGTTAATATAAGAACAAGCATGAGGAATACTATATTAAATGTAAAAATCAAATTTCAACAAAGGAAAAATGAAGTGTAATTATTTTGTCTCTTATCTGGTCAAGTATGAGTTTACTGAGTAAGTACCCCTCAACCATCAGTATAAGCTACAAGGTGAGAGTGAATTCTAAGTATGAAGATTTTCACTATTTCAGATGAACAGTCAAACCAAAAATTAGAAATGTATTTCTTCTGCTTTATTACAGTTTTCTTTGAGGATATAATATTCTTAATACCTTTGATTTGAAAATATATGTTATATTTCTAGAACAATTAAAAAATATAAAACATGATAGGGAATTCAAAGGAAAGCATCAGGGAGACAGAGCTTGTAACTAATAATCTCTGTATGTTTGCACAACAAATTTTTGCTTTTTATAACCAATCAAGAATAGATTTGCTTCCAGGCTGAAATCAAAAGTGATCAAAAGTTAACACTTTCAAACTGATATGACTATAAATATGTAGAATACAGCTTTTCAAAATAAAAAAAAAAATACTTTGGTTAGATAGCAATACACTTAATTCATAAGTGATCACGTTACCTCATCTTAATAATTACCTTCCACCCAATAAAATATTGGATAACAACATAAATATTAGGGCATAGAGTAAAAAGAATCAGGGTTCTGTTTGTAACTACACCATTAGCAATATATATTTCTTTAAGAGTTTATGGACAGAGGCGGGGCAAGATGGCAGACTGGTGAGCTGTAAGTTTTAGTTACTCCTCCAGGAAAGTAGGTAAAAAGCCAGGAACTGCGTGGACTGGACACCACAGAGCAATCTGTCTTTGGGCATACTTCATACAACACTCATGAAAATGTCGAACTGCTGAGATCAGCGAAATCTGTAAGTTTTTGCGGCCAGGGGACCCGCGCCCCTCCCTGCCAGGCTCAGTCCCGTGGGAGGAGGGGCTGCCAGCTCCGGGAAGGAGAAGGGAGAACTGCAGTGGCAGCCCTTCTCGGAAACTCATTCTACTGATCCATATTCTAACCAAACCATAGATAGACTGAGACCAGACACCAGAGAATCTGAGAGCTGCCAGCCCAGCAGAGAGGAGACAGGCATAGAAAAAAAAAAAATAACACGAAAAACTCCAAAATAAAAGCAGAGGATTTTTGGAGTTCTGGTGAACACAGAAAGGGGAAGGGCGGAGCTCAGGCCTTGAGGCGCATATGCAAATCCCGAAGAAAAGCTGATCTCTCTGCCCTGTGGACCTTTCCTTAATGGCCCTGGTTGCTTTGTCTATTAACATTTCAATAACCCATTAGATCTCTGAGGAGGGCCCTTTTTCTTTTTTTTTTTTTTTTTTTTTTTAATCCTTTTTTCTTTCTCTAAAACAATTACTCTAAGAAACCCAATACAGAAAGCTTCAAAGAATTGCAATTTGGGCACGTCAAGTCAAGAGCAGAACTAAGAGAGCTCTGTGACAAAAGGCAATTATCCAGTGGCTGAGAAAATTCACTAAACACCACAACTTCCCAAGAAAAGGGGGGTGTCCGCTCACAGCCACCATCCTGGTGGACAGGAAACACTCCTGCCCATCGCCAGCCCCATAGCCCAGAGCTGCCCCAGACAACCCAGTGTGACGGAAGTGCTTCAAATAACAGGCACACACCACAAAACTGGGCGTGGACATTAGCCTTCCCTGCAACCTCAGATGATTGTCCCAGAGTTGGGAAGGTGGAGCAGTGTGAATTAACAAAGCCCCATTCAGCCATCATTTGAGCAGACTGGGAGCCTCCCTAAACAGCCCAGCAGCCCAGAACTGCCCTGGGGGGACGGCACTCACCTGTGACATAGCACAGTCATCCCTCAAGAGAGGACCCAGGGTGCACGGCCTGGAAGAGGGGCCCACTTGCAAGTCTCAGGAGCCATACGCCAATACCAAGGACTTGTGGGTCAGTAGCAGAGACAAACTGTGGCAGGACTGAACTGAAGGATTAGACTATTGCAGCAGCTTTAAAACTCTAGGATCATCAGGGATATTTGATTGTTAGGGCCACCCCCCCTCCCCGACTGCCCAGAAACACGCCCCACATACAGGGCAGGCAACACCAACTACACACGCGAGCTTGGTACACCAATTGGGCCCCACAAGACTCACTCCCCCACTCACCAAAAAGGCTAAGCAGGGGAGAACTGGCTTGTGGAGAACAGGTGGCTCGTGGACGCCACCTGCTGGTTAGTTAGAGAAAGTGTACTCCACGAAGCTGTAGATCTGATAAATTAGAGATAAGGACTTCAATAGGTCTACAAGCCCTAAAAGAACCCTATCAAGTTCAGCAAATGCCACGAGGCCAAAAACAACAGAAAATTATAAAGCATATGAAAAAACCAGACGATATGGATAACCCAAGCCCAAGCACCCAAATCAAAAGACCAGAAGAGACACAGCACCTAGAGCAGCTACTCAAAGAACTAAAGATGAACAATGAGACCATAGTACGGGATATGAAGGAAATCAAGAAGACTCTAGAAGAGCATAAAGAAGACATTGCAAGACTAAATAAAAAAATGGATGATCTTACGGAAATTAAAGAAACTGTTGACCAAATTAAAAAGATTCTGGACACTCATAGTACAAGACTAGAGGAAGTTGAACAACGAATCAGTGACCTGGAAGATGACAGAATGGAAAATGAAAGCATAAAAGAAAGAATGGGGAAAAAAATTGAAAAAATCGAAATGGACCTCAGGGATATGATAGATAATATGAAACGTCCAAATATAAGACTCATTGGTGTCCCAGAAGGGGAAGAAAAGGGTAAAGGTCTAGGAAAAGTATTCAAAGAAATTGTTGGGGAAAACTTCCCAAATCTTCTAAACAACATAAATACACAAATCATAAATGCTCAGCGAACTCCAAATAGAAAAAATCCAAATAAACCCACTCCGAGACATATACTGCTCACACTGTCAAACACAGAAGAGAAGGAGCAAGTTCTGAAAGCAGAAAGAGAAAAGCAATTCACCACATACAAAGGAAACAGCATAAGACTAAGTAGTGACTACTCAGCAGCCACCATGGAGGCGAGAAGGCAGTGGCACGATATATTTAAAATTCTGAGTGAGAAAAATTTCCAGCCAAGAATACTTTATCCAGCAAAGCTCTCCTTCAAATTTGAGGGAGAGCTTAAATTTTTCACAGACAAACAAATGCTGAGAGAATTTGCTAACAAGAGACCTGCCCTACTGGAGATACTAAAGGGAGCCCTACAGACAGAGAAACAAAGACAGGACAGAGAGACTTGGAGAAAGGTTCAGTACTAAAGAGATTCGGTATGGGTACAATAAAGGATATTAATAGAGAGAGGGAAAAATATGGCAAACATAAACCAAAGAATAAGATGGCCGATTCAAGAAATGCCTTCACGGTTTTAACGTTGACTGTAAATGGATTAAACTTCCCAATTAAAAGATATAGATTCGCAGAATGGATCAAAAAAAATGAACCATCAATATGTTGCATACAAGAGACTCATCTTAGACACAGGGACACAAAGAAACTGAAAGTGAAAGGATGGAAAAAAATATTTCATGCAAGCTACAGCCAAAAGAAAGCAGGTGTAGCAACATTAATCTCAGATAAAATAGACTTCAAATGCAGGGATGTTTTGAGAGACAAAGAAGGCCACTACATACTAATAAAAGGGGCAATTCAGCGAGAAGAAATAACAATCATAAATGTCTATGCACCCAATCAAGGTGCCACAAAATACATGAGAGAAACACTGGCAAAACTAAAGGAAGCAATTGATGTTTCCACAATAATTGTGGGAGACTTCAACACATCACTCTCTCCTATGGATAGATCAAGCAGACAGAAGACCAATAAGGAAATTGAAAACCTAAACAATCTGATAAATGAATTAGATTTAACAGACATATACAGGACATTACATCCCAAATCACCAGGATACACATACTTTTCTAGTGCTCATGGAACTTTCTCCAGAATAGATCATATGCTGGGACATAAAACAAGCCTCAATAAATTTAAAAAGATTGAAATTATTCAAACCACATTCTCTGACCACAATGGAATACAATTAGAAGTCAATAACCATCAGAGACTTAGAAAATTCACAAATACCTGGAGGTTAAACAACACACTCCTAAACAATCAGTGGGTTAAAGAAGAAATAGCAAGAGAAATTGCTAAATATATAGAGACGAATGAAAATGAGAACACAACTTACCAAAACCTATGGGATGCAGCAAAAGCAGTGCTAAGGGGGAAATTTATAGCACTAAATGCATATATTAAAAAGGAAGAAAGAGCCAAAATCAAAGACCTAATGGATCAACTGAAGAAGCTAGAAAATGAACAGCAAACCAATCCTAAACCAAGTACAAGAAAAGAAATAACAAGGATTAAAGCAGAAATAAATGACATAGAGAACAAAAAAACAATAGAGAGGATAAATATCACCAAAAGTTGGTTCTTTGAGAAGATCAACAAGATTGACAAGCCCCTAGCTAGACTGACAAAATCAAAAAGAGAGAAGACCCATATAAACAAAATAATGAATGAAAAAGGTGACATAACTGCAGATCCTGAAGAAATTAAAAAAATTATAAGAGGATATTATGAACAACTGTATGGCAACAAACTGGACAATGTAGAAGGAATGGACAATTTTCTGGAAACATATGAACAACCTAGACTGACCAGAGAAGAAATAGAAGACCTCAACCAACCCATCACAAGCAAAGAGATCCAATCAGTCATCAAAAATCTTCCCACAAATAAATGCCCAGGGCCAGATGGCTTCACAGGGGAATTCTACCAAACTTTCCAGAAAGAACTGACACCAATCTTACTCAAACTCTTTCAAAACATTGAAAAAAATGGAACACTACCTAACTCATTTTATGAAGCTAACATCAATCTAATACCAAAACCAGGCAAAGATGCTACAAAAAAGGAAAACTACCGGCCAATCTCCCTAATGAATATAGATGCAAAAATCCTCAACAAAATACTTGCAAATCGAATCCAAAGACACATTAAAAAAATCATACACCATGACCAAGTGGGGTTCATTCCAGGCATGCAAGGATGGTTCAACATAAGAAAAACAATCAATGTATTACAACACATTAAAAACTCGAAAGGGAAAAATCAATTGATCATCTCAATAGATGCTGAAAAAGCATTTGACAAAATCCAACATCCCTTTTTGATAAAAACACTTCAAAAGGTAGGAATTGAAGGAAACTTCCTCAACATGATAAAGAGCATATATGAAAAACCCACAGCCAGCATAGTACTCAATGGAGAGAGACTGAAAGCCTTCCCTCTAAGATCAGGAACAAGACAAGGATGCCCGCTGTCACAACTGTTATTCCACATTGTGCTGGAAGTACTAGCCAGGGCAATCCGGCAAGACAAAGAAATAAAAGGCATCCAAATTGGAAAAGAAGAAGTAAAACTGTCATTGTTTGCAGATGATATGATCTTATATCTAGAAAACCCTGAGAAATCAACGATACACCTACTAGAGCTAATAAACAAATTTAGCAAAGTAGCGGGATACAAGATTAATGCACATAAGTCAGTAATGTTTCTATATGCTAGAAATGAACAAACTGAAGAGACACTCAAGAAAAAGATACCATTTTCAACAGCAACTAAAAAAATCAAGTACCTAGGAATAAACTTAACCAAAGAGGTAAAAGACCTATACAAAGAAAACTACATAACTCTACTAAAAGAAATAGAAGGGGACCTTAAAAGATGGAAAAATATTCCAAGTTCATGGATAGGAAGGCTAAATGTCATTAAGATGTCAATTCTACCCAAACTCATCTACAGATTCAATGCAATCCCAATCAAAATTCCAACAACCTACTTTGCAGACTTGGAAAAGCTAGTTATCAAATTTATTTGGAAAGGGAAGATGCCTCGAATTGCTAAAGACACTCTAAAAAAGAAAAACGAAGTGGGAGGATTTACACTCCCTGACTTTGTAGCTTATTATAAAGCCACAGTTGCCAAAACAGCATGGTACTGGCACAAAGATAGACATATAGATCAATGGAATCGAATTGAGAATTCAGAGATAGACCCTCAGATCTATGGCCGACTGATCTTTGATAAGGCCCCCAAAGTCACTGAACTGAGCCATAATGGTCTTTTCAACAAATGGGGCTGGGAGAGTTGGATATCCATATCCAAAAGAATGAAAGAGGACCCCTACCTCACCCCCTACACAAAAATTAACTCAAAATGGACCAAAGATCTCAATATAAAAGAAAGTACCATAAAACTCCTAGAAGATAATGTAGGAAAACATCTTCAAGACCTTGTATTAGGCGGCCACTTCCTAGACTTTACACCCAAAGCACAAGCAACAAAAGAGAAAATAGATAAATGGGAACTCCTCAAGCTTAGAAGTTTCTGCACCTGAAAGGAATTTCTCAAAAAGGTAAAGAGACAGCCAACTCAATGGGAAAAAATTTTTGGAAACCATGTATCTGACAAAAGACTGATATCTTGCATATACAAAGAAATCCTACAACTCAATGACAATAGTACAGTCGGCCCAATTATAAAATGGGCAAAAGATATGAAAAGACAGTTCTCTGAAGAGGAAATACAAATGGCCAAGAAACACATGAAAAAATGTTCAGCTTCACTAGCTATTAGAGAGATGCAAATTAAGACCACAATGAGATACCATCTAACACCGGTTAGAATGGCTGCCATTAAACAAACAGGAAACTACAAATGCTGGAGGGGATGTGGAGAAATTGGAACTCTTATTCATTGTTGGTGGGACTGTATAATGGTTCAGCCACTCTGGAAGTCAGTCTGGCAGTTCCTTAGAAAACTAGATATAGAGCTACCGTTCGATCCAGCGATTGCACTTCTCGGTATATACCCGGAAGATCGGAAAGCAGTGACATGAACAGATATCTGCACGCCAATGTTCATAGCAGCATTATTCACAATTGCCAAGAGATGGAAACAACCCAAATGTCCTTCAACAGATGAGTGGACAAATAAAAGGTGGTATATACACACGATGGAATACTACGCGGCAGTAAGAAGGAACGATCTGGTGAAACATATGACAACATGGATGAACCTTGAAGACATAATGCTGAGCGAAATAAGCCAGGCACAAAAAGAGAAATATTATATGCTACCACTAATGTGAACTTTGAAAAATGTAAAACAAATGGTTTATAATGTAGAATGTAGGGGAACTAGCAGTAGAGAGCAATTAAGGAAGGGGGAACAATAATCCAAGAAGAACAGATAAGCTATTTAACGTTCTGGGGATGCCCAGGAATGACTATGGTCTGTCAATTTCTGATGGATATAGTAGGAACAAGTTCACAGAAATGTTGCTATATTATGTAACTTTCTTGGGGTAAAGGAGGAACATGTTGGAAGTTAAGCAGTTATCTTAGGTTAGTTGCCTTTTTCTTACTCCCTTGTTATGGTCTCTTTGAAATGTTCTTTTATTGTATGTTTGTTTTCTTTTTAACTTTTTTTTTCATACAGTTGATTTAAAAAAGAAGGGAAAGTTAAAAAAAAAAAAAGAAAAAAGAAAAACAAGGAAAAAAAAAAAGATGTAGTGCCCCCTTGAGGAGCCTGTGGAGAATGCAGGGGTATTCGCCTACCCCACCTCCATGGTTGCTAACACGACCACAGACATAGGGGACTGGTGGTTTGATGGGTTGAGCCCTCTACCATAAGTTTTACCCTTGGGAAGACGGTTGCTGCAAACGAGAGGCTAGGCCTCCCTATATTTGTGCCTAAGAGTCTCCTCCTGAATGCCTCTTTGTTGCTCAGATGTGGCCCTCTCTCTCTGGCTAAGCCAACTTGAAAGGTGAAATCACTGCCCTCCCCCCTACGTGGGATCAGACACCCAGGGGAGTGAATCTCCCTGGCAACATGGAATATGACTCCCGGGGAGGAATGTAGACCCGGCATCGTGGGACGGAGAACATCTTCTTGACCAAAAGGGGGATGTGAAAGGAAATGAAATAAGCTTCAGTGGCAGAGAGATTCCAAAACGAGCTGAGAGATCACTCTGGTGGTCACTCTTACGCACAATTTAGACAACCCTTTTTAGGTTCTAAAGAATTGGGGTAGCTGGTGGTGGATACCTGAAACTATCAAACTACAACCCAGAACCCATGAATCTCGAAGACAGTTGTATAAAAATGTAGCTTATGAGGGGTGACAATGGGATTGGGAAAGCCATAAGGACCAACTCCACTTTGTCTAGTTTATGGATGGATGTGTAGAAAAGTAGGGGAAGGAAACAAACAGACAAAGGTACCCAGTGTTCTTTTTTACTTCAATTGCTCTTTTTCACTGTAATTATTATTTTTGTTATTTTTGTGTGTGTGCTTATGAAGGTGTCAGGGATTGATTTAGGTGATGAATGTACAACTATGTAATGGTACTGTAAACTATCGAAAGTACAATTTGTTTTGTATGACTGCGTGGTATGTGAATATATCTCAATAAAATGATGATAAAAAAAAACTGCTAAAAAAAAAAAGATACAAACATTGGTTCCTAAGTATAATTTTACGAACAAAATATGCAAATGCCTTTGGATGATAAATATGAATGTTTGTGTATATATAGGTATGTGTGTGTTATTTTTGCCTCATCAAAATTGTTAAAATGATATGAAATAAGTCCTCATAGAGAAAAAAGTAGCTAAATAGTTTTTGGGATATTTTGCCTGGACGGAAGAAAAATTAGTTAATTGGTTAAAGATATTAATTAACATAAATGGTTAATTATATAAGGTAAAATAATTCCAGAGAAATACAAATAGGTACATAAGACCATGGATGTAAATTTCTATTCCTTTTAAAAGAAAGTTGTTAGTGTTCATTCAGATGGTGAATTTAATGTCATATATTGTTTTATTTAATATACTGATGTTAGCTATATTAAAGCTTTTACTAAAGATATGTTAATAAATCCTTCACTAAAAACTGTTCCCTGAGCAATGTACTAAATAAGTAAAACTAAAATTTGGGTATTTTTTAAAAAAAAAAGAGTTTATGAAACACTATTTATGAAGGTATTCAGTTATGAATTGAGACTTTGTTTATGAACTACTATGAATCATTATACTTCATTAGTATGAAATAATTCAAATATATTTGCTTATTTATACAATTAGGCTTTGTGAACAATATGTGACAAACATGATGTGAACCTTTTCTTCAAGCATCTTACGATCTAGTCAAGGAGAAAGGATTTAGATAGTGGAAATCATGGAGATCAATATAAAGCACACCATAATTAAGAACCAAAATACAAGTTTTAGCTGACACACTGGTGGGAGATTTAAAAAATAGAGAGAAAGGTACCTCAAATTACTCAGATAAGGAAGTTCTCAAGGAAGAAGACTGACTTCAGTTATCTTCTGAAAGATAGTTAAGATTGGCATGGGGACAGATAGAAATCATTGAAGAAAGTAGTAGTTTTCCCATTTACATGTTACTTAGGGTTAACTAAGAAGTAGCAAAAGACATAAAAAAGATCAAAATCACCCTGCAAATAAACAAACAAAGAGGATTCATAATAAAAGAACCAATCTTAGGAGAAATTGATTTTCTACAATTATAACATATTTATTATAGCTAGAAGAAACAGAGTTAATAAAAGGAAGTCAAGAATGTAAAAATTTCAATGCACTCTTTCAGAATAAGAAGGCATGATGAAAAGAACAAAATGAAATGAGATTTAAAAATTGTAATGAGGAAAATACACATAAAAGTAAGAGTAATTACAGAATGAATATTGTCACAGATTTGGAATGTTGACATAGAAATCCAAGAAAATATTAAATGGGCATAATATCTTTATGTGGAGAAGATTAGTTCAATGCACACCATAATCCCAAATATACAAAACATTTTGTAGTTAATATATTTGAGCCTTGGAGTTGTGTCCCAGGCTCATTCCTGGGTTATGACTCCCAGGAAAGAGCCTGGCCCTGGCTTTGAGGGATTGAAAATGCCTTCTTGATCAAAGGGGGGAAAGAAAGTTAACGAAATAAAGTTACAGTAGCTAAGAGATTTCAAATAGTCAAGAGGCTATCCTAGAGGTTACTCTTATGCAAGCTCCAGCTAGACATCCCAAATGGCCACAGTATGCCATGCCCTTACCAAAATACCTAGGTCCCTATCTGTGATTCTATAAAAGTTTCACTCACTAAGTTTATCTTTCAGAAACTTAAATCCACCAGAGTGTTCCTATGCCAGACAAGTCATAAAACCCAGAGGTAACAGCCTTTTTAGGAAAAACAACCAGAGGCATCTCCCATCCCATAATGTTGACATCCCTTTTCAATATGAACAAGTTAGGGTTGTCACTGCCTAGACACATCTGAAGATTGAGAAAGTGATTAAATGAGAGGAAGAGGTAGCAACAGGCTAGATAGGATGTAACAAAGGGTTGTGAATACTGAATCTTTATATAAATATACTTTGTAGACGCTAGGGTATTAGAATAGCTAGAAGGAAATCACTGAAGTGGTGGAACTGTAACCCATAACATTCTTTGAAATTTGCTCTATAGCAACTTAAATTGGTCTTTGAAAGTTATCAATTTTCTGCATATATATCTTATATTTTGCAATAAGGGAAAAAACTGAAACTGTGGAACTGTAACCCATAACCTTCCTTGAAATTACCTATTGTAGCAGTTTGTATATATTATGTCCCCCAGAAAAAGCCATGTTCTTTAATGCAATCTTGTGGGGGCAGACACAGTAGTGTGGATTAAGTTGGAACGTTTGGATTAGGTTGTTTCCTTGGAAATGTGCCCACCCAGCTGTGGGTGATAAATCTGATTGGATAATTTCCATGGAGGTGTGGCCCCACCCATTCAGCATGGGCCTTAATTAGTTTACCAGAGCACTATATAAGCTCAGACAAAAGGAGCAGGCTTGCTACAACCAAGAGGGACACTTTGAAAAATGCACAGGAGCTGAGAGAGGAACTGCAGTTTACAGAGACATTTTGGAGACAGCCTTTGAAAGCAGACTTTTGCTCCAGAGGAGCTAAGAGAGGACAAATGCCCCAAGAGCAACTGAGAGTGACATTTTGGAGAGAAGCTGCAGCCTAGAGAGGAACATCCTGGGAGAAAGCCATTTTGAAACCAGAACTCTGAGGCAGATGCCCACCACATGCCTTCCCAGCTAACAGAGGTTTTCCAAATGCCATTGGCCATCCTCCATTGAAGGTACCTGATTGTTGATGTGCTACCTTGGACACTTTATGTCCTCAAGACTATAACTGTGTAACCAAATAAACCCCTTTTATAAAAGCCAATCCATTTCTGGTGTTTTGCATTCTGGCAGCATTAGAAAACTAGAACACCTATATAACTACTTGCTAAACTGTTCTTTGAAAGTTATCACCTTTCTGCATAGATGTTATGTTTCACCATAAGGAAAAAACTGAAATTGTGGAACTGTAACCAATGGCATTCTTTGAAATTTGCTGTCTAACTACTTGTTAAATCGTACTTTGAAAGTTATCACTGTTATGTATATATGCTAAATTTCACAATAAAAAATGTATTAAAAATATTTCAAGTTTCTGTCAGCAGAGTTAATCTATCCTAGACCCTGAATTTTCTTGCATCTCTTTCTTGAGTATGCCAAGAATGCAAGGACTGACCACTCTTTACCCAGGCCATTTCTCATGGTAGCCTTTGCAGTGAGCAATCTTGAGGGATCAGGTAACATCTTATCTTAGACAAACAGCAGGCTTTCTTCTACTCTATAAAAGTAGTGTGGCCCCCAAATTGATGGTTATCCTGCATAATGCAGCCTACTGAATGTAAAAGCATCTATCGGGGCCTTTGTGTCATCTTTCAGTGGTATTTGGGAGGCATGGCGAATGAAAGCAAATGAATAAGAAGCTCTAGACACTACTTTACTGTGAGTAATAAAATTCCTTGTCTCTGACACAGGAATTCATGTCTTTTGCCATGATCAATGAAACAGTAACAGGCAAACAAGTTAGATTGTAAGTGTGGTAAAAATTTAGACCCTGAAAATTTCTAGATATTAGGACTTGGAGATCTCTTGATCTAACAAATGATAGAATTATACCTCAAGAGGTTTTTTTTGTTTTGTTTTGTTTTGTTTTTTTTAACATGCCTGAGATTACACAACTAGTATGAGATAGCATTGAGATCCATTCCTAAAACAAACTAGTTTCAGATACTGTGTTCTTTGCTACCAAGTTATATTGAATTAACTATTTCATAACTAAGCCTTCAAATGCTATTGATGTTAATGATGATGATTATAGGATTAATGATAATGAATTACACTGAAATAGAGTTTTTATTATTTTATTGTTTGATTTCTTCTGTAGCCAATATCTACAGGCCTTTGTCAAATGTGTTAAGTCAAATAGATTAGAGTATTCCTCTGGTCTATACTGCTTAAAATGCTACTTGTGCCTTCCTTCTCTCTACCAATCTTATAAGTGATTCCATTTAGAATGCACATATTCATGCTTTTAAAGAGTTTTCAATAGATAAACAGTTTAATCATCATTTATTCAAAGGTTAACTGTTTATTTAAAGACTTTCATAGTGGTCTTTTATCACTTGTCTCAAATAAAAAGATCAAGGCCTTGAAAGGTAAGGACAAGAGTAAGGAACTCCATAAGTAAGCAATCTTCTACTTTCTAGGGAGTAAATTCTTACATGCATAGATGTAGATGTTGCTGGTCTTTCACTGGTCTTACACTGACATCTTTCTGTTCAGCAAGTTATGTTTTCTGAAAAAAAAAAAACATTGGAATAAAGCTTCAGAAAGAATAACTACCTATGGGAAATGGTTCAAGGTAGCCTTAGGCTAAATCTTTGACATTTATTTTTAGCTCAGAGTAAAGGTTCTGATGATAACATGAAACAGTCTGCACATGCTTAGAGGGGTATCTGGAAGAAAACAGTCTATGAAGGTCCAATATATTGAACCAAATGAGATGATTCTTTTAAAATTTAAATGGCTTTTGATAGCTTATAAATAGCAAAAATGAGGAGTGATTGATATTAATATGCAATCTCTTAACAGACATCTGTATCAAGGACTTAGGAGGAAAGCACTCCAATTATTGCTACTAGTAGTGCAACACCACTTTACTTTCTACTAATGGTTAGTGTACCAATGTGCAAAGTGTGCCTATGCTTTGTGAGCAGTGCCACAGAATCTGTATTTTTTATGCTGAAATCAGGAAAATAGGAATTGTGCATGTAAAATAGTCTTTTTTGGAAGGTAAGCATATCTGCAAATTGACAGATTTTGTTCAAATGCTACCTTATCAGTGCATCTGTCTACATCAAAAATAGAAAGGAAATCCTTTTTCTGTGTTGCTCTGTCTACTCCAACAAAGGTCAGAGAATAGGTTTTTATGTGTATTAATTATATTGAATATATCTTCAAAGGAAAAAAAAACTCTTAAAAATTATCTTTTTCACTACTTTTTTCCATTAAATAAAATTTAGTTTGACAATTGCTTCTTTAATTTTATTTTTTTTCCAGAGGGGTCCAAAGTGATTAATAGCACCCCCAAGGGGATTGGGGGATGATTTAATCATTTTGTCTCCAGGAAGTTTTATAACTTTAAAAGTAACACTGATATTCAAATCCTAATCATAAAGTATGCATGTATGTATTTTTATTTGGGCTACTTCAAACATATGAGTGTATGTATCTTTGTTGTGTGTATATATGCACCTATGCTTATGATCTATGTTACTTTTTGTCTATATGTGGGAATTACAAGCAAAGTCAAAGTAACTGTCAGAGTCAGGATATATGGTAGCATGAGAGATGTTTTGAAAGTAGAACTGATAAGATCTTGTATTTATTATTTCATTTAACTAATACAAAGCATCTATTTCTCCTGTCTAGTGAAATTTTAAGTAAATAATCAAGGGGCAAAATGGATTTTGTGCTTGTTTTCCCAATTTGTTCTCTAGATTAGGAAGGCAGATACAATGAATACAGGATCCACAGTTATTTTCCCTGTTTCCTAAACTCCAATTGAGTTTCGTTCCATCTTTAGTAACATAGATTTACTCAGAATAAGCTTACTGAATGGTAAAGGAGTCTGGAGTGAGTGCTTAGTTAGAGAGTCACTTTAAAAAATACAGTTGGAGAGAAATGTTTGTGTTTTGGTTTGCTAAAGCTGACAGAATGCAATATCCCAGAAATGGGTTGGCTGTTACAATGGGGATTTATTAATTTACATATTTATGGTTCTTAGGCCATGAAAATGCCCAACTTAAGGCATCAACAGCATGATATCTGGACTCTGAAGACAGGCTGCCGGCATCTGGGACACCACTCTCTCATGAGAAGTCACATGGCAGGTGGTCTGCTAGTCCTTCTCTCCTGGGTTTTGTTGCTGTCGTCTTCTGACTTCAGTGGCTTCCTCTCTGTTTCCTGTTGATCCTCTCTTAGCTTCTCTGGGACTTTTCTCTGTGAGCTTCTCTTAATTTCATCTCTCTTAAAGAACTCTAATAAAAGGATTAAGACCCACCTTGTGGCAACTCCTCAATTTAAATAACCTGATCAATAGGTCCCACCTACAGTAGGTCTACACCCAAAGGAATGGATTAAAATAACATGGCCTTTTCTGAGGCACATAACAGCTTCAAAGTATCACAGCCTAAAATATACAGATTTTTAATGTGGAGAACAAAATTTAGTTTATATATTGAGAATGACTATTTGGGTAAGATATTAACAATCTAATAATTCATAAACTTAGTCAAATCTTAGATTAATATCTCTCCACAAATCAAAATAGATTGCCAGTTTTAAAACACAAAAAGTTATCTAAATGCTTTAATCATGTAGCATATACTTAAAATATGCTCTACACATATTTGGATCTAAAACCAGAAACTTAAATCTCAATTACAATTTTGATTTTCTGTCATTTCTAATTTTTATTTAAATTATTTTTCTTCCAAACAAAATGAAATTATTTTGTTTCATTTGCAAAATTTATCTGCTATTTCAGTTTCTAATTTTTCAAAAGCTAAGACTGCCCGAATCAAAGTACAGAGCTGGAAATGGGGAAAGGTGGAGTCCATAAGTAAATGAGGACATAAATTTCATGCTAAGGAATTTATTGCATGATTCAGTTAACCATTAATTGAAAAGTCCAGAGGTGGAGCATATAAACATCAGTAAAGTTTTGATGAGGGTAATGATTTTTATTTTCCTGTGATCTGCTTAACTTTTCTGTGAATGGGCATGATTCTAAAGCTTCTTGCTAATGTGGAAGCAAAACAGCTTTGGGGGCACCATATCCAGACTCTGTATAATCTATCAAAAAAGAAACCATGGAATAATTATCTCAGAGTTCATTCTGATTGGATCATTTTAGAACCAATGCCCAGCAATGCAGCAACAGAAGTGAGATTGTACTGGTTGGTAAAGTAGTATCCATCTCTGGAGTGTCTAACCCCAAGAGACTGAAATCAATCCCATGAAAACATAATGGGGTGACACAGATGCAGGACCAAGGTAATCAGGAGATAACCACCGTGTCCACTTACATCTCAAGAGTGGGAAATGAGGAGTCACTGAGATGAAGCAGAAGAATGGCAGGATGCAATTTGGGTTTTAAAATGTCACTTTGCCTTCACTATAAAGAATTTGTGGGGAAAAGCATGGTTCACTTTGGAGTTTCCTTGTATCTGCTCTGTTTCTTCTGTGTTTATTCCTATATAGCCAGTGCATCATTGCTTCATCTTAATTTCTCTGTTAAAAATTTCATGAATTTATATTAAGCATCTAAGATGTACAAGATGTTCTTTTGGGACATAAGGATGCAGTCATGAACAAAACAGGCACAGTCTCTGCTCACACAAAATCTCAATTTTACTAATGTTTTGGGACATCATGTCCATGCCCATGGCTTCATTTACCAAGGATATTACAACATTTTTCAAATATCTCCCCCAGGTCCCCTCTCCTCTGTTCCATGCCTGTATAACCAACAGCTTACTTGGAAACCCCCCTTGAGTTTTTTAAATGCATCTCAACAGCAACATGTTCCAAACTAAACTTGTCATCCTTCCTTAAAACCTGCTCTTCTTCTAGTGTTCCTCTTATTACTAAGTGATATCACAACCTACTCAGTTGCTCAAAGCCCACCCCTGGATGCCATCTATCTGCAATGGACTCACTGTATTCTTTTATGGCTTTTTCTTTCATTGTGTAACAGCAATAAACTCACAAGCTTCACTGCTCCAGGTGTGCCTCCAATTCTCTTAACTTAAAGTTATCTTTAAGTGTGGAGATATAATTAAGTCACTTCCATAATTAAAATTTATAATGGAGGTCTATGATAGGAAAAATATCCAGTGTCCTTAAATGGCTTATAGTGTCCTCCACATTCTAACCTTGTCTTCCTTCACATCCTCAAATCATTCATCTCTCCCCAGATATAATTGTTACAGAAGCATGAGTCTCCTTTTTGGTTGCCCACCAATAACTTCCTCTATACTTTTAAACATCATTATTTTTGTCCTAGCACTCCCTTTTCTTTCTCTTCATGTGGCAAAACTTTCTTTGTTAAAGTCACAGCATGAATAACATTTCCTTGATGAGATGTTTTCTGACCCTATAGATAAGATTAGTTCTCCTCGTTAAGTTTCTTATACCATAGTGTTATGATTTTGCTACAATTAACTTACTAATAATTGTTTATTCTTATGCACTTGGAGTTTAGATGACATGATGTATAATAAATGCTCAATAAATAAGTTTTTAATTGATGAATATAGGTGGAAAATTTCAATGGTCCAGTTTGTGGTTACATAGCATGTTGCACGTTTGGTAGTTAATTTCCTCTCTGTGGTTGTGAAATTTATTTTTCTAACATCACTTAGCTTCCCAGCTGATTGGTAAATTAAAGAAGACATGTATATCAATAAGGGATTTGGAGTTTATTTTCTACACATTTTTAGAGAAAGGAAAAGACAAAGAGTAGTTGAGATAATGGGGGAATTTAAGTTAATAGAACAAGGAAGTGGAGACATGAATCTGCTGATACTTAAAATGTGAAGGAACCAAAGTGCCCACTGAAGTAAAAGAACATAATGGATTGAGAGAGAGAGAGAGGGAATAATGATTGTGGAATGCACGCTTAAAGTTCATATTTCTGAAGCAGAGTAGCTTTTAATAATGTCCAGATTAAGGATTTGGCCATAGGAAAAGTTGTTTGGGGTAAAATGGATATGTGATAGGGAAGTCAAGGAATTGAAAATCTTCAAACTTATTTTAGTTTTATAATATGATAATAATAATAATAATAATAAAAGAAAGACTTACAGAATATTTTCTTCAAAGCCAGATATACATATTGCTCATCAGACTGGTTCAGGCTACACTGGTTGCAAACTATATTCTGTGGGCCAAATGTGGCATGCTGCTTGTCTTTGTACAGCCCATGAGTTAAGAATGTGTTTACATTTTAAAAGCATTGAGAAGGGTCAAAAGGAAAATATTTTTTGTGAAATGTAAAAGTTATATAAAATTCAAATTTCAGTTTTATTGGAACATGGTCACACTCATTATTTTAGGTATTGTCCTTGGCTGCTTTTGTGCTACAACAACAGAGTTGAGTAGTTGCACTGATAACTGCAAAGCCTAAAATATTTTCTATTTGATCCTTAACAGACAAGTTTGCAGGTTCCTGATATAAATGTTAGCGAGTTTCTAAATGACAAGGTATAGTAATATTATCACAGGTTTCTACAGGACTATTTGTTGTCACATATATTTTATATGTGTGCATACTTGAAGCCTGATAATAACTTTATCATTAAGATGGCACACTATGTTTTATGTTTTTATTCAGAAAAATTGTGTATAATATTGGTATGACACTTCCAACTTCTTCACACCCTAAGCATTATGCATGCTTTTTTTGGTCTCAATAATGGCAGAGATTAATCACTGAGTACAAATTATGTACCAGGTACAATAGCAAATAGATATAAATAAAATATGGCCCTATTCACACTTAAAAACTATTAAAACTGTATTTGGCCTTTACTTGGTAATTGCTGAAACAGACGTTGAAGGAAAAGTTAAGTTATTTGTGGTCAAAAATCTATAAATTAGCAAAGCTGGAAATCAAAGGCAATATTTTCCAAGCCTCAAGTCTGTGTTCCCTTTTAATGTGCTACGGTGCTTTCTACACAGTTCACTAATGTTACCCTGGAACTATTCTGTCTGCTAACATAGTCACCTCCAAGTGGCTGAGCTAATCATTTTGCTCAATTTGTTATCAACAGTAATCATTACAGACAAATCAACACTGGCTTGTGTGTTGGTTGTTAAAACAGCCACAGTAATCAAAAATCCAGTGTGAAAGTCTAGTAGCTTTAAAGATACAGACTTTCCCAGGATAGATAGCCCTTGTTTATCTTTAAAATACATGACTATTGACTACTTGCCTTTAAATGCTGAATTTAGAAGTATCACAAACCATCATTCTTAGGAAAATATTTGGAACATGTGTATCAGTTTACTAATATAAAGGTTTATTATATCATCACATTCTGAAATAATAAATTGTGTTAAGGAAAAATTTGAGTTTTAAAATAAAATAATCTTCTAGACCACAATTACTCTGAATCCCTGAATACAGAAATCATGTCATATTTTGTAATTACTTTGTTTATTTGCCAAAATCCTCATTAATCCTAAATTATACAGTGTTATTTGACTCAGGATTTTTTAATTGATTTTTTTTTTTACCAATAGCTAAGAATAGTTTCCAAAAATAGTCTCCTCTGCAGAGGAATTTTTCAAAATTAGCAACTTTTAAATTGAAAACTATTGATTGAAAATCTATCTTTTCAAAAACATGGTACTAGATGCCATGGAAGATACAATTTAATATGGCCTTCTAAAAACTTAACATTAATGGGAACTTATACATTGAGACATCAATTAGGAAAAAGCTTAAAGCAATATAAAAGTAAATAAAAATACACATTACAAATTGGTAGTCCATATGTATTTATGACTCTGCAATATAATGCCTATTAGAATATCCTATTGGATATTTGCAGGGCCATTTATGACTATTAATTTTAGGATTTGACATATTTAGTAACCAGGACCAGGGATGCTACAAGAAAAAAAGTTACCAATTATCTGAACCTAGAATTTAACTCCAGTTAACAGAAAAGGAAAATGTATTTTTGCAAGAGTTATAAAAGGAACATTCAAGGAACATATAACTTAAACATCATATTGTGTTTTGGCCGTAAAGTTATCAGTTATTCACTGTGCTGGTTTGGATATATTATGTCCCCCAAAAACACATGTTCTTTAATGCAATCTTGTAGGAACAGATTTATAAGTCTGTTGATTAGGGTGGAAACATTTGATTTAATTATATCCATGGAGATGTGGACCCCATGCATTCAGAGTGGGTCTTAATTAAATCACTGGAGTCCTATAAGAGAGCTCATAGACAGAAGGAGCTCAGAGTAGCTGAGACAGACTTTTTGAGAGAAGCTTGGGTGCTGACAGAGATGCTCAGAGATGCTTGTTGTTGCAGAGAGAAGGACATTTGGAGATGCTAAGCTAAGGATGCACAGGAGCTGAGAGAGAAAAGCTAAAAAAACCACCTGGGACCAGCAGATGCCAACCACTTGCCTTCCCAGCTGACAGAGGTGTTCTGGATGCCATCATCCTTTTTTCAGTGACTGTATCCTCAGGTTGATGCCTTAGTTTGGATACTTTTATGGCCATAGAACTGTACATTTGTACCCAAATAAACCCCCTTTATAAAAGTCGATCTATTTCTGGTGTTCTGCATAATGACAGCATTAGCAAACTAGAACATTCACTATATCGGATATTTATCACTGAATGCAATGTCAGTTTCCATTATGACTCAATCCATTTGAGTCACCAATAGAAGATATCTGGTTTAATCTGAGTTTTTTTTTTTTTTTTTTTGCTTTTTTATTCAGAGTAATTTTACAAGCTGCCTCTGGTTGTCTCATAATGTCATTTTGCAATGAGGTGTCAGAATATTTAGATCCTAAATACAGGTTATTTTAATATTTTGTTTTCCTTTTATTTATCTTTTGTTTAATCAGAATATTATAGTAAGTTTTGAAATTATATTTATAGTGGAATTATATTATATATAAATAATGTTGAGGATGAATGGAATGTATGAATTATCTATTATACATGTGGACTTGGGAACTGATAAAGTTAAAACCACTGTTGTAGACAATGAACCTAATGGACTCAGTGCAGAGAAACTCAATTTGGTTTCAGATTGAGCTAGCAAGACTTTATTAACATATGAACTGACTCTTAAGATTTGGTTAGAATATGGTTACTCATAGCAATTGGTGGTATGAATGCAAAAACTTATTTAAAGACTGTATGTAGACAGTTCCACTGAACAAAGAACTCCAATAGAAATAAGCTAGAAACTTGAAGGGTTGGAAAATCAGAGATTGATTATTGATTTATACTGGAAAAAGTTTGCAACTGAAAATGACTGATTTTTGTGTTCACTGCTGTTTTAGCAAAGGGATGACATATTTTTAAATGTTGTTTTAAAGATTAATCAGGGAAAAAGTATGGAAAATGATACTAGACTTAAAAGTTATCCTGGGAACATAAGGTAAAATGGAACAGAGAAACATTTCAAAGGAGAAATACTTAGGGTTATGGAGATCATTTTCTAACTAGGTATTGACTGAATGAGAGAAAAAAGAATCATGAAAATCTCAAATTGAAAGAGACAAATCAACAAACACCAACAATGAAGTGACACAAATGTTAGAATTATCTGACAAGCATTTTAAAATAGCCATCATAAATATGCTTCAACAAGAAATTATTTACACACTTGAAATAAATGAAAAAATAGAAAATCTCAGCAAAGAAATATAAGATAAAGAAGAATAAAATGGAAATCTTAAAACTGAAAAGTGGAATAGAAGAAATAAAAATTTCAAGGTTGAACTCAATAGGAGAATGGAGAAATCAGAATAAAAAGTAAGTGAACTTGAAGAGAGAAGAATGGAAATAACCTAATCTGAACAACAGAGAGAGAACAGACTGAACAGGAATGATCAAAGCCTCAAGGACTGTAACAAAAGATCTAACACTCATGCCACTAGAGACACAGGATAGTGAAGAAAGAGGGAGGACCTGAAAAAGAACTAGAAGAAATAATGGTTGAAAATTTTTCAAATTGGGCAAAAAACATTAACCAAAGATTCAAGAAAATGAGTGAATCCCAAGCAGAAATCTCCCATAGAAATCTGTGCCAAAACACATCATAATCAAAATTCTGAAAATTAAAGACAAAGAAAAATATCCTGAAAGTGGCAAGAGAGAAACAGAACTTTGATGAAGCTTAAAAGAAAATGACAAATAGCAGTATTTCAAGGATATTTTAGTTGGAACCATGTTGATAAAAATATAAAAATTGGAATGATATGCCTCACCCTTGAAAATAATAAACTAAAATGAAAATTCTTTGTTTCCACATGTTCCAGTTTGCTAATGCTGTTGTTATGCAAAATACCAGAAATGGATTGGCTTTTATAAAGGGGATTTATTAGGTTACAAAGCCCCAGATATAAGGCCATAAAAGTGTCTAAACTAAGGCATCAACAAGAGGATACCTTCACTGAAGAATGGCCAATGGCCTCTGGAACCCCTCTGTCAGCTGGGAGGGCATGTGGCTGGAATCTGCTTTCCCTTTTAGTACTGGGTTATGTTTCAAAATGGCATTCTCCAAAATGTCTCTGGGTTTCTGTTAGCTCCTCTCCAAAATTCCTTCTATCTGCATCTCCAATAATCAGCTTCTAGCATCTCTCCAAAAGTCTCTCTCAGGTACTCTTGGGGCATTTTTGCCCTTTTTTAGCTTCTCTGGAGCAAACCCTGGGTCAGCATCTCAAAAGCATCTGCAAGCATCTGGGTCTGCTCTTTTTAAAGGACTCCAGTAAACTAATCAAGACCCATGTTGAATGGGCAGGGTTGCACCTCCATGGAAATAATCTAATCAAAATCACCCAGAGTTGGGTGAGTCAAATCTCCATGGAAACAACCTAATTCAAATATCTCACAAGATTGGATTATGGCTTTTTGGGGGAGGGGCATAACACATCCAAACTGGCACACCACAATTCATCTTTTATGAGAATAATACTTGCTTAAATCTTCAAAATTTTATATTAACAGCATTAAAAAAGTAAAAATAAACTAGTAAAGTAAAATTTAATAGCATTTTATTTAACCCAAAATATCCAAAAATTTATTTTAAAATGTGATCAATAACTTAAATGATGGGAGTTAATGTTGTCTTTTATGTAAGTTAAAAATTGTATATTTTGCACCACGGCATGTCTCAATTCAGAATAGTCACATTTTAACTACTCAATAGCCACATGCAGCTTGTGGCTGCCATATTGGACAGTTAAGTTCTAAAGTGATGACTCAAAAATATGGCAGGAAAAACCAATGATGTACTTTGCAGATCATATCAAAGATGTTGTTGCAAGACTTTCAGGGAACACTATATTTTTTACTGACAAGTATTAACAATTAAAATACCAGTGCCATTTTAAAAAGGGATAATTCCATAGAGATTTATTGAGGCAACATATTTAATAATCTGACTCATCAGATTATTCACAATGATGATGTTAGTGAATTCCATGAGTTTCATTTTCATGCCAAGGTTAAATGGCTGGTTTGAAGTTGCTGGCATAAGTACTTCATAGGCAAAAACAAAGCATTTTTACCACAAAGTTGATCTCAAATATATCATGGTTGTACAAGCTTGATTTTTTTTAGATAATTTAAACAAACTTAAAGACCTTTTTTTCAAAATCCAGGTTATTATGTTACTTCTCTCTAAGTATAAATATAAGGTAATGATATTAAATTTAGCCATAACTTGAAAAACTTGAATACTGTCTAGAAATTTTGAATTTATATCTGACAAAGATTAGCTAAGATTATGTTAATAAGATTTTTGAGCTTCTCAAAATATTATGAGACATATAGGCATTTTCTATCTTAAATTTAATGCTTAAAATTTCCATTATCCCTGATCATTGTCTACCTACAAATTGAACACTCATTAAGGCATGAAAGCAATTATGAGATGGTGTTACTAATTAAACTTTAAAATAAAACTATCCTACTATTCTTATTAGAAGATCAGTCAGATATAATATAGACAATTAAGAATAACAGCCTATTTATAAGTACTTATCAGTGTAAATAAAGATTTCCTCCCTAATTTGCAGGCAAAAGAAAATAAAAAGCAGAAATAAATTAGATAATGAGGCAGACATTACTGCTACTCTCATTTGAAATCTCCATTAAAAAATTAAAAATCCAGTGCTGTTAAACTGCTTCATAGTTCTTCATTGTCCTCATAATTATGTATCAAAATTTGAACTTGTTCAATAAAGTTACACTCAGTTCTGTCTAGTTCATACATAAGGTTCTATGTCAGTTTTTATCTGTAAACAGGGTTTCTGTAATTAACAAAACTTAAAAACAAAGAAGTAGATTACTGTTATTCAATGAATTATCTCCAATTCAATTTGGTAGGTATCAGTAAACTAATCCGGTGACCTCATGGAAATAAACAAAATTAAAGGAAAAGAGAAAAGAAAAAAACATGTAATTATGAACAAATTTGTCTTTTTAGAAACTGATTTTTGTTAAGAACTTGACATGATCTATGACTACACTTAAGGCCTTTGAACATTATTGAACCATGATAATAAAAGGGGTGGCCATTTAAAATAATTACAGCAGGGAATTTAGCTCTATAAACCCTCATTAACTGTAAATTTTGTCACATCTTCTTCCAGCTAAGGGAATACCTCCAGGAGACAACTCAAAAGGCTTTAGTCTAAAACAGATAAAAGACAGGGAAAATATGTCTAAGGCAGTCAAGCTATGGCTTTTTCAAATAAATATTATTTCCACATTTTGTCTTTTCTCATGTGACTAAGATTTCTGATATCCCACAAAAAAGATTATGAAATGCACTCTAACAAGACTAATCCACATACTAGTGGGTATTTTGTATGTGATACTTTATAAATTCTGTTAAAGTATCTTTTTGATAATACAAAAAAGAGATACAGTCCCTCATTTGTGCTTTATCACTTGCTTTGCCTTTGATGTCTGACATCAAAATACTCCATGTTTTATACTTTCCAAGACTATACTTACTGTTCTAGTTTGCTAATGCTGCTGGAATGCAAAACACCAGAGATGGATTGGCTTTTATAAAAGGGGGTTTATTTGATTACACAGTTACAGTCTTAAGGCCATAAATTATCCAAGGTAACACATCAGTACCTTCACTGGAGGATGGTCAATGGTGTCTGGAAAACCTCTGTTAGCTGGGAAGACATGTGGCTGGCATCTGCTCCAAAGTTCTGGTTTCAAAATGGCTTTCCACCAGGACATTCCTCTCTAGGCTGAGGTTCCTCAAAAATGTCACTCTCAGTTGCTCTTGGGTTGTTTGTCCTCTCTTAGCTTCTCCAGAGCAAAAGTCTGCTTTCAGAGACCATCTCCAAAATGTCTGTGTAAGCTGAAGCTCCTCTCTCAGTTCCAGTGCTTTCTTCCAAGTGTCCCTCTTGGCTGTAGCTCCTCTTCAAAATTTCACTCACAGCTGCACTGAGTTCCTTCTGTTTGTCAGCTCATTTATATGGCTCCACTGATCAAGGCCCACCCTAAATGGGTGGAACCACACCTCCATGGAAATATCTCATCAGAGTTATCACCTACAGTTTGGTGGGGCACATTTCCATGCAAGCAACCTAATCCAAACGTTCCAACTTAATCCCCACTAATATGTCTGCCCCACAAGATTGCAACAAAGAATATGGCTTTTTCTGGGGGACATAATACATTCAAACCAGCACACTTACATATTCATAAAAATATTAAAATCATGGGGTTTTCACAAAGCCAGCATCGAGAGCAAACAGAATATGGATCACCAATCAAGATTGATGTGTGACTTACTCACCCAAATCTTTTTCAGTCAGAGCTATCATTTCTCCTTAATGAGTTAGTCCTTTTCATAAAGCATTGCTTTGTTGTGATTCTGTTTTTAAATATAAGGACTCTTTAAAGGGATAAAAATGTAATATCTATACTAATATTTATTGTTATATTATAATATTATTAATACTACTGAGCCCAAGCAGCAAGAGAGTCCTCAGAAATCAGGAGTTGTTTAAGGTAGAGTTGCAAATTATCAAAGGTGATGTGATTAGGAGTCAGAAAACAAGTTTTGCCTGCATCACACTTTGCCTTAGCTCTGGTCTGAATGCCTTAAGAGAAATACCTATAAAGAAAATGCTACTGTTGTAAATGTTCATGCTTACATTTATGATGGGGATGGAGTGGGAGATGACAATTATTTTAATGACATTTCCCAGTCTGCACTGCACAGAGTATCCAAAAACCTAACGGAAAAACTGAAGGGTTTTTGCTTGAAGAACCAGAAGACATGGTTTGGGGGTGTCAATGAAAGAAATAACCAGAGGATTTGCTGCAAAGGCAAGGAAAGAGTTTTATTGAACAGAAGCAGCATGCATGTGGAGCAGTCTCAGAATGGAGGCCTGTTCAGATTTGCAGTTTGGAGATGGATTATATGACTGTTCAAGGGAGAGGAGAGGGGTAAATATGAGTCATGCAGGGTGGACTGTGTTTGAACAAATGATTTTTAATCAGCAAGCCCAAGGAGCAGGATGTTTGCACAAATCTGGGCCATCTGGTGAATGTCAGCAGACTGTCACCAGCTTTGGCTTGTTTTTCTCATAGAGGCAGAGGTCTCTGTTGTTACCACAAAGGATTATTGGTATGTCAACTTAGCTAGCCTTCTTCTCTTCTTTATAGTTCCCTGGATAAAGCAGAAGCTTAAGCAAATAAAGATGGTTGGTATAGTCATTAACCATTCCATTTTCACATCCCCTCCCTTTTGTCAAGGAAGTCCCAGGACTCCCCAAAGACCAAGGGGAATTACCTTGTTGATTAAGGCATTGGTAACCTAGGGACACAGATGAAACAAAAAACAGTCCAGTGGCTTTTAGCTAATGTGCATAATTGCTGACAAACTTAGAAGAGTTGGGGAATATCAGAAAGTGGGAAAACATTACTATGTTACAATCTACCTTGTCCCTCAACTCTTACAAACTTTCCACAGCCTCTTTCAAATGGGGATTAGATGTTTACAGCCTACAATATTGAGAAATGAGGCCACAACTACAATATAGACAGCAAAAAGATAAACAAACAATACTGTCAGTGTGCCAAGAGGAGTATAACTCTAATGCAAGGGTAGGTGAGTGAGTTAAGAGGAAAAGGAGTCCAAAAGCTCTAACTTTTTGATATGGTTTATAGAATTTTGTAAATGTGCTAAGGTGTTGGTGACATCTGCATGTTCATCAGGTATATAAGAACAACAGGCAGTGCCAATTATGGCACAGGTACTGCATTAGATAGCGGTAAGCAAATCTAAAGCCAAGTGATTTTGTAAAACTACTTTTCTCATTTGTTTAGTTTCTCTATTTAGAATATTTATGCTATGTTAAGTATCTTTAAGAGCATGAGTAGTGAGACAAGCTAGAGCTATTCCTTGTGCTAGGGCATCTAAAGCTCACTACTAGGGAGAAGAATACTAAGATCCCATTCACACCATGCTAGGGAGCATTTTAATTTTAGGCTTAAATGATCTTGCAAAGCAGGAAGATTTGGGGGTGCACTGGGCAAAACTTTATGAATGCTTCTAGGGAAAAAAAAAGGATACCTAAGGTGCATCTGCCTGTCAATTTGTAAGGGAGGTATGGCAAAAAGGGTATTCTATATAACTAACTAGCACTTGGAGAGGCAAGTATGCTCCAGATTATTTAGAGCTATTTTGTTTTCTTGTCCATTTTTCTACCATACAAAGATATTTCAATTACATTTTAATTTTGACAGCTAGCTAAATTGGAAGCATTAGCTCTTTCAATACAAAAAAGACTTTTGGTGATTAGGATGCTATATTCAGGAACTGTATAGTTAAACTGTTTCAAACATGTCACAGACAGGTGGGTCTTGTTTAAATGTTCTCTAAAAACAAAAATAACATGTTGAACAGAGAGAGAATAGTTATAGAGAGTATTAGAATTGGGTAATTTACACCATGGGGGACGTGGGTAATTTGCAGTTATTATCCAATTATCCTAGCTAACTAAAGACAGTGGAAGAATATTCCATGGGAGGCCAGAGCTACTTGAAGCTGGTGCATATGTGCATACTCAAGGGTCAGTCTGGTTTTCAAATGCCACTATGACTGTAGCTCAATTAAGGAAGACATTAGGTGAAGTTAGAAGAAGCAGGAAAAGAAGCCTAGAGGTGCAAACATAAATGCTTAGTGAGTATCTGAATGGGAACTTCTTTTCCTGTGAGTAAAATTACTTTAGAACTTTCTCCATAAGACCTAGGATATCTGCTGCTGCTGGGCAGGTATTAGGTTTACAGTACCACATATGCTGTCCCCTTCTTGGGGCAGGTCTTAATGCCAATTGTGTCTTTTTAGGTTCCAACCAAATCACTCTGGAATTCATAGCTCCAGGAGGTATTTTCTTTGTACAGTTGTTACAGCACAACATCGTTGGTCCCCTGGAAAACAGTTGGCTTGCTGCACAGTGCCCTCAGGTATTATAAAACATAGCCAATAAGGAGGTAGAGTCCATTGTAGATCCAATGAAATTAAGCCACTTCCAGTCTGTAGAGTCATAGGTGTCTTCAGTAACAGAATGTTTCCATCTACTTCTGGAGCATGTATAGGTGATGTGTCTAATACCTTTATAATTTTAGGGACAACAGAAATGGGTCTAGCCAGTAACTCAAATGAGGAGACATCATGTACAGTACTGGGAGCTTGGTTTAAAATGCAAACACTTTAAAACAGAGGTCTAATTTTTTCTTCACATTTTAACTAGAGTTATGCCAGTTAACAGATAGAACATAATCTATACACCTGTCCCTCTTTTCACTTAAAGTTCTTTCTTCCCTTTGTTTTACTTTCTAAAGATGAAGCCCTGACCTGTAATCAACCTGAGCACATTCAGAGAAGACTTAGAGCAAAACAATGCAATGGATAAGAGACTAAGTTCTTTTAAAAGTAAGCAAACTTTATTTTCTTAAGTAACAAGGATATGATAAAGTCAACATAAAGTACAAGAAGTTATTCTGATAAAACATAGACTTTCTGCCCTTCACACTATTATAAAAATCATGTACAACTTCTAACTAAAAACAGACAAATAAACCAAGAAAACTTTGTTAGATTAATAGAGAGAAAACTAGATTTTAGTTTTGCATGAGTATATAAATACTAAGGCTTCAAAAATTTATAGAAAGACTCATTAAATCTTACCCAACATTCAAACACAAGAGATAAATTTCCTTTTCTGTGAACCTTCTGCAACATTCTATTATTATTCAGGTTTTGTCCTAGATTCTCTTCTTTTTTATTCTGTTAGCAACTAGTCATTTAGGACAAAATTATTCTGTTTTTCTTTTAATAAAAATACATCATGTATACCTTACATACCTAAGTTACCAAAATGATTCTGGAAACTTATATTTCACAATAAAGAAAGAATTGAAACTGTTGAACTCTAACCCATAACATTCTCTGAAATTAACTATATAAACCTACTTGTTAAGTTGTACTTTGAAAGTTATCACCTTTCTGTATGTAGGTTATATATTACAATAAAGAAATAACTGAAATTGTAGAACTGTAACCCATAACATTCTTTGAAATTTGTTAACTAGTTGTAAAATTGTATTTTTAAAGTTATCACTGTTCTACACACACACACACACACACACACACACACACATATACATATATTTACATACATATGTATATATGTTAAATTTCACAGTTAAAAATGTATTAAAAAAGTAAATAGAAGGAAAAAGACAAAACATTCAAATGGAGTATATGATATGGCTACTGGAATGGCTACATTAATATGAGATAAACTGGAATTCTAGACAAAGAATATTGGTAGAATTTTGGAGATTTCAACACTACTTTTGCAGCAATTGAATGGTTAATTTGACATAATTATTAAAGTCATAAAAGATCTGAAAAAAATACAAATTTATCCAACTATAGCAAAATATGAACAGGAAACATTTACTAAGATAGACCTTATACTGCGCCAAAAACAAGTCTTCAATAAAGTTAATAGGATTTAAATCATAAAGAATATGTTGTCTTATGAAAATGAAATTAAATTAGAAATCATTAACAAAAATTGTCTTGAAAAATGCCAAATATTTGGAAATTAAACAACAGTTATAAATAATCAGTGGTTCAAAGATGAACTAATAAGGGAGATAAAAATATTTTAACTGCACTCATATTGTGTTGAAAATACAATATACCAATATTTGTCAAATTCAGCTAAAGCAATGCTTATCAGGGAATTCATAGCTTTGAATGCAATAAAATACTATGTGAAAACAACAACAATAATTACAACAAAATGATGTTTCATACTTAAATACCAATGTGGCATCTTTATTTGTACAACAATCTTCCTTCCTCATATAGGGATTTCTTTTCTTTCCATTTTTTTAATTGAGATTGTTCACATACCATACAATTATCCAAAGATCCAAAGTGTACAATCACTTGCCCATGGTACCATCATATAGCTGTGCATCCATCACCACAATTAATTATTTTTTTCAATTTTTAGAACATTTTCATTACTCCAGAAAAGAAATAAAGACACACAAAAAAATGAAACTCAAATCCTCTCATACCCCTAACCACACCTCTCCATTATTGACTCATAGTATTGTTATAGTACATTTGTTACTGTTGATGAAAGAATGTTAAAACACACAAACTGTAGTATATACTTTGCAATAGGTATATATATTTTTCCTATATGCCCCTCTATTATTAACTTCTAGTTGTAGTGTCATACATTTGTTCTAGTTCATGAGAGATAATTCTAATGTTTGTACAGTTAATCACGGACATTGTCCACCACAACATTCACTGTTTTATACATTCCCATCTTTTAACCTCCAACTTTCCTTCTGGTGACATACATGACTCTGAGCTTCCACCTTCCACCACCTTCACACACCATTCAGCACTGTTAGTTATTCTCACAATGTGCTACCATCATCTCTGTCCATTTCCAAATGTTTAAGTTCACCCTAACTGATCATTCTGCTCATAATAAGCAAAAACTCCCAATTCTTTAGCCTCATTCTATATCCTGATAACTTACATTTCATGTCTATGAGTTTACATATTGTAATTACTTCATATCAGTGAGACTTTGCAATATTTGTCCTTATGTGTCTGTCTTATTTCACTCATATAGTGCTTTCAAGGTTTCTTTATCAACCCATTTTTTTTAAGATGGTTTTGTTCACACACCAAACCTTCCATCCTAAGTAAACAATCAGTGGTTCCCTGTATAGACACGTACTTATGTATTCACCACCACTGCCACTATCTGTATAAGAAATCTCCATTTCTTCCACAAAGGAGGAGGAAGAGTCAAAGAAGGTAGACAGGCAGGAGAAAAAGAAAAAAAGAAAGGAAAAAACAAATAAAACAAAACAAAAACAAACCAAAACAAAACAAAACATGACAGCTAGAAAGCAACAAAAGGAAAGATAGTACTAAACTAAAGTAGAATAAAGAGACAACATCACCAATGCCAAGAGTTCCATACCCTTCCCCTATGTCCCCCCAATATGCATTTAGCTTTGGTATATTGCCTATATTATACTAAAGAAAGCATAATACAATGTTTCTGTTAACTGTAGTCTCTAGTTTGCGTTGATTGTATTTTTCCCCCAATCCCACCCCATTTTTAACACTTTGCAATGTTGACATTCATTTGTTCTACCACATGTAAGAACATATTTGTATGTTTTATCACAATCATTGAGCACCCTAGGTTTCACTGAGATATACAGTCCCAGTCTTTATCTTTCCTCTTTCCTTCTGGTGTCCCACATGCTCCTAACCTTCCTCTTTCAACCATATTTACAGTCATCTTTGTTCAGTGTACTTACATTGCTGTGCTACTATCTCCCAAAATTGTGTTCCATGCCTCTTACTCCTGTCTTTTCCTTTCTGTCTGTAGTGCTCCCTTTAGGGTTTCCTGTAGAGCAGGTATCTTGTTCACAAACTCCCTCAATGTCTGTTTGTCAGAGAATATTTTAAGCTCTCCCTCATATTTTAAGGATAGTTTTGCTGGATATAGTATTCTTGGTTGGTAGTTTTTCTCTTTCAGTATCTTAAATATATCACACCACTTCCTTCTTGCCACCATGGTTTCTATTGAGAAATCTGCAAAAAGTCTTATCAAGCTTCCTTTGTATGTGATGGATCACTTTTCTCTTGCTGCTTTCAGGATTCTCTCTTTATCTTTGATGTTTTATAGTCTGATTATTATGTGTCTTGGCATAGGCCTATTTGGATCTATTCTGTTTGAGGTATGCTGTGCTTCTTGGCTCTGTAATTTTATGTCTTTCAAAAGAGATGGGAAATTTTCATTGATTATTTCCTCTATTATTGCTTCTGCCCCTTTTCCCTTCTCCTCCTTCTGGGATACCAGTGACACATACATTCCTGCATTGCATTTTGTCCTTAAGTTCCTGGAGATGTTGCTCATATTTTTCCATTATTTTCTCAATCTGTTCTTTTGTGTGCAGGCTTTCAGTTGCCTTGTTCTCCAGTTCCTGAGCATTTTCCTCTGCCTCTTGAGATCTGCTGTTATATGTCTCCATTGTGTCCTTCATCTTGTGTGTTGTGCCTTTCATTTCCACAGATTCTGTCAGTTGTTTTTTTGAACTTTTGATTTCTACCTAATGTATGCCCAGTGTTTTCATTTTATCTTCATCTCTTTTGCCATGTCTTTCCTAAACTTTCTGAATTGATCAAGCACTAGTTGTTTAAATTGCAGTATCTTAGCTGAAGTGTAAGTTTGTTCCTTTGGGCCATAACTTTACCCCTCCTAGTGTACGTTGTAGTTTTCTGTTGTCTAGGCATCTGGCCTCCTTGGTTACTCCAATCAGGCTTTCCTAGACCAGAATGGGCTCAGGTCCTGGAAGGAGGCAATAGTTTCCAGTCTCCCTGAGGGTGTCTCAGAAGATTGATGCACACTGTGAAGCCTCGAGTCACGTACTTTTCTGCCCCACAGGTGGTGCCTTTCAGCCTGTAGCTCCAGACTGGTGTAAGGAAGTGTGGCCCGTGGCAGTTTTTCCCCAGGCTCTTGGGTCTGGTTCTGAATGGAAGGTGGTTAGTAGAACTTGGCACTGCCTCTTTCCTCTTAGGGAAGATATACCCCCTGGAGAGAGGTCATTTGCATTTGAATAGTCTCTGACTGCTGTCTCCACCTTTGTCTGTGTCTGAGTGCTAGGAATTGAAAATGGCTGAGGCTTTTTCCACTGAGCTGAAAAAGAGGCAGAAAGACCCCCTTCAGGGTCAGTCTGCAGTCCCCCTCAGTTTCACCCATCGGCCAGAGACAGTACGCAGTCCTCTGGGCTCCTCCTCCCTCCCAGAGAGGTCCTCCAGCTCTCCAAGGTCAGTCATCACCAAAAGCCTCTGTCTGCTTGTTGGGGATTCATAGCTTTTATTGATCAATCCATGTTTGCTAATTAAAACCCCAGTTGGAGCTCAGCTGAGCTATATTCACTTGCTCGGAGAGTGCTGCTCTCTAGCACGGTGAGGCTTTGCAGTTTGGGAGAGTGCTATTCTCTAGCACCACGAGGCTTTGCAGTTCAGGCCATGGGAGGAAGGGCTCCTTGCTCAGGTCTGCAGTTTTTAGTTACAGATTTTATGCTACGATCTTGGGCATTCCTCCCAATTCAGGTTGGTGTATGATGAGTGGAAGGTCATGTTTGTCCCCCTGCAGTTATTCCAGATTATCTTCTAGTTGTTCCTGGTTGTTTATTAGTTGTTCCAGGGGGCTAACTAACTTCCACTCCTCTCTATGCTGCCATCTTCTTTCTCCTCATATAGGGATTTTTTGTAGTACTTATTTAGCAATCTAGATAATTTCTCCTATCGTATGTTCCATTTTAGATTTTTAAAATTATTTTCCATTCTTACATCTTACTCTATTTACTTATACCTTGCCTTATCACCCCTGCCCTGCCACCTGTCTCTTTCTTGGTGGACTATGTTTCCCAGCCCTGCCACCTCTGTGCCCTCTTCTTCTCACTGGTTTCTTCCCCCAATGGATCTGGTCAGAGTGACATCACCTAAGCCTGGGCCCACAGCGGCCTGGGGACTCAGCAAGTGTCCATGGGCTATCACTCAAAATACAATATCTTGCTCCTTGGCCAATGTAATGAGTGAACAGTTGGCTAAAGAATTGCAATTAGAGGAAGAAGTTGCTGCTTTTCCGGAAGTTGCTGTTGCTGAAGGACCATTTATTACTGGAGAAAACATTGACACCTCCAGCAACCTAATGCTGGATCAGATGCTACAGATGGAATTTGACAGAGAATATGATGCACAGCTTAGGTATGAAGAAAAAAATTCAATGGAGATAGCAAAGTTTCCATTTCTTTTGAAAATTATCAAGAAGTGTGTCCTTATGAAGACAGTGATAGCTCTGAAGATGAGGTTGACTGGCAGGATACTCATGAGAATCCCTACACCCCAGCAAAACCACTTCCCACTTCCAAAAAGGGTTTTATTGGAAAAGGAAAAGACGTCATCAGCAAACATGATGAAGTAGTATGTGGGAGAAAGAATACAGCAAGAATGGTAAATTTTGCAACTAGAGTTTCAGGTAGGAGATGGAATTGGAATAGATTTAAAACTATCAAACCATGTTTTCAATGCTTTAAAACAACATGCCTATTCAGAAGGACATCGAAGTGTCTGCCTCCATGAGAACAAGGAGCATTCTACTGTGGAAAAAGCTGTTGACCCTAAGATCCATTTATTTATGTATAAAAAGATCAACCCTGGAATGTTGGAGACAATCACTGGCTATATTAGTACAGGAAAGGAATCTGTTGTCTTTCATGCATATGGAGGGAGCGTGGAGGATGCAAAGGAAGATAGTAAAGTTATACCTACAGAATGTGCATCAAGGTATTCAAGACAACTCTTGATGAGTTTAAGAATCGAATTGTGACAAATATATTAAAGATGATTTCAGTTTAAAGATTGCTTCAGCAAATTAAATCCATGTAAGATCATCCACATGTGGGCAGAAAAAGAAATGCACAATCTCACAAGAATGCAGAGAGCTGGAATTCCTTGCCTAACAGTTGTAATGCTCAAGAAACACATTTTAATTATGTCTTTTATTGGCCATGATCAAGTTCCAGCCCCTAAATTAAAAGAAGTGAAACTCAGTAGTGAAGAAATGAAAGAAACCTAGTATCAAACACTTCATATGATGCAGCAGTTATATAACAAATGTATGCTTATACATGCTGACCTCAATGAGTATAAGGTGCTCTGGCATGCTGGAAAGGTCTGGTTGATGGATGTCAGTCAGTCTGTAGAACCAATGCATCCCCATGGTCTAGGGTCCTTATTCTGAGACTGTAGGAATGTCTCACAGTTTTTCCAGAAAGAAGGAGTGAAGGAAGCCCTTGGTGAAAGAGAACTCTTCAGTGCTGTTTCAGGCTTAAACATCTCAGCAGATAAGGAAGCTGATTTCTTAGCTGAAATAGAAGCTTTGGAGAAAATGAATGAAGATCATGTTCAGAAGAATGGAAGAAAGTCTGCTTCATTTTTGAAAGATGACGGAGGTCTGCCAGTACTATACCATGAATAATACTTGTCCCCACTACCTTTCAATGTTAACACAGTGGACTGTTAGCTGCCAATGGCAAGTGACGTTATGGATGACTTGAAATATCAAAAAAGGAAACATGAGGAGTGTACAATGGTGCTTCTGTGTTTGTTTGGTTTTTTCCCTTGAAACCCATGTGCCCGATGTGTGGAATTTTTAGCTCAGCATCAAGAGAATAGAATGTCACTACCTCTCATCTTATGAACAGAATAATGTCTTTAATAGCTAAAGGTTGTCTAGCTAAAATAGACTTATTTTTCATGATTTATGGTATAAAACATTTGATGGGAATTTTTTAAACTTAGGTAACATTTCCAAATATGGGAGGAAGGGACAGAAGAATGGAAGAGAGGGTTTTATTATAAATTATTTGTTTTTTCCACCTCCCTGTTTTGTGATGCATCTTTCCTCAAATATTTTGTTGGCCTAAAGTTAGCTCTTCTCAATTCTCTTTCCAGACTAAAATTTCTTCTCTTTTAGTGGGTGTTATAAATGGAAATTTGATTTCAGAATGGCTGACAGAAATAGAACTAAGCAGTGTTGTATTGCATATCATGAAAATGAACTGAATTCTGCTTTTTTCATACTTAAATCCAAGGAAAGGCATCATGGGTTTCTGAAAGAGATAAACATGTAAGAACTTCTTAACTATCCAATTTTTTTTAAATTTAACTTTCAGCTTTTCTACATTTATGTAAAATGGGTTAGGATGTAACTCATGATATACTTTCTTTACAATTATGATGAAAATGTAATTTTTCTGGAAGGACAGAATTTAAGACTTAACCTTGTTTGATGAATCTTAATGAAATCAAAGAAACAAAGTTCAATTTACATTTCATTCATAATATATATTTGTTGATTTTTGAGAGAAATATGGCAAGCTAATAAAAAATATTAAATAAGCAAATGAGGAAAAGTATATAAAGCAACTTGAGTATCATGTTAACCAACTAATTTGAACTATCTGACCTCATTTTTAATAATTTTTAGTCCTGGCTGAACTCTACTAAGAAAAAAGCAAGCACTGCACTTTCCCCACTATGTTTGTTAGCACCGAAGCTCACTAACTACAATGTCGCGACTCTTCTATTACTGAAATCAGATTAGAACCACTAAAACCAAAACTGCCTGTCTGATTAAAGGAAGTAAAACCTAAATTTCATTTAAATTTAAAAGCTTCTCCTGTAACATTATTTAAAAATGTCAAATATGTTCTTTCTAGAAAAATAATAATTTTTGTTTCTGTTCTAAGCTTTTAGCTTCAATTCAGAGAAGTGTGATTTGGGGTAGATATTCATTACATTTATGAAATGTTCACTACTCTGAAACAAAGATTAGATGATTGGTGATTATTGCCTTTACAGAAATTTCAAAGCATTATCTAATTTTTTAGCCATTAACTATTTAAAATTTTGTTTCATTTTCTAACATACTCTGGTTGACAAAGTGGCAAGCCCTTGCTGTGTGGCATTCTTGGAGTGTGCTCTGAACATGCTTTTTAAATAATTAAAAATTAAGAGATCATTTTCAAAAAAATGCTTTGAGGTGGCTAATAAATATACAAATAGTATAACTGTTTCAGGGCTCTCCTGTTACACAGCAATGAATTTTCATTGTGTTACTGGTCTTCCACAAAGTAAAGGAAACTTTACAGTGCTAAATAATAACCAGAAAAGCAATATAATCATTACTAGGGAAGAAAATTAGAACACTTATTAGTAACATAGGAGAAATGAAGGGTTTCTCATCAGAGAAAAAGTCAGTTCCCACCTCCATCCCACATGAAGATGAAGGGACTTAATGAAATATTAAAGGGATCCAATATGTGGTGCCTCCCATGTTGCAGCAGAAGCAAATGTAGAAACTCTCAGGAGAAGAGTAATCCTTAATTTAGGCTTTCCACACATTCAGGTTTTCCACACATCCATGTAAACTAAAATCAGAATCATAATCAAAAAATCAGTTAAACAAATTACTATAAGTGAAAGCTGGTAGACAAAAATAACCTACAACTACAGACTCATGAAAATCTCAAATACAATATAAGGAAATATAGAATATAAAATATATTATATATTAGATGTTTAAAGAAATAAAATTTGGAATCCCCAAAATGATAAATCAATGAGTCAATTAAACATGACTGGGTATATTTAAAATGATCAAATAAAACATTCAGTAATGAAAACAAAGTTATTGAAAAGGAAAAAAGAAACATCTAAGATACAGCAGAACACAGAATTTATAAATTGCAAAATACAATTTGAAATATCACAGAATGCAATATAAGGAAACAAGGAAATGGATAATGTTAATGATAGTTTAATACATAAGAAGAATTGAATTGAAAATTCAAATAAATGTCTTAAGCAGATTATCAGGCGATAATAGAAAATAAAGATTGGAGGAGAAGAAAAATTTGAAGTAACAATGGCTATGCATTTTTCGATATTAAAAATAAACATGGATAAGTAGAATAAGAAGTTCAATGTATTAAAAAAAAAATCCATACTTTGACAGATAGAAATAGACATACATAACATCAAAGGAAATACAGACCACTTTGAAACTACTCGTAGAGAAGACGAAACCTTTAAAACTGAACAACAGCTAGTTTGACACCAAACTTCTTGAAAGTAAAAAGGAAACCAGAAGAGAATGGAATTTTTTCAAAAGGCTGAGCGTTAGTAAATCTCAACTTTTTGTATGCAGGAAAGGTTTCACAAGTTAGGGTAAAGCAAAGACATTTTTAGATAAACAAAACTACACCAAAGGAAATTCTAAAGAAAGTACTGCATTTGTTTATTCATCCAAAACATTCATTTAGTACATATTTATTGAGTACCTACTGTGTACTAGGTGCTAGTCTTAAAGAAACAACCCTAAATCCTTTTTCCATGTTGCTTACATGCTCAGTGGTGAGAAAGACAAACAAAAAATAAATAAAAAGACAGAAAGACAGGAAGGAAGGAAGGAAAGAAGGAAGGAAATATAGTTAGTAGGTTAGAGAATAATGATAAAAACAAACCAGGGAAGGAAATATGGAGTGCCTGGGATAGAATTTGATTTTAAATAGTCAGAAAATACCTGAGAAGATGCATTTGAAAGAATGCGAGAAAGAATAAATATGGAGCTCTGTGACTGGCTAAAGTAGCAGCATTTCGAGCAGAGGGACAAGCAAGTGAGAGAGTCTCTGAACAGGAGTGTGCTCCATCATTTGATGAATAATACCAACAAGTCCAGTATGGTCAAAAGAGAAGTCAAAGTAGTAATAGGAGGAGTGGGAATCATATAGCTGTATATAGACCCCTTTAAGGACTTTTAAATGCATAAGATATAATTGAGGATATTTGTAGAGGATTGATGTACATGATCTGAGCTTTACTGATCATCTAGCTGATTTATTAAGAATAGATGGCAGGGTACAAAAAGAAAAGAGGAGGAGAGGGAGAAGGCAAGAAGGAGAAGGATAAGAAGAGGGAGAGGAGGAGGAATAGGAAAGGGAAGAAGAAGGAGAAGAGGGAGGGGAAGAGGAAGATAGAGAACAGAAGAGTTCCAAGGAATGAACACTGGGCTTTGAAAATTAACATGTTTGGTAAATTATGCCAATATATTTGGATGTAACTTCTGAAAAATGGAATTTACTGAAATTAACACAGAAGAAAAAGAGTACCTTGATAATCATAAAAACATGTACAATACTGTTCTTAACAGTACTATTCATGAAATTCACACATTGAATTTCCATAGTCTCATCATTGGTGTATTTCTTACAGAGCAATATCATAAAGCAATGCAAATTAGCAAAATATACAACAAGTTGAGTGGACTTCACAAATATCACTTTGAGCAGCACAGGTCAGACCCATACTGAGTGATTCCATTTTGTAAAGTTCATGTACAGGCAAAACTAAACTATCATTACAGATATCAGAATATTTGCTTCCTTTGTGGGCTGCTAATAAAAAGTTGTGCTGATAATGCTTTATACCTTGATCTGGATTTGATTAATCAGTCTTTTTAGACTGTAAGCATTCACCAGACTATTCAGTTATAATATTGTACACTTTTAGGTATATATGTTAAACTTCTAAAAACATTTTAATTTTAATTATAAAAAATAAAAAAAAAATACACAAAAACAACCAGAAATTTATTTAAAATAGAAGTGTGGTGAGACTAGCCCTATGAGTTACTATTTTGCAAATATTTTGTAAATCTGTGATATCTTAAAAGGATTTATGCTGGTATGTTAAGAGAAAGGCAGGACATATATAAACTAAGCAAAAAGTACCTTCATTAGAAATCCAGAAGCAAATGAAATAATGACAAATTTGACTACATACTCTGAAAATAACTGAATAATCAAAATCAAAACAGGACAAACTGGGAAACATTTCTAAAAGATATAATAGATTAATATGTGTTTTTACAGATCAATAAGGAAAATATTAATTACCCAACTGAAAAGTATTTAAAGAATATAACAGTAAATAATAATTAAATATCTTTTTACTACAAGAAAAGATCCTCAGTTTGACTCACACACACATGCCCACACTCAGTCACTGAAAAAAGATTTATACCTACCACCTGTGATACTTATAGATATATTCTAGCCTAGCTTATTCTACTTTATTAAATAAATGTTAGTCTCAAGCCACTAAATTGATTTTGTTGGATTGTGACCCACAGTTTTAAAAGAACTGTTCTACCAGGGGACAAATAGGCTATATTTAATCTAAATATATGAACATGGATTTTGCAATAGAATAAGAAAATCATTATTAATGACCATTCAATTTGAAAGCCTAATATAGAAAATTGCAGCTGTGATCAAAAGATTTCTACAGAAGTAAGCATCAGTTTAGCTCCCAACCTTTTGTGCCAATCAGTACCTAATTGTTGACTTTGATTCCAGTTCTGTGATATAAATGGATACATTCTCAAAATGATGTGCAGAAATACTTTTTTGAACAAGATAACATTTTAAAGAATTGTATCACTCTGGAAAGAAAGACAAAAAGTTGTGACATCTTTTGTAGGAAAGGATGCTAGTATTTTCATCATGTTAATTTTGTGAAAAAGTGAGCAATTATAAAGATTCATCTGAATCGTGTGAAGGTTTTTCACAATGCACCCTTTAAATTTCAAGTACAAGGACAATTAATGCCATAACATCATTAAACAGTATAGTGACAAATTCTTTTCATTCCAAAACCACAAAGTAAACTCCTTCACTACCCTACCCACCATCAGGATGACATAAGTGATGACTTCTCATTGCATATCTGAATGTTAAATTTTTCTTATATTTTTATTTCCATTATGGAAATTTCAAAGTAGACAAGGTTCAACGTTGGTAGCCATTTCCTCTTTTCCATTTCTTACTTTCTGATGCTGCAAGAAATAGTGAATTACTCTGAATATAAATTGAGAATGTCACCTAAATTCCCATCTCAAATCTAACTTAAACCTAGTATTATCAAAGTCTTATGAGAATAATTTCTAGTTGAATTAAGTTGTTTCATATAATTAGAAAAACAATGGCTGTATTCCTAAATTTTAAAAGTTAACTAGCAGCACAGGAAGTTTTGCACATTACTCTTTCCAGTAAAAAAATGAGTGAGCTGGAAAAAGAGATTGGAATTAACTAGGTGTTAATCTTGGAACCAGATCAGACATTTAGAACAATTACAGGAGTGTTAGAAGAAACAAAGGACTGCCAAGAGTTCAGCTTTTGTAAGTGAAAGTGCAAACTAGTGATCAGTCCACATTCCTCAGTGCCAAAGAAATCAAGAAGAGGGAATAACTCATAATTCATTCTATAAGGCCAGCATTACTCAGCCTTTACAGCTTTGTAAAGACATCACTAGAAAATAAAATTATAGAACAATTTCCCTTATGAATATACCTGCAAAAATCCTTAACAAAATACTGGCAAATCAAATCTAATAGCATATTAAAAAGATTCTCACCATGACAAAGTAGGACTTATCCCAGGAAAGCAAAGGTGATTCAACATATGAAAATCAATCAATGTAATGCACTACATAAATAGAATGAAGGAAGAAAACACATGTCTATCTCAATAGACACATGTGTCCAGAAATATACCTAAACATCTATAGTCAATTGATACTCAACAAGGGTCCTAAGTACACAGAATGGGGAAAGAATGATCTCTTCAACATATGGTGCTGGGAAAACTGGATATCCACATGCAGAAAGAATGAAGTTATTTCCCTATATCACATATTATACAAAATCAACTCAATGTGAATCAAGGACCTAAACTGAAGAGCCAAAATTATCTTACAAGGTAACATAAGGAAACATCTTCAGGACCTTGTATTAGGCAATGATTTCTTAGACATGGCACCATACCACAAGCAACAAATGAAACAATAGATAAATTTGATTTCATTAAAATTAAAAACTTTTGTTCATTAAAGGGAATTATCAAGAAAGTGAAAAAGAAGACCTACAGAATGGAAGAAAATAATTGCAAATCAGATGAGGGCTTAATATCCAGAATATATAAAGAACTCCTACAACTTAACAATGAAAACACCAACAATCCAATTTAAAAATGAGCACTTAAATTGACATCCCTCCAAAGATATACAAATGGCCAATAACTACATGAAAAGATACTTAACATCATTATCCAAAAGGGAAACACAAATCAAAACCTTAGTGAAATACCACTTCACACCCAGAAGGATGGCTGCTATTTAAAAAATGGAAAAAAAGTGTGAGAACATGTGGAGAAATTGTAATTCTAGGGAATTGTTGGTTAGGGTGCTGGTTTGGAGCTGTTATGTACCCCATAAAAAGTCATGCTCTTTTAATCCATTCCTGTGGGGGCAGACCTGTTGAGGGTGGGACCTTCTGGTTCAATTGAGATGTGACCCAGCCCATTCAGGGTGGGTCTTAATCCCTTTACTGGGGTCCTTTATGAGGATAAGAGAGAGAAACACCCCTGATATGCAAAGAAGAACCCACAGGAGCTGAGAGAGAGTGAGCCATTGAAACTGAAACCCAGAAGAGAAGGACAAGCAGATGTCACCATGCACCTTCCCATGTTACAGAGGAACCCTGGATGCCAGTAGCCTTTCTTCAGAGAAAGAATCCTCTTACTGATGCCTCAATTTGAGCATTTTTGATGGCCTTAGAATTGTAAAATTGTAAGATAAAGCCTTTGGGAAAAACAACCCATTTCTGTGATACTGTGTTTTGGCAGCCTTAGCAAACTGAAACAGTGAGAATGTCAAATGGTGCTGCCACTGTGGAAAGCAATATGGTAGTTCCTTAAAAAGTTAAGCATATATATCCCTGACTTAACTGGCTCTTTGATTAATTCTCTTTATTTTCTCCATATGTTTGCTAACTTCTCATTAACTATCTCCCCATAATGAGACTTGAAGTATTACATATAAGAGAACAGTTCAATAATTGTTGTTCATACCAATCAAAAAATGAAAAAGAATTCTGTTGACAAAAAGCATTTGTCAACATATCTTTTAAATATGTTTTAAATAATTTCATCTTTTTGGTAGGTGGTCCAGTTTGCTAATGCTGCCATTATGCAAAATACCAATCAATTTAAGGAGTGTTACAAATACTCCATGTATTAAGGTAGAGGATTATGTGTTCTTGAAGCAAAAGATGTGAAGGAAGGGGATTATCTTTGCCAAATTTGAGGAATAAGTATTAAGTCTTGGTTTGGAAAGATGTCCACTGAAATGGCTAAAAGTAATGTATGTGTATGCAGTGAAAAATGTCTGGGCTTTTAAATGGTTAAACTGTGAGTACAGGAGAATCTCAATGTCAAAACAAAAACAGATGTCCTCAAAAAAATTAAGCATAGAATTACCATATGTCCAGGCAATTCCACTTCTAGATACATATCCAAAAAAAGTAAAAGCAGTCTCAAACAAAAATTTGTACACCAATGTTTATATTGGCCTTATTCACAATGGTCAAAAAAGTGGAAACAACCCAACTGTCCATCAGCAAATGAATGGATAAACAAAATGTGGTACCTACACACAATGGAATATTATTTGACCATAAGAAAGCATGAAGTTTATGATCCAAGTTACAACATGGAAGAACCTTGAAAACATTATGCTCAGTGAAATAAGCAAGGCACATGAGGGCAAATAGTATCACTTATAAGAGATGACTAGAAATAACAAATTCACAGAAATAGAAAGATTAGAAATTACCAGTGGATGGGGAGGAGAACCGGGAGAGTTTGTTTGGAAAAATAGAAAAATAATAAATTAAAAAAGGAATAAAGTACTGTTATATGCTACAACACAGATGGACCTTGAAAACATTATATGCTCATTGAAAGATGCCAGGCATAAAAGGCTATGGATTGTATAATTCTACATATGAGATATCTAGAATAGGTAAATTCTTAGAGACAGAGAGCAGACTAGTAGTTGCCATAGGATGAGGGGAGGGAGGAATGAGGAATGATTGTAAAGGTTATAGGGTTTCTTTTAGTTGTGATGAAAATGTTCTAAAATAAAGATAGTAGCGATGATTATGCAACTCAAAAAACCACCAAATTTATCAGTAAAGGCATTTAAAAAAATAATTCTGTTGACAAATAGTATTTATCAACATATCTTTTAAACATGTTTTAAATAATTTCATATTTTTGGTAGATGTTCTGATTTGCTAATGCTGCCATTAAGCAAAATACCAGAAATGTATTGGCTTTTATAAAGGGGGTTTATTTGGCTACAAATTTACAGTTCTAAGGCCATAAAAGGGTCCAAACTAAAGTATCAACAAGAGGATACCATCACTGAAGAATGGCTGACGGCGTCTGGAACACCTCTGTCAGCTTGGAAGGCACGTGACTGGCATCTGCTGGTCCCTTGCTCCCCAGTTGTGTTTCAAAATGGCTTTCTCCAAAATGTCCCTGGGCTTTTGTCTTAGCCCCTCTCTCTCAGCTCCTGTGCATCCTTGCTTCCTTCTTTCAGAGTGTTTTTTTCTAAGCATCTGGGGGTGCCTTCTCTTAGCCTCTCCCGGGCAAACTCTAGGCTTCATCTCCTAGATTAGCATCTCCAAGAGTCCTTCTGTCTGTATCTCCAAGCATCTCTAAGCATCAGCAAGTATCTGGGTCTGTGTCAACTCTTAGCTTCTCTCTTAAATACTCAGTGAACTAATCAAGACCCACCCTCAATGCGCAGGGCCACTCCTCCATGGAAATAATCTAATCAAAAGTATCACCCACACTTGGTGAAGTCACATCTCCATGGAAACACTCAGTCAAAAGCTTACACCCTAACCAAAGACTAATAAATCTTCCCCCACAAGATTGCATTAAAGAACATGGCTTTTTTTGGGACATAATATATCCAACCAACACATTAGGCATAGTAATAGTCTATTACCTTTAAAATCCCTCTCTTACTCAGATGATTTTGTTGATGACACAGAAACATTAACCAAGCAAATAAGGACTTGATATAGGAACTGCTTTGTTATGTTGTTCTCACAATCCAGATAATTTGTTTTAGGTCCTTTTTTAAAAAAACAAAACAAAACAAAACAATTATTTCCTTCTGAGTAGCATACTTTTTAAAATGAACAAAATTTTCTTGCAATAATAGAGGGACTTCTGGGAGTTAATGGGTACAGAGTTTCTGTTAGGGGAGACAGAAAAGTATTGGTAATGGATGGTGATGATGGTAGCACAGCATCGTGAAAGTAATTAACACCCCTCAACTGTATACTTGAAAATGGTTAAAATGTGAAACATTATGTTGTATATATGCTACCACAGTAAAAATTTAATAAAACACAATTAATTGGGATTGTGTACCCATAACCTTTTCACATAAAGGTGAGATATGTATGGAAACATAAACTGAAAAGGCCATTGTAAGGAAAGGGGATATTGTTTGTGATAGTTGATTTCCATTTCATGATTTCTATGAAAGTATGAATTAAAAAGACTTGAGATTATTTTCAATCACAGTAAATGCTTTTGCTTGCATTAAAATCATGACAAAGTATAAAGCTTCAGTAACAACATGAATAGGTTTAATGAGGGAGCAACTCTTAGGAATGAGTGAAATTATTTTTGTGTATTGTTTTTAATATTTGCCCTATTTTCTTACTTTGAAATATATCAAATCTACAAAAAAGTCACAAGCATATTTTAATGACACCAACTTTCTCCTCTTCAGGATTCACAATTTATTTACTTTTATCACATTTCCTTTGTTTTTGCTAAATGTTCAAAAGTAAATTGCACACATGAGGGCACACTACTAAATATCTAAGCACATAGTTTCTAAGAGCACAGGCAACCTTCGACATAACCATAATTCCATTTTGCACCAAAGAATTTAATTTTGATGCAGCAATATTATATAATATGCAAATCATATTTAAATTCTCCAGTAGTCACCTGTATTAAAACAAAGTAAGCTGCTGCCCTTTCTTTGTTTTAATCCAGGACTCAACCAATAATTACACATTTTATTTGCTCACATGTCTAGTCTTCTTTAATCCTCCTAACTTTTTGTCTTTTATTATATTGATATTTTTGAAAAGTCTTTTGTAAGATGTTCCAAAATCTAAATTATCTCATTGCCCCATGATCAAATTTAAATTAAATATTGCTAAGAACATCAGAAAAGTGATGTATAATTTCCTCAGCATTATTTCAAGAGACATACATCATTTTGTGCTGTTAATGGGATGCTGGTTGGTTAATCTGTGGTATGGTATTTTCAGACTCTGTCATAACTTTTGCACAACAATAATTTTCACGATTTTTCATCCATTTATACTTGCCTGGACCATTTTTTTCATTGGTGCCTGCATATTGGTGATTTGCTAATTCTATCATTTTTCTTTGTTCACTAGTCTATTCTGTATTTCTCCTCCTATCACTGTAGCTTTTTTTTTTTTTTTTGCTTTTTACTATGAATTAATGGAATCTGTTTACCACAAGGTATCATAATACATTTCTATAAGGTTTATTATTCCCAAGATGTCCCAAATCTGGCCAGTGGAAACTTTTATGTTGACTCCTACCCTTGGATATGGTCTAGGGTCACAAGGATATGGTCTAGGGTCACCTTGTTCTTTTCTCTGCCTCAAAAGATCATGGATCCAGATAAACAAAAACTGAAAATGAATTTAATTTTATCTGTATTTAAATGGCTGCACAATTGTTCCAGGTCAATTTATTTTAAAGTCCATCTTTATCCTAAATAGAACCTTTATTATACACTAAATTTTCACATTGAGTCTATTTCTGGACTTTCAATTCCATTTAACTGGTCTGCTTTGCTACCACCACATTGTTTTAATTATAGAGCTTTTATAGAATGTTTACTGCCTGGTAGGGCTGTGCTCCTGGAATGTTTCTATGTAAATGTTTATCTTGATATTCTGCATGTTCTATTTCTAAATGAACTTTGGTATCAACTTCTCTAACATTCCATAAATAAGCTTGATAGATAAATTTGTAACCTAACTTAGGAAGAACTGACATCTTTCATGTTGAGTCCCTAAGAAAAGTAAATGTCTTTCTATTTGTTCAAGTTGCCCTCTTTATTTATTATAACCTTTCCTTCATCTTTTTACCACTAAAAAATAACAAGGAAAATAAATTAATTAATTTATTGAGAAGGGAATTTGGAAATATTATTGAAATTATTATTGAAAGTCCATTTTAAAGATGGACTTTAAAATAAATTGAGTAAGATTTCATCACTTACTATCTGCATGATTTGGGTAAGCTACTTAATTTCTTAAATTACTTTGTTTCTTTTGGTAGGGCATAAAAATTTTCCTCAGATAGGTTTTGTACATTTGTTGTTAAGTGTACCCCTAAATTTTTATTGTCTTTGTTGCTGTTGCAAATTCATTCTTTCCTAGCATATATCCTTTAGTCTTTTTTTGTACAGAAAGGATATTGATTATGCTTGTTAATTTTATGCCCTGGTCTCTTACTAAATATTGTTATTATTTGAGTTATTTAATCATTTATTATCTAGGATTTTCAAGATATGCTATCAAATCATTGGCAAATAGAGTTACCTTTACTTCTTTGCTAATTCTTTATCTCTAACTGAGACAATCTCCAATACATTGTTCAATAGAAGTGGGGATGTTGGTCATCTTTGCCTTGTTCTTAATCTTAGTGTAAAAGCCTCTAGTGTTTCCATATTAAATAAGATGCTAGTCTGATATATGGAAGCCATGTTAAGAAATTATTCATGAATTCTTATTTCCCTGAGTGGTTTAATCAGGAATGTGTTTGGGTATTGTTGAAGGCTTTTCAACATCTATGGAGACAGTATTTTTCTTACATCTAATAATATATTTAAAATGACCTTAGGATTATTGAGCAAACCTTAAAACAGTGGAATAAATTATGTATGCTAATGATGTAAGTTTTCTTAAAATGGTATTAGATTTGTTTACTAATATTTTATTTGATAACTTTTGTATTGATATTCAGTAGTGATATTGGTCTATAGTTTGCTCTTCATTTCTTTTCTTTGTACTTTATCCAATTTAGGATTTAAATAGAATATATTGTAGTGAAAGAATTGGGATTTTTTCTTTAATTTTCAATACTCTGGAACAATTTAGGAAAATTAGTACTAATTGTTTTTTGGATGTTTAGTATAATTCCCTTGTGAAATAAATTTGGACTGACGCAGTTTTATAGGCTTATCCCTTGTTACTTACTCTATTTCTTCTATGAAAATTGTTTTTTCTAAGCTTTCTATTTAATTGGGGAAAAATTTGCATTTCTCTAGAACCCTTGGAAGCTTCTGATCTTTTACTGATCTTTATAGTTTTGCTTTTTTTTCAGAATTTCATATGCTTGGAATCACATAGTATGTAGACTTTTCAGATTGACATCTTTTACTTAGCAATATGCATTTAAGGTTCCTCCATGCCTTCTTGTGGCTCATTTCTTTTTATCACTAAATAATGTTCCATTGTAGAATGTACCACAGTTTGTTTATCCATCTACCTATTAAAGGACATCTTGGTTACTTCCATTTTGGCAAATATGAATAAATTTGCTATGAACATTCATTTACAGATTTTTGTGTGAACATAAGTTTTCAACACATTTGGTTATATATCTAGGAGTGTGATGGCTGTGTTGTATGATAAGCTTATGTTTAGCCTTATAAGAAATTATTAGACTGTCTCAATTTGTATTCCCACCAGCAATGGGTGAAAGTCCCCCTCAATTCATTTCATCACCAGAATTTGTTGTTGTCACTGTTTTGGACTTCAGTCATTCTAATACCTATGTAGTCATACCTCATTGTTATTTCAACTGGCAATTCCTTTATGAAATATGATATTGAGCATCTTTTTCATGTGACTCTTTGCCATCTGTATATCTTCTTTTGTGAGGTATCTGTTCAGCTCTTTTGCCCATTTTGTAATGGATTATTTGTTTTTTTATTGTTGAATTTTAAGTGTTCCTTTTATATTTTTGGATACAAGTTTTTTTCATTTGCTTTCTGGTTGTTTTTGCAGTAGGATTTCAATTAATTTATTTTCTTTCATTTTCATTTTTGTTGATAAACTGATTCATTTTATGGGTTTTTCTCTGATCACTTCTTTGAATGTATCCAATAAATTTTGGTGTGTAGTGTTTCAATATCATTAATTTTTAGAAACTGTAATTTTACTTTGCATTCCCTTTTCCCATGTGTTATTCAGGTAAATATTTTTGTCTTAATACTGTCTGTCAAGGTTTAAGTATCCTTTTTGTTTTCTTAGGTTTTGTTAAAAATCCTAGTTTTTTTGTATTCTAATGGGACTACTGTTTTAATATTTCAACTTTAAGCAGTCTTCTGATTTTTTGTGAACTGATATATAATCATTTTTGTGAAAGTTCCATGAGAGCTTGAGAAAATATTCTATTACGTATTATCAGACTGCAATGTTCAATGTATAGAGATAAATATACATCCATCTTATTGATTACCATTTTAGATCTTCAATATACATACTTAATTTTAGCCATGTGATCTGTCTCATACTGGTAAGTTAAAAGCTCTTATTATTAGTATATTTTTACCTATGCCTCCCCTAATCTCCTGTAATTTTTGCTTGAAAAAGTTAGTTGCTGTTATTTGGTACAGAAATATTCATTACTATTATAGATTCATTGTGAATTGGGCCCATTTGTCATGACAAATGGTACCTAGGCTTGAATTTTACTTTTTCTGAAATCAAAATTGATGTACCTGCTTCATTTTTTTCTCCACTTGCCTGGTATACTTTTTAAGATTCCTTTATATTCATCCTTCCTGAATTGTTTTGTTTTAGATGTATCACTTGTATATAGCATATAGTGAAGTTTTGCTTCGTGAGACAAGTTGATTTTTTTTTCCTTTAGCTTAACAGGTGAGTTAAACTGATTCATATTTGTTGATATGATTACTTTGTTTTGTCTTAACTTTGTCATAGTGTTTTTTAACCATGTGTATTAAGCTATATTTGCTTCTCATACATATGTGTATTGCTCACCTTTACATTTTTATTTTTATATTTATTGGTATTTAGAAACGTTTGAATGTTTGTTCTAGTTGTTACCTCTGTTCTTATACCTTTTTTAATGTACCCAGACTCCTGTTTTCATATTCAATTCATTATTATCTGGTTGTTGGCAGCTTTTTTTAGCATTATTTTTTAGATTTACAGAAAAATTGTGTAGATAATACAGAGTTCCAATATATTCTCCACCCAATTTCCCATATTGTTAAAATCTTATATTATAATGGTACATTGTTTTACTTCCAATGAACCAATACTGATTCATTTTTATTAACTAAGACCCACATATTATTTAGATTTCCTTAGTTTTTACCTATTGTTCTTTTTCTGGTCCAGAGTCATATTATATTTAGTCATTATGTTACCTTAGGCTCCCATTGTCTATGACTGTTTCTCAGGCATCCCTTGTTTTTGATGACATTGACAGTTTCAACAAGTACCAGTCAGTTATTTTGTATAATATTCTTCAGTTGGGGACCTCATGTTTTTCTCATCATGAGACTAAGGTTATGGGTTTTGGGGAAGAAGGCCAGAGAGACAAAGTGACCTTTTCATTGCATCATAGCAAGGGTGCATATTATCAACGTGATTTTGATGTTAATCACTTGGCTGAGGTAGTGGTTGTCAGATTTTCCACTGTTACTCTTATTTTTCTCTTTCCCTTTTCACTTTGCATTTTTTGGAAGGAGGTCACTATATTCAGATCACACTTGAATGGAGAATTATCTACATAAATGCTGAAGTGGAGTGTGGGTATCTACATAACTTGGATTTCTTCTGCATGGGAGATTTGACTATTCTTCTTATTTAATAATTCAAATATTTATTTATATCAGTTGGGCTCATGGATATGTATTTTATACTTTGGGTTATAATCCAACACTCTAGTTATTTTTTTGGCTCAAACTCTTCCAGCTTTGGTCATTGGGAACTTTTTAAGTTGGCTTCTTTGTGCCTTTGACATACCTTCATCAAAATAGGGCTTTTTAAATTTTTGTTTTGGCTTTTGTTTTGTATTAACACTTCCTTACCCCTGGGGTCATCTTGTATGTACCTGTGCCAGTCTTGAAATCAGCCTTTGCTCCAAGGAGTCCTGGTTCCTTTTATTGGAAAACGGTATTGATAATCAAGATCATGGTGCTAGCTACACTCATTGCTAATGAATGTCGTTGTTCTAGGCACTCTGACTGACAGAGCAAGTAAATAAAGTTCTGTATAAAACATATGTATACACACATATCTAGAAATCTGTATGTAGCTGTTACTGGAGCTTTTCTGACATCAGAGCTAAGATCTGTTCCAGGCTCTGAGTCTCATCCTAAGAAAGAGTTCAAGGATGAAAAAGCAAGTAGTAATAGCAAAAGTAAAGTTTATTAGAAAAGTACACACTACAGAAATTAGAACAGGGTGCTCAAGAGAGAGACGTGCACCCCAGTTGATTTGTGTTGTAGCTTTTGTATGCTGGTCTGTTGCTATGCTGTAAGCTGAAGCTGGGCATGGAAATTCCCCACTCTCTTCTCTTTATCCTGCCCCTCCCTACTTCCTTCATTCAGTTGTTTTGACAGCTGCCAAGGAACAGGGTCAGGTTAACTGAGAAATGGGGTGACTTTTTTTTCAGGATGTTCCTGCCTTGCAGTGAAGTCGTCTTCCTGCTTTGTTGCAAGTTTTGAAATCTCAGACCTCCAGTTCCACACGTGGACACTTGGTGTCTTTCTGCCTTGGTTGACCTACCAAGCCTGCCTCATAACCATCTGAATCTATATTGAGCTAAGCATGAGTTCACAGTGACATCTTCAATCACCACATGGATCATTGTAGTTTCTTCCCTATACTTATCTGTAAATTGCCACTCCAGAGTAAGAAACTTGACCCCCCATCTTTTACTTAATTGTTCAGTTCCAGTATATATATGTCAACATCAGAACTGCTAACCCAATTAGTGAATCTGTTTCATATATACATAATACAGTTAGATTTGTCGCATTCTGAATTCCAATCTGAAATCCACTGAATTCTTAAATGATTTTTTAAATTAAAAAAAAATCAATTAAAAAGAAAATTAGAGTGGGAGATAGGTATATAATTTAAACACAGATGGACACACATAGATACATTTATAGATATGTGTTTATATATGGATTACTTTATAGAAATCCTTGCTCTGTCAGCTGAGAGGTCCTACAAGTGATGGCATCCCAGTAGTAATGAGCTAGCAAAACCCAAAACCCAGACCTTTGTTTCTAGTACCATTCTCCAATAAAAGAACCAAGTGTTCTTGTAGAAATGGCTGATTCTAGAATTAGGGCAGGGAAAGGATTATATAAGATGAGCCCGGAGCATCTTGTGGTGTAGAAAGTAGGGGATTGCTAAAAAAGAACATGACAAGAGTAGGTCAGAGGGACACCAGACCCAATGAAAGAGCTCCCAAAGGTCAAAGCTGAAACAATTCACAGAAACAAAATAGTGTTGTATCATAATCCAAAAGCTAAAATAAATAGCCATGTGTTCATAAATAAATAATTGAAAAATAAATAATTGAATTGATAAATATAATGATGAGAATAGATGAATAGAAGAATTCCAAATGACTTATGTAGTTACTCCACATTCAAGGAGGGGGAGCAAAACTGCACCCCTTAGATGTGGGATGCACATTGTGACTTCCTTACTTTCCTTCCTAAAATAAGTATGAAAAGGGGATAACTTTAAATGGGGAAAATTGATATACACTTCCTCAACCAGTTGACTAAGGTCAACATCAACAGTGATAAGTCATGATGATAATAAAAAACCCTGATACGATGTGATGAGAATGGCATTTTACCTCTGTGGTCTTTTTCCCAAAAACCTATAATGAGCATAATCATGCGGAAAACATCAGACAAATTCTAGTTGAGGGTTATTCTACAAAATATCTCCCCAATACTCCTCAAAACTGACAAGGTCATCAAAATCAAGGAATGTCTGAGAAGCTCCAATAGGAGCCTAAGTACATGTGATGACTAATTGGAATGGCAGATCCTGGATGGGATCGTGGAACAGAAAAAGAAAACTTAGGTGCAAACTAAGGGAATCTGAATAAATTATAAACTTCAGTTAATAAAATAAAACAAAATCTGATCATTCCCTCAGCTCTACTTCACAAGTCACCACTCCAGACTGCATTTGTGAGAGAAGGAAAATTTTGACACAAATATAGGACTTACAAGCAATCAAAACATCTAAAAATTAATGGATTGGACAGAAATTTTCTTAAGCCATTTATCCAGTAGGAAAAGGAAGCTGGGATGAATCATGTTGACAGTTATATTGGAAAAATATTGTTTATGATATACCTCAACAATTTGAGACTTAAATTGGCACTTGTTCCAGCCCACAGGGGCTGGTTCAGCAGGGAAATGAAAGGAAACAGCAAGAACAAAATGAGACGTAACTTTATTATGGGGGTTTACTTACAGGAGTGAAGTGGGAAGTCAGTCAACCTGCTCTCATGGCAGCCAGGTCAGAGCTAAGTGTGAAGGTACTCCACAATTAGGTGGGAATTAGCAAGGCCAGTTATAGAGGCCCAAAACACAGGCATTCCAAAAAGTATGAGGACAGAGATACATGAAGGGGAGGGGGTTTGTGATGTAGGGGAAAGATTAACTCTCCTCAGGGTGTCAGATAACACCTCAGGGGTTCCAGAGAAGAGCAAAAACATGGGCTGACATCCTACATGGAGGAGAGCCTGGTGCCTGGCTTATATTGACTATCTGCACACCCCTCTCTCTTTAGGGATGTTAGCTTAAATGTTAGCTGACGTAGGTCATGCAGGCTGCTGAGTGCTTTTTGGATTTCACAGAGCATCAGGGAGAGGACTGGGCCCTGGGCTACATAATTGGAACATAGTTGGCACTTCCCCAGTGCCTCACAGTCAAAATAATGCCCAAAATATTCATCCATTTTGTCTTACTTCTCACACTGAAACTTGATCCAATCTCTTGCAGTTTCAGGGCAATAGGGACTTTCTGAATCCTTTCTGTACCCTCATTCTCAAACTATCATCACACTGCTTTCCTATATATCCTAGCTGTAGGGTGCAAATGCTGGTTTCAGTCATCCCTTCCAAAAGCCCTTGTTAAAATTAAAATTGATTTTCTGACTGTAGCCATAAATTTAATCTACATTTGCTTATCAGATTGACTGTTTAATAAACTCCAAATACACCCATTTTGATAGAGCCATGAGTAGTGATAAGACCTTTTGGATGGGGACAGTAATGTAAGGGAGAGGTGGCACGGTGTAGCATTCAGAAGTTCTCAGGGCTCAGCCACAACCTGAAAGTCTGAGATTCCTGAGGAATGTAAAGGATTGTCGTGGCGGAGCAGGAAGGGGTGGGGAAGAGCATTTAAAGAATAACCAGGCAGAATTCTGCTTCCTGACTGGTGCATCCCAGTATGCTCAAAAAGATTTAGAAAATGAGCCCAGAGTATTATGTCTATTTACTAAAATTGTCAACTGATTTTGAGGTTAGTTTTCAAGATGTAAGAGTTCTTTGCTCTATTCATCAAAACTAAACCCAATATAATTTTGACTTACTCTTGAAGATATGCCTTAATGCTGCTATTTCAATTATAAAGTTGAAAACTATTTGAGAAGTAAAATTAATTGAATAAATATCAATGTACAAATCAGTGCCTAATGATTCTTTTCCTTTTGAGTCACCCAATTTCCATGCCAAGTCTCTAAGATGATAGCCCTTAACCAGCCCAATCTTATCCTCATGTGGAAAAATTTTATGCTAACTTTTATTAAGTATCATTTATATAAAATAAATTTCACTTATTTCATATAGTTTGTCGAACTTTGAATTGCATTTATTCATGTACACTATCAAACTGAAGATGAAGAACAATACCTCACCTTAAAATATTTCCTTCCTGGCCCTTTGCATTAACCTCCTCCCTACTCCCTGGCCTTCGGCTACCATGATTTTTTTTTTTTCATTTTTATTGAGATTGTTCAGATACCATACAATTATCCAAAGATCCAAAGTGTACAATCACTTGCCCCTGGGTACCCTCATACAGCTGTGCATCCATCACACTTAATTTTTGTTCAATTTTTAGAAACTTTTCATTACTCCAGACAAGAAATAAAGTGAAAGATGAAAAAAGAAAAAAAGAAAAGGAAACTCTAAACCTCCCCTATCCCTAACCAACCCCCCTCAATTGTTGACTCCTAGTATTGATATAGTACGTTTGTTACTGTTTATGAAAAATGTTGAAATACTACTAACTGTAGTATATAGTTTGTAAAAGGTATATAGTTCTTCCCTATATGACCCTCTATTATTAACTTCTAATTGTATTGTCATACATTTGTTCTGGTTCATGAAGTGATTTCTAGTATTTGTACAGTTGATCATGGACATTGCCCACCATAGGATTCAGTTTTATACATTTCCATCTTTTGACCTCCAACTTTCCTTCTGGTGACATATATGACTCTGAGCTTCCCCTTTCCACCTCATTCACACACCATTCGGCGCTGTTAGTTATTCTCACATCTTGCTACCAACACCCCTGTTCATTTCCAAACATTTAAGTTCATCCTAATTGAACATTCTGCTCATACTAAGCAAGAGCATCTACATTTCTTCCACAAGGCAGGAGGGAGAGTCAAAGAAGGTAGAGAGGCAAAAGAAAGAGGAAACAAAAAAATGACAGCTAGGAAGCAGCAAAAGGAAAAATAACCTTAAATCAAAGTAGAATAAAGAATCAGACAATACCACCAATGTCAAGTGTCTAACATGCCTCCCCTATCCCCCCCTCTTATCTGCATTCACCTTGGTATATCACCTTTGTTACATTAAAGGAAGCATAATACAATGATTCTATTAGTTACAGTCTCTAGTTTATGCTGATTGCATCCCTCCCCCAATGCCTCCCCATTTTTAATACCTTGCAAGGTTGACATTTGCTTGCTCTCCCTTGTAAAAGAACATATTTGTACATTTTATCACAATTGTTGAATACTCTAGATTTCACCAAGTTACACAGTCCCAGTTGTTATCTTTCCTCCTTTCTTGTGGTGTCTCACATGCTCCCCATCTTCTTCTCTCAACCGTATTCATAGTTACCTTTGTTCAGTGTACTTACATTGTTGTGTTACCATCTCCCAGAGTTGTATTCCAAACCACACACTCCTGTCTTCTATCACCCTGTAGTGCTCCCTTTAGTATTTCCTGTAGGGCAGGTGTCTTGTTCACAAAGTCTCTCATTGTCTGTTTGTCAGAAAATATTTTGAGCTCTCCCTCATATTTGAAGGACAGCTTTGCTGGATACAGGATTCTTGGTTGGTGGTTTTTCTCTTTCAGTATCTTAAATATATCACACCACTTCCTTCTTGCCTCCATGGTTCCTGCTGAGAGATCCGCACATAGTCTTATTAAGCTTCCTTTGTATGTAATGGATAGCTTTTCTCTTGCTGCTTTCAGGATTCTCTCTTTGTCTTTGACATTTGATAATCTGATTATTAAGTGTCTTGGCGTAGGCCTATTCATATCTCTTCTGTTTGGAGTATGCTGTGCTTCTTGGATCTGTAATTTTATCTCTTTTATAAGAGATGGGAAATTTTCATGAATGATTTCCTCTATTATTGCTTCTTCCCCTTTTCCCTTCTCTTCTCCTTCTGGGACACCAGTGATACGTACATTATTGTACATTGTTTCATCCTTGAGTTCCCGGAGATGTTGCTCATATTTTTTCGTTCTTTTCTCCATCTACTCCTTTGTGTGTAGGCTTTCAAGTGTTTTGTTCTCCAGTTCCTGAGTGTTTTCTTCTGCCTCTTGAGATCTGCTGTTGTATGTTTCCATTGTGTCTTTCATGTCTTGTGTTGTGCCTTTCATTTCCATAGATTCTACTAGTTGTTTTTTTGAACTTTTGATTTCTGCCGTATACATGTGCAGTGCTTCCTTTACAGCCTCTATCTCTTTTGCAATATCTTCTCTAAACTTTTGAATTGATTTAACATTAGTTGTTTAAATTCCTGTATCTCAGTTGAAGGGTACGTTTGTTCCTTTGACTGGACCATAACTTTGTTTTTCTTAGTGTAGGTTGTAATTTTCTGTTGTCTAGGCATGGTTTCCTTGGTTATCCAAATCAGATTTTCCCAGACCAGAACAGGGTCAGGTCCCAGAGGGAAGAAATACTCAGTATCTGGTTTCCCTGCGGGTGTGTCTTAGAAAGTTGCTCCACCCTTTGATGCCTCGGGTCACTGTGCTTTTCTGCCCAGCAGGTGACGCCTGTTAGCCTATAATTCTTGACTGGTGTGAGGAGGTATGGCTATGTTCCCCCAGGCTCTGGGGTCTGGTTCTGAATGGAAAGGGCCCCACCCCTTTCCTCCTAGAGAAGACAGAGCTCCTCAGGTGGAGGTCATTAGCATTTCAATGGTCTCCCTCTCTGCTTGTGGTGTCTCCACCCTTCCCAGAGTCACAGCCCTGGAAACTGAAAATGACTGGGGCTTTCTCCACTGAGCCAAAAAAGAAACAGATAGTCCCCTTCAGACCCAGTCCAAGGCGACCCTCCGGCTCTCCCAGGTCAGTCGTCACCCAAAGCCTCTGTCTGTTTTTTGGGGCTGCGTACCTGTAGTGAGCAGTTCACACTCGCTACTTAAAACCCCAGTTGGAGCTCAGCTGAGCTATATTCGCTTGCTGGGAGAGAGCTTCTCTGTGGCACCACGCGGCTCTGCAGCTCGGGCTATGGGGGATGGGGTCTCCCGACCTGGTTCCGCAGGTTTTACTTACAGATTTTATGCTGTGTTCTCGGGCATTCCTCCCAATTCAGGTTGGTGTATGATGAATGGATGGTCTCATTTGTCCCCCCGCAGTTATTCTGGATTATTTACTAGTTGTTTCTGTTTTTTTGTAGTTGTTCCAGGGGGACTACTTAGCTTCCACTCCTCTCTATGCCGCCATCTTGCCCGAGTCGTACCATAATTTTTAAAGAATACAATTTTAAAATTTGGCCTTCACAGTTTTACATTTTCTTCTTAATATAGTAAACCAAAACTAAAGCTATTCTAGCTCAAAGCATTTTTATATTCATTGAAATCACATGTATACTTCTCTTGTTTTGTAATTGAATTACTCTTTGAACAAGAAAAAAATATTTGTAGAGAAACATGTTCTGATTCAGAAGTCAGATCTATATTATCAGATTCAAAATTTCTAGACTTAAGCAAAAATATCTAACAAGTTTCTCTTACACAAAACATAAAATTCTTATTTATTCTTCAATGATTTTGTTCAAGATAGTGTAACCCATTAAAGTTATATGCGTTATTTTTTTAATATTTGAGATATTGTGATGACTGGAATCTTCATGTAAAAATATATTAGTGAACATTAGCAAGAAAAAAGTGTCCTATTTTATTACTATGATTAATACAATATAGCACATTCTATGGTGTAAGATTTTCTGGAAGGCTGATTATTATTATGGTCATCCTAGGATTGAAATGGTTATTTCATTATGGGGTTGTTGAAATGATAAAAGGTGAATATCAAGAAAATCTAATGAAGGCATTTAAAAGATACAAGGAAGAGACTAAATCAACGCTATCTACAAACACATTAAAGAGTTTTATATGAAGACTCCTCTTTCCATGTCCAAGAAATATAGAAAGAAATAGAAGTCTGTACTCTGGAGAGCCTTTAAATATCATACCCAGTAGAGAAACCTCAATAAAGCATTGAAATGGTCTTTTCTCCCACTTATTTCTGAGAATGGAGATGAGAGGGTTTGATTGCAGTGTCTAGTGTTGGTGAGCTGTAAGCTGCAGCTTGCTCTTCAAGCAACTCCAGCTTGTAGCAGTGGTAGCACCATTTTCAAAATGAGAAAATAGTAGCTACTTAAGCAAGTCAAACAGACAATGTTTGAAAATAATCCATTTTAAAGGTTTTCCCCAACAGACCAGTGGAACAAAGAAAGGGAAAAAAAAAGATTTACTTTGGACTCTGAACTCAAAGCAAAAGTACCATACCCAAATGTGAAATGCACAGTGGTGTGTGTAATGTGGCATTTTACATGAAAGGATTCTGTCTTCTGCTAAAGATCATTCAACAAGATGAAAATAACACAACTTTTAAAAATTATTTGTTTCGCATATCTATATGATTAAAATCTCAACAACAGACTCTGGGAGATGACAAAAAATGTTTTCTAAATCATTTAGCACATTATAAAAATGACCTTCTTTTTAGAGAAAGAAATTTTATTTTCAAAATTGAAGTTTTTGCTTGTATCTGATTACCAAACCAATATATTTTAGATTATTTGGAAACTATAAAAAAGCATTAATGAAAAAAATTCTGGAGATACTTTAGATTTCAATCTTTTCACAAACTATAAATACACTTTTAATATCAGATGAGATTATATCCAACAGTAACCTGTTGTTTCTTCTTAAAATAAAATCTGAATTTTTCCATGTCTACAGGCAGCAGAAAACCTGTTAGTTTTCTATCATCAGACTGCCTTCCTATATCCTATTATTATTACTGAACTACAACCCCCCTCCTCAATATTTGCTAAAATAATGTCCCTAAGGATTTTTAGAGTAATTTTTCTTTTAAGTACAAACTTTTCTATTCCATGAGCAATAATGATATAGTTTAAATCCTTAATTCTTTTTTCTTTCATTATTATTCTGCTCATAGTATTATATTAAAGTCTCATACTATATTTATATTTTTGTCAATTTATTCACTTATTGCTCCCAGACCTTTTAATGTATTTTGATCCTATATTACTTGGTGCTTAACAGTTCATGAATGGTTTGTTTTCCTTGTGGGTGGCATTCTTATCTATGTAAAATAATCCTCTATGTATTTGATGCTTTTGGCCCTCAAATATTTTTATATAACAGTATCACCAGCTCTACTATCTTTTATTTGCTTTGGCCATTATATATTGTATCATTCCTTTATTGTTAGCCCTTCATTTAATATTGTTTAAATGAGTATTTCAACATAAATAGATAATTTAATCCATTTGTATTCCATAATTGACCTATCTGATGCATGGTCTCTTGATGGCCTATTTTAAACTTCTTTCCCCTCCTCCCCTCCCTTTTCCTGTTCTCCTCCTTCACCCTTTTTTCTTTTCCCTCTCTCTCCCCCTTTCCCTCTCCTTCTTCTTCTTCATATTTACTCTTTTTTTTCCTGTTACCATTTATTTTTCTTTTTTTGTATATTCCTATACAATCAAAGACACCATTAATCTTTATGTTTTCTAGTCCTATAGTGATTTATTCAGTTTATATTTATGCAGATTTATGCAGTCTGTTACCTAGAGGTGCTAGAGGACTGCATCATTGTTCTGGAGTCAGACTGGCCCAACCCAAATTATAGCACCGTCTGTTAATAATCTTATTATTTTGGGCACATTATCTGTGCTTTCTGGATCTCAGTTTCCACATTTGACAGAGGTAGTAATCATGTTATTTATTTCATTTGATTATTCTAAGCATGTAATGATGTATTTCAGTAAAGCATTTAGGAAAATATCTGGAACATAATCATAATGTTACTGAATAAATGTTAGCACCATTTTATTAACATCATTATCATTAGTAGTACTAAATTAATAAGTAATAATAGTACCATAAAGCAGACCTAGATTGAGCTTGATACATACATAACCACAGTGCTTTCCCAGCACTCACTGTTAACATTAGGGAGCTTCCATGTTATTTTGCTGTCATCTCTTCCACCTGTACTCTGGGTTTGCCATTTTTACACATGTGATAAGTTTCAAATAGAGGAATTTTTTCTCTAATAGATTTGATGCATGCTATAAGTTACAGAATTTCACTGAAGTTTTTGGCATGCAGGTATTACAATTCTTTTTTCAGAAATGATACTACATTTTTATTACTTTAAAATTGATGTTATCAGTTCATAAAGAATGATCATGAGAAAGGATAACGGACATTAAACACAAAGGCTCAGTCCACCATCTTTAGTCATGAGCCCAAATAAACTTTATTTGAAAGGGGAAAATAATATAATTGCCAGAAAAATGTGTCAAATTTCTGATCACAGGAAAATATTGGTGTTTTCATTTGCTAATGCTGCCAGAAAGCAAAACACCAGAAATGGATTGACTTTTATAAAGGGGGTTAATTTGGTTACACAGTTACAGTCTTAAGGCCATAAAGTGTCCAAGGTAACATCAACAATCGGGTACCTTCACTGGAGGATGGCCAGTGGCGTCCAGAAAGCCTCTGTTAGCAGGGAAGGCACATGGCTGGCATCTGCTTCAGAGTTCTGGTTTCAAAATGGCTTTCTGCTACAACATTCTTCCCTAGGCTTTAGCTCCTCAAAAATGTCACTCTTAGTTGCTCTTGGGGTGTTTGTCCTCTCTTAGCTTCTCTGGAGCAAAAGTCTGCTTTCAAAGGCCATCTCCAAAATGTCTTTGTAAGGTGAAGCTCCTCTCTCAGTTACTGTGTGTTCTTCAAAGTGTCTCTCTTGGCTGCATCAAGCTCACTCCTTCTGTCTGAGCTTTTATAGGGCTCCAGTGAACTAATCAAGGCCCAGGCTGAATGGGTGGGGCCACACCTCCATGGAAATTATCCAATCCAAATTATCACCTACAGTTGGGTGGGTTGTATCTCCATGGAAACACTCAAAGAATTACAATCTAATCAACATTAAAATATGTCTGCCCACACAAGATTGCATCAAAGATAATGGCGTTTTGGGGGACATAATGCATTCAAACTGGCATAATTGGCCATTGTTATTGTGTGTACAGAAATTACTTTTCTTCCAAATAAAAGAAAAATGAGAGGAAAGGGATTTTTTTTCAACCACCTCACTACTGCCTAAATGTGTAAATGAGCAGTTCTGATGATCTCCATTCTGCTTTGTGCTCTATGAGATTAAGCCCTCTTATGTGACATGAGTAGGGGAAAGCAGTGCTACACAAGCTCTTTTTCTATTAACAACACTGATTGGACAATTTTTTTTTAAAACCAGAACCCTAGCACCTTCCAATCCACTGTAACTATGCATAGACAATGGGTATATATTTCCCTTCAAAGCAATGTCTACCTTTTTTTTTGTTTTTTGGCAGTCCATCAATTTTATAGTTTACTTGTTTTGAGAATTCAGAATGCAGGCAGAAGACATCACTATTCAAATATAGAGAGTGTTCAGGAAATACATATATATAATTAATGAAATGATAAAATTAGATATTAACAACTATTAGACAATGATTTCTCTGGTAAGTTCCTTACTTTCTCATTTGCTAGATGATGGAATGACCTTATAATCTTCCTTATTCAAGAAAAGTGGTGCAATTCATTTTATTCATAACAATTATTTTTCTACTCATTAATGCTGTACCTATGTATCCATCAGTAGATGTCTCAACTACTCAGTAACAACAGTAGGAGATCAGGTACTTTCTTTTCTGTGCCTTTTTATTATTATTTTTTAACTTATTGTTTATCTGAAATTGGTGGTCTTGATTTTCTGGGGTCCAGTGTGTTGTCAAATGAAGTGTAAGCTTGCTTTGACTTAAAAACTACAGAAAGGAGTATGTTTTCTAAAGATGAATACTTGTCCACTAAGACAAATATCTCAAGTTCTAAGACTATATGAGGAATTATGTAGTTAAAAACACTAGGATTTAATTTAAGGTTAGAAAATTTTACTAATTACTAATATTGACTCTTAAGAGATTATAGGATATTAAGGATAGACTTGCATTGTCAAACATCTTGTTAGACGAAAACTAAAATGAAATATAAGATTGATGATACAAAAACAAGATATGAAGCTTATTTGGTTGGCATATTTTTGTAAAATATTGGCTTTGAAATTTCAAAAAATGCATTAAAATCTCAGCATTGCCACTTTTAGCTATGTGGCACTAAACAATTTACCTGGTTTTCTCACCTTTTAAAAGCCTAAAACCTAATTTTAAAGATAATGGTGGAATAAATTAAATAATGTGGATTGTCAAGCACATAATAAGTGCTCATAAATGTTAGTTTTAATATTCTGATGCAAACTACTTCTGCTCTCAGAATAAAACAAGATTAAATTTCTTGAAACAGTGAGCTCCTGTAGTGAACTTGAAACATATTTTAATTCTCAATAATGCTTTGACATTATACATTTTAGAATATATCTTTTTCATAATATTCACACTAGCTCAATAAATTAGATATAATCATTTGCATAAATAGAGTTAAATATGCTATAGCATGTATAATTTTAAAGGAAATACATGAGAAGGTAATGGTTACCAGGTTTAAAACAAATCATAAGAATATAATTGAAATATTAATCTAATTTTAATCATTTTACCTTTTATTTTTAAAATAACTATAGTTTACCATACATACTATAAAATTTACTTTATTACTTGCTCTACTACATAGCTAATTTTACTTTTGGCACTATATTGCATTTTAATTAAGAACATTTGCAGAGAATCGGTACACCAAAAGTTTGCATTTCTAATTAAGAGAAAAAGCAAACTAAGCTGTTTTATTAGTAATGTTATTGATAATATTAACAGCAGATAGGATTTAGCAATGTACTGCTGGAAAAGGGTGAACTATAATGCAGATTATGCAAAGCAAAGTGAAGTGCATACTAATCAATTATTTAAAGTAGGATAGATTCTTTCATAGTTAACAAATATTTTTACATAGGAAATGTAAAGCTTTGCTTTTGTTACATATTCTAAATCTCCATGTCTGAAAATTGGAGATTGTATGCTTTAAAAAATATAGGAATAATATCATGTACTGAAAAAATAATTTTTACTCTTGACATAAATATACAGAAAGAGACAGAGAGAGAGAGAGAGATTACTTTGACTTTAATTAATGGATCTGAGCCTTTTATAGTTAGCAGATAGACCAGGTCTTTCTTCCCAGAAGAATATACATGCAAATATACACTCAAAATTCTATACACCAACAAAATACAGGCAGTATTTCTTAAAAACTTAAGATATACCCAGACATTTACCTTTTATGAAGCATTTCCACTTGTTTTTCCCACAAATATACTACTACAGTGTCTCAGGAGCTGCAAACAACTGAAATTGCCAACATAATCAGGATGGATAGATAGGTTATAACACAGTTATACAAATAATCATTATGCAATTAATAAATACATCCAAGATACATTATTAAAAGAGGTGGAGAGTCAGTTGTATTATGTATTGCTATTTGTAATATCCACATACAATTTTTAGGATGACTTTTAGGATCTGAGAGTAAGCAGTTTTGAAGGCCACTTGGTAAGCTAGTCATGCATGCTTTCTGCAAAAGTGTTTCTATTCCAGGCTACAGCAATAATTCCAATAAAAGGATATATACATGCTTAATTTATTTTTGGAAGGTAAGATACATAAGAAACCATTAATAATGGGAAGCTGGGAGTGAAATTTTAATGTTCATTTTTATTAATATTTGAATTTTTAAATCTTGCTTAAATATTAGTAAACAATTTAGTTATTAACAACAGCATACTAAAACAATATTTATTTGAATCAGTAATTAGTATTCTTAGCCTCTATTAGTCATTTTAATATAAACCAGAATGTATCTAGTTTACAAACAAAAGGTTAATATCATCAAGAATCAAAAGTTTAATGATTAACTCAAATTACTACTTTTTTTCTAAATTACTCTGTCATATAAACAGAAATTAATTATTCCTTCTTACAAACATTTTATCACTAAAAAGGAGGTGAATGTGAGGAAAATACATAGTTCTATTAATCCATGACTGAAATTTTCTGTGTCTTTGTTGCCTAATATAGAATTGCCTCTATTCCTCAAAGAAACTGTGACTAAATTTAGGGATGGCTTGGTAGGGTCTCAGTAGGATTCCAAAGTACTCTCTAGAACTAAAATATTCTGAAATAGATGTGGAAACATGCTAACACAAAATGATTTGTTTCTAGCATTCTTCTGCTACAAGAATCAGTGGCAGGTTTATAGGCTTTGACATAGTGAAGTGAAGCTCAAACTAACAGACTCATATTAGTCTGCTGGAGGATATTCAAATGTGATTTTCATTCCTATGGAAAAGAGAATTATTGTCAGCTTATTCTCTCTCTCTCTCTCTCTCTCAACTATCTATTTATCTATCTATCTACCCTATTGCACAGGACTAGATTCAAATTACTCTAAAGGAATGGAAATATCTGGGCTAATTAAACATTTCATACAATATGAACAAAAATTTAATATGTATTAAAATGACTCTTAGTAACTTACTGAAATGCATATAGATGACCAAAGAACCAAATTGTTTACAGAAACCATTATGAGAATGGTATTAGGTGAATACATGCATTAGCAGTTTGGACATGGGCTATGTGCTAGGCACCAGGTGAAGCCATTGGCACCAGGTAGGTGGTGTGTAAGATCAGCTGGAGGCAGTGGCCTACCTGCTGAGACGATTGTATGCCACCACTGATTTCTTATGTTGAATATATATAACTGTATATTAACAAGCAGGAAACATATGGAAATAAATGTCATAAGGGCATAACCTTAAAAAATAGACTCAAAATCAGAAAGTCATCTCCTTATTTAATAGAATAGAATATTGCACATTGCCAACAACTGTGAAGGGTCTGAGATTATACCCTACCTGCAAGCTAACGTTTTCCACAGTTTCATGGATATTAGCTCAAGCCATGAGATTCATTGGTCAGTGTAATGGTTAAGTTCATGTGTCAACTTGACTAAGTTATGGTGTTTGGCCAAGCAAGCACTGGCCTGATTGTTACTGTAAAGATATTTCATATATTCTATCATCTGTAAGTTGATTATATCTATGGCTGATTATATCTACAATCAACTGAGGAGATGGCCTTCAACAATGAGTGATGCCTCATCCAATCAGCTGAAGGCCTTAAAAGGAAAAATGATGATTTCAGAAGTTAAAGGCAGAATTTCCATCTCTATTTCAGCCATCCAGTTTCTCCTGGGAAATTCATTGAAAACCTTCATTGGAGTTCCCAGCTTACAGCCTGCCTTATGGAATTCAGACTTTCACATCCCCACAGTCGTGTGAGCCAATTCCTACAATAAATCTCACAATATTTATATAACATACGTTTATATCTCTTGCCAGTTCTGTTTCCCTGGATAAACCTGACTAGTAGAGTAAGAGACATAGGACTTTATTATTCATTGTATGGGAAGCAGTTTGAACATCGTATGTGTGATGGTTCTTGCCTCCAAAATTCCATAGAGACAACACAAAGTCAGGTTCGGATGAATGCTACATGCATAGTGGTTTGCATCACAGCTAAGAACCCTGAGCTTAGAAAAGCCCAATCTAGCTAGCAAATCTCCTCAAACTTTGCCTCAAAGGAATTCCTTATCTTTATTATCTTGTACAGCAAACAATTTTGAACTTTCCCCAGAGGGAGTCTCTATATCTTACAAGGCTGTTGTGATATATTCATCCTTAAAAAATTAGTCCAGAACAAACGTAGTTAATGCCTCTGTTGGGAAGATGTGACAAATGTAAGAGACCCATGGAAAACCATCTCCCAACACATACTTCCCAGATAATCTTCTGACAATAAAAGAATGTTTGCCTTTTCAAAAATTTTTTTTAAATTATTTCATAGTTAGAATCTGATTTCATTTAGGCTCTCTCAATGTTGAATTTATCTGAGATTTAGTGATTTGGATAATTCTTGAACATCTATACAAAGAGAATGTGGTTTGATTTGCTTTTTTAGACTTCAGTAAATACCATTTCTCAAGAATCTTTTGAGTTGGTGATCCATCGAGACAGAAAAGTATCAGCTTCCACCCAATGAGGATCCAATTATTAGAATAATTCTAATTATGCTTTTGAAATAGGATCATTTTTGAAGTGACATATGTAACCTGAGTAAATATTGGGAAGCCTCTCAGTTCAATTGCAGTTTGGAATTACAGTACAACAACAATCTTAAATGTAGAATATAATTGAAAACAATTCCAATCTTTATTATGTCATGAAAAGCATTAAAAGGGGAAAGATATTCTTAAAATATATAAATATATTTAAAATATATTGTTCAATCTCTGCCACTTCCTGGGGATACAGTACTGAAATGTGTGTGAGTACTGAGAACATAAATATGTTTGCCTTTATATACATTTTGTGTGTTTGTGTGTATATGTATAATTTTTCCCTTGTTACCAATGTGAGGTTCAACATTTTACAATATTTAAAGAAAATAATGAGATTACCTAATAAACATTGGATTGAAAGTTCTGGATAGGGGAAAATTTTTCTTACATTTTTCATTTTAATTTTCTTTCCAGGAAAATCAACATGATAACATTGGGAAATTAATAGTAAGCATTTGGCTCTTTATAAATCTTATATCCTTCCCTTCCTTCTTCTATCATTCTCTCATCATAATTACTCAGATTTACATAATTGGCTGCCTAAACATGCTTTTTTTCATTCAATTTCAACTTTATACTTACCCTGAGAAATTGATAGAAAGTACCACTATAGTTTAAAAGGGAGTTCAAATTAGTCAAGGTAAAGAATGAGGTCTGAAAATGAAGTAGTTGCTTTTTGGATAAGGTAATCAAATGAAACCTGGCAGTCAATTAAATTAAACTTCAATGGAATATTCCAGAGAATAAGCCAGGAGAGGAGTGTGCTATTAGTGAGTATTCTCTGGTTGAGTTTAGATGAACAAATGTCTGTCCCATTTAAAAATCTGTTACAAGGATAATGTTTAAAATATTGTGTCCCCTTTTATATATTTAGAAAGAAGGGTCCAACGTGCTTTGTCCCTCTCTAAGCATTATTCAAATTACTGTGGTAGTCAAACTTTACAAAAGAATGAGGCTGTAGTAAACCGAGTGTGGTCACAGACTTTGTTCCTGAATTATGCTGGTACCCACATGTATTTCACTTTTTATGTTTTTTTTCTTCTAACCATTTTTACATTCTTTTGTTCCTTCCCTTTTGTTTCTTCAAGCTTGGAAATTACCTGCTGGATCCATAAGCTCTCAATCATACCTGCACTAATTTCTGGACTTCATCTAAGCATTTTAAAAATGGTTTAGTAATTCCTTGCTTGGACTTCAGTAACTTCCCAGAAATAACCATATCTTTGAGATTTCCTTAAAAGAAACTTAGAAGACCTCCAAGGACTCCTATGTGACTCTAAGAGGTTGAAATCATTCCAAGCCATATAAATACAGAACACGGAAGAAATGGAAAGCAATGAAGTGAGTCCAGGCTTTGATTTCACATTGTGCTGAGGGACAAATGGCTATTAACTTGGATGCGGTATGATTATCAGGCTCTTTACATAATGCGTGTGCAAATTTTAAATTATCTCTCAAAAGATAAAAATAACTCAGGGAAAAATTTAATTAGACAGATTACTATTTTTATAAGTTAGAAAAAGTCTCCATGTTTTCTGTTGTAAAAGTTTAGTGTTCATAAGGTTATCAGAGAAGTGATTTTGAATTGCAGTGTATGCCAGTAGCAGAAGAGAGCAGAATCATATAGATTAACTTTCAAGGTAAAAGTAGTCATATTTTGGGTGTCAGCCTTCAGATCTGAATGGCAGAGCCATTAATACTCATAGATATCTCAAAGCAATTTCTTTCTTGTTATTTATTTATTTTTTTCCGTTACAAACTGGAACAAAATTCTAAAAGGTCAGGAGCATGACACATCAGAAGAGTTTTCCTAGAAGCACTTTCAGCTGATCCCAGGGGATCTACTTAGCAGCTTTCCATAAATTAATTCGTTTAATCCCAACAAAGTCTATCTAAGGCAGTATTCTTTTTTTAATTTTGCAAGATTTATATACATCTTACCAGACTTGAGTACTATAAGGCAAGTTTACAGATCTTTTCTGGAATCATAACACAGTAACATGAAAATAAGTACATTAGAAAATAAATCATTAAGGACCTAGAACATAGGAAAAATAATGTGAAATACACGAGGATCTGGAAAGAGTTCATTGAGTTTTTTTTTTTTTCATTATAATTACCTGGATTTTCTTATTAGCTTTTCTGTTTTTAGGTTCATATAATTTAAATGCATTCAGTATAAACATACAAAGCATTTAGTCACAGTGTGTGATAGAAAATGAAGCAAACAGAGAAACTAACCATAAGAACCTTGAAATCCAGTAGATGATATGTGGGGGGGTGGAGAGAATATGTGATATTTATGTTACAGAATATATAATAAACAGCAAATGACATTTATTATATTAATTAGAATATAAAGATGAAATTAAATCACATAATGTAAATGAGTCATATAACATAAATACGTGTTCAACCTTCTTAGTATTAGCATTAATATAAATTTAAATAATGTCATGTATATCAAAAGCCAATGAAATATTTATATGTTTTCCTTTCCTAGAAATTTCTCCTAACATATTCATTCAAGCAAAAATCAAAAGCGCAGATTGAAGATCATTATAGCCAGTTTTTTTTATTTTTTATTTTTTTTATTTTTGCACATATTTAACATAAACTGTCTTTTCCAGGAATACAACTACTGTGTAAATTGTTCAGAACTTTAGACAGTTGTTCAACATTTTGGAAAATCACATCATCAATAGCAAAACTGCCCAATACAACAACCTTAGATCACTCTGCATTTATATTTGTTGCATTCTTAGTGATTCTAGGTACTGGTGCAAGCATCTGAGGGCTTCACTACATGTTCCTATGGAGGAGTGCCTGAGCATTTGCATATTGAAATACTTCCTCTTATTTGTCTTTTTTATATGTGGGGTATTGTATTGATTTGTTTTTTGAAATTGTCTGGATAGGTTATAGTACCTTTTTTTTTTTTTTTTTTTTTTTTAATTCAGTTTTATTGAAATATATTCACAAACCATACAGTCATCCATGGTATACAATCAACTGTTCACAGTATGATCATATAGTTATGCGTTCATCACCACAATCTATTTCTGAACATTTTCCTTACATCAGAAAGAATCAGAATAAGAATAAAAAATAAAAGTGAAAAGAGAATACCCAAACCATCCCCCCATCCCACCCGATTTGTCATTTAGTTTTTACTCCCATTTTTCTACTGATTTTTTTTCAATTTTTTAACTTTGTTTATCAAAAAATTAAAAACAAACAGGCAAACAACAACCAAAAAAACCCCACAACATTTCAAACAAAGCAATGGATTAAGGAAAACAAATAACCTAAAATAACTACTTTGTTTCCAATATGTTCCTACCATACCCCAAGAAAATTAATAAACCATGTCCAAACAGAGGAGTAAGAAGAACAAATAATCTAAAATAACTACATTGCTTCCAACATGTTCCTACCATACCCCAAGAAAATTAACAACCCCTAAGAAAACAAAGGAATAAGAGAAAAAAAAAACCTAAAATAACTCTATTGCTTCCAACATGATCTTACTATATCCAGGAAAGTTTACAAACCATAATCATTCCTGAGCATTCCCATAACATTGAGATTACCCTCCATAGTTTATCTGTTCTTATTAGATTATCATTCCCCCTCCACTAATTGGTATCTCTAGGTCCCCTACATTCTACAGTATAAAACATTGTACATTTTTCACAGAATTCACATTAGTGGTAACATACAATATCTCTCTTTTTGTGCCTGGCTTATTTTGCTCAGCATTATGTCTTTTTTTTTTTTTTTTTTTTTTTTAATCTTCATTTTATTGAGATATATTCATATACCACGCAGTCATACAAAACAAATCGTACTTTCGATTGTTCACAGTACCATTACATAGTTGTACATTCATCACCCAAATCAATCCCTGACACCTTCATTAGCACACACACAAGAATAACAAGAATAATAATTAGAGTGAAAAAGAGCAATTGAAGTAAAAAAGAACACTGGGTACCCTTGTCTGTTTGTTTCCTTCCCCTATTTTTCTACTCATCCATCCATAAACTAGACAAAGTGGAGTGTGGTCCTTATGGCTTTCCCAATCCCCTTGTCACCCCTCATAAGCTACATTTTTATACAACTGTCTTCGAGATTCATGGGTTCTGGGTTGTAGTTTGATAGTTTCAGGTATCCACCACCAGCTACCCCAATTCTTTAGAACCTAAAAAGGGTTGTCTAAAGTGTGCGTAAGAGTGCCCACCAGAGTGACCTCTCGGCTCCTTTTGGATTCTCTCTGCCACTGAAGCTTATTTCATTTCCTTTCACATCCCCCTTTTGGTCAAGAAGATGTTCTCCGTCCCACGATGCCAGGTCTACATTCCTCCCCGGGAGTCATATTCCACGTTGCCAGGGAGATTCACTCCCCTGGCTGTCTGATCCCACGTAGGGGGGAGGGCAACGATTTCACCTTTCAAGTCAGCTTAGCTAGAGAGACAGGGCCACATCTGAGCAACAAAGAGGCATTCGGGAGGAGGCTCTTAGGCACAACCATAGGGAGGCCTAGCCTCTCCTTTGCAGCAACCGTCTTCCCAAGGGTAAAACCTGTGGTAGAGGGCTCAACCCATCAAACCACCAGTCCCCTATGTCTGTGGTCATGTTAGCAACCATGGAGGTGGGTTAGGTGAATACCCCTGGACTCTCCACAGGCTCCTCAAGGGGGCACTACATCTTTTTTTTTTCCTTGTTTTTCTTTCTTTCTTTCTTTCTTTTTTAACTTTCCCTTCGTTTTTAAATCAACTGTATGAAAAAAAAAGTTAAAAAGAAAACAAACATACAATAAAAGAACATTTCAAAGAGACCATAACAAGGGAGTAAGAAAAAGACAACTAAACTAAGATAACTGCTTAACTTCCAACATGTTCCTACTTCACCCCAAGAAAGTTACATAATATAGCAACATTTCTGTGAACTTGTTCCTACTATATCCATCAGAATTTAACAGACAATAGTCATTTCTGGGCATCCCCAGAACGTTAAATAGCTTATCTGTTCTTCTTGGATTATTGTTCCCCCTTCCTTAATTGCTCTCTACTGCTAGTTCCCCTACATTCTACATTATAAACCATTTGTTTTACATTTTTCAAAGTTCACATTAGTGGTAGCATATAATATTTCTCTTTTTGTGCCTGGCTTATTTCGCTCAGCATTATGTCTTCAAGGTTCATCCATGTTGTCATATGTTTCACCAGATCGTTCCTTCTTACTGCCGCGTAGTATTCCATCGTGTGTATATACCACATTTTATTTATCCACTCATCTGTTGAAGGACATTTGGGTTGTTTCCATCTCTTGGCAATTGTGAATAATGCTGCTATGAACATTGGCGTGCAGATATCTGTTCGTGTCACTGCTTTCCGATCTTCCGGGTATATACCGAGAAGTGCAATCGCTGGATCGAATGGTAACTCTATATCTAGTTTTCTAAGGAACTGCCAGACTGACTTCCCGAGTGGCTGAACCATTATACAGTCCCACCAACAGTGAATAAGAGTCCCAATTTCTCCACATCCCCTCCAGCATTTGTAGTTTCCTGTTTGTTTAACGGCAGCCATTCTAACCGGTGTTAGATGGTATCTCATTGTGGTCTTAATTTGCATCTCTCTAATAGCTAGTGAAGCTGAACATTTTTTCATGTGTTTCTTGGCCATTTGTATTTCCTCTTCAGAGAACTGTCTTTTCATATCTTTTGCCCATTTTATAATTGGGCCGACGGTACTATTGTCATTGAGTTGTAGGATTTCTTTATATATGCAAGATATCAGTCTTTTATCAGATACATGGTTTCCAAAAATTTTTTCCCATTGAGTTGGCTGCCTCTTTACCTTTTTGAGAAATTCCTTTGAGGTGCAGAAACTTCTAAGCTTGAGGAGTTCCCATTTATCTATTTTCTCTTTTGTTGCTTGTGCTTTGGGTGTAAAGTCTAGGAAGTGGCCGCCTAATACAAGGTCTTGAAGGTGTTTTCCTACATTATCTTCTAGGAGTTTTATGGTACTTTCTTTTATATTGAGATCTTTGGTCCATTTTGAGTTAATTTTTGTATAGGGGGTGAGGTAGGGGTCCTCCTTCATTCTTTTGGATATGGATATCCAACTGTCCCAGCCCCATTTGTTGAAAAGACCATTATGACTCAGTTCAGTGACTTTGGGGGCCTTATCAAAGATCAGTCGGCCATAGATCTGAGGGTCTATCTCCGAATTCTCAATTCGATTCCATTGATCTATATGTCTATCTTTGTGCCAGTACCATGCTGTTTTGGCAACTGTGGCTTTATAATAAGCTTCAAAGTCAGGGAGTGTCAGTCCTCCCACTTCGTTTTTCTTTTTTAGAGTGTCTTTAGCAATTCGAGGCATCTTCCCTTTCCAAATAAATTTGATAACTACTTTTTCCAAGTCTGCAAAGTAGGTTGTTGGAATTTTGATTGGGATTGCATTGAATCTGTAGATGAGTTTGGGTAGAATTGACATCTTAATGACATTTAGTCTTCCTATCCATGAACATGGAATATTTTTCCATCTTTTAAGGTCCCCTTCTATTTCTTTTAGTAGAGTTATGTAGTTTTCTTTGTATAGGTCTTTTACATCTTTGGTTAAGTTGATTCCTAGGTACTTGATTTTTTTAGTTGCTATTGAAAATGATATCTTTTTCTTGAGTGTCTCTTCAGTTTGTTCATTTCTAGCATATAGAAACATTACTGACTTATGTGCATTAACCTTGTATCCTGCTACTTTGCTAAATTTGTTTATTAGCTCTAGTAGCTGTATCATCGATTTCTCAGGGTTTTCTAGATATAAGATCATATCATCTGCAAACAATGACAGTTTTACTTCTTCTTTTCCAATTTGGATGCCTTTTATTTCTTTGTCTTGCAGGATTGCCCTGGCTAGCACTTCCAGCACAATGTTGAATAACAGTGGTGATAGCGGGCATCCTTGTCTTGTTCCTGATCTTAGAGGGAAGGCTTTCAGTCTCTCACCATTGAGTACTATGCTGGCTGTGGGTTTTTCATATATGCTCTTTATCATGTTGAGGAAGTTTCCTTCAATTCCTACCTTTTGAAGTGTTTTTATCAAAAATGGATGTTGGATTTTGTCAAATGCTTTTTCAGCATCTATTGAGATGATCAATTGATTTTTCCCTTTTGACTTGTTAATGTGTTGTAATACATTGATTGATTTTCTTATGTTGAACCATCCTTGCATGCCTGGAATAAACCCCACTTGGTCATGGTGTATGATTTTTTTAATGTGTCTTTGGATTCGATTTGCAAGTATTTTGTTGAGGATTTTTGCATCTATATTCATTAGGGAGATTGGCCGGTAGTTTTCCTTTTTTGTAACATCTTTGCCTGGTTTTGGTATTAGATTGATGTTAGCTTCATAAAATGAGTTAGGTAGTGTTCCATTTTCTTCAATGTTTTGAAAGAGTTTGAGTAAGATTGGTGTCGGTTCTTTCCAGAAAGTTTGGTAGAATTCCCCTGTGAAGCCATCTGGCCCTGGGCATTTATTTGTGGGAAGATTTTTGATGACTGATTGGATCTCTTTGCTTGTGATGGGTTGGTTGAGGTCTTCTATTTCTTCTCTGGTCAGTCTAGGTTGTTCATATGTTTCCAGGAAATTGTCCATTTCCTCTACATTATCCAGTTTGTTGCCATACAGTTGTTCATGGTATCCTCTTATAATTTTTTTAATTTCTTCAGGATCTGCAGTTATGTCACCTTTTTCATTCATTATTTTGTTTATATGGGTCTTCTCTTTTTTTGAGTTTGTCAGTCTAGCTAGGGGCTTGTCAATCTTGTTGATCTTCTCAAAGAACCAACTTTTGGTGATATTTATCCTCTCTATTGTTTTTTTGTTCTCTATGTCATTTATTTCTGCTGTAATCCTTCTTATTTCTTTTCTTCTACTTGGTTTAGGATTGGTTTGCTGTTCATTTTCCAGCTTCTTCAGTTGATCCATTAGTTCTTTGATTTTGGCTCTTTCTTCCTTTTTAATATATGCATTTAGTGCTATAAATTTCCCCCTTAGCACTGCTTTTGCTGCATCCCATAGGTTTTGGTATGTTGTGTTCTCATTTTCATTCTTCTCTATATATTTAGCAATTTCTCTTGCTATTTCTTCTTTAACCCACTGATTGTTTAGGAGTGTGTTGTTTAACCTCCAGGTATTTGTGAATTTTCTAAGTCTCTGATGGTTATTGACTTCTAATTGTATTCCATTGTGGTCAGAGAATGTGCTTTGAATAATTTCAATCTTTTTAAATTTATTGAGGCTTGTTTTATGTCCCAGCATATGATCTATTCTGGAGAAAGTTCCATGAGCACTAGAAAAGTATGTGTATCCTGGTGATTTGGGATGTAATGTCCTGTATATGTCTGTTAAATCTAATTCATTTATCAGATTGTTTAGGTTTTCAATTTCCTCATTGGTCTTCTGTCTGGTTGATCTATCTATAAGAGAGAGTGATGTGTTGAAGTCTCCCACAATTATTGTGGAAACATCAATTGCTTCCTTTAGTTTTGCCAGTGTTTCTCTCATGTATTTTGTGGCACCTTGGTTGGGTGCATAGACATTTATGATTGTTATTTCTTCTTGCTGAATTGCCCCTTTTATTAGTACATAGTGGCCTTCTTTGTCTCTCAAAACATCCCTGCATTTGAAGTCTATTTTATCTGAGATTAATATTGCTACACCTGCTTTCTTTTGGCTGTAGCTTGCATGAAATAGTTTTTTCCATCCTTTCACTTTCAGTTTCTTTGTGTCCCTGTGTCTAAGATGAGTCTCTTGTATGCAACATATTGATGGTTCATTTTTTTTGATCCATTCTGCGAATCTATATCTTTTAATTGGGGAGTTTAATCCATTTACATTCAACGTTATAACCATGAAGGCATTTCTTGAATCAGCCACCTTATCCTTTGGTTTATGTTTGTCATATTTTCCCCCTCTGTCTATTAATATCCTTTATTGTACCCATACCGAATCTCTTTAGTACTGAACCTTTCTCCAAGTCTCTCTGTCCTTTCTTTGTTTCTCTGTCTGTAGGGCTCCCTTGAGTATCTCCAGTAGGGCAGGTCTCTTGTTAGCAAATTCTCTCAGCATTTGTTTGTCTGTGAAAAATTTAAGTTCTCCCTCAAATTTGAAGGAGAGCTTTGCTGGATAAAGTATTCTTGGCTGGAAATTTTTCTCACTCAGAATTTTAAATATATCGTGCCACTGCCTTCTCGCCTCCATGGTGGCTGCTGAGTAGTCACTACTTAGTCTTATGCTGTTTCCTTTGTATGTGGTGAATTGCTTTTCTCTTGCTGCTTTCAGGACTTGCTCCTTCTCTTCTGTGTTTGATAGTGTGATCAGTATATATCTCGGAGTGGGTTTATTTGGATTTATTCTATTTGGAGTTCGCTGAGCATTTATGATTTGTGTATTTATGTTGTTTAGAAGATTTGGGAAGTTTTCCCCAACAATTTCTTTGAATACTCTTCCTAGACCTTTACCCTTTTCTTCCCCTTCTGGGACACCAATGAGTCTTATATTTGGATGTTTCATATTATCTATCATATCCCTGAGGTCCATTTCGATTTTTTCAATTTTTTTCCCCATTCTTTCTTTTATGCTTTCATTTTCCATTCTGTCATCTTCGAGGTCACTGACTCGTTTTTCAACTTCCTCTAGTCTTGTACTATGAGTGTCCAGAATCTTTTTAATTTAGTCAACCGTTTCTTTAATTTCCATAAGATCATCCATTTTTTTATTTAGTCTTGCAATGTCTTCTTTATGCTCTTCTAGGGTCTTCTTGATTTCCTTTATCTCCAGTACTATGGTCTCATTGTTCATCTTTAGTTCTTTGAGTAGCTGCTCTAGGTTCTGTGTCTCTTCTGGTCTTTTGATTTGGGTGCTTGGGCTTGGGTTATCCATATCGTCTGGTTTTTTCATATGCTTTATAATTTTCTGTTGTTTTTGGCCTCGTGGCATTTGCTGAACTTGATAGGGTTCTTTTAGGATTTGTAGACCAGTTGAAGTCCTTATCTCTAATTTATCAGATCTACAGCTTCGTGGAGTACACTTTCTCTAACTAACCAGCAGGTGGCGTCCACAAGCCACCTGTTCTCCACAAGCCAGTTCTCCCCTGCTTAGCCTTTTTGGTGAGTGGGGGAGTGAGTCTTGTGGGGTCCAATTGGTGTACCAAGCTTGCGTGTGTATTTGGTGTTGCCTGCCCTGTATATGGGGTGTGTTTCTGGGCAGTCAGGGAGGGGGGGGTGGCTCTAACAATCAAATCTCCCTGGTGGTCCTAGAGTTTTAAGGCTGCTGCAATAGTCTAATCCTTCAGTTCAGTCCTGCCACAGTTTGTCTCTGCCACTGACCCACAAGTCCTTGGTATTGGCGTATGGCTCCTGAGACTTGCAAGTGGGCCCCTCTTCCAGGCCGTGCACCCCGGGTCCTCTGTTGAGGGATGATTGTGCTATGTCACAGGTGAGTGCCGTCCCCCCAGGGCAGTTCTGGGCTGCTGGGCTGTGTAGGGAGGCTCCCAGTCTGCTGAAATGATGGCTGAATGGGGCTTTGTTAATTCACACTGCTCTACCTTCCCAACTCTGGGACAATCAGCTGAGGTTGCAGGGAAGGCTAATGTCCACGCCCAGTTTTGTGGTGTGTGCCTGTTATTTGAAGCACTTCCGTCACACTGGGTTGTCTGGGGCAGCTCTGGGCTATGGGGCTGGTGATGGGCAGGAGTGTTTCCTGTCCACCAGGATGATGGCTGTGAGCGGACACCCCCCTTTTCTTGGGAAGTTGTGGTGTTTAGTGAATTTTCTCAGCCACTGTATTATTGTGTTTTGTCTCAGAGCTCTCCTAGTTCTGCTTTTGTCTTGACCTGCCCAAATAGCAAGTCTTTGAAGCTTTCTGTATTGGGCTTCTTAGAGTAATTGTTTTAGAAAAAGAAAAAAGGATTAAAAAAAAAAAAAAAAAGGGCCCTCCTCAGAGATCTAATGGGTTATTGAAATGCTAAGAGACAAAGCAACCAGGGCCATTAAGGAAAGGTCCACAGGGCAGAGAGATCAGCTTTTCTTCGGGATTTGCATATGCGCCTCAGGGCCCTTCCCCTTTCTATGTTCACCAGAACTCCAAAAATCCTCCGCTTTTATTTTGGAGTTTTTCATGTTGTTTTTCTTCTGTGCCTGTCTCCTCTCTGCTGGGCTGGCTGCTCTCAGATTCTCTGGAGTCTGGTCTCAGTCTATCTATGGTTGGAGTCTGGATCAGTAGAATGAGTTTCTGATAAGGGCTGCCACTGCAGTTCTCCCTTCTCCTTCCCGGAGCTGACAGCCCCTCCTCCCACGGGACTGAGCCTGGCAGGGAGGGGCGCGGGTCCCCTGGCCGCAAAAACTTACAGATTTCGCTGATCTCAGCAGTTCCACGTTTTCATGAGTGTTGTATGAAGTATGACCAAAGTCAGATTGCTCTGTGGTGTCCAGTCCACGCAGTTCCTGGCTTTCTACCTACTTTCCTGGAGGAGTAACTAAAACATACAGCTCACCAGTCTGCCATCTTGCCCTGCTTCCTATAGCCAGTTTTGTGCGTGGGCAGCCTCCTAGTCTCCTGAAAAGCAGTGTCAAATTTATCTGACCCTTCCTCTCCAAACCGTTGTGACTCTAAGCATGCCTCATTTTCATATTGTTTATGATAATCATTTCCTCTTAAAATGTCTATTTTGAAAGTTATTTTCTGAAAATATGAATGTGACTAAATTCTGATTAAAGTTTATGTCCATATCATTAATTGTATCTCTTTATAGAATAGACATAATTCATAAGTATATTTATATGTAGGCATCTTTCAATTAAAAGGAGTTATTCAGGCATGTTATAAAATTAAGTCTGTCAATGTGTATCATCTTGCAACATCTTTATGCCTTTCAAATATTGCTTCAGGAAAAGGTATTGACTTTGAAAAGTGCTTTGATTTCCATTGAATCAGAGTTTAGTACATCTATGTCTAAAGATTTTTCTAAAATATATATCTTGACAAAGTGTGGTAGTTCACAGTTTTACCCAACGGCATGCAAAGAAGGGATTAAAGAGAAATTTTACATAATTTCTGCTATGCTAAATTAAAAATAAAATATCAATTAATTCAGTGATTTTCCTTCTGATTATAAAGAAAGGAGCAGAATTGTTAAGAGCAATATTTCAATATTCATTTTACTTTCTTAGAAATCATTTGAAAATTTCTAAATTTCGAGTTGTTCTTACATTTTAAAATTATAGAATCCAGTAATGATATTGATTAGTTATGAAGAGAATATTTATGGCTATCATTTAAAACACTGTATTAGTTGTTAATTCTATTCCACAGTAATTTTGATTGGAATTTACTATAGTTCTTGAGAAATGGCACCTCACTGATTTAAGGATAGAATATGATAGAATAAAAATCACAAATCATTAAAACCTCCAATGGATTAAGAAATATGCAAAGTATTAGAGCAAATATCAGTTCTTCATAAAAATACAAACTAAAAAACTCTTGAAATGCATAATTATACTCACATAATTATTGTCAATGATTTGTGTAACTGCAGACAATATCTCTAATCTCCCAGACCAGACTGTCACCACATGCTTAAGAGATAAATTACCTTACTTTTGGGTCCTATAGAGAACTGACCCTTTTTACTCCTTTTTACTCATATCTATGCTTTCATCAACCTCTAATGCCTTCTCTTCAACTGATTTACAATTCTTCTTGAAATAATCTTTTGTAACAAACTGGAATTTTTGAATTATTTTTCATCCTCTCTCATTGCCATAATCTCTTAAATGACTTTGCTCTATTCTGCTTATTTTATTAGGGAACTAGTATAATCATGCCATATCCTTGCTTGAACTCCTCAAAATTTCTGTCATTTTCTCTTGAGAAATGTTCAATACCTTAATATGATTTGAAAGTTCTTTTACGCTCAGGCCCTCATTTAATCACCAAGACCTAGCTCTTCGCTCTTTCTGTTCCAGACTTAACCTACTTACAATCCCCCCAAATATCTGAATATCCAGGACCACTCCAGACTTTTACATTCAGTGGAGGGGTTTGAAACTGATATGGGTGTGGCCAGCTCCAAACTGCCCTGGGGAGGGAATGTGGGAGGAGCCAGGAAGGACTCCAAGATCTTTCATGGTTCCTCAAAGCTGTTCCTTCTTGACTAGACTGTCCATCAAATGCAGCCCTTTGACTGTCCTCCACAGTTCTGAGGATGCATACTGTGTTCAAGTCTCCCATGATGCCTTTGTCCAGGGCAGGTTAGAAAATGGCCAGCCACCCTCAGAGCTGGGCCTCTAGTGACCTGAAGTAGCTAATCAAAAGCAGTGATCAGCAACAGGACCTCCTGCCTCCTGCTCCTGGATCTTGGGGAACTAGATTTGTATGTCCTTCTCTGGCACCACTTGGGGGGGGGGGTGTCAGACCACACTGCTTCTTATCTTGAGAGTGGAATTTGGCAATGGTAACTGCAGCATGGAGAAACAAATTTATTGGTATTTAGTGCAATTTATCAGCCTCTTACTCCAGCTCTTCCCTGGATGTTGCACAGTGTTCTACATACTCTGAAGTTTCAAAACAGTTGATTCAGACAGTTCTTGCCTGTTTAGTAGTTGTTTTGGTGGAGGGACTGATCCCAGGAGCATCCTACTCCACCATCTTCTCATATCCCTGGCCATAAAGAAGTTTACAGCAGTATCACTTACTGAATTAAATGCTATTCCATAATATCTTATAAAATACCATAAAATACTCTAAGTTTTACTAAGTCATCATTAAATGTTTTTGGTTTTAGGTCAATATCACTAACTTTATATCAATTACTAGCTAAGGTAATAAGGACCCTGTCTTGTTCACTTTTATGACTGAATTTTTTTTGACCCTGGAGATTGCTCATTACTTCCATCCTCCATATCAATATCTCAATCCAACTTCTTCACTTGATATGACCAAGCCATCTCCATGATTCTATCAGTTTTGAAAGTGTCTCTGCTCTTGCTGTTGTCTGTCAAGGAGCTTGGTAGACATTCTCTACGTGCAGCACAGGACATGGTCTCCCTTATAAGACAGTCCTGAGTCTTTCAGAAGAGGATGCCCTCATCTCCACCTAATCTAAAGCAGGTCTCAGGGTATAAAGGTCCTCCTGCAGCTTCTTGCATCACTCATATCTGCATACTTTCACAACATAATATTTTAGTACTAAGGAAACATTTTTAATGGATTAAAGTTAGTTTCCCCTTGTACTTTTGTTCTTAAAAGTATCTCTAATAAACAAGTTCAACAAAGATTACAGGATACAAAACCAATATAGAAAAATCCATTGCATTTCTATACACTAGCAATGAATAACCCAAAAATACAGTTAAGAAAACAGTTCTATTTATAATAGCATCAAAAAGAATAAAATAATAAGGAATCATTTTTTTAAGTTAAATACACAAATTACATTGAAAACTACAAAACACTGTTGAAAAAAATTAAAAAAATACAAATAAATGGAAATGCATCCTGTGTTTATGGACTGAAAGAATTAAAATATTTTTAGCATGGTAATATTCCTAAATTGGTCTATGGATTCAACACAATCCCTATAAAAATCCCATCTGGTTTTTTGCAGTAATTGACGAGTTAAAGCTAAAATTCATATGGAAATGCAAGGGATGCAGAATTGCCAAAACAATCTAAAAAAATAAGAACAAAGTTGGAAGACTCACTATGCCTGTTCTCAAAACTTACTACAAAGCAATAATAGCCTAGAAAGTTTGGTAGTAGCATTAGAACAGACCTATAGGTCAATAGAATAATGTTTATAACTTAAAATAAATCCTTATATTTAAGGCCAATTGATTTTGATAAGGATTTCAAGAGAATTCCATGTGGGAAAAAAACTAATCTTTTTTAAAAATGATGCTGGGACAACTGGACATACACATTCAAAAGAATGAAATTATACCCTTACTTCACACCATATACAAAAATTAACTCAAAGTGGATCATTGTCCTGAGAATTACACCTTATTCCAACATGATCCCATAGCACTTGTTAAAATAACTGCCCTGGGAGGTATGGTCCTTGCACTGTGAAAGCCACAGAGCAACAGATTGGAACCCACCAAGCTACAGAATGCCAAGCTGCTTGGATTTTCAGTCAACAAGGCTACAAATATTACCACAGAATTCTAGGAATCTGGGGGAAAATGTGTTGCATCCCTGATAAGAGAGATCTGGGGCAAAACTGAATTGTGTGACTATAATTAGCAGCCACATCTGGAAATCATTGAACATTTTTGGTAAATATTTGACCAACATTCTGATACTCTTTAATGCAACTAAGAACTCCTTGTGGGAAGTCTAATAAGATTGTCAGATATTTAAAGGTGCAAGGATTTTAGACCAACCTTGTGATTTCCTAAAAACCATGGAAAAAAAACATTCTTTTCTTGTACCCAGTATACTCAAATAAAACTCTTATTTACCTGCCCTATCTCCTTATACAATAGCTTTTCCAAAAGTCACATTTTGTACAGACTTTATTGCTAGTTCCTTGATGTAAGTTTGAAATAAAACTTTTATAGGTACACAAAATCATTCATCTAAGCAGTAAGTTTATCCAGTGGCTTTGATAATTCCATTCACTCAGTTAAAATAGAAAGTATCCAAAATGAGTGGAATGAATATCACACATCTACAAAAGTGAAAAATTGATGACTGCAGAAAATCACAGCAGGAGACAACCAAATAAAATAATTTAATTCAGGTATTACCCCATCAGTATTCTTTCAACAGCTCAGCTTACTTAGTCTATTGTTAGAATTTCAAAATGCTTATTTTTCACTTGCATTTTACAGAGTAATTTTAATCCTTTTGTTCATTCATGAATATAAGTATCAAATTTCAATGGCTTCCTTATTATCATTTTGTTATTAGCATTTTCTTCTGTTCTAAAGTTATTGACTATAGCTTTCACATAAATGGAGATTTGTAATTCCTCATACAGCAGGCAAAAATGGGTCCTAATTTGAGATTACCAGGCAATTTTAGCTTAACTGAAACACATGAAGGCAAAATGGCAAGAATTAGCCTTCGTACTGTGATTAGAGAGGCAGTTCATGGAAGTTGTAAAAGGTTTTACCGCTCTCAGATCTATGCTCAAATCTCACTTTCTCAATGAGACACTCAAACCACCCCTTTTTAAATTACAGCCTGCCCACTTTCTCCTTTTATTAACAGCCTGGCATTCTGGATCCCTCTTATCCTGACCTACTTTTACTTTTCTTCATAGACTTTCTGATAGAGTATATAATTTACATCTTAAATAATATATATTGTTTACTGTGTTTCTCATCTGCTTGGGTGCAACTCATGAAGGCACACATCTTTCTTTACTTTGCTCAGTGATAGATTCCAAAGGCTTAAAAGAATGCCTATCATGTGAAATTATTTGAAGAATAAATCAATGAACAAATGGGTAACAAGTGAATATTGTTGAAGAAATAAATAAATGAAGGGAGGGCTTTAAGCAGGGGAGTGATATAATAACTTACATGTATCTTAGAAGGGTCATTGTGGAAGCAGAGAGATTAAGTATGAATGCAAGGAAGAGATATTTAATGGCTTAGACCAGGGATTGACTATAGAGGTAGTAAGGGGTGGTCAGAATGTGTATGCACTTGTGCTAATAGATTGGATGTATTTTATAGGAGAAAGATAAAGTATCATGTCCAGGTTTGTTAAACAGTTAGAAAGATAGTATTTCCACTGACTGAGATGGGTGAATGAACAGATGTGAGAAGGTGGAATCAGGAGTTCCAACTGAATTTGAACACCAAGAGAATGCATAGATAGAAAAAAGGAGTCCAAGAATTGTGCCCCGGGATGAGGAGTTTGCAGAGGTGACAAAGGAGACTGAGATGAAGCAACCATTGAGGTTTGAGGAACACCCACAATGTACGAAGTCCTGGAAACCAAATGAAGAAAATATGCTTAAGAGATTGGACCGACCGTGTGCCAGTTTGAATGTATTGTGTCCCCCAAACGCCATTATCTTTGACGTAGTCTTATGGGACAGACGTTTTAGTGCTGATTAGATTTGCTTGGAATGTGCCCCACCCAGCTGTGGGTGATGACTCTGATGAGATATTCCCATGGAGGTGTGGCTCCACCCATTCAGGGTGGACCTTGATCAGTGGAGCCATATAAATAAGCTGACTCAAAGAGAAGGAACTCAGTGCAGCTGTGAGTGACATTTTGAAGAGGAGCAAGCTTGCTAGAGAGGAACGTCCTCGGAGAAAGCCATTTTGAAACCAGAACTTTGGAGCAGACGCCAGCCACGTGCCTTCCCAGCTAACAGAGGTTTTCCGGATGCCATTGGCCATCCTCCAGTGATGGTACCCGATTACTGATGTGTTACCTTGGACACTTTATGGCCTTAAGACTGTACCTGTGTAACCAAATAAACCCCTTTTATAAAAGCCAATCCATCTCTGGTGTTTTGCATTCTGCAGCATTAGCAAACTAGAACAGACCGGTTGTGTCAATTGTTGCTAATAGGTCAAGTTACATGAGCTATTTAATGAATATGTAATATTAGATAGAATAATATAGAGGTTTCTGATGAGCTTGACAAAGCACATGAATCCTTGACTCTCCCTCCTTGTCACACACTCTATGCAATCTCTCACCCTCTGGCATACAATAGCCACTAATACCGGCCTCATAAACATTTCTTTCCCTCTACCATACTAGAACATTGGATTTAGCACCCTAAAATTTCATTTAGTTGAGCTCTGGACAGTGGGTTCCAAGAGTTCAGCTACAGAGTGGTAACTTTTGATTTGAAACAACAAAAAATAAATGCCTAAGCAATGTGTATAGAATGTCTTGTCTCAAGTCTCTTTTCATAAGGTCTTAGTTGTGTAACACTGATCAGTGCTTTTGTGGGTTTCAGTGCCTTTTTACACAAAGTAAGGAAGACAGATTAAATTATTTAGAGACTACCACTCTTAAGCCTGAAAAGAGACCTCTGGACATTTTATGCCCTGTGGCTCAAGTACTGATGTGAAAATTGATTATGCAGAAAGGGGGAGAGAATCCAGAAAGCACACATGAAAATTCATTAGATAAATTTTGCCTTTAGTCAGCCATGGGCACCAGTCCCCATTTACTGGGGCTGACTCAGTTGAGTTGAAGCACTACAACTCAATATCTGCTTCAAAGCTTAATTTCATCATGAGAGCTCACAGATGTTATGACAGTGTACATTGTTACTACTAAAATCTCATTAAGATCTGCAGTTACCTAATTGAAGTGCAGAATGATGTGCAATTTAATGAACTGACAGTGATACTCAAATGTCATTGTGAAGATATTGAGCAATAACAAGTCTTAAAGAATCTAAAGTTGTATGCTAATGTGTATGATGGGCCATTCATTTGATCAATAAATGTTTATCATCTCAATAAAATCATTTAAGTTATTTTGGGAATGGAAATGTATCATAATATGAGTAACGGATGATAATTGTATCCCTATATATTATCTTGCTTGCAAATGTTTATGTCAATTTAATGTATATTTAATATTTATGCATGGTTCAATTTTTTTGAAAATTCATTGATGCAAAATTAATTAAATATCTTCCTGTTTTTTCATTAATTTTTAGACCTATTGAAATAGACATTCTAGGCATTTAATAATATAAAGAAGAAAAGCGACACAAAAGTTTTAAAAGTGCACCAAGTTCTGGAGTAGCCTGGTATAATTTACTATATATTTTATGGTTTCTCCTGACTTTTGCAATCTTACATCCAACATTAAATGAATGATCCTAACTGTGCATAACAGAAAAATAAATGAATTGTTTGTTCAGGTTAATAGCCCACAGTGTAGTACCTTTTTGCACTAGAGATTTCAAATATTTGTTGATTGATATATGGCACTTCATCATTCAATCCTCAGGTCACAAAATTCTGGGCATTTCAATTAATTTCTCCCATTCAAACTCATTTTAACTGATGACATCTGGCTGGAGATGACCTAGGAACCTATAGGGAAAAACCTATCATTGCAAACAGCAATAGATGTGATCACACTGTTGGCCTGATTTGCTACAGAGTGCACTGTGGGAACACAGACTCAGGCACAAGAGAAATTTTCAGCAAGTGGCCAGTTTATTATGTATATGACACAAAGGGCCTGAAAGAGCAGGGGAAGAGGTCACATCATGGCTGGACCTCAGGGAGGCCATGGAAGCTCTTCACTTCCTGCTTCCAGGAGAAGGTGGCCCTATCATTAAGCAAACTTTGTGCATTGTTTCTGCCCAGGCATGCAGCTGGGGTTGCTTGTCCCAAATGGAAATATACAGAACCCCTGCATGCAAACAAGCAAGAGGGAAAAAGTGTGGGGGTGGGGGGAGGTGAGGGCTGGGAGACAGTCACTGAGTGTGCCAGTTTGGATATATTATGTCCCCCAAGATGCCTTGCTCTTTAATGCAGTCTTGTGGGGGCAGATGTATTAGGTATTAGTGTTGATTAGGTTGGAATCCTTTGATTGAATGTTTCCACAGAGGTGTGACCTACCCAACTGTGGGTAGTGCTGTTGATTAGATTATTTCCATGGAGGTGTGGCCCTGCCCATTCAGTGTGGGTCTTGATTTAATCATTGGAGTCCTATATAAGTGCTCAGACAGAAGGAGCTTGCTGCTGCAGCTTAGAGAGACATTTTAAAGATGGCCTTTGAAAGCTGATGCTGACATTTTGGAAAACACCCTTTTGAAATACAACCTGGGAGCAAGCAGACACCAGCCATGTTCCTTCCGAGCTAATAGAGATTTCCAGATGCCATTGGCTTATCCTTCAGTGAAGGTACCTTACTGTTGATGCCTTTGTTTGGACACTTCTATGGCCTTAGGACTGTAACTTTGTAACCAAATAAACTCCCTTTATAAAAGCCAATCCATTTCTGGTATTTTGCATAATGGCAACATTAGCAAACTGGAACACTGAACATGTTTAGGACTTTCTCAGCACCTAGTACTAAAAGACCATGAAGATGGGAGCACTATTTTGATTTGTAAAATATGTAAATAAAAATGAAAATCAATATACAATATATTGGCTAAAGTTAATTTTCAGGAATAATCCCTGTATTTTAACATAGCATATATTATTCAATAATATCTTGGCTGTGCAAAATTTAAGTATTTTTAATATATTCTAATTGGTAGAAACTTAACATTTTCATGAAAATCACTTATATTTCTCTAATATCATGGTGAAAATGGTATGAACCTCCCATGCTGTGCTGCACTATAGTCCATTATAATGGACTGTCCACTATTCCCTACCCATATAATTCCAGCTGTAGAGACATTAAGAAGTCACAAAATTTCAGGTTGCTATTTTCTCATCTATAAAATGATAATTGAATTATTAATTTGTTCAACAAATATTGATTTACTGACTATTACTTGACAGCCACTACTATAAAGTGCAGAATAGTTATGAAGTGAAAGTTGTAAACAGGACAGATAGATATCTGCTCTCATAAATTGTCATTCTTTTGCTAAGTGAAAGACAATAAAAATATATAAGAAAATAGCTACTGATAAGGCCTATGAAAAAAATAAATTTAGATGTGGAGATAATAAAGGGCCCTTCTGATGGTGACTGAATGAAGAGAAGGCATGATTTATGGTAAACATTCACCAAAGCGGCAGCAATCATAAAGTTTCTTAATTGGAAAATAATTGTTATATTTGATTAACAAAAAGAAGTATGTTAGGCAGAAGGGAAAAGAGGTAGGAGATGCAGGAAGAAAGGGAGGTAGGAAGCAGAATATGTAGGACCTTGAAGGAAACAGCTTGACTTTTATTTTAAAGAAAGTTGTAGAAAAGTAATCAAGGACTTTCTTTCTTATTAGAGCAGATGTAGGTTTACGGAAAAATCATGCAGAAAGTACAGAGTTCCCAAATACCCCCTCTTACACACAGTTTTCCCTATTATTAACATTTTGTATTGGTGTGGTATTTCTGTTACAATTGATGAAACAATATTATCATAATTATACTATTAACTTTAGCCAACTGTTTACATTAGAGTTTACTCTTTGTAAACGGAACTAAAATTACCCTTTTCATCCCTTTTCAAATATACAATTCAGTGGTGTTGATTACATTCCCAAAGTAATGCCTTCATCACCATCATCCATTGCCAAAACTTTTCCATCACTCCAAACAGAAACTCCATACCAATTAAACATTACCTCACCGTTCCCTTCCCCCACCTGGCCTCTGGTAATTCTATTCTAGTATCTGACTGTATGAATTTGCATATTCTGCTTACTTCATAAAAGTGAGATCATATAATATTTGTCCTTTTTGTCTGACTTATTTCACTCGACATGATGTCTTCAAGGTTTAACCATGTCATAGCTTGCATCAAAATTTCATTGCTTTTTATGTCCAAATGATATTCCATTATATATATATACTATATTTTGTTTATACATTCATATGTTGATGTGCACTTGGGTTGCTTCTATCTTCTGCCAATTGTGAATAATGTTGCTATGAACATTGGTGGGAAAATATCTGTTCAAGTCTCTGCTTTCATTTCTCTTAGTTATATACCTAATAATGGCATTGCCAGGTCATATGGTAATTCTATACTTAGAATTTTACATTTCTACCAATAATGTATGAGTGCTTCTATTTCTCCACATCCTTTCCAATTCTTGTTATTTTCTGTTATTTTAATAGAATCTCTAATGTAATGACATTGAGCATCTTTTCATATGTTTATTAGTCATTAGTATATCTTCTTTGGAGAAATGTTAAGTCTTTTCCCATTTTTTTAGTTGGGTTGCTGGGTTTTTTTGTTGTTGCATTGTAGGAGTTCTTTATATATTCTGGATCTTAAACTCTTGTCAGATATATATTATTTCCAATTTTCTCCCATTCTGTGGGTTGACTTTTTAATTTCTTAATAAAGACCTTTGATGTACAAAAGTTTTTAATTTTGATGAAGTTCTATTCATCTATTTTTTCTTTCTTTGCTCATGATTTTGGTATAAAGTCTTAGAAAGACTGCCTAACATAAGGACCTGAAGATTTCCCTATATTTTCTTCTAAGAGTTTTTTGTTTTGTTTTTTATAATTAGGTCTTTGAGCAATTTTGAGTTAATTTTTATTTATAGTATGAAGTAGGAGTTCACCTTCATTCTTCTGCATATGGATATTCATTTCTCCCAGCACCACTTGTTGAAGAGACTTTTCTTTCCTGACTGAGTGGAACTGGTACTCTTGTAAAAGATGAATTGGCTAAAGGATTCATTTCTGAACTTTCAATTTGATCCCATCGGTTTATATGTCTGTTGCCATAAAAAACGTTTGATAAAGGGAATTCACTGTAGGATATCTTGTTCTTCAGTTGTTACTCTGCTATATCGAGACTGGAGTATAACTGAGGTGGGCAGAGAAGAGCAGAAATAAGGGGTCAAGTTAAGTATGCCAAATGAGCAACGATAGTGAATTGGACTAGGGTGGTAGTAATGGAATTAGAGAGAAGATTATGGGGAGATTCTGGGGATTGAATCAAAACATCTTGCTGGTATACTGGGATGTGAGCATGAAAGAAGACAAGAAATCAAATGTAACAATGTTTTAGTATGAGTATAGGGATTGGAGACAGACAACCTCTTAAAGTCACATTCAGCTTAAGACTGACAGTTTCTGTGAAATTTTTGAGTTGTTAAAATCTTGAACAGGTTTGTTTATTCTGTTTCAAATTTATGTTTTACAACATAATTTTTATAATTTAAAATGTTATTTTTATGTTTATATAATTTTAATTACTATAAAGTTAGTTATTCTACCAATATATCATAACCTAAGATTGTTGGGAGAAAAGGCAATCAACCTAATGAGGATGTGCAAGACATCAGTGTTTTAAATACCCTAAACTCAAATTCAGAATGACAGAGGCAAGAATGAGAGTTAATATTTTGCCATTGACAGTGCATTCAATAACTTCTTACAATATATCACAATATATTGCATTCTTGTTAAACTTAAATTATTTCTGTTAATCTTCCAAATGTTTTTGGAAAATGGTACTGTATGTAGAGTCTTGTCACAGTGTTGATTAGCACTTCAAAAAACAATTGAAGAGTAAAAAGGACAATAAATTTTAATAGCAAGTTCTTCACAAACTCAAGTTCTTCATGAAACTCGGAAAGAAATTTGTCATACTGATGATAATCATCTTGTACATAATATAGTCCACTTATATAATTAGGTAAAACCACAAAAGAGAAAATAACAATTGCTGCAATTGTAAAATGAAATGTGTCTTCTCCAGGGAGGGATGTTCTGATGATTAGAACAAGGTTCCTAAATACATTGTTTTTAATGTTCCTTTTATTTTGGATACATTAAGGCCATAATCTTTGGAATCTTCTTAGTCAAGCCCACTTTGTTACTTTCTACATAGGTAACAATAGAGGTCCCTACCTTTATTCAAGAAAAGAATGCTGCCTAGATTGTGGTGTGGCTGCACCATATCTTCCCCCTTGAACCTTTTATATTTTTCCAGATATCTTGTTGGCAATACTAGTCATGAAGCAACCAAAATGTATGTGGTTGCCATTTTGTCCAGAGATGCAATTTACTAAGTTCAACCAACATATTTCACTTGCTGTAATAACTTTGATCCCTTAATAAGTTTATAAATAGTAGCATGGTTGTATAGATAGCTATATTTCTACTCAAAAGGGCTGAAGATGAAAATACATATGTTATGCAAGTCATTTCTTCACCAAACAGAAGCTGCTAAAATGTTATGCTGTGTTATTTTCGTTACCATTTCTTTTTAACTATGTAGAAGAGGGATAAATACTCACCATGCAAATGCCCCCAGAAAGTTTGTATTCTCAATTTTAAGGGTTGGAGGAAATTTTAAAAGTCATATAGTTTCAACTACTAATATAATGCATGAATCCCCTGTAAAATGTTTAATCCCATGGTTCTCAACTCTGGCTCCATTTAGATCTCAGGAATCATAAAAACCACTACTAATGCTTAGGCTCTGTCCATAACAATCAAATCTGAATATCTGGGGGTAATGCTTGTACATTAGCATGTTTTAAAAAAGTCCCCCAGCGAGAATAATGTGCCACATGGTTGAGAACCACAGGTGTAGCTTATATGCCTGGCAAGGATGCTACATGAGTCAGAGTCATTCCTGCAGTTATTCTCTAATGTTATATAAACACAACTAATTATGAAACATTGGAATTTCTGAAGATCAAGTAAAAATTACCTTGGACTCTGAATGGCAGTGCAAGGAAATCAGTGGCATCTTCTCCCCAGCAGGACAAACATTTATTTGGTGAAAATTATAAGCAATAACCATTTTAAATCTTTGGAAATTTTCCTATGTACATGCAGCAATTGGAAAAACATTTATTCAAGAAAATCTACCAAATCTGGGTAAGACAGAAAACCTGTGGCATTTGAGTCTCTACTGCCTCCATCCCTCTACTCTGCAGTTTCTCGATAAGTGAAGTTTTACCCTTAGCCACCCTAGTCCATGCAAATGCAGTCAAGAAGATGCTTCCTCCGCCTCTTAGTCTAGTTTCATTTAGTAGTAAGGGCAGCTCCACCAGCATCTTTTTTTTTTTTTTTTTGTAAACATGTAATAAATTTACTATTGCTATTTTTAAAACAAAGAAATATTTGAGTGTATAGTATTAATTTCTGATACAGTAAATATAAAAAGATATAAAATATAGAAGAAAGCTTTTTGGGTACTCACTGAATTTTAAAAGTATAAAAGGTAAATGAGATAAAAACTGTTTGAAAATCACTCTTGTAGAGCAGTATTTATTGACATGGAAAATATTTTCACACTGTAACAAGGCATTTTTTTTCCCAAAAATTAAAATGCAAAGGTCTATGTAGAGTATTTCTGCAAATAGTGAATTATTTTGAATTTTCAAATATTCCACGATGAACACGTGTTACTTTGAAATTAGAAAATTTTAATGCAGAAGTCATTTTTTAATATGTTTCAAAAGGGCAGGGAAAGCCTCATATATAATAAGGGGTATATAATAGTTGTTTGGCTGGATGGTCAGGGACTTGGAAGGAATGTGATTGGAAAATTGGTGACAAAGAGGTCTGGGGGAGAGGTATGTGAATAGACTTTTCTGAATAAAAATGTTTTTCTGGTGAAAACATGAAGATATTTGTGTTCCATATGAATGCCCACCAGGGGGTTACTTCAGTAGAAAAGAATTTTAATAATCAAGTGACTGGATGAACTGTTCTATGGATACCAGTTGGCCTCATTCCCCAGCCACTCCTGTCATTGCCCAATGGGCTCATGAACAAAGTGGCCATGGTGGTAGGGAGTGGAGGTCATGAATGGGCTCAGCAACATGGATTTCTACTCACCGAGGTGAACCTGGTTACAGCCACAGCTGAATGTCCAATCTGCCAGCAGCAGAGACCAATAATACTCAGTACTCGATATGGCATCATTCCAAAGGCGATTAGCCTGTTACTTGATCACCTGGTTTATTACATTGGACCACTTTCATCATGAAAGGGGCAGCATTTTGTTATTACTGGAATAGACACTCACTCTAGATATAGACTTGCCTGCCATGTACACAATGCTCCTTCCAAAAATACCATCCATGGACTTAAAGAATTCCTTAACCACCATTATGGTATTCCACATCACATTACTTCTGATCAAGGAAAAGATTCCTATAATAAATCTCATAATATTTACGTTATATATATGTTATATATGTATCTCCTGTCATTTCTTTTTCCCTGATAAACTGACTAATACAGATTATCTGAAGAGATACCTCTGGAAAAAAAAAATCAATCTTTAGTAAGGTGTTCCCAGACTTACTATATATGAGGCCGTTCACCAGCATCTTTTATCTGCCGCCACCCCTGTGTCCGCTAAGGCTTTTCCAATAGATAGCCAGCTGTGAAAAGGACGAACAACACTAGAGGTGTATGCAAGAAATATTTATTAGTACTCACAGGCCCTAGAACAGAGGGGAGCAGCAGACCTTGCAGCGTTACAAGAGGAAACACATCAGGAGCATTGGCTCAAACAAGATGCAGGGAACAAATGTTACAGTGGACCTGGGACTAAGCCTTGATAGTTTTATGTGGGTAGAACTGTGGCTGTTAGTCAAGCAACACTGGGAATGGAGAGGTTGTATTTAATTTTGTGGAGGCACAAATCCTGTTACGATGCAGACAGGAGAGGGAGAAACTGTTTATCTTGTATAAGCAGGTGTCAGGGGTAGTCAACAAGGGGCCTAACAATAGGGTTTAAGATGCTGAGGCATCATGAAAATGGAAAAAGTGCCTTTATGAAGATGCTGAGGCAGCATAATAGTGCAAAAAAGGCACTTTTTGTTTGTTTGTTTGTTTTTAATTTTATTTTATTGAGATTGTCACATACCCTACAATCATCCAAAGATCGAAAGTGAACAAATTAATTGCCCATGGCACCATCATATGGCTGTGCATCCATCACCACAATTAATTTTTGTTCAATTTTTAGGACATTTTCATTACTCCAGAAAAGAAATAAAAAAAAAAAAGAAAACTTAAATCCTCCCATACCCCTAACTAACCAGCCCCCCTCCATTACTGACTTATAGTATTGGTATAGTACATTTGTTACTGTTGATGAAAGAGGGTTAAAGTACTACTAACTGTAGTACATAGTTTGCGATAGGTATATATTTTTTCCTATGTATACCTCTATTGTTAACTTCTAGTTATAGTGTCAGACATTTGTTCTAGTTCATGAAAGTGATTTCTAATAATTGTACAGTCAATCATGGACATTGTCCACCACAAGATTCACTGTTTTATACATTCCCATCCTTTAACCTCCAACTTTCCTTCTGGTGACATTCATGACTCTGAGCTTCCCCTTTCCACCACATTCAAACACCATTCAGCACTGTTAGTAATTCCCACAATAATGTGCTACCATCACCTCTGTCCATTTCCAAACACTTAGATTCAACCTAGTTAAACATGTTGCTCATAATAAGCAACTGCTCCCCATTCTTTAGCCTTGTTCTATATCCTGGTAGCTATAGTCCATGTCTATGAGTTTACATGTTATAACTAGTTCATATCAGTGAGACCATACAATATTTATCCTTATGTGTCTGACTTATTTTACTCAATATAATGCCCTCAAGGTTTCTTCATCAACCCATTTTATTAAGATGGTTTTGTTCACCCACCATACATTTCATCCTAAGTGAACAATCAATGGTTCCTGTATAATCACATATTCATGCATTCACCACCATCACCACTATCTATATTAGGACATCTCCATTTCTTCCACAAAGAAGGAGGAAGAGTCAAAGAAGGTAGAGGGACAAAAGAAAAAGAAAAAGAAAAAAAAAAAATGACAGCTAAAAAGCAACAAAAGGAAAGATAGAATTAAACTGAAGTACAGTAAAAGAGACAGCATCACCAATTCCAAGAGTCCCATACCCCTCCCTATGTCCCCCTCTTATAGGCATTTAGCTTTGGTATATTGCCTTTGTTACCTTAAAGGAAGCGTAACAATGTTTCTGTTAACTACAGTTTCTAGTTTGAACTGATTGTATTTTTTCCCCAATACCACCCCATTTTTAATAGCTTGCAAGGTTGGCATTCATTTATTCTCCTTCATGAAAAAACATATTTGTACACTTTATCACAATTTTTGAGCACTCTAGGTTTCACTGAGGTATACGGTCCCAGTCCTTATCTTTCCTCTTTCCTTCTGGTGTCCCACATACTCCTAACCTTCCTCTTTCAACCATATTCACAGTCGTCTTTGTTCAGTGTACTTACATTGCTGTGCTACCATCACCCAAAATTGTGTTCCAAATCTCTCACTCCTGTCTTTTCCTATCTATCTGTAGCGCTCCCTTTCATATTTCCTGTAGCACAGGTATATTGTTTACAAACTCTCTAATTGTCTGTTTGTCAGAGAATCTTTTAAACTCTCCCTCATATTTGAAGGACAGTTTTGCCAGATATAGATTCTTGGTTGGTGGTATTTCTTTTTCAGTATCTTAAATATATCACACCACTTCCTTCTTGTCTCCATGGTTTCTGCTGAGAAATCCACACATAGTCTTATCAAGCTTCCTTTGTATGTGATGGATTACTTTTTTCTTGCTGCTTTCAGGATTCTCTCTTTGCTGATTATTAAGTGTCTTGGCATAGGCCTATTCAGATCTATTCTATTTGGGATATGCTGCACTTCTTGGATCTGTAATTTTATATCTTTCATAAGAGATGGGAAATTTTCATTGATTATTTCCTCTATATTGCTTCTGCACCTTTTCCCTTCTCTTCTCCTTCTGGGACACCCATGACACATACATTCATGTGCTTCATGTTGTTATTCAATTCCCTGAGACGTTGTTCATATATTTCTATTCTTCTCCCTATCTATTCTTTTGTGTGTAAGATTTCAGGTGTCTTGTTCTCCAGTACCTGAGTGTCTTCTTCTGTCTCTTGAGATCTGCTGTTGTATGTCTCCATTATGTTTTTCATCTCTTGTGCTGTGTCTTTCATTTCCATAGATTCTGCCAGTTGTTTTTTGAAACTTTCAATTTCTACCTTATGTTCACCCAGTGTTATCTTTATATCCTTCATCTCTTTTGCCATATCTTCCCTGAACTCTTTGATTTGTTTTGTTATTTGATTTAGCATATTTCTTTGAAAATCTTTAATTGATTGTTTCATTAAAGTGAAACTATATCTCAACTGTATTTTAATTGAGGTGTTTGTTCCTTTGGGCCATATCTTCTTTTTTTCCTAGTGTAATTTGTAGTTTTCTATTTTCTAGGCATCTGGTTCCTTGGTTACCCCAATCAGATTTTCCCAGACCAGATTGGGTTCGGGTCTCAGAATGGGATTATATTCAATTTCAAGTTTCCCTGAGGGTGTATCTTAGAATACTGACAGACTTTCCTGTGAGGCCTCTGGCCACTGCCCTTTTCCTAACCTGCCCAGCAGGTGGCACCTGTCAGGTGTTGCTCCCGACTAGTGTAAGGAGATGTATTTACTTTAGTTTCTGTTTTGGCTGTTTTCCCCCAGGCTCTGGAGTCTGAGTTCTGAGGGGAAGGCTAGCAGTAGAGCTGGGCCACACCTCCTTACTCTTAGGGTAGATACACCCCCTAGGGAGTTATCTCCTGCATTTGAATAGCTCTTTTGTCTCTCTGACTTTGTTATCTCCACCGCTGTCTGGGTCAGAGTGCTGTGAACTGAAAATAGCTGAGGCTCTCTCCACTGAGCCACTCACATTGAGAGAGAGAGAAAAAGAGAAATGAAGCCCCCTTTCAGAGTCAGTCCATGTTCCCCCAGTTTTGTCCATCAGTCAGAGAGAGCACCTAGTCTTCTTGGCTCCCTTTCCCTGGGCACAGTATTTTCTGGCTCTTTTAGGTCAGTCATCATTAAAAACCCCTGTTGCTTATTAGGGGTTTGTCTGTGTTTGTAGCTTCTTTTCAGCAGTCCACATTTGTTAATTAAAACCCCAGTTGGAGCTGGGCTGAGCTATATTCATTTGCTCCAGGAAAGATGCTTTCTCCTACAGCTCAGTCTTGCAGTTCATCCTGCCATGGGGGGAGGGGGCCAGTGCAGTTCCACAGTTTTTACTTACAGATTTTATCCTGTGATTTCAGCCATTCCACCCAACCCAGGTTGGTGAACAATGTGTGAACAGTCACGGTTGTCCCCCAGCAGTTATTCCAGATTATTTACTAGTTGTTCCTTGTTGTTTATTAGTTGCTCCAGGGAACTAACTAAATTCTACTCCTCTCAATGCCACCATCTTGCCCCTCTCTCTTCCCCTATTTTGTTTTAATTCACTGCACCCTTCCAACCCTAGGCACCACCCGAGAGGACTGGGGCTCTCCATTGTGAGAAAAGAAACCATTGTACTTGAAGAAGGTTTTCACAGCAGTATTGCACTGAGGCATCAATATACACAATGACACCCAAATGGCCACAAAGCTAATGTAGCCTCTCATATTGACTTTGAATCCCAGAGAAAAGTTTACAATTTAGAAGACTTTGGGGTTATTGATGGGTACTTTCCCAAGTGTTTAAAATTTTTCCAGGAATGATATTTAAAAATTCTTTTGATGTTAAATTGTAATTTGAAAGTTATCACCTTTTTGCATATATGCTATATTTCACAATAAGGAAATAACTGAAACTATGGTACCGTAACTCATAACATTTTGGAAATTCCCTTTATTATTACTTGTTAAATTATACTTTGAAAGTTTTTATCTTTCTGTGTATATGATATATTTCACAATAAGGAAATAACTGAAACTGTGGAAGTGTAACCCATGACATTCTTTTTGAAATTTTCTAACTACTTGTTAGATTGCACTTGGAAAGTTATCATTTCTGTGCATATATGTTATATTCCACAATAAAAATATGATTAAAATAAATTAAAAAAAGACCAAGGCTACTTGATTACAGCTCAACAATTTCCTTTTTTTCCTTCTAGCTATTCTAATACACTTGAAACCAGAAAGAAATATCTATATAGTGAGTCGGTAGTCATAATCATTTGTTAAATCCTAATGGAATGACATTTTGATTTCTAAATGTTATTTTTCCTCTGCAATTTTATTGAGATATATTCACAGACTGTACAGTCATCCACAGTGTACAATCAGTTGTTCACAGTATCATCATATAGTTGTGCATTCATCACCACAAACAGCCATTGAGCACATTCATTACTCCAAAAAAATAAACATAAAAAGAAGAATAAAAATAAAAATAAAAGTAAAATAGAACACCCAAAGCATTCCATACCCCCACCCCCCTCCTATTATTCATTTCTTCTTGTCCCCTTTTTCCCACTCACCTGTTAATACACTAGATAAAGGGAATGTGAGCCACAAGGTTTAAACAATCATACAGTCACACCACGTAAGCTATATAGTTATAAATCATCTTCAAGAATCAAAGCTACTGGATTGCAGTTCAACAGTTTCAGTACCATGCTGTTTTGACCACAATAGCTTTGTAGTATGTTTTAAAGTCAGGAAGTGTGAGTCCTCCAACTTTGTTCTTCTTATTCAATGTTTTGGTCATTAAGGGCCTCTTACCCTTCCAAATAAATTTGATAATTGGCTTTTCCATTTATGCAAAAAATTTATGGAAACATGCATTGATGCAAATATATTTATACATAAATGGAAAACTTCAAATATTAACTTTTAGTACCTATAAATTAACTGTATATTATGGAACCGCTTGGGGTTTTCAGTGTAAGAGAAAGAGCATATTTTCCATTTTCATGGTCACTTTTATTTATTCTATTTTAGGATAAGCTACTTCATTTATTCACTTGGACTCTGTAATATAAGCAAATTTACAATAGTAATGTCAAGCTCAGTTTTTCTTTAACCTTTTATCCTAGAGTTTATTTGTTTTTGTTTTTTTAATCTTTTAGGCCTTCCAACCCTCCGCAAAATTCTGTTTTAAATAGGGGATATGTATATGGCCCTTGGTAAAATCAGCCCTTCCTACCATGATGCTCCTTTCCTAGGGTCAATCTGACCTAAATGTGTCTTCAGGACTTGGGGCCAAGTTACTTCTCAGCAACATGCTGTACAACCAAGGGTGGACAGTGGGTGTAGCAAGGTGGTTGCTCCTGCTTCTGTCCCCATTAGAAAACAAATATACGTGTATATATATGAATATGCACATATTTCCAAACTCTTATTTTCCTTAGAAGTTCCCTCTCTAACAGCCTAAGTCTTCAGTATTCCAATTCAGAATCTGTAAACAAATAGAGGAATTAGAGACCAGAAAATGGAGGGAGTTTCACAAAGAACATAGAGTGAAATTACACCAAACTACCTAATAAGGGCTAGAAGGGAAAGAGCTTGGGGAAGTGTTGGTTTGAGAGAATTTGTGATGAAGAGAAAAGGGAATATAAGAAATGTTTGTCAGTGTTATCACTTACATTCCCAAAAATGTCTTTGGAAGATGTAAGCAAAGATTCAAATTCCTCTGTGGCTCCTGAATAATCTTGTAGTACTCCGATGGTGATACCACTTTAAAACTGAAGCCCTGGTTGGTGGCTTCCATTAGATGACAGAGGTGCAAATAAGTCTTCTGGATAATGTGGGGAATAAAAGAACTCATTGGCATGAGGATGATAAACTTATTTTACTTACTTTTTGATTTCCTTTTAAGGTACCACAAATCTATTACTATGGAGCCAGCAGAGCAACTGACTGAAGTCAGATGGGACTCACTTAAAATCTAACTTTGAAGTTCCTTAATTGTGTGACCTTTCCCAAACCTTAAGTAGAGTTAATGAGAGAATTGCCTCTCACCTCCTGGGAGTTTGAAGTAACATAATAAGATAAGCATATAAAGAGCTTACCAAATTCCTGGAACATAGTAAAATTCCAGTAATAATAGCTAGCTAAATTGGCATGTGATTATATTTTTATGAAAGAAAACATAATAGCAGCACTAAACAGGTAAGACAAACATAGTAAGAGGGATAAAGTGGGGTCAATGAGGAAGAACTTTCTGAAGAAATACACAAAGATAATGTTTAATGAATGTCTGAAGAATGCAAATTTGATATAGATGACTGGTTGAATGAATTCACAAAAACTTTATACAGTTCTATCTAAATGGTGAATTTTTAATGTTAACTACAATAAAAATATTTCAAAGGAATGACTGATTTCATCAAATTTCTCCCTTCCACATCCCAGCTCTTGGCCATTTAAACATCTTTTGTACTCTGGAACTACTAATGTTCTTCACAATTTTGATGAATGATTAATATAACTAAAGCATGCTTTATAATGTGCAATTAGAAGAAATATATAAATAAAAAGCCAGGGTATTTTTTATATTTACTGTGTTGCCAACTGAAATGTATTAATTATATTAATCTTACTTAAAATTATTTTCAGTATGCTTAATGTAAATTCTTTATTATAAAATGATATAACGAATTAAAGCAGGTGGTCTCACCACTACTACTTTTAATATTTGGTGTTTTGTATGATTAATTATGGTTCACATATATTCAGATGACTATTTATTGATTGGTATATATGTGCTTACTGGCTTCAGATGAACTTGTTAGTCATGTACTTAAAAAATAAAATAAAATAAATAAGAATTGTGTGTTTAGTAGTAAGGCTGGAAAGGTTTTTCAGCCAATCCTTCTGGAAACAACTAACAATGACATGTATTTTAAAAAGCTTCTTAAAGCATCAAAGGGCAGACAAGATAGCAAGAAATAATCAGGCCAGCACCAAAGGTAAGACAGCAACCTAGAGAAATAAGGAGAGTATTGAAGTCTTTTTAGTACAGCGTATTTTCAGAACCTAGCTTTTGTGCATAGATTAAAAGACAAACCAATGTTTCTAACACATAGTGAATATAAAAGTCTGAATCCTCAGAATAAGGGTGATCTGAAAGCAAACATGCCATATACCTACACCCCAAATAACTGCAAGGAAAGTTGCCTAGGTACTAAATAATTTAGGTTTAGGGGGCTATAGTATGAAATTGTAATTCCCAGCCTTCCCTCACAAAGATGTGTTGTACAGATTGACATTACCTGGACATCCCAAAACCTTAAGCCACAAATTTAATTTCAAATATTTTAAGTAGGTAAACTTGTTGCTCTGTACCTAAGGAACACAATTGCATTGTATTCCTAAATGAATTTCCATAAATAATGTCACAAAGAAGAAGTTCCAAGTTTAAGAAAAATGTCATTAACAAAGTATCATGGGTGATAGCCAGTCAAACAACACATAGAAACAGAACAGCAATGACTTTAGATGTGATAGATATAATTAATATTAGACATTACTATAAAATAACTATATTTGCTATGTTAAAAAATAAAACGCATGTTTTTGAACATTTAAACAAAATAGGAAAGAGTGAAAACAATGAAGCAGATTATAAAGGGAACAAAATAAAGATCAGAAAACACTGAAGAGAGAATTAAGGAATTAGATAGATCCAAATAAATTATCCAGACCATAGCACAGAGGGAAAAACAAATGAAAACTATTATGAGAACTAGGGGAAACAGAGAAAAGAGTTTGAAGATCTGACATATGCCCAATAGGGATTCAAAACAGAGGAAAGAATAAAACAGACTTTGAAAATAAACCAAAGCACATATCCATAAAATCCAATGAATCTCAGGCAGGAATAACAAAGAGAAATCTATCCCTAGAAGCATATAGTAAAACTTCAAAATATAAGATACATAGAAAAATGTTTAATAGTATCCAGAAGGGAAAAAGACAAAATTACTTTTAAAAGAGGGAAAAGTCAGAATGTCAGCATGGAAGATAGAAGCCAGAGGACAACAGACCATAACTAGACCATAACTTGGTGTTATGGTGACCTCAAAGCTGCATGTCTCTGATTGCATAACAATAAAATGATGGTAGGCAGTGTGATAAAGAAATGAGTGTAACCTGAGGGAACAATGTAATATAGTAGAAATGAAAGACTTTAGAGGCAGATAATTGTGGCTAAAAGTCATAGTTATACCAGCTCCTAGCCCTGTGACCTTGGGTGATAATCCTCAGAGGACTCCCTAACAAACGCCACACATGCAAGTATCCTTCTCAGAGTCTGATTTCTGGAGCTCCTTACTGGTAACATGAAACGAACTAAGGAGTTTCTTCATGGCCCTAAGAGGTTGTGGAGAAGTTCCTAGAAGTTTCTATAGTTCTATGTGGAGAAACAAAAAGGCTATGGAAGGCACAGGAGTCAGAGGCACTTCAATGTCCATAGGACACACAATCTAGAGAAGAGGTTGGGGCAGTTATACTGGCAGAATGGATAGTTCTCAGTGAAGAGGATGAAACTGAACATCTCTACAAGAAAAGCCCTACCACTGTCTATGTGGAGACAACTACCCAGCAGAGTCTAAAAGCAGAGCAGATGGAACGAGACTGAACAACAAAAGTACAGGGACACCTCTTCGCCACTGACATGTAACCAGTGATGAAGGGAGGCCTCTGCTTCCCCTATCCTCTTTCAGATCCCACAGAGTGGAAAACCCAGCTATTAGCTGAGGGGAGAAGAGTTCTCAGTACTAGATCTTGTTCTCTTTTCACTCTAAGGAGTGCTGAACTGTGTGGCAGCAGAGAATAAGGGATAATTGCTGAATCAAATTCAAGATTAGAAAGTTTTAATGAAAAAACTTAATTCTAAATATCAAAATTAGACTACTTAGTAACCAAAACCGGCTGGAAACTTATGAAATCTGGAAAAAATGGTGTGAGAGAGACCTGGCACTTAGTGAGGAACAGGGATACAACTACAACATCACTGAGGGACAGTTACTAAAGACAATGAAATCATGTTTCCTGAAAAATAATTGGGAAAGGATCTGTCTTCTTATTTTCTAAGAAAGTTTATTCTACATTGGTTTTATTTCTTCCATGATGACCTATCAATAAAAAGAATCTATGTCTGAAATTTTCTTTGTAAGATCTTTTTATTTAATAATTCAATTTCTTGTTAGATATGTCTATTCAGCTATTCCATTTCTTCTGTGTTCATTTCTTAAGTTGTGTTTTATATTCCATCTAAGGTATCAAATTCATTGCCATTAAATATTTCACATTCCCTTTTTTATCCTTTTAATTTCTATAAAATCTATAGTGACAAATAGTGATAGTGATATATCCAATTTAGTTCATGATGATGTTATTTCCTTTCCTTTTTCTTTTTCATTCACATTTAGAGGTTCTTAATCTCACTATCTTTTCAAATAACAGACTTTGACTTTGTTAGTATTCACTATCATTTTCTGTTAAACAATTATTTATGTTTCTCTTGTGTTAAAGAACTACTTTTATAATGTTTATCTATTACTGGGACATTTTAATTAGGTAGGGTGGTGGACTGAATTGTGTACCCCAGTTTGGATATGTTCTTGGCATTGGCCCACATTCTGGTAAATAGGATCTCTTGAGGATGTTACTTCAGTTAAGGCGTAGCCCAACTGAATCAGGTTGGACTTTAATCTAGATTACTGGAGTCCTTTAGAAGCAGAATGAAATTCATACATAAAGAGAAGCCATGGGAAGAAACTGGAAGTCAACAGAACCTAGAGGAGAAAGGAGAGGAAATCCTGATGTGAACTGCCATGTGACAGAAAAGCCAAGAACCAAGGATAATTGGCAGCCACTCCAGAATGCAGTCTTCAGTGATAAAGCATTGCCTTGCTGATACCTCAATTTTGGATTTCTCCTAGCCTCAAAACAGTGAGACAACAAATTCTCATTATTTAAGACAACCCATTGTGTGGTATTTGCTATAGAAAAGTAGTAAACTAAGACACCAAGTAAGTTTGGAGAATTCTTATATTACATTTTCTAATATTGATAGTACATACTGCTAGTTTGATTAATAAAGCATCTGAAAAGTTCTCAAGTAAAGACTGTTAAAAATTTGGTTTAACTGAACAGTTGCTCAACTCATGTGATCATAGGAAGCATTTTTTGACTTTCCAAAGTTTCTTGTTTGTTTGTTTGTTTGAGTTTCCAAAACCAAATTAGGAAACAGATCTATGGCATTATTTCTTACTCAGTTTCATAGTCTTTGACTTTAAAAAAATATAAAAAAAAAACTCCTTGTTCTTTCACCAATTAATTTTGTTGTTTTCTACAATTCTTTAACTTTGAAATTATTTTTTCATGCACTATTATTTTGTAAAATACCATTTTGTTAAATAATTTAGAAAAGTACCTACAACGTTTGAGATTATATAGACTAATACTTAACTCTAATATTTTGTTTGATAAATTTTATGCATCATTTATGTCTAAGCAATTGCTGATACATTTTATAAAATTTTAAAAATGAAACATAAATATCTGTAACATAGTGTTTAACTGATAAAACTTAGGTAGATAATAAATTAACCCATCTCTGTAGGTTCTTCTCATCAACTTCAAAATATTTGTTTCCTTTCTAATTAGCTGTACATGGTACTACTGAAGCAAGTTAGAGGGATTAAAACTATCAATTTTCAAGATTTTAACATGAGAAATTTTAACGTCGATCACTGAAGTAGAAAGAAAAATCTCCCTCTTCCTTTTTCCATAATTCTCTATAGGCAAAGGAGGCTGAAAGTTAATGAAAAGCAGCAGATCTGGGATCAGTTCCAAATTCCTTCCACCTCCTTTTCTTGTTTCTTCTCTCAGAGGTTGGTCTTCTCTCTCAGGAGCTGTTTTCTTTTCAGAGCCTGTTTCATTTCCTCTTAATCCATTACTTTCTCCCCTCTCAGAGGCCTACCTACCTTATTCTGAGAGATAAAGAATTCCAGATACTAGCCTCTGCTTAAGATGACTCATTTACTTACTTCCCAGACCATTTCTGCTTCAGTTGACTACTTATTACGTCCCTGCTACATTTTTTTTCTATCTTTCTGCTTTCTTTGGATCCCAGTAGCAACTTCCATTTATGTGGTACCATAAAGATACAAAACTGTATTTACCCCTGAGTTACTCCCAGTAATGCAAAAGTTAGATCTGTGTAATTTACTTTGTATCACCTCTGCCATGAAGTTTTCCATGTATTATTGGGTTTCACAATGTTTTGTGATGGTGAAGAAAAATTGAAGAAAGAGGAATTTTAATGAATTTCCATATCTGTGTTGATGGACGTATTTTGGAAAGTCATCCTAGAACACATTTAAAGTTCAAAACAAAATTAAAACTGGTTTGCCCTTTGGCAACTTTTTCAAAAGTTCATCTGTTTATTATGGTGTTTTGGCTGCACCTGCATGATCTCATCCAGTCAGGGCATTCTGACCTCAGAAGCAAATGGCCTCTTTAGAGACAAGATGTGATTCAATCCCTCTGTTCCTTCATTGTGTGTCTGGTAGAGTTTCTTAATTTATTCTTCTTAATTACATGTTTATTTTCTTTCATTTTTCTTGTGTAGGTATCAAATTCATGTACATGGTATAATTAATTTAAAGCCTTTGTTTCACTGAATATTTAGCAAACATTTTGGAATTAGAATAGTGTTCCAGTTTGCAATGCTGCTGTTACGCAAAACACCAGAAATGGATTGGCTTTAATAAAGGGTGTTTATTTGGTTTCAAAGTTATAGTCCTAAGGCCATAAAAGTGTCCAAACTAAGGCATTAAAAATAGGATACCTTCACTGAAGAAAGGCCACTGGTGTCCGGAAAACCTCTGTTAGCTGGGAAGGCACATGGCTGGTGTCTTCTCCTGGGTTCTGGTTTCAAACTGGCTTCCTGAAAAATGTCTCTAGGTTTGTCTCTCTTAGCTTCTCCAGAACAAACTCTGGGCTAGCATCTCCAGAGCACCAGCAAGTGTCTGGGCCTGTGCAGCTCTTTTAAAGGACTTTAGTAAACTAATCAAGACCAATGCTGAACGGGCAAAGCCACACCTCCATGGAAAGAATCTAATGAAAATTGTCACCTACAGTTGGTTGAGTCACATTTCCATGGAAACAACCTAATCCAAATATCCCATAAGACGGGATTGAAAGATCATGGCTTTTCCTTTGGTGACATAATATATCCAAACCTGCACAAATAGTGATTTTCAACCATGACTGAACATTAGAACCACTTCAGTAGCTGGTAAAATATGGATGCCCAAGAAACCTCCTAGATAGGTTTGATAGAATCTATGGGGTCAGAACCAAGAACCAATATTTTTAAAACTTCCCAGGGATTATAACAATTTAAAATAATTTCAACATAGTTAATTCCCACCACACAACCAAATCAAGTTTAGTAAATAGAATAAAATTGGGATGGGGAGTAAGAAAAGTAGTGTTTTTTTTCTAATATTGGCCTGAAATTCAGTGACATCTCAGGTAGATTTATACAGCAATCACATGACTTCCAATTACACTTTCTAACTGGTTAATGATGATAAAAGTAGAACTACTGATTTTGTTTGTTTTTCTTCAATTTGGCCACTATATAGAACCCCCGTTTGAAAATAGCTTCTTGGGTAGGGCAAGATGGTTAACTGGCAAAGTATGGGTTTCAGTTATTCCTCTGGGACAGCTGGTGGATAGCCCGGAACTGTGTGGAACAGACACCTCAGGGACATCTGAGTTCAGACACGCATCATACAGCAGTCTTGAACATGTGGAGTAGCTGAGATCAGTAAAACCTGTAAGTTCTCGTAGCCAGGGAGCCTGTGCCCTTTCCCGCCAGGCACAGTGGACTGTTTTGGAGCTGGTTTCCTGAAAGCAGAGGGGCAATTAGTGCTGGGAACCAGAAGGGAGGCTCAACCCAGCTCCAGTTGCAGAGCTGATTAACAAACTCAGACTGCTGAACAAAAACTCCTACCATAGATAAACTGAGACCAGACACTGGAGAATCTGGGAGTAAGCAGTCAGCCTGGCAGAGAGGAGATAGGGCTAGCAAAGAGAGAGAGAGAGAAAAAAAAAAAGCAAAGCAAAACAAAATAAAACAAATTAAAAAACACACAAAAACAAAAACAGAGATTTTGGAGTTGGGGTGAATATAATACAAAGAAAGGCTGGGCTCAAACAGAATCAGGCACATATGCAAACCCCATAAGCCAGTGCCCTTCTCTAAAAAGCCAGTTTTTCTGGTTTCTTGTTTACTGCTAAATTGCTTTCCAACTCCATACATTTTTGCATTTCAATAGCCCATCAGAGCTGCAAGGGTGGAATTAAAGGTGTCTCATAATAACTATCCAGTAGGAAGAGATAATAAGACTAAAGTGCTTTTCTTTAAATAGTCTATAATGGGCCTTTTGTTATTTTTTTCTTTTATCTTTTTCTTTTTCTTTTAAAATAACTATGCTAAGTAGCCCATTACAGAAAGCCTCAAAGACTTGCAATCTGGGCCCAGGCAAGAGCAGAGCTAAGATAGCTCTGAGACACAAAACAACAAGACTGGTTGGGGAGACAATATCCTAAAGGGCACAATTTCCCCCAAGAAAGGGGGGCATGGTCCAGATCAAGAGGCAGCCCTACTTCCAGGGACTCAGACCCCAGGGGCTGGAATTCATAAACCAGCTTCAATCAGCCATGCTCCCAACAGGATCAGGGTCACCAGGAGAAATAAAGGCATAGCACCTCCTTACACTAGTGGGGGAGTTGCAAGCTTTCAAGTTCCACCTGCTGGACAGCATAGGGAAAGCAACCAAGTCTAGAGGCCTCACAGGAGGGTCTCATTTTCAAGGAAACTCCATATGCTCCTCTTGAGACCTGGGCCTCTCTGGACTGTGAACACCTGACTGGGGTTTACCATATCTGAGGAGACCCTCTCACAAAAAGACTACATAGAGCCAGGACAAGAAACAGAAAAATAAGAGATGAAAAACTCTTATCAACTAAATGGAACCTAAGTTGGAGTTCTAGAATAAGCTAAATGGAACACCAAAGTTTAGAGGAAAAGCCAAGAAACAAGAAAACCCTAGGTAAAAGATTGAAAATGAGCTCCAGAATAAACTAGTCAAGAAAGTCAGATGCCCAAAAAGCATAAGATAATGAGCCATAGTAAGAAACATGAAAATATGGACCAGCCAAAGAAACAAACTAATAGTTCAACTTAGATACAGGAGTTGAAGCAACTAACGCTAAATCAATTCAATGAACTGAGGGAAGAACTAACTAATGATGTTCAAACAAATCTCCTAAATCAATTCAAAAATCAAGTCAATGAACTGAAGGAAGATATAGAAAAAGAGATGAAGGATAGAAAGAAGACACTGCATGACCATAAAGAAGAATTCATAACCTTGAAAAAACAAATGGCAGAACTTATGGGAATAGAGGGTATAGTGGAGGAGATGAAAAAGGCAATGGAGGGATAAAACACTAGATTTGAACAGGCAGAAGAAGGGATCAGTGAATTGGAAGACCAGACATTTGAATTCATTAAAAAAAAAATGGTGGAAAGAATGGAAAAATGCAAGCAGGGTCTTAGGGAACTGAGTGACAACATGAAGTGCACAATATACATGTTATGGGTGTCCCAGAGGGAGAAGAGAGGGGAAAAGGGGCCGAGGAAATACTCACAGAAAATTTCCCAACTCTTCTGAAAGTCCGAAAATTACAGATTCAAGAAGTACAGCATACCCCAAACAGAATAGATTCCAATAGACTTACTCCAAGATACTTACTGATCAGATTGCCCAATGTCAAAGACAAAGAGAGAATTCTGAAAGCAGCAAGAGAAAAACAATCTATCACATACAAGGCAAGCTCGAAAAGACTATGTGCAGATTTCTTGACAGAAACCATGGAGACAACAGGTATGATATATTTAAGATATTAAAAGAGAAGAAATGTCAACCAAGAATTCTATATCCAATGAAACTGTCCTTCAAAAATGAGGGAGAGATTAAAATATCTTCAGACAAACAGACACTGAGTTTGTGAATAAGAGACCAGTGCTACAAGAAATACTAAAGGGGGTGCTACTGGCTGATATGAAAAGACAGGAGAAAGAGGTTTGGAGAAGAGTGTAGAAATGAAGATTATCAGTAAGGGTAAAAGGAGAGAGGGGAAAAAATAAGACATGACATACAAAATCCAAAAGACAAAATGATAGAAGAAAGTACTGCCCTTATAGTAATAACACTAAATGTTAATGGATTAAACTCCCCAATAAAAAGACACAGACTGGCAGAAAGGATTAAAAAACAGGATCCATCTATCTGCTGTCTACAAGAAACTCACTTTAGACCCAAGGACAAAAATAGGTTGAAAGTGAAAGGTTGGAAAAAGATATTTCATGCAAACAGCAATCAGAAAAAAGTGGGAGTAGCTATATTAATATCAGACAACTTAGACTTCAAAAGTGAAACAATTAAAAGAGACAAAGAAGGACACCACATATTAATAAAAGTGTCAATTCATCAAGAAAACATAACAATCATAAATATTTATGTACCAAGCCACAGCATCCCAAAATTCATGAGGCAAGCACTCAGAACACTGAAAGGAGAAGTAGATACCTCTACAATGATTGTTGGAGACTTCAATACACTGCTCTCATCAGTGGATAGAATATCTAGTCAGAGGATCAATAAGGAAATGGAAATGTAGAATTGTATGACAAATGAACTAGACTTGACAGACATTTATAGAACACTACACCCCACAACAGCAGGATACACATTTTTCTCAAGTGCTCATGAAACATTTTCTAGGATAGACCACAGTTTGGGTCACAAAGTGAGTCTCAACAAATTTAAAAATATTGATATTATAAAACACCCTTTCTTGGATCATAATGAATGAAGTTGGAAATAACAGGCAGAAGATTGTAAAATTCACAAATATATGGAGGCTAAGCAACACACTTTTAGAAAACCAGTGAGTAAATGAAGAATTTACAAGAGAAATTAATAAATATTTCAAGGGAAACGAGAATGAAAACACAACGTATCAAAACTAATGGGATTCAGCAAAGGTGGTGCTGAGAGGGAAATTTATTGCCCTAAAGACTAAGAGAAGAGAGAGCAAAAATTGAGGAATTAACTGTTCACCTGGAGGAACTAGAGAAAGAACAGCAAATTAACTCCAAAGCAAACAAAAGGAAAGAAATAACAGAGATTAGAGCAGAAATAAATGAAATTGAGAACTGGAAAGCAATAGAGAGAATCAACAAAACCAGAAGTCGGTTCTTTGAGAAAATCAACAAAATTGATGGACTCATAGCTAGGCTAATAGAAAGAGAGAGAAAGGGAGAGAGAGAGAGAGAGAATGCACATAAATGCAATCAGAACCAGGAAAGGAGACATAACTACTGACCCTGCAGATATAAAGGAGATAATGGGAAGATACTATGAGCAACTATATGCTAATAAACTTGACAACTTAAACAAAATGAACAACTTCCTAGAAAAGCATATACAACCAACACTGACTCAAGAAGAAATAGACAACTTCAACAAACCAATCACAAGTAAAGAGATTGAGTCAGTCATCAAAAAGCTCCCAAAAAAGAAAAGCCCAGAACCAGATGACTTCACATGTGAATTCTATCAAGCTTCAAGAAAGAATTACTACCAATCCTGCTCAAACTCTTCAAAAAAATTGAAGAGGAGGGAAAGCTACCCAACACATTCTATGAAGCCAACATCACTTTAATACAAAATCAGACAAAGATACTACAAAAAAAACAAAATTACAGACCAATCTCTTTAATGAATATAGATGCAAAAATCCTCAACAAAATACTCTCAAACTGAATCCAGCAGCACATTAAAAGAATTCTATACCACAACCAGGTGGGGTTTATTCCAGGTATGCAAGACTGGTTCAACACAAGAAAATCTATTAATGTAATACACTACATCAATAAATCAAAGCAGAAGAACCAAATGATCATCTTGATCAATGCAGAAAGGGCATTTGTCAAAATTCAACATCATTTCTTGATGAAAACACTTCAAAGGATAGGAAGAGAAGGGAATTTTCTCAATATGATGAAGACGATACATGAAAAAACCACAGCTAACATCATACTCAGTGGGGAGAGATTTAAAGCTTTCCCTCTAAGATCACAAAAAAGACAGAGATGCTCACTGTCACCACTGTTATTCAACATTTTCTGGAAGTCTAGCTCAAGCAATTAGGCAAGAAAAAGAAATAAAAGGAATCCAAATTGGAGAGGAAGGAATAAAACTTTCACTCTTTGTAGATGACATGATTCTATATATAGAAAATCTAGAAAAATCTACAGCAAAGCTGTTAGAACTAATCAATGAATACACCAAAGTGGCAGGCTACAAGATCAACATGCAAAAACGTGTAGTATTCTTATAGACCAGTTAAGGTGCAACAAGAGGAGGAAATCAAGAGAAAAATTCCATTTACAATAGCAACCAAAAGAATCAGGTATTTAGGAACAAACTTAATGGAGGACACAAAAGACCTATAAAAGAAAGTAACAAGAAACTGCTAGAAGAAATCAAACAGGAACTAAAAAAAATGGAAGAACATACCATATTCATAAATTGGAAGACTAAATATAATTAAGATGTCAACTCTACTGAAACTTATTTATAGATTCAATGCAATACCAATTAAAATCCCAAAAACTTACTTTGCAGAAATAGAAAAACCAATAACGAAATTTATTTGGAAGAACCAGGTGCCCTGAATAGCCAAAAATATATTGAGAAAGAGGAATGAAATGGCAGCTCACACTACATGACTCTGCAGCATATTACCAAGCTACAGTGCTCAAAACAGCACAGTACTGGCTTAAGGAAAGAGACACCGACCAATGGAATCAAATTCAGTGTTCAGAAATAGACTCTTGCACCTATGGACAATTGCTCTTTCATAAGGCAGTCAAGTCAAAGCAGTCTCTTCAATTAATGGTGTTTGGAGAACTGGATATCCATTTACAAAAAATGAGAGAACTTCTAAATCACACCTTATACAAAAATTAATTCAAAATTGATCAAAGATCTAAACATTAGCACTAAGACTAGAAGATCCTTAGAAGAAAATGTGGGGCAATTAATTTCTTAAAGATCTTGTCATAGGAGGTAGTTTCCTAGACCTTACACCCAAAACGCGAGCAACCAAAGAACAAATAGACAAATGGGATCTCCTCAAAATTAAACACTTTTGTACATCATAAGACTTTGTCAGAAAGGTAAAAAGGCAACCTACACAATGAGAGGCAATATTTGGAAACCAAATATCAGATAAGGCTTTAATATCCCAAATATGTAAAGCGACCCTTCAACTCAACAACAGAAAGACAAACAACCCAACTTAAAAATGAGGAAAAGACATGGAAACTTTTCTGAAGAGGAAATACAAATGGCTCAAAAAAAAAAAAAAATACAAAAAAAATGCTCAGCTTCACTGGCTATTAGGGAAATGCAAATCAAAACCACAATGAGATATCAGCTCACACTGACCAGAATGGCCATTATCCAAAAAACAGAAAATTACAAGTGGTGGAGAGGATGTAGAGAAAGAGAAACACTTACTCACTGTTGTTGGGAATGTAGAATGTGCAACCACTCTAAAAGACAAAGTGGCAGTTCCTCAGGAAGTTAAGTATTGATTTGCCATATGACCCAGCTATTCCATTACTAGGTATATACTCAGAGGAATGGAAAGTTAAGACATGAATGGATATTTATAAACTATGTTTATCATGGCATTATTCATGATAGCCAAGAGATGGAAACAGCCCAAATGTCCATCAATGGACGAGTGGGTAAACAAACTGTGGTAAATATACACAATGGAATACTATGCAGCTGTAAGACAGAACAAAGACATGGTACATATAATAATATGGATGAACCTTGAGGACATTATGTTGAGTGAAGTTAGCCAGAAACAAAAGGACAAATACTGTATGGTCTCACTAATATGAACTAACATTAATGAGCAAACTTTGAGAGTTAAAAGCTGATAACACAGGCTACCAAGTGATAGAAAGAGGGGAGATATTGGGCATTTGATGCTGAAAGACTACAGAATGTTCAGCAGCATTGACTGTATAGATCCAGAAATAGACAGCACAATACTGTGTGATGGCAGCACAATATTTCATGTACACAGAACAAAGATGCCCATTAGTAAAGCTGAAGGTGGTGGGCTAGGGGCATGAATGACACCTGAGGTAAAGAAAGAAGATAAAAACCATGACTGTTTAACTTAGCATAAATTGGAATGGTCAATGATTGTGACAAATATAAAACTGTTCTTGCATGTGGGAAAACCAATGAATGTCAACCATGCAGAGTGTTGGAAAAGGGATGGTATCGGGGAAAAAATATAGTCAAAGCAAACTGGAGTCTATGGTCAACAATAACATTGTAATATGCTTCCAATAAATGTAACAAAGGCAATATACCAAAGCTAAATGTTTATGAGGGGGGATATAAGGGAAGGATATGGAATTCTTGGTAGTGGTGTTGTTGGTAGTGGTGTTGTTGACCCTACTACTGAATTGTATGATATTTTTCTTTTTATTATCTTTTTTATCATTCATTTAAAAAGAAACAAAACTTTTTTTTCATAGTAATCAATATGTTCAAGTACTGACTGTGGTGATAAATGCACAATTGTAAGATGATACCATGAACAACTGATTGTACACTGTGGATAATTATATGGTCTGTGAATATAGCTCTATAAAATTCTATGGAAAATATAAACAGGGATAAAAGTGCTGGAGAAAACATGGAGAGAGTAACATATGTATTTACTCTTGGTTAAGATGCAGAATGGTGTAGCCTTTCTGGAGGACAGTGAGGTGGTTCCACAAGAAGCTAAGTATGTGAGTGCCATAAGGTCCTGCAACCTCATTATGGGGCATATACTTGGAAGATCTGAGAGCAGGGACATGAATGGATATTTGCACACTGGTGTTTATGGAAAGAGTATACATGATTTGCAATGGATGGAGGTGGCCTAAGGGTACATTGACTGAGGAACAGAATGCTGAACTGTTGTGTATGCATACAAGAATATATTGAGCTACTGCAAGAAGGAGTGAAGCTGTGAGACATGCAATGAGGTGAATGGAACCTTTAGACAGTATTTTGAGTGAACTATGCCAGAAACAATGGCAAACACTAAAATGCCTCACCAATATGGAGTAACTACAATGTATAAGGTTCAGAATTTAACATTAGGGCACAGATTATCAGGGAATGCTTATTGTAATGGTCCCTAGATTTTAAGCTCTTACAGCAGTCACATCTATTCTTGAATTGTAATGGCCAACTCTAGATTCCGAGATGCTGTTGCCTTTGTGTATAACCTGATCGATCCCTGGAAATTTGGGTATTTGTGTGACACCTGAAACTCAAAGCTAGAATTCAACAGATATGACTGTCAGTATTAGAACATATAGCAACTGTTAAAAAAGTTGAAAAAGAGCCCAGACTTCAGTTAGAGGTATGAATGAAGCAGATGTGGTTAGGACTAGGACAAATATGGCCAAAGGGTAAAGGACTATATTGACTGGGTTTTAAAACTTCAAATTCCACATGAGACCAAGAAAAGCTATGTTCAGTTGGTGCAGAATCTGTATTTCCTAAACAATTGAACTCATACAGTTTGTTCAAATACCATAATTACATGGAACTTTTAATAGAAAGTGAGACCTGGTAGGTTTGCATAGGTTAATGTGAAATAGCTACATATCCCAAAGTAATTTGGGCAGAGAATAAAAATATATATGCAGGGACCCCTGAGGAGCTGGGGGAAAATGCAGAAGTGTTGGGCTTCCTCATCTGAATTGTTGCTGATGTTCTCACAAACATTGAGGACTGATGGTTTATTATCCTGAGCCCTCTATCTTGGGCCTTGCCCTTATGAAGCTCATTACTGCAAAGGAGACGCTAAACCTGCTTATAACTGTGCCTAAGAGTCTCCCCCTGAGTACCTCTTTGTTGCTCAGATGTGGCCCTCTCTCTCTAGCTGAGCCAACTCAGCAGGTGAACTCACTGCTGCCCCCTTATGTGAGACCTGATTCCCAGAGGTGTAAATCTCCCTGGCAGCATGGGATATGACTCCTGGGGATGAATCTGGACCTAGCATTGAGGGATTGCAAACATCTTCTTGACCAAAAGGGGGATGCAAAATGAAACAAAATAAAGTTTCAGTAGCTGAGAGATTCCAAATTGAGTCAACAGGTCATTCTGTTGGGCATTCTTATGCACTATATAGATAACATTTTTAGGTTTTAATGCATTGGAATAGCTAGAAGTAAATACCTGAAACTATCAAACTGCAACCCACTAGCCTTGACTCTTGAAGATGATTGTACAGCATTGTAGCTTATAAGGGGTGTCCGTGTGATTGTGAAAGCCTTGCGGATCAAACTCCCTTTATCCAGTGTATGGATGGATGAGTAGAAAAATGGGGACAAAAAACTAAATGAAAAATAGGGTCAGAATGGGGGGGATGATTTGGGTTTTCTTTTTTACTTTTATTTTTTATTCTTATTTAAACTTTTTCTGGTACAAGGAAAATGTTCAAAAATAGATTGGGGTGATGAATGCACAACTATATGATGGTACTGTGAAAAACTGACTGTACTCTTCAGATGATTGTATGGTATGTAAATATATACCATTCAAATAAATTTGAATTTTTTAAAAAACAGCTTCTCAGAGGATTCTTTAGGTTCTGAAAAGAGAGATCTTAAATAAAAATTAACTATCTAGACAGTGGAGTTTGTAAGTGCATTTGAATTTCAATGTTCATATAATATCACTAATTTCTTAAGAGATACTAAGGATTACTTCTGTGAAAATATTGCATATTTTGACCTCTTAGTTCCTTAGGATAGATGACATAACAATGTAATATGTTTAATTTAAATTTAAATTTAATTAAATTTTGATTAAAAGTATTATGTAACTTATTTTCATTGTTTGCACATTTTATTATGTGTAATAACTGTGTCTTAACATAATAACCCTGCTAGCCTTCAACAAGTGTCAATCTTCTTCAGTCATACATTTAGATCCCAGAACTGCCAAGTTTGTTTTCCTATTTTCAGGGATACACACAAACTATTCATGTTTCCTAGAGTGCAATATTTTCCTTACTTTACCCCCACCCCCCTTACTACATTGGTCTCAAGTCTCAACTAATACTTACCCTTTAGATCTCAACTTAACTGTCACTTTTAGAGTAATATTTCTTGACCTTCCAGGTCACAGTTGAAAACCTCTGATATATGTTTCAATGTATGAGTGTTTCAGAAAATCCTTCATATTACCCATCTAAAGATAACTTCCTATTTAGTTTTAAGCTACATGACCACAGTAATCCCATCTGCCTTGTTTACTGCTGAACCCCCAGTAGTTAGTGCAGTGCCTGGAAATAATGGATACTCAATGAATGATAGCCGAATTCATGTTAAATGCAGAAATTAAATAACACACTTTTAATTTTGTTAAGATACAAAATTACTATTCAATTATGTATCATCATTCTTAGTTTTAAAGACATGGTGTATCAACAATACTGCTTTTTTGAAGTGTGAATATTCCACAACATTTTACTTTATCTTAATAAAGGCTTTGCAGGTCCCAGTTCACTGAAAAAGCTTGAATGACTCACTGCAATGAGCAATTACCAGAAAGAATAGGGCCCTGACTTATATTCTATTTTGGTATGTGCTTGTTTGTTGCCTTTGATTATGCTTTGTTTCACTTAGAAACACTGAGCAAGTTATAGGAAGTAGAAGTTTCACATCTCTAACTTAGATTTTTTAAAAAGTGGAAGTTTGTACATTTTCAATTTAAATTTAAAAAGAGGTCAAGTCCAATTCTGGACCTGCAAGACTGGGGAAATAAATATTCTGGAGTTATCAAGACATTCCAAGTCACTATGCAAGTCCTGGAAAAGTCCAGGTCAATCTGGAGCTTGCTAGAATTATCCTGGAGAGACTCATACACTCTACGTAACTGTGAGTGTGTGTGGTAAACTCTCAACATCCTCAGAGTGTGCAATAGGAAAAGTAATTCCCACAGCACTCCTGGTAGGAAACAGGGGCTGATCCTCTCTATCTGGGCTAGAACTGCTGAGTGTGTGACTCTGGAAGTCCATGTTTCACTGCTCACCCCACCTCCCTGTGAGATTTCTGATTGACAACTAAAGTGACATTCCTTTAAATTTCATTATCACTTTATCTTGTCTACAGTTCTGACAACACACTCAAGTTTCTACCAGATCAGAATGGAATTCTTAAAAGTATCTACAGAATAACTCTTTTATATCATTGTCTATGTTACCATATCTGTCAGTTATGACTCATTTTTCCTACTCTATGAGAAAAGCACAAGGAAATAGACAGCTAGAAATTAAATTTAAGAGAAGAAGAATATGATGCCTGCATCCAGCAATAGGCAGACTTGATACTCTAAAGGGAATGCTGTGATTGTATTACAAGGAACATACATTTTTATTGCTTGGCCTATAAGAAAGTTAGGAAAATTTCCAAATTTACTTAGACCAAAAAAAAAAAAAAAAAGCAATTTATGAGTTAATAAGCAATCGCTTTATTAATCTGCAATGTTCCAATAGCAGCCCTAGGAACTAATCCTCTGTCAAGAGAAAAATGGAGAACTGAGTCTGAATTTCCTATGGACAGGCCCCTCAAAGTAACAAATGTGGTTCCAGGTAAGTCATGGTGCTCTGCTCCCCACAAAATCAAATGCAGGCAATCTCCTCAGGACAACATCATTTATTTGAATTCTCAGGATTGCAAAGGCTAAAATTAAATGTAATATTAACTTAAAATTTTAAAAATGAAAATAAGGAAATAAGCAATCTAGTGACAGAGTCAGAAAACAACAACGTCATAATAAAAGTCAAGACCCAGAAGAGTTTGCATGCTGGAAATCTCAGGTATATTATATAAATGATTATATATTAAATGGTAAAAAGACAGGATTTTTTATAAGTGCAGAGTATTTGAAATGGCCAGAAATATATAAAAAAAATCACCAGAAGATTTATACATAGATGCTATATTATCTGAGACTATTAAAAATCAATTAATTGGTTAATTCACAGATTAAAAAGAGCTACAGATAGAATATCTGAACTTGGAGAGTCTTCTTAATACATCACCCCATATGCAGTACAGGGAAAAGTAGATAGACTATTCTAAATAGAAAATAATATATATTAAGGATAAAATGAGAAAATCTAAGTTGACTAGAAAGAAAATATAGTGTGAAAGAAACAAAATACTCAAAGAGATAATAGCTGAGAATTTTCCAGAACTATTGAAATATAGATATAAGTCCATAATTACAGATACTAGTACATGATGTACATAAATATATATATATATATATAATATAACAAAAATTGACACCTAGAGAATTTTTAGTAAAATTTTTAAAAAACATAGGAAATATTTTGAAGACAGCCAGAGAGTAAATTATCTACTAAAAAAGAATTAGACTGAAAATAACAAAGAAGGAAGAGTGGAAAATATTTTCAAACTATGTAGAAAAAAATGTATCAAATATGGGATTGTGATTGTATACCCAGTAAAACTATCTTTTGGGAATTAATGTGGAAAAGAGAGATTGCCATGCAAACAAAAACTGAATTTATCTTCAATCGCTCTTCTGCTAAAGCATGTTAAAAAATGCATTTCAGGAAGAAACATAATGATCCCAGAAGGATGATATGATATATGGGAATGAATGGTAAGCAAAGAAACTGGAAAATGTAGGGTGAATATAAACAAATACTGTTTGTAGACAAAATGATATTGCAATAATAATAATGCCTAATTTGTAGGTTTAATTATAATGCCAAAAAATGCCCTGACAATAATGATCAAATGCCAGAAGAGATTATATAAATTGAGTGTTCAAAAGTTTTTGTATTAGGAAGATGGCTGATATCTCGATATAATTTAGACTCTGTTATTATAGCTTGCAGTATCATGGATAATAATTCAAAGATTGGAAATAGAATGTAATTTCTAATCATTAAAAAGATTACTAGGTTATAAATAAGTATAAATATGTTGATAATCACAGTAGAGATATATAATAAAATGAGTTAAAAAGATTATCAGATGTCACAAAATATAATGTCCATCAATAAGCCATTTAGGAAGACACATAGGCAAGTGACGTTGAAAGTAAAAAGAAAAGAAAATCATTTTCCAGGCAGCTACTCTGAATGAAAATTAAGATGGCTATTTATGTTTATATCATATGTGGAGACTTCAGGCAAACACTATTAATAGGGAGGAAAGGGGTGTGCTTCATTTATTCCTAAACATTTTAATGTACTAGGCAAATAGGAGGAAATAAAAAAGATAAGAACATAAATTAATGGTATAAAAGGAAACAATACAGGAAATAAAGCCAAATGATGGCTACTGAAATGATCTGCAGAACTGACAGACAGTAGTTAGATTAATTTAAAAAAAAATTTCAAATGAACAATATCAAGAATGAAAGAGGAGTTTTCACTACAGATCCTTCAAACATTATAAAGAACTATAAAGAAATATTGGGAATAACTAAATGTAGCAGGAATTGCCATGGGAAAACAGGCTTTAGCACAACAAATTTTCAGCAAATCATCACTTTATTACTTAAACAGCATGAAAGATCCAAAAGAGCAGGGAAAGAGGTCCATTATGGTGGGTCACCCAGGGAGACCAGCTGCTCAGGTCAGGGTCAGTGGGTGACACCTCACTTTGCAGATGAAGGACCTGTGCTGCCTGCTGGATGGGATTTTATACACCCCTGGGGGAGGGGGGATCCTCGCCACATAGAAAAAGCATGTATCAAACAACTTTTGTGCAGAGTTCCTGGCAAGCAGCTGAGCTTGCTGGTTCCCAAGCTTCACATACAAGGATATGGTCACACTGTTCCATTTCTGGGAAACTTGTTGTCATGCTTGAGACCTAAGATCTCCCCTGGGCTGTGACATGTTAACATATCTAAGCATCTGCACCCAAACAAGCAAGGGGGGAAAAGGAGGGGGTAGGCAAGGGCTGGGTGATCGTCACTGAACATGTCCGTGACTTCCCTAGCACTGTACCAACAAACTCATAAATTTAGATAAAATGGACAAATTCCTTCAAGACTACAACTTATCAAAAAGGACACAAGGAGAAACAGAAACTCTGAATGGCACTATATCTACTAAATAAATTGAATTTGTTATCAGAAAACTTCCCCAAAATAAAGTCCAAGGACCAAATAATTTCAATGATGAATTCAATAATACACTTAAGGGTGAAATAACACAATCTTACAAAACTATTTTCAGAAAAAGAGGAGGAATAAACATCGCCCAACTAGTTGTGAGGCAAAGATGATTCTCATACCAAAATCTGACAGTGACATTACAAAAAAATGTACAGATTATTGTGTCTCCTAAAAATGGATGCAAAATGCTTTAAACATACATTGGCAAATCAAATTCAGCAAAATGTGAAATGGATAATACATCATCACCAAATAGGGTTAATTACAGGAATTTAAGGTTGTTTTAACATTTGAATATGAATCATAATAATTTGCTATATCAGTAGGATTGTGAAGAAAAACCATATGATTACTTTCATACATGCATTTGTAATAGATGCATGTATAATAAATGGAAGTGAACTTCATAGAAGTTCATAGAAGGAGATTCTATGAATAATCCCTCTGGTACACTACAGTTAATGATGAGAGTTTTAATGCTTCCCCCTTAAGATTAGGAAAAAGGAAGGATACCACACTCACTTATAGTTAATAGCCTCATGATAAGGCAAGTGAAAGAAATTACAGGTATAAAGTTCAGAAAGAAGAAGTAAAACTTTCTCTTTCTGCAGGTGACACGATTGCTCACATAGAATATCTTAAGGAATCTACATAAAAACTATGAGTACCAATGCATGATTTTTAAAGATTGCAGGATGCAAAAATCAATTGAGATTTATAGATGAGTAACAAAACATTGGAAAATGAAATATAAGACATTTCCATTTACAACAGCCTCAAAAATACAAAACACTTATAAATATAAAGTCCTCTACACAAAGCAAAATATTATTGAGAAAAAAATGTCATGTATAGAGAGATTAGAGAAGTCAAATTATTATGATTTCAATTCATCCCTTAATCATCTATGAATCAGCGCAATCCTAATCATAATACCAGGAGGCTTTCCTAAAGAAATTTACAAGCTGATTCTAGAATTTATATAGAAATTGAAACAACTTAGAATAGTCAAAATAATCCTGAAAAAAAAGAGGATTTGTATCACCTTACTTTAAGAATCAGTATAAAGTTGTGGAACAATCAGAACTCTCATAGATTGGTGGGTGGGTAGGTGGGAGGTTGGTTAAAATGGTACAATAACATTGGAAAAAAAATTTCACAGTTCCACATTAAGGTAAATTTCCACCTGTCCTAAGATCCAGCAATTCTACACCAGGATAATTACCCAAATAAATAAAAAAACTTGTCTACCAAAAAAGTTGTACAAGAATATGTTCAGTAATTAAATCATAATACAAAAAAAAATGGAACTAGCCCCCATGGTCATAAATAGGCTAAGAGATAAAGAAACGTGATGGAATAGTATTCAGTATAAAAATGGCACACTAATGATTTATGCAACAATGTGAAAGCCTGCATGGTTCCATTCAGTGCAGCTCCAGAAAGACAATATTTATATATGGTTGGGAAAATTAATACCATGGTTGTTTCTGGGTGGTGGGGTGGAGATTGAAAAGGAAGAAGAAAGAAGGAATTTTCGGGGTTGATGTTAATATCGTATATGTTAAAAGGATTTTTTGTGCCTTTTTCAATACTCACCAAATGACACACTTACGATTTGTACATTTCATTGTAAGTCAATTTTAACTTAAAGAAAAGAATTGTAAAAAAATATTAAACTCAAATTAATGGTATTCATGGTGATGTTATTTAAGAGAAAGTGTACTGATGTCTAAAACCTATTCAAAATACATTTTTTAAAAAAGATTATTTGAGGGATTGATGGGGGTACTTAATGGATAGATAAGTGATAAAAAAGAATAATTATTTAGGTAGCATATCTGTATATAGATGTTAACTATAAATTTTTTCAACTTTTCTTGATGTTATATATTTTTATAATAAAATGTTGAAAAAAGTAACCCTGTTTAGACATGACATATGATTATATGTTTATAGTTAAATATGGTTTATAGTTAAGTTTAAAGCCTTATTTAAGGTAGTGAAAGGTTTCCTAAACAATCCATAAAAGTGCTGATCACAGAAGGAAATATTGTTAAGTGTAACTACCTTATATTTAAAAACTTCTCTGCTGATCAAGTATTGATAAAGTTCAAGCTACAGACATGAAATATTTTACTTAATACAACAGATCAACTATCCAGAATATAAAAAGAAATAAAATATAAATAAGAGAAGGAAAATAGATAAACTTCACTAATTTTTTCACAGAAGAGATAAAAATAGAGAATAAATTAATGAAAATATGTTAAAATTCATTATAATGCATTTTAAGACCATATGAAAAACATTTTCCACATGCTAGATTGGTGGGGGTGGAGGGAAAGGCAGTCAAAAGATTAAAACTTTAGTATAGATATGAAGCAAATAGAATCCTTACACACTGCTGATACAATCATTGTGGAAAAATTTAGTATTGTCTTGTGAAATTCAGTGTACTTATACCTTCAACTTACTGCTCACTTTTTCATCAGGAGAAATATTCTAAGATGAATTTTTATAACAGCAAAAAGTGGAAGAAATCCAAGTGTCCAGTGATGAGATAATGGATAATAAATTGTCATTTATTCAAACAATGAAATTGTATAAAATGGTAACAAAAGAAATAGAGCTATATGCAATAACTTGGATCAAATTTAAGTGGACAGTTCAATTTATAAAAGAAGTTGCAAGGCGGGGCAAGATGGCAGACTGGTGAGCTGTATGTTTTAGTTACTCCTCCAGGAAAGTAGGTAGAAAGCCAGGAACTGCGTGGACTGGTCACCACAGAGCAATCTGACTTTGGGCATACTTCATACAACACTCATGAAAACGTGGAACGGCTGAGATCAGCGAAATCTGTAAGTTTTTGTGGCCAGGGGACCCGTACCCCTCCCTACCAGTCTCAGTCCCATGGGAGGAGGGGCTGTCAGCTCCAGGAAGGAGAAGGGAGAACTGCAGTGGCAGCCCTTATCGGAAACTCATCCAAACTCCAACCATACATAGACTGAGACCAGACACCAGAGAATCTGAGAGCAGCCAGCCCAGCAGAGAGGAGACAGGCATAGAAAAAAACAGCACGAAAAACTCTAAAACAAAAGCGGAGGATTCTTGGAGTTCTGGTGAACATAGAAACGGGAAGGGCAGAGCTCAGGCCCTGAGGCGCATATGCAAATCCTGAAGAAAAGCTGATCTCTCTGCCCTGTGGACCTTTCCTTAATGGCCCTAATTGCTTTGTCTCTTAGCATTTCAATAACCCATTAGATCTCTGAGGAGGGCCCTTTTTTTTTTTTTTCTTTAATCCTTTTTTCTTTTTCTAAAACAATTACTCTAAGAAGCCAATACAGAAAGCTTCAAAGACTTGTAATTTGGGCAGGTCAAGACAAGAGCAGAACTAAGAGAGCTCTGAGACAAAAGGCAATAATCCAGTGGCTGAGAAAATTCACTAAACACCACAACTTCCCAAGAAAAGGGGGTGTCCGTTCTCACAGCCATCATCCTGGTGGACAGGAAACACTCCTGCCCATCGCCAGCCCCATAGCCCAGAGCTGCCCCACACAACCCAGTGTGACGGAAGTGCTTCAAATAACAGGCACACTCCACAAAACTGGGCATGGACCTTAGCCTTCCCTGCAACCTCAGCTGATTGTCCCAGAGTTGGGAAGGTGGAGCAGTGTGAATTAACAAAGCCCCATTCAGCCATCATTTCAGCAGACTGGGAGCCTCCCTACACAGCCCAGCAGCCCAGAACCACCCTGGGGGGATGGCACTCACCCGTGACATAGCACACTCATCTCTCAACAGAGGACCAGTGGGTGCACGGCCTGGAAGAGGGACCCACTTGCAAGTCTCAGGAGCCATACGCCAATACCAAGGACTTGTGGGTCAGTGGCAGAGACAAACTGTGGCAGGACTGAACTGAAGGATTAGACTATTGCAGCAGCTTTAAAACTCCAGGATCACCAGGGAGATTTGATTGTTAGAGCCACCCCCCCTCCCTGACTGCTCAGAAACACGCCCCACATACAGGGCGGGCAACAGCAACTACACACGCAAGCTTGGTACACCAATTGGACCCCACAAGACTCACTCCCCCACTCACCACAAAGGCAAAGCAGGGGAGAACTGGTTTGTGGAGAACAGGTGGCTCGTGGACGCCACCTGCTGGTTAGTTAGAGAAAGTGTACTCCACGAAGCTGTAGATCAGATAAATTAGAGATAAGGACTTCAATTGGTTTACAAATCCTGAAAGAACCCTATCAAGTTCAGCAAATGCCAAGAGGCCAAAAACAACAGAAAATTCTAAAGCATATGAAAAAAACAGACGATATGAATAACCCAAGCCCAAGCACCCAAATCAAAAGACCAGAAGAGACACAGCACCTAGAGCAGCTACTCAAAGGACTAAAGATGAACAATGAGACCATAGTACGGGATACAAAGGAGATCAAGAAGACCCTAGAAGAGCATAAAGAAGACATTGCAAGACTAAATAAAAAAATAGATGATCTTATGGAAATTAAAGAAACTGTTGACCAAATTAAAAAGATTCTGGACACTCATAGTACAAGACTAGAGGAAGCTGAACAACGAATCAGTGACCACGAAGATGACAGAATGGAAAATGAAAGCATAAAAGAAAGAATGGGGAAAAAAATTGAAAAAATCAAAATGGACCTCAGGGATATGATAGATAATATCAAACGTCCAAATATAAGACTCATTGGTGTTCCAGAAGGGGAAGAAAAGGGTAAAGGTCTAGGAAGAGTATTCAAAGAAATTGTTGGGGAAAACTTCCCAAATCTTCTAAACAACATAAATACACAAATCATAAATGCTCAGCGAACTCCAAATAGAATAAATCCAAATAAACCCACTATGAGACATATTCTGATCACACTGTCAAACACGGAAGAGAAGGAGCAAGTTCTGAAAGCAGCAAGAGAAAAGCAATTCACCACATACAAAGGAAACAGCATAAGGCTAAGTAGTGACTACTCAGCAGCCACCATGGAGGCGAGAAGGCAGTGGCACAATATATTAAAATTTCTGAGTGAGAAAAATTTCCAACCAAGAATACTTTATCCAGCAAAGCTCTCCTTCAAATTTGAGGGAGAGCTTAAATTTTTCACAAACAAATGCTGGGAGAATTTGCTAACAAGAGACCTGCCCTACTGGAGATACTAAAGGGAGCCCTACAGACAGAGAAAAAAAGAAAGGACAGAGAGACTTGGAGAAAGGTTCAGTACTAAAGAGATTTGGTATGGGTACAATAAGGGATATTAATAGAGAGAGGGAAAAACATGACAAACATGGCTGATTCAAGAAATGCCTTCACGATTATAACGTTGAATGTAAATGGATTAAACTCCCGAATTAAAAGATATAGGTTCACAGAATGGATCAAAAAACATGAAACAGCAATATGTTGCATGCAAGAGACTCATCTTAGACACAGGGACACAAAGAAATTGAAAGTGAAAGGATGGAAAAAAATATTTCATGTAAGCTACAGCCAAAAAAAAGCAGGTGTAGCAATATTAATCTCAGATAAAATAGACTTCAAATGCAGGGATGTTTTGAGAGACAAAGAAGGCCACTACATACTAATAAAAGGGGCAATTCAACAAGAAGAAATAACAATCGTAAATGTCCATGCACCCAATCAAGGTGCCACAAAATACATGAGAGAAACACTGGCAAAACTAAAGGAAGCAATTGATGTTTCCACAATAATTGTGGGAGACTTCAACACATCACTCTCTCCTATAGATAGATCAACCAGACAGAAGACCAATAAGGAAATTGAAAACCTAAACAATCTGATAAATGAATTAGATTTAACAGACATATACAGGACATTACATCCCAAATCACCAGGATACACATACTTTTCTAGTGCTCATGGAACTTTCTCCAGAATAGATCATATGCTGGGACATAAAACAAGCCTCAATAAATTTAAAAAGATTGAAATTATTCAAAGCACATTCTCTGACCACAATGGAATACAATTAGAAGTCAATAACCATCAGAGACTTAGAAAATTCACAAATACCTGGAGGTTAAACAACACACTCCTAAACAATCAGTGGGTTAAAGAAGAAATAGCAAGAGAAATTGCTAAATATATAGAGACGAATGAAAATGACAACACAACATACCAAAACCTATGGGATGCAGCAAAACAGTGCTGAGGGGGAAATTTATAGCACTAAACGCATATATTAAAAAGGAAGAAAGAACCAAAATCAAAGAACTAATGGATCAACTGAAGAAGCTAGAAAATGAACAGCAAACCAATCCTAAACCAAGTAGAAGAAAAGAAATAACAAGGATTAAAGCAGAAATAAATGACATAGAGAACAAAAAAACAATAGAGAGGATAAATATCACCAAAAGTTGGTTCTTTGAGAAGATCAACAAGATTGACAAGCCCCTAGCTAGACTGACAAAATCAAAAAGAGAGAAGACCCATATAAACAAAATAATGAATGAAAAAGGTGACATAACTGCAGATCCTGAAGAAATTAAAAAAATTATAAGAGGATACTATGAACAACTGTATGACAACAAACTGGATAAAGTAGAGGAAACGGACAATGTCCTGGAAACATATGAACAACCTAGACTAACCAGAGAATAGAAGATCTCAACCAACCCATCACAAGCAAAGAGATCCAATCAGTCATCAAAAATCTTCCCACAAATAAATGCCCAGGGCCAGATGGCTTCACAGGGGAATTCTACCAAACTTTCCAGAAAGAACTGACACCAATCTTACTCAAACTCTTTCAAAACATTGAAGAAAATGGAACACTACCTAACTCATTTTATGAAGCTAACATCAATCTAATACCAAAACCAGGCAAAGATGTTACAAAAAAGGAAAACTACCGGCCAATCTCCCTAATGAATATAGATGCAAAAATCCTCAACAAAATTCTTGCAAATCGAATCCAAAGACACATTAGAAAAATCATACACCATGACCAAGTGGGGTTCATTCCAGGCATGCAAGGATGGTTCAACATAAGAAAATCAATCAATGTATTACAACACATTAACAAGTCAAAAGGGAAAAATCAGATGGTCATCTCAATAGATGCTGAAAAAGCATTTGACAAAATCCAACATCCGTTTTTGATAAAAACACTTCAAAAGGTAGGAATTGAAGGAAACTTCCTCAACATGATAAAGAGCATATATGAAAAACCCACAGCCAGCATAGTACTCAATGGTGAGAGACTGAAAGCCTTCCCTCTAAGATCAGGAACAAGACAAGGATGCCCGCTGTCACCACTGTTATTCAACATTGTGCTGGAAGTGCTAGCCAGGGCAATCCTGCAAGACAAAGAAATAAAAGGCATCCAAATTGGAAAAGAAGAAGTAAAACTGTCATTGTTTGCAGATGATATGATCTTGTATCTAGAAAACCTTGAGAAATCGACAATACAGCTACTAGAGCCAGTAAACAAATTTAGCCAAGTAGCGGGATAGAAGATTAATGCACATAAGTCAGTAATGTTTCTATATGCTAGAAATGAACAAACTGAAGAGACACTCAAGAAAAAGATACCATTGTCAATAGCAACTAAAAAAATCATGTACCTAGGAATAAACTTAACCAAAGATGTAAAAGTCCTATCCAAAGAAAGCTACATAACTCTACTAAAAGAAATAGAAGGGGACCTTAAAAGATGGGAAAATATTCCATGTTCATGGATAGGAAGGCTAAATGTCATTAAGATGTCAATTCTACCCAAACTCATTTGCAGATTCAATGCAATCCCAATCAAAATTCCAACAACCTACTTTGCAGACTTGGAAAAGCTAGTTATTGAATTTATTTGGAAAGGGCAGATGCTTCAAATTGCTAAAGACACTCTAAAAAAGAAAAACGAAGGGGGAGGACTTACACTGCCTGACTTTGAAGCTCATAAAGCCACAGTTGTCGAAACTGCATGGTACTGGCACAAGGATAGACATATAGATCAATGGAATCAAATTGAGAATTCAGAGATAGACCCTCAGATCTATGGCTAACTGATCTTTGATAAGGCCCCCAAAGTCACTGAACTGAGTCATAATGGTCTTTTCAACAAATGGGGCTGGGAGAGTTGGATATCCATATGCAAAAGAATGAAAGAGGACCCCTACCTCACCCCCTACACAAAAATTAACTCAAAATGGACCAAAGATCTCAATATAAAAGAAAGTACCATAAAACTCCTAGAAGATAATGTAGGAAAACATCTTCAAGACCTTGTATTAGGCGGCCACTTCTTAGACTTTACACCCAAAGCACAAGCAACAAAAGAGAAAATAGATAAATGGGAACTCCTCAAGCTTAGAAGTTTCTGCACCTCAAAGGAATTTCTCAAAAAGGTAAAGAGGCAGCCAACTCAATGGGAAAAAATTTTTGGAAACCATGTATCTGACAAAAGACTGATATCTTGCATATATAAAGAAATCCTACAACTCAATGTCAATAGTACAGACAGCCCAATTATAAAATGGGCAAAAGATATGAAAAGACAGTTCTCTGAAGAGGAAATACAAATGGCCAAGAAACACATGAAAAAATGTTCAGCTTCACTAGCTATTAGAGAGATGCAAATTAAGATCACAATGAGATACCATCTCACACCGGTTAGAATGGCTGCCATTAAACAAACAGGAAACTACAAATGCTGGAGGGGATGTGGAGAAATTGGAACTCTCATTCATTGTTGGTGGGACTGTATAATGGTTCAGCCACTCTGGAAGTCAGTCTGGCAGTTCCTTAGAAAACTAGATATAGAGTTACCATTCGATCCAGCGATTGCACTTCTCGGTATATACCCGGAAGATCGGAAAGCAGTGACACGAACAGATATCTGCACGCCAATGTTCATAGCAGCATTATTCACAATTGCCAAGAGATGGAAACAACCCAAATGTCCTTCAACAGATGAGTGGATAAAGAAAATGTGGCATATTCACACGATGGAATACTACACGGCAGTAAGAAGGAACGATCTCGTGAAACATATGACAACATGGATGAACCTTGAAGATATAATGCTGAGCGAAATAAGCCAGGCACAAAAAGAGAAATATTATATGCTACCACTAATGTGAACTTTGAAAAATGTAAAACAAATGGTTTATAATGTAGAATGTAGGGGAACTAGCAATAGAGAGCAATTAAGGAAGGGGGAACAATAATCCAAGAAGAACAGATAAGCTATTTAACGTTTTGGGAATGCCCAGGAATGACTATGGTCTGTGAATTTCTGATGGATATAGTAGGAACAAGTTCACAGAAATGTTGCTATGTTAGGTAACTTTCTTGGGTTAAACTAGGAACAGGTTGGAAGTAAAGCAGTTATCTTAGGTTAGTGGTCTTTTTCTTACTCCCTTGTTGTGGTCTCTTTGAAATGTTCTTTTATTGTATGTTTTTTTTTTTTTTTTTAATTTTCTTTTTTTCATACAGTTGATTTAAAAAAGAAAAAAAAGTTAAAAAAAAAAATGAGGAAAAAAATATGTAGTGCCCCCTTGAGGAGTCTGTGGAGAATGCAGGGGTATTGACCTACCCCACCTCCATGGTTGCTAACATGACCACAGACATAGGGGACTGGTGGTTTGATGGGTTGAGCCCTCTACCATAGGTTTTACCCTTGGGAAGACGGTTGCTGTAAAGGAGAGGCTAGGCTTCCCTATAATTGTGCCTAAGAGCCTCTTCCCGAATGCCTCTTTGTTGCTCAGATGTGGCCCTCTCTCTCTAGCTAAGCCAACTTGAAAGGTGAAATCACTGCCCTCCCCCCTACGTGGGATCAGACACCCAGGGGAGTGAATCTCCCTGGTAACGTGGAATATGACTCCCGGGGAGGAATGTAGACCCGGCATCGTGGGATGGAGAACATCTTCTTGACCAAAGTGGGATGTGAAAGGAAATAAAATAAGCTTCAGTGGCAGAGAGATTCCAAAAGGAGCCGAGAGGTCAGTCTCATGGGCACTCTTATGCACACTTTAGACAACCCTTTTTAGGTTCTAAAGAATTGGGGTAGCTGGTGGTGGATACCTGAAACTATCAAACTACAACCCAGAACCCATGAATCTCGAAGACAGTTGTATAAAAATGTAGCTTATGAGGGGTGACAATGGGATTGGGAAAGTCATAAGGACCACACTCCACTTTGTCTAGTTTATGGATGGATGAGTAGAAAAATAGGGGAAGGAAACAAACAAACAAACAAAGGTACCCAGTGTTCTTTTTTACTTCAATTGCTCTTTTTCACTTTAATTATTATTTTTGTTATTTTTGTGTATGTGCTAATGAAGGTGTCAGGGATTGATTTAGGTGATGAATGTACAACTATGTAATGGTACTGTGAACAATCGAATGTACGATTTGTTTTGTATGACTGAGTGGTATGTGAATATATCTCAATAAAATGAAGATTAAAAAAAAAGAAAAGAAATCCTCAATTTTGACATAATTAAAAAAAAAGAAGTTGCAGTAGAATTCATGCAGTATTTTAACATTTAAATAACATTCAATCACAAGAACTAAGCAATGTGTGTATACATAAGTGGTAACATTATTTTAAAAGTCAAAAAAGATACGGGAATAGGTGGAGGGGAAGGACATGGATGGTTTCAATCCTGTTATCAGTTCCCTAGTTCCCAACTGAGTTTGTTTGGCTATTACTGGTTCTCTTATTTTATGATTCATAATATACCTAGATATTACATTTATTCTTTTGAATGAATCAGATATAACACTGATATATTACAAACATTGCAATATTTGTCTACCTTAGTTTCCCCTTCATCTAAAAGAAACCTTAACTATTTCAGTGGAATACTGATTTCATTAGGAAGTAGGTGGTGAGATTCCTGTCATTAAATCTATTACGTAGGAGTCCAGATTCAGAGCTCTTGAGTTCAATACTTAAATTTAGACTTTCTACATATGGGACTCAGAACAAATTACTAAAGTTGTCTGATCCTCATTTTCCTCATTTCCTCATCTATCTCCCTAAAGTGTTGCAAGTGTTAAGTAAGGAACTCCATATAAAGCACACAGCACTGTGCTTGGCATATAGCAAGTGCTTAATAAAAATGAAAGAACAGACTACATTATTAGTATCATCAGCATCAACATTATTATCTTGTAAAAATCACAAAATTTGGATTTTATTATTATCCTGTAAAAAACAATAATTTGGGATTTTATAGAATGGTACACACTAGAAGAGTGAGTTGAATTAGATGACTTTGAATCTTGCAGTTTGTGATATTTTCAAGATGGGTAAAGTATGAGAGCAAGGCATACACTATTTTAATATCTTTGAACTAAATTAACTAAAGCATCAACATGTCCTTGGCTAATATTCTTGTTAATGTGTTATCAGCATGAGTTTGAAGTCTGGTGCTTCTTGGCATATCCTTTGCTGTTTATGAATATTAACCTAAAATCTTATAACTAAATGTGCCAGTTTAGATGTATTATGTCCCTCAAAATGCCATTATCTTTGATGCAGTTTTGTGTGGGCAGGAAACATATTGGTGTTGATTGGGTTGGAGACTTTTGATTGGATGTTTCCATGGAGATCTGATCATGCAGTTGAAGGTGAGATCTTTCTTTGGATAATTTTCATGGAGGTGTGGCCCTGCCAATTCAGCATGGGCCTTGAGTAGTTTACTGGAGCACTACATAAGCTCAGACAGAAGGAGCAATCTTGCTGCAGCCAAGAGGGACACTTTGAAGAATGCACAGGAGCTGAGAAAGGAATGCAACTTATAGAGACATTTTGGAGATGGCCATTGAAAACAGACTTTTGCTCCGGAGAAGTTAAGAGAAGACAAATGCCCCAAGAGCAACTGAGGGTGACATTTTGGAGATAAGCTGCAGCCTAGAAAGGAACATCCTGGGAGAAAGTCATTTTGAAACCAGAACTCTGGAGTAGTCGCCAGCCAAGTGCCTTCTCAGCTAACAGAGGTTTTCCGGACACCGTTGGCCATCCTCCAGTAAGGGTACTCAATTGTTGATGACTTATCTTGACACTTTTTGGCCTTAAGACTGTAAGTTTGTAACCAAATAAACCCCCTTTATAAAAGCCCATGCATTTCTGGTATTTTGCATAACAGGCAGCATTACCAAACTAGAACACTAAAACACATATCAGAGAAAAGTAAATTGCCCAGAGATAGGAAAAAGGGAAAATTAAGTGTTACAATAAATCTGTTCCAGTTTGCTAATGCTGCCTTTTTGCAAAATATCAGAAAGTATTCACTTTTATAAAGGGGATTTATTTGGTTACAAAGTCACAGTCTTAAGGCCATGAAGTGTCCAAGGTAAGGCATCAACACAGTGTACCTTCACTGAAGGATGGCCAATGGCATCCGAAAATCTCTGTTAGCTGGGAAGGCATGTGGCTGGCATCTGCTTGCTCCTAGGTTGCATCTCAAAATGGCATTCTCCAAAATGTCAGTGTCAGCTTCCAATGGCAATCTTCAAAATGTGTCTCTCAGCTGCAGCTAGCTGTGTGCTCCTTCTGTCTGAGCTTTTATAGGGCTCCAGTGAATTAATCAAGGCCCATGCTGAATGGGCAGGGCCACACCTCCGTGGAAATTATGTAATCAGAGCTATCACCTACAGCTGGGCAGGTTACATCTCCATGGAAACAGCCTAATCCAAAGTTTCCAACTTAATCAGCACAAATACATTTGTCCCCACAAGATTGCATTTGAGAATATGGCTTTTTCTGGGGGACACAATGTACACAAACTGGTACACTTGTGTTCAGCGACCAATTAAAAACTATTATTAAAACCCAAAAATTAAATGCAATATGCAACATTTAACCTCAAGATAAATGTTTAGGCAATTATCATCAAATATGTTGGCCATCAGAGCTTTCTATTTGTTATTTACTATATTATTTTCATCTTACATCAATGACATAATTACTTGTTAGGTTATTTTTTCATGGGCTTTTATATTAAAATGTTTTATACCCTATATTATACTAATTTAATTCAATAATTAAAAAGTAGGTGTATATTTCCAAATTCCTTTTTTAAATTGCTTTTTTTTAGGTACAATTTACATACCATAAGTTTGTCATTTTAAGTGGAAAGATCATTGACACTTTTTAGTAAATTTACAGTTATGCAACATCATAAAAATACAATTTTAGAATATATCCCATCACCCCAAAATCCATTGTGCCCAATTGCATTCAACCTCCATTACCATCCCCAGCTCTGGGAATCACTAATCTACTTTCTGTCTCTATAGATTTACCTTTTCTGGACATTTCAAACAAATGGAACCTATTTTAGATTGAATTACGTATCCTGGAGGCTGGGGGGCCTGTGGGGTTCTTAATTTTAATTCTATTCCTGTGGGTATGAATCCATTGTAAATAGGACCTTTTAAAGATCTTCTTTTTAGTTAAGGGGTGGCAAGCTGAATCAGGAGGATCTTAGTCCTATTACTAGAAGCTTTATAAAAAGAAAGTCATGGGAGGAGCAGAAGCCAGATGTCAGCAGCAACCCAGAAAAGACAGGAGAGGGCATCACAATGTAACAGCAAAATCCAGGAACCCCAAGAATTGCTGCCAGGTAGAATGCTACTGACCCCAGGAGGAAGCAAGGCTTCTAGTCTCTGAAACTGTGAACCAATACATTCCTGTTGTTTAAGCCTACCCGTTGTGTAGAATTTGTCAGCAGCCTGAAAAGACACAGTCTTATAATGTTAAGTCTTTTGTGTCTGATTTCTTTCATTTAGCATAATGTTTTTGAGGTTCATCCATGTTGTAGCATGAATCAGTAATTTGTTGTCTTTTATTATTGTATAGCATATCATTGTATAGATACACCATCATTGTTTTTTCCACTCATCATTTGATGGCCATTTGGATTATTTCTACCTTTTTGGCTATTGTGAATAATGCCCCTATGAACATTCATGTACAAGTATTTGTATGGGCATGTGTTTTCAGTCTTCTTGGAATAACACATAGGAGTGGAATTACCGATCGTTAGGCTCAGTTGATGTTTCACTTTGCCCAACTGTTTTTCCAACGTAGCTGCAACATTTTACAGTAATAGATACTGTAATATACGCTGCCAGAGTCTAGCTGGACTTTTTAAATTCAGATGCCTCTCAGTCTCTTCAATCTTGTGACTTACAAACATAATAGTCCTCCATTTTTCAATTATTTGGAGTTAAACTTGGAAATTAAAAGGGTTTACATTTTACTTAAACCTACATTTAGGAACCAGTAATTTTTCTTTGTAAGCATTAATTCACTAGAAGCTACATTCCATGAGGACAGATCTCTTTTTTGATCATCGTTGTATCCCCAATTCTTAGGCCAGAGCCAGGCATATTAAGCATTTAGATAGTTCTGGAGCAGGTGCTTTACTTCAAACCTTATTTTCCCAAACATCTTACTCCTCTTTTATTATTACTTCAGTATTCAATTTTATCGGTAGTATGTATTTCCTGTACACCCCTTCTTAAATTGCATGATTTTATGCAGTGAGATGTGAACTCAGCTTTTTGAGCCACTGGTGTTTGCATTTTACTGTCATTTGATAATGCATGTAGAATGGGACAGGTTACCTTTTTCCATATCAATCTCTTTACCACTTTTCCAAAAAGTTGGTAAAAATGTATTTTATATTTCCTTAAACTTATACACTTTCCTTTGCTTTTGTATATACGCTTTTTTAAATTTAATTTTGAGATTGTTCACGTACCATACGATCATCCAAAGATCCAAAGTGAACAATCAATTGCCCACAGTACCATCATACAGCTGTGCATCCATAACAATTATTTTTTTTTTCAACTTTTAGGACATTTTTGTTACTCCAGAAAAGAAAAAAAAGCAAAAAAAAAAAAAAGAAAGAAAGAAAATTCTTCCATACCCCTAACCACACCCCTCCATTATTGACTCGTAGCATTGGTATAGTACATTTGTTACTTTGATGAAAGAATGTTAAAATATTACTAACTTTAGTACATAGTTTGCAATAGGTGTATTTTTCCCTATATACCCTTTTATTATTAACTTCTATTGTAGCATCATATGTTTGTTCTAGTTCATGAAAGTGAATTCTATTATTTGTACAGTTAATCACGGACATTGTCCACCACAAGATTCACTGTTTTATATATTCCTATGTTTTAACCTCCAGCCTTCCTTCTGGTGACATACATGACTCTAAGCTTCCCCTTTCCACCACACTCACACACCATTCAGCACTGTTAGTTTTTCTCAGAATAACATGCTGCCGTCACCTCTGTCCGTTTCCAAACACTTAAGTTTAACCTGGTTAACATTCTGCTCATAATAAGCCACTGCTCCCCATTCTTTAGCCTCATTCTATATCCTGGTAACTTATATTTCATGTCTATGAGTTTACATATTCTAATTAGTTCATATCAGTGAGACCACACAATATTTGCCCATATATGTCTGACTTATTTCACTCAATATAGTGCCCTCAAGGTTTCTTCATCAACCCATTTTTCTTTTTAGATGGTTTTGTTCACACATCATCCATCCTGTCCTAAGTAAACAATCAATGGTTCCCTGCACAATCATGTATTTATGCACTAATCACCACCACCATAACCACTATTTACTTAAGGACATCTCCATTTCTTCCACAAAGAAGGAGGAAGAGTCAAAGAAGGTAGAGAGACAAAAGAAAGAAAAATAAAGAAAAAAAAGACAGCTAAAAAGCAACAAAAGGAAAGACAGAATTAATCTAAAGTAGAATAAAAGAGTCAGACAACATCACCAATGCCAAGAGTCCCATACCCCTCCCTTATGTCCACCTCTTACAGGTATTTAGCTTTAGTATATTGCCTCTGTTGCATTAAAGGAAGCATAAAACAATGTTTCTGTTAACTGTAGTCTCTAGCTTGCATTGGTTGTATTTTTCTCCAATACCACCCCATTTTTAACACCTTGCAATGTTGACATTCATTTGTTCTCCCTCATGTAGAAACATATTTGTACATTTTATCACAATTTTTGAGCACTCTAGGTTTCACTGAGTTATACAATCCCAGTCTTTATCTTTCGTCATTCCTTCTGGTACCCCAGGTGATCTTAACCTTCCTCTTTCAACCATACTCATGGTCATCTTTGTTCAGTGTACTTACATTGCTGTGCTACCATCACCCAAAATTGTGTTCCAAAACTCTCACTCCTGTCTTTTCCTATCTGTCTGTAGTACTCCCTTTAGTATTTCCTATAGCACAGGTATCTTGTTCACAAACTCTCTCATTGTCTGTTTGTCAGAGAATATTTTAAATTCTCCCTCATATTTGAAGGACAGTTTTGCTGGATATAGGATTCTTGATTGGTGGTTTTTCTCTTTCAGTATCTTAAATATATAACCCCACTTCCTTCTTGCTACTGAGAAATCTGCACATAGTCTTATCAAGCTTCCTTTGTATGTGATGGATTACTTTTCTCTTGCTGCTTTAAGGATTCTCTCTTTGTCCTGATGTTTGATAATCTGATTATTAAGTGTCCTTGTGTAGGTTTATTCAGATCTATTCTGTTTGGGGTATGCTGCACTTCTTGGATCTGTAATTTTATGTCTTTCATAAGAGATGGAAAATTTTCATTGATTATTTCCTCTATTATTGCTTCTGCCCCTTTTCCTTTCTCTTCTCCTTCTGGAACACCCAAGACACGTACAGTTATGTGCCTCATGTTGTCATACAATTGCCTGAGATGTTGCTCATATTTTTTCCATTCTTTTTACTATCTGTTCTTTTGTGTAGGATTTCAGTTGCCTTGTTCTCCAGTTCCTGAGTGTCTTCTCCTGCCTCTTGAGATCTGCTGTTGTATGTCTCCATTGTGTTTTTCATCTTTTGTGCTGTGCCTTTCATTTCCATAGATTCTGCCAGTTGTTTTTTCAAACTTTCGATTTCTGCGTTATGTTCACCCACTGTTTTCTTTATAGCCTTCATCTCTTTTGGCATATCTTCCCTGAACTCATTAATTTTTTTTTTATTTGATTTAGCACATTTCTTTGAAAATCTTTGATTGTTTCATTAAAGTGAAACAATATCACAACTGTATCTTAGTTGAGGTGTAAGTTTGTTCCTTTGACTGGGCCATACCTCTGCCCTTCCCAGTGTAGTTTGTAGTCCTCTGCTGTCTAGGCTTCTGGCTTCCCTGGTTACCCCAATCAGATTTTCCAAGACCAGAACAGGTTCAGATCTCAGAATGGGGTTATATTCAGTTTCAAGTCTCCCTGAACGTGTGTCTTAGATATTGACAGACTTTCTTGTGAGGTCTCTAGCCGCTGTGCCTTTCCTGTCCCGACCAGCAGGTGGTGCCTATCAGCCTGTCACTCCTGACTTGTTTAATGGTGTGTGGCCCCTTTAGTTTCTGTTTTAGCTGTTTTACCGCAGGCTCGGGGGTCTGGGTTCTGAAGGGAAGGCAGTGGTAGAGCTTTGCACCAACTCCTTCCTCTTAGGGAAGATACACCCCCTAAGGAGTTATCTTCTGCATTTGAATTGTTCTTTTTCTCTCTGCCTCTGTTATCTCTACCCCTGTCTGGGTCAGAGTGCTGCAAACTGAAAATGACTGAGGCTGTCTCCTCTGAGCCCTGAGCCCCTCAGGTTGAGAGAAAGATAAAGGGAAAGAAAGCCCCCTTTAAGAGCCAGTCCATGGCTCCCCAGTTATTCCCATCAGCCAGAGATAGTAGTTGGTCTTCTGGGCTCTCTTTCCCAGGACACAGGGGTTTTTTGGCTCTCTAAGTTTAGTCATCACTTAAAGCCTCTGTCTGCTTGTTAGGGAGTTTGTCTGTGTAGCTTGTGTTCAGCAGTCCACATTTGTTAATTAAAACCCCAGTTGGAGCTGGGCTGAGCTATATTTGCTTGCTCCAGGACTGCAGTCTCTCCCACAGTGAGGTTTTGCAGCTCAGCCTGCAATGGGGGGAGGGGGACCCTGGCACTGTTCTGCAGTTTCTACTTTCAGATTTTATGCTGCGATCTCAGCCACTCCACCCAATCCAGGCTGGCACACGATGTGTAGACAGTCATGGTTGTCCCCCAGCAGTTATTCCAGATCATTTACTAGTTGTTCCTGGTTGTTTTTTAGTTGCTCCAAGGGACTAACTAAACTCCACTCCTCTCTATGCTGCCATCTTGCCCTTTGTTCCTCTGCTTTTGTGGGGGGACATAATAGGTTCAAACCAGCAAACTCGCCTTAGTCCACATTCCAAATCTAAGATTTGATGAAGAGTGCAGATGTGTCCCTATCACATTCTGATTTCAGTTGAACTAAAGTATATCTTGAAGACTTTTGTGTTGTCATAATTTGGGACTAAAAACCACATTTAAACAAAACCAAAATTTTAATAAAGTTAAAGCAGAAACTTTTCTTAATTGCTTAAAAGAATGGTAGTCAAATGAAAATTTTATATCTATGGTAAACATACACTGTGCAAATATGTACTATGACTATAAACATAAAATAGCTATATATTAAACTTTCAACCCATGTAATAAAACAATCACTGAGTCTTGTTCTGTACTTGTTAGAAACCATACAATATTGATAGGTGCTAAAATGCATAATACATGTTTTCTGCTTTCAAGAAGCAGTCATTTAACTCAAGCAGGTAAGGAAAGAATAGGTAATGAAAAGGGCCCATATTCAGTGCCCTTATCTGCAGTGACCTGCACCAAAGATCATCCAAACTTGTTTAACTCAGGTGTAGCCAGACAACTTGAAATATAAACAGGAGCAATGAACATCACTTCTCAGAAGTTTTAAGACCAAAATGTAGTTTGCAAGTCAAATCTATTCCTAAATTGTAATGACTACCTCCAAACACTAAGATGCTGATCACTGATCGGTCTCTGGAACATTGGGTATCTGTGTGATACCTGAAACTCAGAGCTAAAGCTAGGCAGATATGAATGTCAGTATTAGCACATACAGCAATTAAAAAAAAAAAGTTGAAAAAGAGCCCCGACTTTAAGTAGAGATATGAATGAAACAGATCTGGTTAAGATTAGGGCAAATTGGGCCAAAGGGTAAAGGTGGAAACTGACTGTGTTTTAAAACTTCAACTTCCATGTGAGACAAAGGGAAGAGATGCTTAGTTGGTGCATGATCTGTATTTTCTAAACAATATAACTTCTACAGTCAGTTGGTTCAAACCCCGTAATTACATGGAAGTTTGAATAGGAAGTGAGATATGGTAGGTTTGTATAGGTTAGAGTGAAGTAGTGACAAATCCCAAAGTAATTTGGGCAGAGAATAAAAATATATATGCAGAGCCCCCCTGAGGAGCTGAGGGAAAATGAGGAAATGTTGGGCTTCCTCACCTGGATTGTTGCTGATGTTCTCACAAACATTGAGGGCTGACGGTTTCGTATCCCAAGCCCTCTATCTTGGGGCTTGCCCTTATGAAGCTCGATACTGCAAAGGAGAGGCTAAACCTACTTATACTTGTGCCTAAGAGTCTCCCCATGAGTACCCCTTTGTTGCTCAGATGTGGCCCTCTCTCTCTAGCTAAGCCAATTCAGCAGGTGAACTCACGCCACCCCCCCTACATGAGACCTGACTCCCAGAGGTGTAAATCTCCCTGGCAACATGTGATATGACTCCCAGGGATGAATCTGGACCCAGCATTGAGGGACTGAGAACATCTTCTTGACCAAAAGGGGAATGCGAAATGAGGTGAAATAAAGTTTCACTGGCTGAGAGATTTCAAATGGAGTCAAGAGGTCACTCTGGTGGACATTCTTATGCACTATACAGATAACCCTTTTTCGGATTTAATGTATTGGAATAGCTAGAACTAAATACCTGAAACTATCAAACTCCAACTCAGAAGCCTTGACTATTGAAGATGATGTATAACAATGTAGCTTATAATGGGTGACAGTGTGATTGTGAGAACCTTGTGGATCACACTCCCTTTTTCCAGTGTATGGATGGATGAGTAGAAAAATGGGACAAAAACTAAATGACAAATAGGGTGGGATGGGGGGATGATTTGGGTGTTCTTTTTTACTTTTATTTTTTATTCTTACTCTTTCTGGTGTAAGGAAAATGTTCAAAAATAGATTGGTGTGATGAATGCATAACTGTATGATGGTCCTGTAAACAGCTGATTGTACACCATGGATGATTGTATGGTATGTGAACATATCTCAATAAAACTGAATTTAATTTATAAAATCAGATGAAGAGTAGGGTGGGATGGAGGTGATGGAATGAGTTAGGGATTCTTTTTTTTTATTTTATTTTTATTTGGGAGTAAAGAAAAGTTTCAAAAATTGATTCTGATGATGAATGCACAATTTTATGATGGTGCTGTGAAGAACTGTACACTGTGGATGACTGTAGGGTGTGTGAATATATCTCAATTAAGCTGTATTAAAAAAAGTAAATGAACAATGGGAGGAGGAGGGACATGGGATGTTTTGGATGTTCTTTTTAATTTTAATTTTTGGAGTAATGAAAATATTCAAAATTTGACTGTGGTGATGGCAGCCTGACTATATGACAATACTGTGAAATGCTGATTGTACACTTTGAATGGTTGTATGTTATGTGATTATATCTCAATAAAATTGCAAAGAAAAATGTAGTTTGCTATATTTTCTTTTTGCTCCAGCCCCAGGCTATTGTATTATCTGGGACAATGTGTTGCAAACCAATAGCATGGGAATGAGACATACTTTTGGTTTTGAAGGCACTCAGATTTTAGGACTGTTTGTTACTACAGCATAACCAAGCTTATCATGACTAATACAGTTGATGTGATATGCAAAACACAAACATGAAGAGTTCTTTGCAATATTTTATATCTTTTTATATCTGAATTATTTTATAGCTTTGAATTACTTTAAAATTCAAAAAGCAGCATATGTTTATTGCAATATATTTAAACAGCACAGCTATGCCTGAAAGTTCTACCCAAAGATAAAATATGATGCATTTCTTTGTATATCTCATATTTATTCAAAAGCAAAAGCTAATCATGGTTCACAATGCATCTTTCCAAATATTTGCTATGTTTATACAAATATAAATGCACATATGCAGGGTATTTACTTACCCAAAATTTTATCCTGTTCTCTATATATAACCCTGCAAGTTCTCCCTAGTCACACAGCTTAAGGGATGCATGTGCATCTCCACATGAGGTTGTTCCCAACTATAGGTGTTAGCATTGGGTCTTCCTATCATGTAAATGAGCCTTTTTCTACAGAATGTGGGCATAAATTCATACTTCACTAGACAATTATATTCACACACTTTCATGCTAAATATCTAGGAACAAATGTAGAATTTCCAGTAAAATTGCACATATTTTATTATCTCCAAGTATAAAATTACAGGGATTGTTTTTCTATAATCTTTGAGTGGCATTTTCTTCTGGAATTTCAACTCAATGTTTTCTATAAAGTTATGAGTGAGATCTGAGAAAAATGTGAAGCATGTCCACTTTCCTACCATTGTTCAGCAAAATGTGTAGAAAGGTATTAAAATTTGAAATAGGTTGCATTTTAAGAGAAGAATAGAGGGCAGAGCAGAAAAGAAAAACCAATTTTTATACTGACTGTAAATTATACCCTTTATATAGTAAACATTTCAGTTGAGACCTTCAAATTGAGAACAATCTGCCAGCAATGCAAAGAAAGTGGAAAGATTTGGGTTAAAAATACTTTCTACTCGTTTATCTTAGAGAAAGCAAGAGCGTTGAAAAAAATGGGTTGAATTATTGATAGCACTGAGATTAGGAAGCTTGAGTCAAAGTTCAGAAACAATATTATAAAGTGACGGCAATGAGGGTAATGGGAGATTGAGGAAGGTGCTAAGATTTGGACAAGAGCATGAAAATAAAGATGAGATTCTAAAATCGTCTAAGTCAAGCATTTAAAAGCATGATGCATAACGTGGCAAAAACTGGAGTGGCCAATGACTGTTACTAAATATACAAATATAAAAATGTTTTTGCATGTGGGAAAGCAAATGAATGTCAACCATGTAGAAATTTGAAAAAGGGATGGTATACAGGAAAAAACATAATCAAAGCAAACTGGAGTTTATGGTCAACAGTAACATTGTAATATACCTCCATTAAATGTAACAAAGGCAATACGCCAATGCTAAATGTATATGAGAAGGGGATATAGGGGAGTAATATGGGATTCTTGGTAGTGGTGTTATTTGCTGTCCTTAGTAGTATATTGTATTATATGACATGTTATTTTTCTTTTTATCATTTTTTCTTATTGCTAAAAAAAAAAAAAACAATTTTTCTTGTAGTAATCAGTATGTTCAAATGCTGATTGTGGTGATAAATGTACAACTTTATGATGATACCATGAACAACTGATTGTACACTGTGGATAAATGTATGGTATGTGAATATAACTCTATAAAATTGTAGGAAAATATATATACAGGAGTAAAAGTGTTGGAGAAAACATGGTGAGAGGGATGATGCCTCACCAATATGAACTAACTACAATGTATAAACTCAGAATTGAATCTTAGAACATAGCCTAACGTGGACACAGTAATTGTAATAGTCCCTAGATTGTAAGCTCTTACAGCAGTTAACTCTATCCCTGAATTGTAAGGCCTATCTCTAAACTTTGAGATGCTGATCCCCTACCGTATGTTGTCACAAACATTGGGACTGGCGGTTTGATGTGCTGAGCCCTCGAGCATGGGACTTGCCCTTATGAAGCTCATTACCACAAAGGAGAGTCTAAAGTTGTATGTAATGGTGCCTAAGAGTCCCCCTGAGTATCTCTTTGTTGCTCAGATGTGGCCTTCTCTCTCTCTAACTGAGCCATCTCGACAGGTGAACTCGCTGCCCTCCCCCCTACGTGGGACCCAACTCCCAGAGGTGTAAATCTCCCTGGCAACGCAGAGTATGACTTCCGGGAATGAATGTGGACCCGGCATCGTGGGACTGAGAGTATCTTCTTGACCAAAAGGGGGATGCAAAATGAGACGAAATGGTTTCAGTGGCTGAGAGATTCCAAATGCAGTCGAGAGGTCACTCTGGTGGACATTCTTATGCACTGTATAGATAACATCTCTTAGGCTTTAATGTATTGGAATAGCTTTAAGTAAATAGCTGAAACTACCAAACTCCAACCTAGCAGTCTGGACTCCTGAAGACAATTATATAATAATGTAGATTACAAGGGGTGACAGCGTGATTGTGAAGACCTTGTGGATCACACCCCCTTTATCTAGTGTATGGATGAGTGGAGGAATGGGGATAAAAACTAAAGGACAAACGGGGTGGGATGGGGGGATGATTTGGGTGTTTTTTTTTCACTTTTATGTTTTATTCTTGTTCTGGTTCTTTCTGATGTAAGGAAAATGTTCAGAGATAGATTGTGGTGATGAACGCATAACTATGTTATCGTACTGTGGACAGTGGATTGTATATCATGGATGATTGTATGGTGTGTGAATGTATTTCAATAAAATTGAATTTAATAAAAAAAAAGCATGATGCATAAAGGAATCCTATAGGTTGTTTACAGTAATAATGTATAAATGTTCACAATTCCTGAAGCAGTAAAACCTACCTATAAGTCAATTTTTGAGTCTTTTAAGGCTGATAAGGAAATACTCAACTGGAAGAGGAGGTGGCCTTATAAACTAGGTGATGAATATTCATATATATTTACTTAGTTCCTGTTAATTTTGTTTTGAAACAAAATTAATTACTCATTTTAGCAATAAAATGATTATTGCAGTGATAAAAACATATGTAGTCTTATTCCTAAAGGATGCCGTTATTAATTTTATAGAAGATCAAAAGTAGTGCCCATAGGTGAGAGAATTAAACCACATATTTCTTCTCCTCTGAGCAAATATTGAGATTAATTTTTCAAAGTCTTCTGGAAGTATTCTGAGTGATAAAAATTCTGGTTTAAAAGTAATTTCAAATGACATGAGCAAACATATTTAAATTCATTCATAAACTTCCTATCATATCTTAGACACTAAATAAATAGTACTTGTTTTTAGATCTACTTAGGTTACCAAATATTTTAGAGTCACATATGGGTATAATCAAGAAAGAGCAAGTAACTCTTGCCAGAGTTTTCAAATCAGAAGTTCCCTTTCACTGTTTCTATGATAGACCCATTAACTTAAAAATTTGCCCTATTGATAACCCTAAGTGGCTCCATCTTTGGCTATGAAGTAGGTATGATTTTAAGTACAGCTAGGGAACTGACATAGATGCTGGTGTTCTAAGATAGCCAAGGTCCATTCACAGCATCATACTGGGTGGTGCCTGATAAATGAATATAGTAAAATATGGCAGGGCTGTAGACACTGAAGTTGAAGACACCAACAGTCAGGCAGGCTTTACACGTAAGTGGGGAGTTAAAGCATCTGCTGACTAATAAACCTTGTTGATTTACTGTCAGGCAGAATCAAATGAACATCACAAGTAAAGAAGCTTTTAGACCCTAATTGGTTCATTCTGCAGCAATGGAAAGGTATGTTACACCTGATTTTATTTTTCTCTGTCAAAACCTTGATTTTCTTCTATTTGTGCTTCTTAATTTTAGAATGGGTACAAGACATATTTTCTCTGGGTTTTCCCTTACAGGCTCAAGTTCATCCATCTTGCCTGGCAGAGTGACTTTCTTAGGGTCATCAGGTTCTTCTCAGAAATATTCCTCCTCTAAGTTCCAAAACAAGTTCTGAGACTGAAGTGAATTTGAAAACAGGCTGGCTTCCAATTTAACTTTGGATTCAAACAAAAACTCGAAAAGAAATTGTATTCTCATGCACATAAAATCTGACACAAACTTCTCAACTTTTGCTGAGTATGCCCTACAGTGTTTTTCTCTGTTGTACTTTTATATTCTTCTTCCTGGATAATCCTTTCCTTACTACCCCTCCCCCAGAATAACCATTTTTAGATGCCCACTTACCCTTCAAGATTGTACTCCTTGTCCTGATTTCATCAATTACATATTCTTTCTAATTTGTACCTTTTTTTTTTAACCTAATTCTAATATTTTATGTATCAAGCTTCATTTTGATTAATTATTTTGGATTCTGAGCATATCAACTGACTCTTAAATCTTCAGTGCAAAGCCTGCACATCAACTTTTATTTTTTTTTATATAATTCCTTAGTGCTAGAACAGCACCTTGGCCACTGATTAGTCACTCAGTAAATACTTTCCTGAAAATAGTATATGCCTATTTCTCATAGAATAAATATTTTATGATTAATTTAGAGTAGCTTTTCTCTTAGGTAGCTGGATCTTTAATTCTGTGCCAGACCTGAATACTGATTTGAGTGCCTTGAAATTAACCTCTGGTGTTTGTGATCTGCTACCAGCCACCTTCCAAGACTCTCATCCATCCTGACCTTGATGAATACCTAAATCAGCTGTCTGCACTGTTGGTATCTGGATTGCCTTTGATTAGCCTCTGTGCCAGCTACTTACATGTCATACCTCACAATGTCTCCTTCCTACACCTGTCATCTGCCCTGGCTGTGCCAAGAATTAGCAGCCTAATTCATCAATTAGTTTCCCAAATTTTCAACAAGTTATGATCCCAGATAGTAGCCCACTTTTCCCTCAACATTCTTCATAATTTACATTTTCTAATTGTAAATACAATTTCCAATAATTTCTCTTCTTCTTCAGAAAAGAGCTGGCATAGTGATAGCTTGTCTAAGTCAACTAGTCAACTTCCTAAAATAAGTGACTTCAGAGATTGTGTGGTGTTCAGCAACTAGCATACTTCATTTAACACTTACATTTTCCAAATCATTAATCTGGCCTAAATTAAGATCCCTGCTTCCTCTCACCTGCTTCACACATCTTAAATTATCTAACCATACTCTCTGCCAAACATTATATGTGAGAGAGAGAGAGAGAGAGAGGGAGAGAGAGAGAGAGAGAGAGGAACTGTACAGAGTAGCGGTTATGAGTCCATACTGTGGTGTCAAACACTGGTTTGACCACTTACTAGCTCTGTGACCTTTGGAAATATATTTAAACCCTCCATGTGTTAGTTTATTATATGTAAACTGAGCATAACTCAAATAATAATACATTACCAGGGAGGGTTGTTATAAAGATTAAATGAAATATATTTTTTATACATAAATAACTTAAACAATGCCTGATACATATTATCAATAGTACTACCTGTTTGAAAATAACGCTGTTGTAAAAGGAGAATTGCAATCAGAATCCTCTACTCTAACCATCCCCATTTTGAGGTAAGGGCAGCAAACATACACGTTCCAGGTTCTCAGCAGCATTATTAACAGTTAAGAGTTTAATAACAATAATCCATTATATTTGTAATTCATTTCAGAAATGACTCCCACTTTTATTTGTAACCACTTATTTCTGTTTGGTACGCATGAAGGCAGTTTTAGATATCTTTACATATTTGCTTATTATCTTTGTAACTGCATCCAATTTTAAAAAAATTTTTCAAATTATTTCTATCTAATTCTTGTGTTTGTTAATATCAAGCACCTTATATATTTCTCCAAAATTCATGAGATTTTTAAAATGATAATCCATAATTCACTCTTAAAGCTATTAAGTAGTCTCTCGGATCATATTCAGAATTTCTATGAAGTCCAAAAAGATTGACTGTTTTGCCACCTTTTAGACTGTAATCTTGATGTTTAATCATAGCAGAAAGCATTGTGCAGCATAACTTCTATTTTCATATAACTTTTTTGCTAATTCCATGTACTTCCAATTCTTCACAAATTGATTCCATATTTATTCTGATAACTGATTTGTAATTTTCAGTTTTCCATTTTCCCTTTCAAAAACTTCATGCACTTCAATTTTATTATATACATTCTCTGAAATTATAACTGATAACTCTGCACTAGCATCTGCCAACTCAAAGGCACATTTACTGAGGTTCTGCTGATTTGAACACATTTACTTTATAAAGATTTACAAGCTAAATGGGGAAGCATATAATTGGACTCTTAAGTTTCTATTCCAGATAATATACTTTCACTATTTCTTTGTTGACAACAGAACATGAACTGTGTGTCATAATTAGGAGGTGTGTTTCCTACATCTGCAAAGCACAAGATATTTGGTAGGAAATTTCTGAAGCAAGAGGTGTGCTTTTGGTAATGACACACCTTTATGAAAACGCAGAGACAAGTAATATCAAATTAATGTATTACTTTTCAAGATATTTCCATATGATACCTAATTAAATAGTGAACAGCTGAATAATAACAGCAACTATTATTGGCATCTTTGCAAGAAAGAAAATGAGAAATAACACAGATATTGAATCTAAGCAGTCTGGTCAACCTCCTATTGTGTTCTAAACTTTCTGAGAATGCTCTGGACAGAGGATATCCTAAGGAATATCTCTTAAGAATACTAACAAGACCTTTGACTACAAAATCAAGTGAAGCTTACTGGTGAGATGACCTGGAACACTTATAGACTTCATTCACCCCTAGACTAGGGCCTGGATTTAAAATACCCTCTTGAATAACTTTCCTTTGGGGCCTATTCTTATCTTCATCTTCAATGTCTTGTGACATTAATATCCACTGCCACTTTCTAATAAATTAGGTAGGAAAAGATCTTTAAATCATCCTTTTACTCTTTTATGCATAATAATGGAAATGGAATAAAAAACAAAGCAACATCAAAAACTTGGGCTGGTTCCTGAGCAGATTAATTCCATGTAGCCAATAATAAATTTTTGTTAAAAGTTGTAAATAAATTTTAAATTAATTTAAATCAAGTAGAATATGATCCATTTTTCACAGACTTTGAACATAACTAAACTATTAATAATAAAACTACAGAGGGGCAAATTGCTTAGTACAGAAAACAAATATTTGGAAAATTTTCACTAATGGAGATCATTTGAAAAATTGGTTTGTATCTTAAGAGGATATTAAATTTACATTATATAGATAAAAACAATGCAAAGAATATTCTTTATTTAGGTTTTATAGACCAAAAATCTACATAGAAGAGGAAACCTGCAAATATACAACTTAATAAATAGAAATGTTAAAGAAAGTCATAGCTCAAGGTAGGAGAGAACATCAATATCAAGCTTATAGTGGTAACTGTTATCATAAAATTTATTTTGTGTTGCCTAGTACTTGACTGAGGATTTCACTCTCCCAGAAATCACCCAGCATATGGAGAATTTTACAGCCAACCCCAGACACCTCAGTAGGCAAAATGATGCAGAGATATTGGAGCAAGTCCAAAGAAGGGCAATTTAAATGATTAAAGAGAAAGATATGTATTCATGAAGAAACATAGAAAAAGAGTGTAGCCTGGCCAAAAATGAGAAGACAGGAATAGAATTGCTGAATTCTAGTACTGAAGAAATGCCAGCTCTCTTATCCAATCCCATCATCTGACAGACAAGGAGATAGTCTCAAGAAAGTTAAGTGATCTGACTTAGTGATAGAGAAATGTAGATACTTAAAAGTTATGTTAAATGCATAACTAAAACTAAGAAAGAAGAGGCAGTATATTGTATAACTAGTCTTTTCAGAATATATTATAGCATTAAATTTTAGCTAGATATTAGGCCCAAATTTCTGAAAAAAAAATAAGCATTCTTAGATGACAAAATTAAAACTGCAGAATTTGGGAGAAAGTCCATTATAAAACAGATCTAAACATTTCACACACTTTTCTATGGTCTTTTTTTTGTGAAAGAGTAAGATAATCAGCTAAATAAATATTTGTAAAATTCATACATTTTCCAATATTGTTTATGCAATTTATATTTTTTTCATTTTAAAAAGATATCCAGGCTAAGCTGAAAATTTTGAAGTGGTGCCCATATTATATTGTTTGTACCAAAACATATATTTTGATTCTTGATCATTGTGATTATTAGTTCTCAATTATATATATGTAGATTAGATAGATAGATAGATAGATAGATAGATAGATAGATGATAGAAGTAGATGATAAAGAGATATGGATATTTTTTAGAAATATCCTCCATTTATTGAGTGGCTTATATGTCATGGACTGTACTGGGTGTTTATTATCTTATTAAGTGAATTAACAGATATCCCATCCATATCTTACGGAAAAAGAAACTAATATAATTTAAGAAGGTAAATATTTAATTTATCTAAGGAAACATATTTAGAAAGCCCACATAATTTATCTAAAGATATACAAAGCCAGTTCTTCGTAATCCTGCATCACATTTACTTTCCAGTACACCAGCGCTTAAATGAATTAGGTGATGATTTTTTTCCACAATTATCTACCCATATGATTAAAGTTGGAAAGCAACCTGTAATTACCAATTTCTTACCTAAACCTGACATAAAGGATAACCCCTATAATGTTACTGAAAACTATCTATTCATTCATTTTTAGAGTTGAATAAGAAATGATTGACTATCATCAACGAGCCCTAAACCAAGTCAACATTTTGAAAGATGAAGCTTGTTCTTGATATTTACATTTGAGTAAATGTTCAATATAGCTTTCCAAAGACTCAGAATTATTGATAATTAAAACAAATTCAAATGATGGGGAGATTAAGATGAAGCAAGGCATTCCCTTTTTTTTACTTCTCTGACTTAGATGTGACTGGTGTATTTCATGAGTTACTCCAAAGAATGTAGGTACAAGATTCCTGAATAGTGGAACTGATAATGCAAATGTAAATGTAACAAACATAAACTAGATGCTAACAGTAATAGAGCAGGAATGAATAGAAGCTGACCAGTAATCCTAAATGCCAAAGGCCAGGGGAAAAAAATTCTGTATTTCACTGATTTTCAGAATAATGGAAAAATACTGTTTGCAGCTGCTGGTGCTATGGCTGAGTAGAAATCTCTACCCAGCAGCAGGCTTTGATGTGTGTATCAAAATTTTAAGGAAAATAACTTGCTGCATGCATCATGTGATTCAGGGAACCAAAGACCACGAGGCATGCTTGTTTCAGTCACGGACTTAAAGTTTTGAAAGGAGGCCCATTTATGTCTGAAACCCGAGGCCTTTTCAATCTATCTCTTTTGCCACACTGTTTAAAAAACACTGTAGGGTGGATATCTAGTTTCTAATAAAGTAATAAAGATAAAAAAAAATGTATCAAACAGTGACTGTGCTTGAAACTGTTTTGTAAAAAAAAGAAAATATTTGTTATTCATATATGGCTTCCAGGGAATATATATCTATTCAGAGGAATATTACAGATATATATATTATCTGTCTGCTTCATATAATAGTTAAAGCCTGATCAGATGGAACTAATGATGAAAAGCTAGTTTACAGATTTAAATTACAATAATTCATGTCTGTAATAAAAAAAACAACTTTTAAAAGGAGGTATTTTATTTTACCTAAGATTTTTTTTTTAAATAGAGAAAATATCATTTATATTAAGTAAGAAGGAGTACTCATGTATCAAATTAAATATTAATGGCTTGCCTCCACCTGGGTCCATTTCGTATTTTAAGTTTATAAAAGGTAAAAAATGAGGAAAGTAGCTATCACATTAACACCTTCTACACAATTCTTAACCTATCTGGAATCATTTGATTATCAAAAAATTACATGTTTTCAAATAAATCTCCAACAAATATATTAAAATAAAATTAGGTAAACTGTGATGAGTCTTGCATAACTTTCAATTTTATAACAAACAAAAGTTTTATAAGGAGTTTTTATTGAAGAATTTAGAATTGAATAAGATGACTGGAAATTATCAAATGGTCCTAAACTAAGCCAATATAATTATGAAAATTGAAGTTTGTCTTTGATTTTTACATATGAAATTTAAAAATGCTAAAGTGATTTGCACTTAATTTTCAAAATCTGGCATAACCTCATTAATCAAGGAATTTGGGATATTGATTATAAATGTTGCTTAATATGTACACTTTTGAAATGGATACACAACATATTACCCACCTATAAAAGTAAACAGAAAATACACAGTATCTTCAAAATAAAAACTGAATTCTTTGTAGGTCTTACACTTGACCTGATGATATGTTTATACTAGAAAACCTCCCTGGCTACCATCTTTTCATACATAGTAAAGCCAAACTCATGATTATCTACTGAAAAAGCAGGTAAAAACAGGGTGAAACATAGGTTAAAAAAACAGGGGCAATAAAAATTTTAAAAATTAAAATACTACCTTTGTATTATTTATGCCACACTTATGATCAAAAGTGGTTGTTATGGTTATAAGTATTGCTTTCATTTCTGGCCTGTATTTATCAATTACTTTTAATAAGGTGAAGAATTTGGTCCCTAGTGATTGAGCTGCAGCCTCCAGAAGTAGTGGCACTCCAACTCTTTCAATCATTCTTAAGCAGATTTATATATTCTTCATCCATTTCACATCTCTGTAGCCTAGTTCTGCACAAGACACACACCTGCTCCTCTGGAGTTCTAGGTCTGTGTTCAAGTAGTCCTTTATTCCCTGTAAATGTACACAAGAGACAAATGTTTCTAAGTTGAACACTAGTCATATTTTTTGTTCAAAAATATTTATTGAACTTTATACTCAGAGCTATGAACTACACAAGAGATTAGGGATACAAGGATAAACAAAGTAGACAGGATTCTTAAATTCTGCTGGGGTAGGTGACAGGTAGAGGGGCATTAGCCCATCTCTACTTGAGAATGGAGACTGGGCTGGATAGAAAATGGGAGCTCATCACCATTCTTGTTTTCCTAAATGTACATTATCAAGTTAATATTCTATATATCTGGGGTAGTTTAGGGCTGTATGTACCCCAGAAAAATATGTTCTTAAACGTAATCCATTCCTGTGGGCATGAACCCATTGGAATTGGGACTTTTTGATGAGGTTACTTGAGCTAAGGTGTGGCTCAACCCAATGAGAATGGGTCTTAATCTTATTACTGGAGTCCTTTATAAGCCTAATGAAATTCAGACGGAAAAAAAGCCACAGATGGAGCAGCCAGAAGCTGAACATCAATAGAACCCAGAAGAGAAGGAAGAGACCAGGATATGCTGCCATGTGACTTGCCATGTGACAAGAACTAAGGATCACTGGCAGCCAACCTCAGAACACCACAAGTCTTCAGGGAAAAAGCATCACATGGATGATGCCTTGATTTGGACTTTTTCCTAACTGCAAAACTGTGAATCATTAAATTCCCAATGTTTAAGCCATTCCTTGGCATGATATTTGTTTGAGCAGCCAAGGAAACTAAAACTATACCCTACTTGATACTGGATATTTCATTACTCAAAAACAACCTGAGTTATGGTTTATGGTTAGGGGTTTGTCATGATATTATTCATAAATTACCCTAGAGACAGTGAAGATACAGAGGTGACCTTCTTTTTGCTTAGACAGAGAGCTAGCTGCAGCATATCATAGCCAGACAGCATGCAAAAAAAAAAAAAAAAAAAAAAGGTAAAGAAAGTATGCATTAGAAAACATGCAAAGCTTTGCTTCAGATGAAACACCAGAGGTATAAAGAAATTTTGAGCACTTATATTCTGCCCCACCAGTAAATATTTACATTAATTTCCTAATCATTTAATGTTTCTCTTTTCTTATAATTTCATAAGCTAATGAAGAATTGTAGGCTGAAATTAATCATATCTATTTACTTTTTAAAGAATTCAACTGTTTTCCTTATAATCTGTATACAACTTTCTAGGTAAATTACGCAGAATTCCAATAAGGAGCTAAAGAGAAAATTATACTGATAGTGTGCCCGCAGCAAAGGACAATTTAAGTGAATTTAGATGGATTAGAACTAATGCAACATGGTAGGTTTCTATTAACTTGGTGATTTGATGAACACAAATAGCCAGGTTCTTTCTGCATGAAAATATCTCTGTTTCAGTTTACCAAATGGTCTACTTCTGCTTGATCTGTAATTCTCACCATTAGGCTCATGCTGGCAAACATTAAGGATAACGACTCCAAGGAGGCATTAAAAATAACATTCATTATTATTTCTGATTACAAAAGCAATATATGTTGATTCCAGGAAATTGGAAATAAAAACAAGCACAGAGGGATAATTCTTAATATTTGAGGATATGCATGTTTGTCCTTTTAAAGCATATTTTTTCATCAGATATATGCACATACATATGTATTCATATTTATGTCAAAAATTTTCAACCCTTTAAATAGGTATAAGTTAGGTTGGTCACTGCCCAGAAATCCTTGAAGATTGAGACAGTGATCAAATGAGAGAGAGGGGTAGCAACACACAAGATAGGACTTAAAAAATGATTATGAATACTGAGTCTTTATATATATATATATATATATATATATATATATATATTTTTTTTTTTTTTTTTTTTTTTTTTTTACTTTCCAGGGTACTAGAATAGCTAAAGGAAGTAAATGATATGGTAGAATGATAACCCATAACATGCTTTGAAATTTTCCCTATAGCTACTTGTTAAAGTGTACTTCGAAAGTTATCACATTTCTGTATATATGTTATATTTCACAATAAGGAAATATTGAAATTGTGGAGCTGTAACCCATAAAATTCTTTGAAATTTGCTCACTAATTACTTGTTAAATCATACTTGGAAAGTTATCACCTTTCTATATATGTGATAATTCACAATAAAAAATGTAAAAAAAAAATTTAACTCTCCAGATGATTCTAATGTTTACCCAAGGTTGAGAACAATGTTATAGATTAAGCACATGGATTGATTTATAAATGTGCAAAATAATCTTGAAATACTGTGTTTCAGTTTGCTAAAGTTTCTGGAATGCAATATAAGAGAAATGGGTTGGCTTTTACAATGGGGATTTATTAGCTTACAAATGTACAGTTCTAAGGCTGTAAAAAAAATGTCCAAATTAAGGCATCAACAGGAAAATACCTTCTCTGAAGAAAGGCTGCTGGCAACTGGGACACCTCTTTCACATGGGAAGTCACATGGCCAGTGTCTGCTGACCCTTCTTTCCTGGTTTTCATTGCTTTCAGCTTTTGGCTTCAGTGGCTTCCTCTCTCAGCTTCTGTGGGTGTGTCCTTATCTTTCAGCTTCCCTTGGGCTTCTCTGAGCTCTTGGGGCTTTTTCTGTGTGTCCTGTATCCTCCTATAAAGGACTCCAGTAAAAGATTAGGCCCGACCTTGAATTGGGTGGATCACATCTCAATTGAAACAACCTGATCAAAAGGTCCCACCCACAATAGGTCTGCACCCACAGGAATGGAATGGAATGGCATATAAGTGTAAGTAAGAAGTGTGATTATGATAAAACAAACAAGCCTCTTGGTGTGGGTCTCCATTTTGGTACATGCAATAGCAGTGGGAGCAATATGAGAGCATGATCTAAAAGTTGTCATTTTCTAAATAGACACAAGGAAGGGTGAAAAGGGGATGTTATAAAAGAGACTTAGCAAATGAGTCAAGGTGCAAACAGGAGACAGAGGTATGATGTGTCAAACAAATTGGGTTTCAGGTTAAATCTGGGTGCAATAGTGGACACATAAACATAAGAATATACTTTCTTATAGGTGGTGAATTTTACACAAATTAAAAGAATAAAAACTATTAATTACTTGATATAGTAATATATCCTCTTTATGAACACATATTATTAACTTATTCCTGATTTACAAATGAATTTAAACTGTCTGTGAAATATAAGTAAAAGCAACATCCTATAAAGGGACCTACTATGCAGCAATAACAGGGATCATTCCCTGCTGGCATTATTCAAACACAACAGCATGTAACTATTCCGTGACTAGCATCCAAAATATCCCAAACAGATGATCAGGAAATTTTCCCTATATAATTTATTGCAATCCTTGCTAGAAAAAAATGGCCTCTAAGAGTATATGTTGATACATAGTCAATGGAAAGTAATTGTGTTCAATATGATTTTACATAACTTCCAGCTAACTCAGTAATTCAAATGCAAAATCCCCAACTAAGGAAAGTCTTGGGAATTCACTACATTCCCTAAAGGACTTGAAATTTAAAGGCCATTGAATAAAAACATGGATTAAAGGAATGTATATACTTTCATTTGTTCTGCATTGAGGGATAAAATATAGGTAATCTTGCTATAATAAATAATACAAATATGTACATTGCAATTTAGAAGGAAATATGTTTTTCTTGAAACCACTTTAATCAATGTTGAGTAACATGAAGCTGTTAAAAGGCTAGAATAATTAGGGAAAATATTGACAAAATAGACCTGATAAATTTCCTTAAATATTATTATTAAGGTTGATGTGTCAAGATTGAAAGCTTCAATTTTGACACATTTTTCAGACTGGAAACCAATCTTCTCAACTAGGGCTACCACACTATATATTTATGTAACTATATACTTTTCATTGCTCTAAACTTTGGAATAATAGCCAGAATCCTTGCCTTGCATTTACCCATCACCTCCAACTCCACAACAAATCAATTTAGCCTTTTTTTTTTATTGCGATTGTTCAGATACCATACAAGTATCTAAACCAAAGTGTACGATCAGTTGCCCACAGCACCACCATACAGCTGTGAATCCATCAACACAATTATTTTTTTTTTCAATTTTTAGAACATTTTCACTACTCCAGAAAAGAAAGAAAGACAAAAAAAAGGAAACTCAGATCCTCCCATACCCCTAACCACACACACCCCCTCCATTATTGATTCATAGTTTTGGTATAGTACATTTGTTACTGTTGATGAAAGAATGTTAAAATACTAACTGTAGTATATAGTTTGCAATAGGTATATATTTTTTCCCTATATGCCTATTATTAAATTCTAGTTATAGTGTCATACATTTGTTCCAGTTTGTGAGAGAGATTTCTAATATTTGTATAGTTAATCATGGACATTGTCCAACACAAGAGTCACTGTTTTATACATTCCCATCTTTTAACCTGAAACTTTCCTTCTGGTGACATACATGACTCTGAGCTTACCCTTTCCACCACCTTCACACACCTTTTAGCACTGTTAGTTATTCTCATTACATTCTACCATTACCCTGTCCATTACCAAATATTTAAGTTCACCCTGGTTGAACATTCTGCTCAAAATAAGCAACCACTCACCATTCTTTAGCCTCATTCTATATCCTGGTAACTTATATTTCATGTCTATGAGCTTACATATTATAATTAGTTCATATCAGTGAGACCCTGCAATATTTGCCATTATGTGTCTGTCTTATTTCACTCAATATGGTGCCCTCAAGTTTTCTTCAACAACCCATTTCTTTTAAGATGGTTTTGTTCAAACACTATACATTACATCCTAAGTAAACAATTGTTGGTTCCCCATATAGTCATGTATTTATGTATTGAGCACCATTGCCACTCTCTGTATAAGGACATTTCTTCCACAAAGACAGAGGAAGAGTCAAAGAAGGCAGAGAGGCAAAAGAAAAAGGCAAGAGAAAGAGAGAAAAACAAACAAACAAACAAAACTTGATAGCTAGAAGGTGACAAAAGGAAAGATAACATTAACCTAAAGTAGAATAAAGAGTCAGACAACATCACCAATGCCAGGAGTCCCATACCCTTCCCCTATTCCCCACCCCCCCCATATGCATTTAGCTTTGGAATATTGCTTTTGTTACATTAAAGGAAGCATAATACAATGTTTCTGTTAATTCCAGCCTCTAGGTTGCATTGATTATGTTTTCCCCCCAATCGCACCCTATTTTTAACACCTTGCAATGTTGACATTCATTTGTTCTACCTAATGTAAAAACATACTTGTTCCTTTTATTAAAATTGTTGAGCATCCTAGGTTTCCCTGAGTTACACAGTCCCAGTCTTTATCGTTCATCTTTTGTTCTGGTGTCCCACATGATCCCAGCCTTCCTCTTTCAACCATATTCACAGTCATCTTTGTTCAGTGTACTTATATTGCTGTGCTACTATCTCCCCAAATTGTTTTCTAAACCTCTCACTCCTGTCTTTTCTGTTTGCAGTGCTTCCTTTAGTGTTTCCTGTAAAGCAGATATCTTGTTCACAAACTCTGTCATTGTCTGTCAGAGAATATTTTAAGCTTTCTCTCATATCTGAAGGATAGTTTTGCCAGATACAGGATTCTTGGTTGGTGGTTTTCTCTTTCAGTATCTTAAATGTATCACCCCGCTTCCTTCTTGCCTCCATGGCTTCTACTGAGAAATCCACACATAGTCTTATCAAGCCTCCTTTTTATGTGATGGATCACTTCTCTCTTGCTGCTTTCAGGATCCTCTCTTTATCTTTGATGTTTGATAATCTGATTATTAAGTGTCTTGGCATAGACCTATTCAGATCTATTCTTTTTTGGTGTACACTGCCCTTCTTGGATCTGTAATTTTATTTCTTTCATAAGAGATGGGAAATTTTCATTGACTATTTCCTCTATTATTCCTTCTGCCCCTTTTTCCTTCTCTTCTTCTGGGAAAGCAATGACACATGAATTCTTCCTTTTCATTTTGTCTTTAAGTTCCTGGAGATGATGCTCATATTTTTCCATTCTTTTCTCTATCTGTTCTTTTGTGTGTAGGCTTTCAGGTGCCTTGTTCTCCAGTTCCTGAATGTTTTCTTCTGCCTCTTGAGATCTGCTGTTGTATGTTTCCACCAGTGTGTCTTTCATCTCTTGGGCTGTGCCTTTCATTTCCATAGATTCTGCCAGTTGGTTTTTTGAAATTCCAATTTCTACTTTATGTATGTCCTGTGTTTTCATTATACGGTTCAGCTCTTTCGCCATATCTTCCCTAAACTTTTTGAATTGACTTAGTATTAGTTGTTTCAATCGCTGCATCACAGTTGAAGTGCAAGTTTGCTCCCCTGACCAGGCCATAACCTCATTTTTCTTTGTGTAGGTTGTAGTTTTCTGTTGTCTAGGCATGGTTTCCTTGGTTACCCCAATTAGGCCTCCCCAGACCAGAATGGGCTCAGGTCCCAGAAGGAAGAAATATTCAGTATCCGGTTTCCCTGAGGGTGTGTCTTAGAAAATTGCTCCACCCTCTGATGCCTCCGGTCACTGTGCTTTTCTGCCCAGCAGGTAGCGCCTATTAGCCTATAATTCTTGACTGGTATAAGGAGGTGTGGCTCTTTTTCCCCAAGTTCTGAATGAAAGGCAGCTAGTAGAGCTGGCCCCACACCTTTCCTCTTAGAGAAGATAGACTCCCTAGGCAGAGGTCATGAGCATTTCAGTGGTCTCTCTCTGCCTGTGTTATACCCTTGTCTGGATCACAGAACTGGGAACTGAAAATGGCTGAGGCTTTCTCCACTGAGCTGAAAAAGGAACAGAGAGTCCCCTTGAGAGCTAGTCTGAGGCAACCCTCCAGCTCTCCAAGGTCAGTCATCACCCAGAGCCTCTGTCTACTTGTTGGGGATTCGTACCTTGTTGTGAGCAGTTCACACTCGCTAATTAAAACCCCAGCTGGAGTTCAACTGAGCTATATTCACTTGCTGGGAAGAGCTTCTCTCTGGCACCACGAGGCTTTGTAGCTTGGGCTGTTGGGGAGGGGTCCCCCAGTTTGGAGTCGCAGTTTTTACTTACAGATTTTATGCTGTGATCTTGGGCATTCCTCCCAATTCAGGTTGGTGTATGATGAGTGGATGGTCATGTTTGTCCCCTGGCAGTTATTCTGGATTATTTACTAGTTGTTTCTGGTTTTTTTTAGTTGTTCCAGGGGGACTACTTAGCTTCCACTCGTCCCTATGCTGCCATCTTACATCCTCCCAGTTCAGCCCTTTTTAATCTGGCTCTTTCAAAATATGGTAATGATGCATCTGCTATATCACCCAGCCAGATTAAAAGTAAAGTATATATCCCTCAAGATACTATCTGATATGGGAAACAGGAAAAATAGCTTATTAATTATAGTAGCAAAATAATAAAGAAAAATGTTAAAGTTTGCAGACATTTAGAGGCTCTGAAACCTAATATTGGAGTTGAAAGATGAAGAAACAGTAGGCAAGTGGAAATGTCAAAAAGAATTTGGAGAAAGAAAAGTATAAGTCCAATCTGTGGACCTGAAATAGTATGTACCATTCAAGGAACAAGAAGTTGAATAAAAAATTTAGGGTCAATAGGGGTGTGGAGAGGTAGGCAAGGCCTACATCTTAAAGAGGCTTATATACTATATTAAGAAGCTTCATATTTATCTTATGTATAATCTGCATATAATGGATATATATTGTATCAAATATAATGGATATATACAATATGAGAATCTTTAAAAAATTGTGAATGGATGCATTAAAATCATGGAGTTTGCGTTTAGAAATATTTATCATAACTAATTTCAATTTCAGCTCTGACATGTAAAGAACTTGGAAGTCATCACTTCCATCATTACAAGAAGAAAGCTGAAGAAACTTAAAATCTAATTCTTTCTTGAATTCATCAGACAATTGAGGTCACAGGGCAAGCTGCCAGTTTGAAATCAGAACAGACAGGAGAATATAGAGGATTACAACTGAGATATGTTTACCCAGAACAGATGCCACTGAAACTCAAGAGCTATTAAGTACACATGATAATTTTGATAAATTTCTGGAGGCTGACTTTGAACTACCATGAGTGTGAGAAACTCCAGGGTGCCACTGTCTCAGGGCATACCCACACTTACATGGGTTTTAACTCCAGGAACTCTACCAGGTTTTCACAAAGATAAGCCAAGAAAAATTCCATCATGGCTCTGGAAGGAGGGAGGGAAAAATAGTCATTTGAAATAGGCTGAAACTTTTTCAATAACAATGGACTAGACTCCAGAAGAAATTATTTTGCAAGAGCCTGACTCACATAAGGGCCTGGGGTGGACCCTATAAAATGGTGGTGAACATCATAGCCTAAGAACACATGCCCACTAAAAGACTATGATTTAATCATTGGATTATAAAACACTCCCCTGCACCTCACCACCACATCAACAGGGATCCAGTATAATAACAGATATTGCAGCAGAAAGAGACGCAAAGCACAGACTCTGGTTAAGGAAGAGATCTTAAGGAAACTGGAAGACAACAGAAGAGACAAAAGGAAGGACACTAGATGAAATTGAAGCCTAAAAATATAGCAAACATTAAGCACGGCCCAGCTCCTAGAAAAATTAACATAAACCTTATTCTAAAAGCCATTATATCTGATTTTTAACAAAAACTTACAAGGCATGCTAAAAGGCAAGGAAGAGCAAATCCTGAAGAGACAAAAAAAGCATCAGAACCCAACTCAGACATAGATTTTGGAATTATCAGACATTGAATTTAAAATAAATAGGATTAAATTGATAAGGGCTCTAATGAGAAAAGAAGCCAACATGCAAGAAGAGATAGATAATGTAAGGAAAGAAATAGAAAATCCAAGAAAGAATCCAAAGGAAATGATAGAAAATCAAAACTATCAATCAAAACAAACAAAAAATACTTGTGATCGGTTCATCAGCAGACTGAACATTACCAAGAAAAGTTTCAGTGAGCTCAAAGATAAGTCATTAGATTTCTCAAACTGAAATGAAAAGAGAAAAAAAGAATGGAGGGAAATAAAAAAAAAGAATGGGAGATCCAAAAACTGTGGGACAATTTTAAAAAGTGTAATATACACATAGTGTGAATACCAGAAGAAAGAGAGTGAATGGAGAAGAAATATTTGAAGTAATAATAGCCATTTTTTTTTTCCTGAAATTAATTGCAGACCCAAAACACTGATCTAGGAAGCTCAGAAAACAGCAAGCAGACTAAATACAAAGTAATCTTACACCTTGGTATATCATAGTCAAACTGCAGAAAGCAAAAACAAAGGGAAAATCTTGAAAGAAAGTGGAGGTGGGGAGGGATTTTACCATAGAGAAATAAGGATGAGTGTACTTCTCATCAGAAATCATGCAAGCCTGAAGACAGTGGAGAGAAATATTGAAAGTAGTGAAAGAAGAAGCCAACAAGCTAAATCTCTAAACCCAATAAAATTATGCTACTCAAGTCTTTTGCCCACTTTTTAAAATTGGGCTGTCTGTCTTTCTGTTCTTACATTGAAGGAATTATTTATATATTCTGGATATTAAATCTTAACAGATATTTGGTTTCCAAATATTTTTTCCTATTGTGTAGATTGCTGTTTTACCTTTATGATAAAGTTCTTTGAGGCATAGAAGTTTTTAATTTTGATGAGGTCCCATGTATCTTTTTTTTTTCCTTTGTTGCTTGTGCTTTGGATGTAAAGTCTAAGAAACCATTGCCTGACAAAAGACGCTGAAGATGCTTCCCTAAGTTTTCTTCTGAGAGTATAATAGTTCTGGTTCTTATATGTAGGTCTTTGATAAAATTTTGAGTTTGCTTTGTATATGGTGTAAGGGAGGGGGTCCTCCTTCTATATATATATATATAGCAAATAGAAATCTAGTATTCCCAGCACTATTTGTTAAAGACATTGTTCTTTCCCATTCAAGTGGTCTTTGACCCCTTGTCAAAAATCAGTTGACCATAAATGTGAAGGTTGATTTTTGAGCTCTCAATATGGTTCCATTGGTCTATATGTCTATCCTGTGCCAGTATCATGCTTTTTTGATTACTATGGCTTTATAATAAGTTTAAAGATCCAGAAGTGAGTCCTCCAAACCTCCAAATTCATTCTTCTTTTCAAGCTGGATTAGGTGTTTAGAGCCCCTTAGCCTTCCAAGTAAATTTGACAATTAGCTTTACCATTTCTTCAAAGAGGATTGCTGGAATTTTATTGGGATTGCACTAAATCTATAAATTTCTGTGGGTAGGATTGACATCTTAATGAAATTTAGTCTTCCAATCCATGAAAACAGAATGTCCTTCCATTTATTTAGTTAGTCTTTGATTACTTTTAGCAATGTTTTGTATTTTTCTGTGTACAGTTAGATGTATTCCTAGGTATTTGTCTATTTTAGTTGCTATTATGAATGGAATAATTTTCTTGATTTCTTCTTCTGATTATTCATTGCTTATGTAAAGAAACACTACTGATTTTTGGGTGTTGATCTTGTACCCTGCCACTTTGCTGAATTCATTTATTAGTTTCAGGACTCTGTAGTGGATTTTTCAGGATTTTTTGTATATATCTGCAAAAAGGTAAAGTCACGTCTTCCTTTCTAATTTTTATGCTTTTATATCTCTTTCTTGCCTAATTTCTCTGGTAGAAATTTCCAGTACAATGTTGAATAACAGTGGTGACAGTGAGCATCGTTGTCTTGTTCCTGATTTTGATGTTTTGAAACTATATGTACCTCAGAAAAGATCATGTTCTTAAAGCTAATCTATTCCTGTAAGCATGAACCCATTGTAAGTGGATCTTTTGGTGAGTAGGATCTTTAGTTGAGATGTGACCCAACTCATTCAGGGTGGGCCTTAATCCTCTTAGTAGTGTTCTTTATAAGAGGATAAAAGACAGATATAAGACATAGAAAAAAGCCCCAGAGAAGCTCAGAGCGGAAGCCACTGAAGCCAGAAGCTGGATGCAATGAAACCAGGGAAAGAGGCGAGAGACCAGCAGACATTGCCATGTTACTGGCCATGTGACAGAGGAGATGAAGATTGCCAGTAGCCGATCCTCAGGGAGAAGGTGTCTTCCTATTGATGCCTTAATTTGGACATTTTCATGGCCTCAGAATTGTAAACTTGTAAGTTAATAAATCCCTATTATTAAAAATGCCAAACTATTTCTGGCATATTGCATTTTTCCAGCTTTAGCAAACTAAAACACTGATCTTAAATGGAAAGCTTTCTGTCTCTCATCATTTTTAGGTAGAAAGTTAACTGTGGGCTTTTCATATATGTCCTTTATCATGTTGAGGAAGTTTCCTTCTATTCCTAGTATTCAAAGTGTTTTTATCAAGAAGCCATGCTAGGTTGTGTCAAATGCTTGTCTGCATCAATTGAGATGACCACATGGATTTTTCCTTCATTCTATTGTGGTGTATTATGTTAATTGATTTTCTTATGTTGAACAAACTTTGCACACCAGGGATAAGTCCCACTTGATCATGCTGTATAATTTTTATAATATGCTGTTGGATTTGGTTTGTTAGCATTTTGTTGAGGATTTTTGCATCAATATTCATAAGAACATTGATCTGTAGTTTTCTTTTCTTGTGGTATCTTTATCTGGCTTTGGTTTGATGGTGATGGTAGCCTTGTAGAATGAATTAGGCAGTGTTCCCTCCTCTTCAATGTTTTGAAAGAGTTTGAACAGAATTGGGGTTAAGTCTTCTTGGATTGTTTGGTTGAGTTCCCCAGTGAAGCCATCTGGTCCTGGGCTAGTCTTTGTTGGAAGTTTTTGATTGCTGAGTCAATCTGTTTACTAAAATTGGTTTGTTGACATCTTTTATTTCTTCTTGAGTCAATGTAAGCAGTTTGTGTGTTTCTTAGAATTTGTCCATTTCTTCTAGGCTATACAATTTATTGGAGTACAGTTGTTCATAGTATCCTCTTATACCCCTTCTTATTTCAGTGGGGTGGTAGTAGTGTCCCTCTTTTCATTTCTGATTTTTGTTATTTGTATCCTTTCTCTTCTTTTAATTTGTTTGTCTAACTAAAGATTTGTCAATTTTACTGATCTTTTCAAAGGCAACTTTTGTTTTTTTTATTATCTCCATTGGGTTTTTTGTTGTTGTTGTTGTTTTCTATTTCATTTATCTCCACTCTAATCTTTGTTATTTCCTTCCTTCTGCTAGCATTGGGTTTAGTTTGCTCTTCTTTTACTGTTTATTCCAGTTTTCAGATTAGGTATCTGATTTGAAGTCTTTTGTTCTTTTTTGATGTAGGTATTTAGAGTTATAAATTTTCCCCTCAGCACTACTATTCTGGTTTGCTAATGCTGCCATTTTGTAAAACACCAGAAATGGATTGGCTTTTATAAAGGGGGTTTATTTGGTTACAAAGTTACAGTCTTAAGGCCATAAAATGTCCAAGGTAAGGCATCGACAATAGGGTACCTTCACTGGAGAAAGGTCATTGACATCCAGAAACCTCTGTTAGCTGGGAAGGTACATGGCTGGTGTCTTCTCCTGGGCTCTGGTTTCAAAATGGTGTTCTCCAAAATGTCTGCATCAGCTTCCAACAGCCATCTTCAAAATGTCTGTCTTAGCTGCAACTCCTCTCTCAGCAAATGTGCATTCTTCAAAGTGTCTCTGTTGGCTGCAGCTCCATCTGGGCCTGTGTGTCTCCTTTTAAAGTACTCCAGTGATCCAATTAAGAGCCACCCTGAATTGGCAGGGTCCATATCTCCATGGAAATTATCAAATCAAACATTTCACTCACAGTTGATTGAGTCACATCTCCATGGAAACACTCAAAGGATTCCAACCTAATCAACACTAATACGTCTGATCCCACAAGATTGCATCAAAGAACACGGAGTTTTGGGGGACATAATACATCCAAACTGGCACAACTACCTTCATCATATCCCATAAGTTTTAGTATGTTGTATTTTCATTATCATTCACCTCAAGGTACTTCCCAATTTCACTTCTGATTTTGTCTTCAACTCATTGAATGTTTAAGACTATATTGTTTAATTTCCACATATTTGTGAATATTCCATTTCTTTATCTGTTATTGGTTTCTAATTTCACTCTATTTCAGTCAAAGAATATTCATTTTATGGTTTCAGTATTTTAAAATCTATTGAGACTTGTTTTGTGACCCAACATATGATCCATCCTAGAGAATGATCTGTGTGCACTCATGAAGAATGTGTATTCTGTTTTTGTTGAGTGGAGTGTTCTATCTGTTAGGTTAGTTGGTTTAGAGTATCATTCAAATCTTGTACTTCCTTAATGATCTTTGGACTAGATGTTCTATCTTTTATTGAGTATGATGTATTAAAGTCTCCTACTATTAATGTAGAACCATGAACTTCTCCTTTCAAAATCGTCAGTATTTACTTCATATATAATGGGGCTCTGCTGTTATGTGCATATATATATTTATAATTGTTACATCTTCTTGTTGAATTGTCCCTTTCATCAGCATATAATGACAATCTTTGTCTCTCATACGTGTTTTTGGCTTAAAGTCTATTTTATCTGATGTTAATATTGCTACCCCAGTTGTCTTTTGGTTACTACTTTCATGGTATATATATTTTTTCCATCCTTTCACTTTTAACCTGCTTGTATATTTAAATTTAAGGCAAGTCTCTTGCAGACCTCATATAGTTGGGTCATGCTTTTTGATCCATTCTGCCAATTATGGCCTTTTGACTAGAGAATTTAATCCATTTATATTTATAGTCACAACTGATAATACAGGACTTTCTTCTGCCATTTTGCTTTTAGCCCTTGAGAGTCAAACATTTTTTGTCCCTCACTTCCATTAATGCCTACTTTTATATTTATTTTATTTTTTTCTATTGGACCATATTTAGTGCCTTCTTATTTCTATTTGGATGTATTTTTCATCTATTTTCCTTGTGGTTATCATGGGGCTAAAATTTAACATTTTTGTACTTGTTTATCATTTATACCTTTCCACATTTTATGTCTAAAAACACAGATTTATCATTGTTTTCTATGCACTTTCATTTTAGCACCCCTAGGAAATAAGAAGTGGTGTTACATACCAAAAAAAACAATGTAATTATAGTGGCATTTATGGTTGCCACTTTACAAATGGTGCCTTTACTGCAGGTCTTTATTCCTTTGTGCTATTTTGGACCACTGTCTAGTGTCCTTTCCTTTCAGTGTGAAGAACTTCCTTTAGCATTTCTTGTAGGGCAGATCAAATGTGATGAACTCCCTCAGCTTCTGTTTATCTGAAAATATCTTTTATCTCTCCCTCATTATTGAGAGGAATTACCACTGGACATAAAATTATTGGCTGGCAGTTGTTTCCTTTCAGCATTTTAAGCATTCCAACTCATCACCTTCTTGCCTGCATGGTTTTTGGCATTACACTGGCATTCAATCTAATTGTCATTCCCTTGTACATAACATGTTACCTCCCTCTAATAGCTCTCAGAACTCTTTCCTTTTCCTTTATAGTCTATAGTGTGATAAATATATGATGGGGTGTATTTTTCATCATTGTTATCCTGTTTGGTGTTCTCTGGACTTCTTGGATGTGCCTATTCATGTCCTTTGCTAAGTTTGGGAAGTTCTCTGTTATTATTGCTTTGAATATTTCTTCTGCCCCTTTTTTTCTTTCTTCTCCTTCTGGGATTCCCATGATGTATGCATTGGTGTGATTGATGGTCTCCCAAAGGTGTCTCAGGCCATTTTTGCTTTTAATATTTCCTTTTTCTTTCTGCTCTTCAGCCTGATTCATTTCAAGTGACTTGTCTTTGAGTTCACTAATTCTTTCTTCTGCCTGCTCCAATCTTCTCTTGAAACTCTTCTGGATATTTTTCATTTCAGTTATGGTGGTCTTCAACTCCAGTAGTTCTCTTTGGTTCCTTTTAAAAATTTCTATCTCTTTACTAAGACTCTCATATTGCTCATACTTTAGTTCTTCCTCTGTATTTTCCATCATCTTCTTGAGCATTTTTAAGATCATATTTTTAAAGCTTTGTTTGGTATATCCATATTTTCATCTTCACTGGTGTTTTCTGGACTTTTATTCTTTTGATAGGCCATCATATTCTGTTTCTTTGTCTGTCTTGTACTCTTTTCTTGCACACTGTAGATTTTAATATTTTAAATGTTAACTCTGGGATTTATTCCATGAGAAGTCTGTTTCTTAATTTTTATTTTTTTTTTTTTTTACCAGCTGGTGATAAGATATAGTTTTTCCTGACCTTCAGCCCTCCTATCAGGAAGGACTTCTCGAGGCAAATGCAGTGCTTTCTCTGTCTTTCTTGGCCATGTTTTGTCCTGGGCCTTTGCTTGTTAGTATTGTTAGAGTTCCCCTGTTTACAGGACTTTGGTTGTCCCCTCTGCTTTCCAGGAAGCAGACCTCCCTCTCCTGGTTCTTTGAAGCCAGCAAGCATTTGTCCCAGACTGTCCATCACTATAGTACCTTGTACATCTTTCATTGTCTCAAACTGCTTTTGCCTGGAGAACAAATTCTGGGAGGAGGAGCACCAGAGAGGACTTTACCAGGTCAGTATTTTTCAGCCAAAACAGGGACCTGTGAGTGGGCAGACCAGCTTCAAATTGCCCTGGGAAGGGGATTAGAAAGAGCACCAAGAGCTTCTCCTACAGTTTCCAAAGCTGGCTTTTGTGGCTTCCCCAGCAAATACAGCCCTTCCACTAATTGTCTCCCACAGCCCTGAGAAAGTGCAGCATCTTAACTCTCCACTGCAGCCATCCTTGTTTAAGGAGGGTTTAAGCAATGGCTGCTGCCACTTTTGTCCAGGTTGGAGCAATGGGTGCCCTCAGAGCTGGGTCCCTAATAATCTGAATTTGCTGATCAAAAGCCACAATCAGTGATCAACCATGCCCAACCCTGATTTGGGGAAAGAGGATTTTTTACATCCTTTTCTGTCAACAGCTAGCTATCCAGAGGCTAGACCCCATGGCAGCCTGCCATGATAGTGGGGGATAAGCACCAGTAGCTGCTGCAAATAGAAAACAATTACTGTTCTTTACTGTAATTTAACAGCCTCTTCCTCCTGCTTTTCCCTGGATGCTTGCTGTACAGTGTTCTTCTGGCCTCTGGAGTTTCAAAATAGTTGTTTCAGACTGTTCCTGCCTGTTTAGTAGTTGTTTTGATGGAAGGAATGAATCCTGGAACTCCCTATTCAGCCATCTTCCTGAAATTCATGATTATTCTTTTATCATTTTGAAATGATCATCTTTATCCTTGGTAATTTTCTTTGCTCTGAAATCTACTTTGAATGATATTAATATAGTCACTCCAAGTTTCTTTTGATTATTGATAGCATAGCATATCTTTCCACTTCCTCTCATTTTTAACTTTTTTAAAGTGCATTTCTAATGTATAGAATGTAGTTGGATCTTACTTTTTCTATCTAATCTGACTTTTTCTGCTTTTAATTTAGGGTTTAGTCCATTTATATCTAATTTGGTTATATATATGGTTAGGCTAAGTCTATTGTCCTTATCATTCTACTATGTATTCTTGTGACATCTGTTCTTTGCTACATTTCCCTCCCCTTTTTATGCCTCCTTTTAGATTTTAAAAAATCATTTATTCTTGTATCATTCGTTGGCTCATTACCTGTAACACATATTTTTTGTTGTTGTTATTGTTATTTTGATTTTGGTAGTTTTTTTAGAGTTTTAGTATAAATCTTAAATTTATTGTAGTCAATATTCAATATTGTATTTTTGTTTAAAAAGTCATTTCTTTTTTAAAAACTTCAAATATTTAGGAAAAGTTATATGTTTACCTCTGTTACCATTTTTGATGCTCTTCACTCCTGTGTATAGGTATATATACATTTTATATATACATATATATATTCCTTTGGCATAGTTTTCCTTCTGTCTGAAGGAAATACTTTAACATTTCTTGAAATACGGTTATGTTGGTATTGAATTCTTTCAGCTTTTGTATGCTAAAAAATGTCTTTATTTCACCTTAGTTTTTGAAGGTATTTTGCTATATTGAGTTCTGGGTTAGCAGTTGAATTTTTCTTTTCTTAAAGATATTCTTCCACTGTCTTTCTGCTTGCATTTTTTTTTTTTTGATGAGAAATCTGCTTTCATCTTTATCTTTGTGCCTGTATATGTCACATGTCTTTTTCACTGGCCACTTTTTGGATTTTCTTTTTACCACTAGTTTTGAACAATTTGATTCTGATGTGCTTTGCATAATTTTCTTCATATTTCTTTTGGTTGGTAGGGTTCACTGAGTTTTTTGGATATCTAGGTTTATGGTTTTCACCAAGTTTGTCAAATTATCATCCATCATTTCTTCAAATACTTTTCTTCCCACTTTCTTTCTATCTTTCAGGGGTTCCAATTCTTAGGCCCACTGAAGTTGTCTGATAATTCACTGATGCAGTTTTTTGTGTGTGTTTTTTGTTTGCTTGTTTGTTTAGTCTCTGTGTTTCAATCTGGATACTTTTTTATTGTTATATTTCAAGTTCATTAATCTTTTCTTCTGCAATGTCTAAACTTCCATTTATCAAATGTAGTGTATTTTTAATCTCATACATTGTAGTTTTCATCTCTAGAAATCAAATTTGGATAATTTTTTTAACTTTTTCCTTTTGGAATACCTTTCTCTAACCAAACTATCCAATCTAGACTAATATCTCCAGGGAAAAGTTTTCATAACAATCACTGCAAGATTTTAATATCCTCTATTTTATAATTCTTGTAGCCAGCATGTTTTTCCTTAACATCTTTCCAAAATTACTGCTAGCATTCATAAGGGAATCCTTTTTTTTTTTTTTTTTAAAAAGAGAGATTTATGTATCACTCCCATTGCTCTACTAATTCTTTCTGAAAGTATGAATATGCTACAAACATTTCAGTGTGCTATATATTTCAGCTCAATGCAAGTACAGTAATCCTTCATTTTCTTGACTGGTTACTGACTAATTGCCACATTGACAAAAGTTTAATTCCATCAATTCTATGTATGTTTAAATTAAGAGAAGCTAATTGTCTCAGATTGTCAGGCTGCTATGACAAATAACACACAATGGGTTGGCTTAAACAACAATTTATTGGCTCATGGTTTAGGTGTATAGATATCTAAAATCAAGGCATTGGCAAGACCATGCTTTTTCCCCAGTTTCTGTACCATTCTGGGCTGGCTTTCAGCAATGCTTGAGGTTCCTTGACTTGCAGCTCTGCCTCTGTCCTTGAGTCTTCCCTTCTGTTTTCCACTGACTTCTGGCTTCCTGCTCTTCCCCATGGTTTTCTCCAACTTCTGGAATCTGGTTTCTTCTCTTTATAAGGCTATGAGTAATATGGCTAAGACCCACCCTGATTCAGTTGGCCACATCTCAACTAAAACTAACATCTAAAAAGGTCTTCTTTATAAGTTTTGTCATACCTGCAGGAATGGGGATTAAGATTATGTCTTTCATTGGCGTACATAATTCAAACTGCTATTCTAGTCAAAATTCATACAATGAATTCTTGTAAATTTTTCCCATAAATAATAAAAATTGGTTATAAAAAGGAAGACTATTTTTTTCCATGAAATCATTTTCACTTCACAACTAGGTGTTAGCAATTTTAAGAGATTCCTTAATTAAGTTAAAGAATACATAATTCAATACTAATTTCAAGTTGATACTCAAACCTCTTGAGCTAATAATTTTTAGAAATGGATGTTTTAAGTAGAAAATGCAATTATGCTGTCATATATAAAATATGATTTTAAAAAATGAACTGAGATGAAGTAGCTACCAAATTGTAATTCAGAACTAATTATTACATTTGTTCTAATATTTTCTTTGATTTTCCCTCTTTCTCCATCCCATCCCCACAAAGAGAACTAAATTATAAATGTTTTTCTATACTCTATCTCTATTAGGTAGTCCTTTCTAGTTAAATGGAAGATTATGTACTGTAGATTTGATAAGACAAAAAAAAAAAAAAGAATTTTAGAAAAAAAAAGCAAAATTTTACCTGCTCTTAATGAACATCATGAGGATACTTTAAAAAATAATAAACTCTTGTTTTTTAAAATACTTGCAGTTTTGCTGAGGATTATCCCCAGAAAAGTCAGTGCACAAATAAACATACCCATAAAATGTTATGCTTAAAGGGAAAAACACGTAATTTAATATAATACAAAGGTAAATACCTCTTTTATCATTTTAAAACAACATTCTTCATCATTTTTGGCATGTTCAGATCCCAAAGGCATGTTCAGTTCCCAAACCCTGGTCCTGTAGGTGTTAACCTATTTGCAAATATCCTTTGAAGATGCTTTCATTAAGATATGCCCAAACTGAATGAAGATGGACCTTAAGCCAATATGGCTGAAGTTCTTATAAGCCAAGGAAATTGGACATGGGAGACAAAGCCATAGGGAGAAGCAAGAAGGCCAAAGTCAGTGGAACCCAGAAGAGAACGAAAAGGATATTGCCATGTGATGGAAAAGCTCAGTAGCAGCCAGGCCCAGAATGCCACAGTATTCGAGGACAGAGCATACTACTTCAATTTTGTACTCCTCCTAGGATCAAAACTGTGAGCCAATAAATTCCTGTTATTTAAACCAACCTATTTATTGTACTTGTTTTAACAGCTGGGAAACATTTTTCTGAACATATATTTATCATATTTAATTTTGAGAAACTTTTTATATAATTCTGTGAATTTACTAATGCTTCCATTCAGTATAGTAATCCTTGGCATTTCAAGATTTAACATGCATGATTCAATTTATTCTGAAGGAATGCAACTTGTCCCTAAATAGCAGCCTTGCAGTTTACAATCCAAAAACACTTCATAGGTGACTAATAAAGTCACATGATGACTTTTGTCTCATCATGGTATTTATAAATGTGGGGCTTCTCATTTTATGTTGCATCCCTCTTATGTATCAAAATGTACTTCTTATCCAAATATCTGCTGGGTAGTTTGCTATCATCTCAAACCGGAAAAAAAAAAAAAAAAAATGCACTCATCTCATTCCAGATCCGTTATACTTTATGGTCTTGTTTTTTGTTAATGGTGACATACATTTCCAAAATTGCAGTTTTATTCAATCTTCTACCTTACAGCAAATTAAATCATTCACTAAGTATTATAGAATCCTACTCCAAAGTTTTGTAATAGTTGCATTTTCCTGAAACTTTCTGTGACTTTATTTCCTTATTATAAGACTTGTTTGTATTGTTAACTAACAATCTCTAACTAGATGCCATAATTCTCCAACCACAGTAGAAGTCACTGCATCCAAGCAATATATTGAATAACTGACTGTCAGATGAAGGAAGGAGTACAAGAGCCAAGGAATGTGGGGACCTCCAGAAGCTGGAAAAGGCAGGGAAACTGATTCTCTCTTAGAATCTCCATAAAGGAATACAGACCTGTCAACAATTTGAATTTTTCCCCAGGAGAAATGTGTTGGACTTCTGATCTACAGAATTGTAAGATAATAAACTTGTACTGTTTGAGCCTCTAGTTTGTGGTAATGTGTTAAAGCAGCAGTAAAAATCTAATACAGATTTTGGTACTGAGAGTTGGGTGCTGGCTATAACAAATTCCTAAAAACATGAAAGTGGTTTTAGGCAATGGATGGAGACTACAAGAATTTTGAGGAACAAGATAGAATAAGCTAGATTGCCTTGAACAGACTTTTAATAGAAATATGAGTGTTAGTGACTCTGTTAGTAAGGATACAGAAGGAAGTGAGGATCATAATAGAGATAAGCTACATTTCCATAGAGAATACTCAAATTGTTAAAATGTTAAAATTGCTACCTGTGAGAGCTCAGAAGGAAATGGAGACCATGTCATTGGAAACTGGAGGAAAGGGATTTTTTTATGTTGTGGCAGAATGTTTAGCAGAAGAGTGTTCTACAGTTATGTGGAAAGAAGAACTTGTAAAGGATGAACTAGATATTTTTTCGGAGGAGATTTCCAAGCAAAGTGTTGCAGGTGTGCTCAAATTTCTTCTTGCTGTTTATAATAAAATGTAGGAGAGACATAAATTGAGGGAAGAACTGTTAAACAAAAATGGAATAAAGATAATGATTTTGGAAATTCTCAGCCTATCCAGATTTCCAAAGATGTTAAAATAAAGAGATTCACTGTCAAGAAATATGCTGTAGAGAAAAAGCATACAATGTAACTATACAAGCTTTTCGTTATACCTCAGGAAGATAAAAAGTTCAGGTATTCAGTTACACATATTAGGGGCATGACTCACACTTCTCCTCAATTAAACAAGAAAGCATCTAGGAAGCTTAAGGTCATTGTCCCTCAATCATCTGAGCAAAAGTCAAAAATATAATGGGGTTATCTAGGAAAAATGTGTGGAGGGGGCAATTGTATAATGAGTCAAACACTGTGATATACACAGGACACCATCAAGGTTCTCAAGACTATTATACCAGCAGAAACACTGCCAGCTGGGAACAAAAGGAAAACAGAAATGTCAAAATGAAAGAAGTTTGCCAGACTCCTAATATTTTCTACAGGCAGGAAACACACTGATGAAACTACTGAACTGCAAACATGCTACCTTTCACTAAAATGGAAGGATAACTGAGGGTAAAGCCATGAGCCCAGAAGAGAGAGCTGCAAGCCCAGGGAGCAGATCTATGACCCCCAAAGGGTGAAGCCACAAGCCATGAAGTACTGAAACCTAATAGAGAGTGCCTGGATGAATTTCACAATTACTTAGGATTTGGACCATAATGCTTATAACTATAACTGTTATGTGATACCTGTTCCACCACTGCATTTTGAGAGCACATAATTTGTTTTTTTCTCCCTAGTTTCATAGGTCCACAAATGGACAGAATTTGTTCATGAGGGTAGATTATATCCAAAGTCTAACCCACAGCTGATTGCCATGATTTAAATGATGAAATTTAGAAATTTGATACATGATGATATTTAGATGAGATTTTGGACTAGATGAGTGGATGCTGTAATGGATTGAGACTTTTGGAGATTTGGGATGGGGTTAATGTATCTTGCATGTAGGACAGATGTGCATCTTTGGAGACCAGAGGCAGGTGTGTGGTAGGCAGAGTAATAGCCTCTAAAGATGTCTACATCCTACTCTCTGGAACCTGTGAATATGTGAATATGTTACCTCACATGGAAAAATGGATTTTGCAGATATGATTGAAGCTGAAAGAGGTAAAGATTATCCTGGACTAGCCATGTGGATCAAATCTAATCACACATGTCTTTAGCGGTAAGACAGAAGATGAAAAATTCAAAGGGTGAGAGAGGATCAACTCCCTCTTGTTGGTCTTGAAGATGAAGTTAGGGGGCCACAAGCCAAAGAATGTGGGTGTCCTCTAGATGTTGTAAATGACCCTAAGATGAAAGCCCACAGGAAATGGGGTTTCATACCTATAACTGCAAACATCTGAATTCAGCCAGCAACCTGAATGGGCAAGAAAATGGGACTCCTCTAGAGGCTGTAGAAAAAAATGCAGCCCAGTCTACATTCTGTTTTTAACATGGTAAGACCCATATAAACTTCTAACCTAAATAACTGTATGGTAATGTATTTGCATTGGTTTAAGCCAGTTGGTGGTTGTTTGTCAAAGCAACAACAGAAAATGAATATATTGACAATAACAGTTACTTCCAATACTATCTTGTACAAAATATTCATGTGTACTTCAATATAGCATTAAGATCCTTCGTGATTTTCCAGGATGACAAATATTAGACGTATTACTTTGTTATTGCTGCATAACAGATTAGTACAAATGTAATTGACTAAAACAACTTCTATTTATTAGCTCATGCTTCTTTAGGCCAGAAGTTTACGACAAGAGTGTGTGGGTCTTTACTCAGGGTTTTACAATCAAAGTGTAAACTGAGCTTATCTCTTGGAGGTTTGATTAAAGAAGATTCTGCTTCCAAGCTCATTCAGCTTGTTGCAGAAGCCAGTTCACTGTAGCTATAGAGCTGAGGTCCTCATCAACTTGTCAATGTCAACTAGAGGTTGCCCTCAGGTCGTAGAATTCTCCCATCCTTTTCTGCCAGTGACTTCCTCCATCTTCACATCCAGCAAAGGAAATGCTCCTTCTGTCATTACATCTCTGATTCTTTGAATCTTTTCCACCATGAAGACTCAAGTATCTTTAAAGGGCTTACCTGATTAGACTGAATCCACTAAGGATAATCTTCCTATTTTAAAGTCAACTAATTTGAGAACTTAATTGCATCTACAAAATCCCTTTACAGAAACACATAGGTTAGTGTTTTATTGAATAACTGAGAGAAAGTCTGTGTACAACAGGAAGCAGGAATATTGGGGATTATCTTGGAATTCTGCTTATCATAGACACTCTGAAAAGCGAAGAAAGGTATATTTTTGAAAATTTTGTTAGACTTCTTTGTGATAATCGCTCTTAACTTTATGTTTCAATTTTTAAGAATAAGCCTAGGGCAAGAGTTCTAAAAGTTTGATCCAAAGGTCCAAGTATCATCTCTCTAAAGTTACATAAAAAAATAACATCTAAAATGAAATAAAATGTGCATTTACTATATTACACATAAAATTACAAATATATGTTGACAAGTTATAAGTTTTGAATGTCACACTCAAATAAGAAAATTCTTAGGCTCTGCTGATTCAAGTGGTGGAAGAATCAGAGAAAAATAGCTCTGGATGTACATAAAATGATGGACACAGATATACAATTATTGTACATAAAATTATTGTACATAAAATGATAGACACATATGCAATTATTGGTCTCTACAGTCATTCTTCTTGAAGTCAAGTGGCTCTGAACAATTTAATAAAAATTAAGGCTGATAACATTTTACTCTTGGTCTACATTCCATGCAAATAAAGATGTATATCCACAAGAACAAACTAGAGAGTCAATTTGTTTGTCAGACCCTTTTTATTTCTCTAACAGATAGTTCAGTAAGCATTTTACCAAATACAAGAGACAGTTTTTGTCTAGCTTGTTGCCAACTTGGCTATTTGGAAGAAGATTTTCCCTATGAAAACATCTTCAAATGATTCCAAATAATGTGCAGACCATGAAAAAATTCCTCTGGGCTAAACAGTGTTTTAATCTGTTGACAGCATTTTAATTTTCTCCTTCTGAAGAACCTCTGAAGGAAACTGTGGAGAGTGAACGCGGGTCAAGAGGAAATTAAAAGTGAGGATCTTGCTTTTTCACAACTAAGATAAATCTGTTAATGAAGTCAACCCAGAAAAATGTAGGCAATTTTTAATTTACAAACTGCTGAAAGCCTGCTATCAAATAAATTGATTAGCAGTATTCATAATCAAAAGCCCTGGATTAGTAGTCAATTTGTAGAATCAATTAATAAAAGCATTTGTCAAATAATATTTGCCTCTAGAGAATGACAAATTCATTGCTCTGTGTTCCTGGAGATTAAAAAACCTGGACTCGATGATATGCAAGGATTCCTGGGGATATGGCTCTTATGGAATTTATTTTTTCTTAATTTCTTGTTGCAAGAAATGTATTCTTGAATATCTGGAGTTAATTTTTCCTCTTAATATAAGTACAATATTAATAGGTGATGTGCAAAATTATCAGTTAGAATGTTCATCACATTAATTTATTAAAGTGTTCTGTCAGACTTTTTGTCCTAGATATTTATAACACACTTGAGGTTGGATACATATTTTCCAAAATAATAAAATTACATGGCTTAGGTTTAGGATTATCTGTGGTTAACCCTCAAATGAAGTGGGCTCCTCTAATTTAGAATTTAGGATTTGTTTGAATGTATTTTTCCAAGTATCTGTGTTATATTAATAGCTAAACTATGTAATTCAGTACCCTGGTTTATATGACTTTTAAAATAAACATTTAGTATGTTATTGAAGGACCCCTTTTTTAATATATTCTTTAAAAGAAGTTCCTCAAGTCAACATTTTTGTGTGTCTAGTTTCATTTACTGTATATACTTAAAATAATTTAAACACATTTTTAAAATCAGTCATTTCTTAAAATCAGATTACTCATCACGAAAACTAATCTCAGATTATCATGCAAACTAATCTTACATTATGGCATTTGATTATACAGTAAGCAAGAAGATAGGGTCTTATTACATGTGCATGAAAAAAATAAATGAAATATTTAGTTAACTCTTATTTTGAAAACTTCCAATTAGAATATTTGTTGTATCATTCCTTACCACCTTGGTGTATATTCTGTTACTCACATCTCATCTGCAAAGATAATTTGAAGTTGTTCCTGGTAGAAGGGTCAGCTGTATTTGTTCATTACAGTTGGGCCAACATTTTAAATAATTAAACTGCATGTATTATTAAGCTACATAAGCAATATTTCATTTCAGTTTAATGCTATATTTTCCTTTTCTTTTAGAATGTAATTTATTCTGTTTGTATCATGGATTTCTTTGTTTTCTATATAAATATCTCACAATATTACAAAGTGCACTGCTTAATATAGTAAAAGAGAAACCTTTTCAGATAAAATTGGTTTCTTAATCATTATCAATTCATTCTGCCTAAACATCCTTTGATCTCAGATTCAAACATGGTGATTGCTCCAAATGACCAATCAGAAAGTCACAACTTGGAATAGAATCCTGATCATCTGAAATCAGATTCTGCTAATTTGTAAGGGAATCTTATATAAATTGAGAACTCCCCACTATATTTCTACATGTTACATATATTACATGGATTTTCTTAATTTGTATGAAAATATTTGTTAAATATGAAACTTTATCCTCCTGCTTGAAACTAATGGAAAATATGAAATATCTTAAACAGCAGTACTGGATAAGGAGAAACAGAACACAAACAAGGCGAGTCCTGCAATTGAAGTAGCTAACTGCCTGAAGAAAGTTTCCAGTCTATGAGGAAAATAGGGGCAGAAAATGGAGTTGAAGAGTTGGAGCTGAGAGGCCAGAAAAGCTACAGTCCACAGAGGAGAGAATAGGAGAAGAGTGACCTCCACAGATAGAGAACTCAGAATATCTGCCCCCTAGAGTCTTTAGCTGAGTAATAATACATGCATGATTTTGAGGAAACTACCATCAAGGAAAGAAGCATCCAAAAGCATTAGAGAGAAAAAATATCTACAGAACTCACACAAGGCCAGAAAAATTACCATTTCTCACCAGTCAGAGTAGAAAGACTTATAATTCATGATACAGTGGGTAGAATACTCAGAAAGGTATTGCATTAGTAGTAAGGAAAATTAGTCCTAGTGTACATGTTGGCTCTGATTCAACCTAACAATGCTTAGAAGCAAGACCTGAAAGGATCAAACTTTTTCCAAGTAACTTAATGCCATACTAGAATGAAGCTTAGGAATATTTATTAGAATATTAATAATTCAGCACCCAACAAGTTTTATACTGTTCCGTATCCAACCAAGAATTACCCTAATGTAAAGAGGCAGGAAAATTCAACACAAAATGAGAAGAATAAATCAGTTGAAACAGACCCAGAGTGACATAAATTATGAAACTAGTATACAAGGACCTAAACAGAGTTATTATGATTATATAGTATGTATTTAAGAAGCTAGCGGAAAGAGAAAACAAATTATGTAGAGAAAAGGAGGATATAAAAAAAAGGACCCAAATCCAACTTTTAGGATAAAGGCTATAATATCTAAGATAAAAACATATATTGATGGGGTTAACAGCAGATAAAACAATGCATTAAAAAAAATTTATTGAACCTGAAGAGATATGAATAGAAACTATCCAAAATGAAACTCAAAGAGAAATATAGACTAGGGAAAAAGAAATGGAATAGAGCATCAGTGAGCTGCAACAACTTCAAGCAATCTAATATACATGTAATTAGAGTACCTGCAAAAACAGGTTGGGGGACTTAACAGGAGAAGGAATATGGCTGAAATTATGACAAAATGTTTTCCTACAAATTTAATTTAAAAAATGTAAAGCCAAAGATAAAGAAGCTCACCAAACTACAAGTACAGGAAGCATGAAGGAAACAACACCAAGGTGCATCAAAATCAAAGTGCTTACAACCAGAGATAAAAAAAATCTGAAAGAAGTTCAAGAAAAAAGATAAAAGAGAGAAGGATGATAGCAGTGCTATTGTAAGAAACAATGCTAGCCAGATGACAAGAAAGCAACATCTTTAAAGTACTGAAAGCAATTTGTTAACTTGGAATTCTATTACATGGGAAAGTATTTTTCAAAAATGTAAGTGAAATGCATACCTTTCAGACATACAAATGCTGAAGCACTACTGCACTACACAATAGTAATTGCAGTTTTATGCTGGAGAAAATGATATCAAATGGAAATCTGGATCTACACAAAGAATAAATGGCATGGGAAATTTTAACTAGTACTTAAGTATAAAGAAAGTTTTTCTATTATCTAAATCTGTTTAAAACATAATTGACTTTTTAAATGAAAAATAATATCAATATATTATGGAATTTATTACATTTGTAGAGATGAAATATATAGCAATAGCTTACATCCTAGAAGGGAGAAATGAAAGTATACTATACATGTACTATACTTACTATAGTAGGGTTCTTTTTATATTCCAGGTAAAGGGATAAAATATAACTTCAAAAAGAGACTTTCATAAGTAAAGATGTATACTATAAACACTAAAGTCACTACTAAAATAAGGAAAATTGTAAGAGCTAGCCAATAAACCGAGATGAAAAGATGAAATCATTAAAAACGAATCTCAATTCAAAAGAAGGCAGAAACAGAGGAAAAGGGGAACAAAGAGCAGATGAGAAAAATGAAAAATAAGTAGCAAGATGACAGATTTAAGACCAGAAATATTAATGATCACATTAAATTAAATGTAAATAACACTTCAATTAAAGGTGATGATTATCAGATTAGAGGAAAAAGCGAGACCAAATGATATGCTGTACATAAGAAATGTACTTAGAAAGAAATAAACAGACTAATAATAAGTCAAAAGCTTTGATGGGATTAAAATGCTACTCTACTTGCAAAGTTATATATTTTGATAGATTGATGATGATGATAGATAGATAGATAGATAGATAGATAGATAGATAGATGATAGATAGATAGATAGACAGACAGATTCTAGCAGAAACAGAGGTCTTTGAGTCAATTTTTGGAGCTTTATTTACTCATGACAAAAACAGCAGCCAGAGTAACACTGTTCTGTCGGCCCTCCATGCCTAGCACCCTGCAGATGACTTGATAAGAGTCAGATGGGAATTCTGTCTTATGGTGACATCAAACTGCCAGAAAGGACCATAAAAATTTGAATCTTGCAGTTTATATAGGAGAGAGGCCCCAATTCCCCTCTCCTGATAGCAAGAAATCTTTGCTCTCTAATATAAACGAATTCTCTTCTGGAAGAGGCAAGGAAGGTTCCTAGTTTTTACCCTTTAGAATGTAAATAAATGTCCTTAGGCAGAGAGACAAAACAATGATTTTCCAAGTTTATAATCTATGGTTTTATCCCCCTTTGAAGTAAGGACACAGGGAAATAGCCACATCCTATGGAGGTCAATTTCGAGGTTTGCCCCTTAATCAAGTACCACGGGAATGTAAGCATTTGGATCCAGGGGAGATAAGGGAAGATGTTTATTTGTTTTTATACTCTGGAAGGGAAACAAAATGACTACTGGTTTAATGCCTATGCCACATAAAGAGCAAATGTTTCTGAAGGAAAATGAAAGTAAACATAATCTATCTTCAGAGATTATCAATTTTCATGACTCGGGAAGACAGAACTCTACAGGAAGACTGAGAAGTTCACGGAAAATTTGTCTTCCCATGGCTAAATATAAAAGAATGGAAAAAGATGTGCCATGCTAATGCTAATCAAAAGAAAGCCAGAGTGGCTGCCTTAATATCAGGTAAAATAGATTTCAGAGCAAGGAATGTTACCAGGAATACAGAGCTATTTCATAATGAAAATGGAGTCAAATCATCAATAGGACATAACAGTCCTAAACACTGAAACGTGTAAAGTTCTTCAAAAATGCGTGAAACAAAACTCATAGAACTGCAAGGAGAAATAGACAAAACTGCAATTATAGTCAGAGATTTCAATGTTCTTTCTCAATAACAGAGAGGATAAATAAACAGATAAACAGAAAATAAATAAAGATAAAGACTTGAACAACACTTTCAATTAATCTGATCTAATCAGTATTTATATACACTCCTCCCCAAATAACAAAGTACAATTTATTTCCAAGTGCAAACATGTATCAAGATAGACCATATTTGGGGCTATTAGGAAAGACAAATTTAAAAGGATTCACATCATGAAAGTAAATTATCTAAATAAAATGAAACAAAAAAGAAATCAATAATGCAAGGTGTCTGAAAAATCCCCAAATATTTAGAAACAACATAACATATTTCTCCATGGGTCCAAAAAGAAATCAAAAGTAATATTAAAATGTATTTTGAACTGAATGAAAATGAAAACACAGCATAACAAAATTGCAAGATGAAGTGCTTAGAGGAAAATTTACAGCACTACATGCCTATACTAAAGAAAGAAGAAAGATCTTTAGTCAATGCTCTCAGCTACCACTTAAGCAACTAGGAAAACAAAAGCAAATTTAAGAAACTTAGATGAAGTGGACAAATTCCTTGAAAGAGACAAACCAGCAAAGCTCAATCAAGAAGAAACAGGTAACCTGAATAACCCTAGATTTATGAAAGAAATTGAATTTGTAGTTACAAACCTTTCCCAAAAGAAAACTCCATGCACAGATGGCTTAACTAGAGATATTTCTCCTTTTGCTAAGGGTGAAATTGTCCATGGTCTTGCTAGGAATGAAAGCTCTGCTGGTGCACTGGATCCCACTTTTTAATATACCAAAGTAATCATTCCACCTGGTCTCTTCAATCTTACCTGCATCATAATTTCCCCTCTCTACTAGATCACCCCTAAAAGCATGCATTGCTCTTTTCTCCACTTACATCCCTTTCCCCTCATTACCCCATTTCTTTCCTTCTCTTCACAGAAAATCTCCTTGAAAATACTGTCTGTACCACTCTTGCCCAATAGAAATATGAAATGATGAAAATCCTGGAATCAGAACCACTTCAACAGATAGGAAAGAAAAGAAAAATCTGATAATATCAAGTGTTACTAGTAGCTTTGTAAATTCATACAGTGCTTTGGAGAAGAAAACTAACATTGTAGCAAATGTGGGATCATTTTAGTGCATTGCTACCATCTGCATATTTCTGCCTGACAGTCTTCTCTGCTCAGACTCATCCCAGACATGCACTGCATGCATGCAGGGTAGGCCAGAAATGCTAGAGAATTAATGGCTCTAGAAGCAACCAATAATGGATGAGTTAGTGTATGAATACTCCATCCCCTCACCCTCTGGGTTGCATATCTCTTGAGGTTTACTTTCTACACTGGTTATCACAGGGTATTAGTTTTCTTTGGCTGCTGTAACAATTTACCACAAACTTGGTGGCTTAAAACAACAGAGATTTATTCTCTGAGTGAAGGCCAGAAGTCTGAAATCAAGTTGTTGACAGGACTGTGCTCCTACAAAAAGATCTAGAGGAGATTCCTTGACTTTCAAGCTTGTGGTCTCTGTCAACATTCTTCGTAGCTGCATCACTCCAATACCTGCCTCCATCTTCACATGGCCTTCCCCTTCCTGTCTGTCTTCTCCTCTTCTGTCTGTTATAAGGACACTTTGCCATTGGCGTTAACATCCATCTGGATATTCCAGGATGATGGCATCTCAAGATCCTTAATTTCATTACATCTGCAAAGAGCCTTTTCCCAAATACGGTGACATTCACAGATTTCAGTCTTTGGGGAGGCCACAAGTGAACCTGCTACCCACAGTTTAATAGCAAAATTAAACATCTATTGCCCACAATGGTAACCTACTTGAAAATTTAATTTATTGGCCGCCTTACCTGCCTTGTCTCACTTCTTCATGCCCCTATTAGTGTTTCCTGGGACCACTTCCTAGGTAAATTAATAGCACTTGACTCTTGTGTCAGAGTCTGCTTCTTGGGAACCCAATTTATGATGGACTTTTTCTGGTGAATTTGAAGATGTCTGTATCAATGAAAGCACAATCCATCAATAGTTGTTTACTCAGAGTATCTATTGCCTATGCACATTCAGAGGCACCTACAAAAAGGTTTTTTTTTGTAAGCAAACAACTAAAAACAAGAGACAGGATAAAAATTTAGTACCTTCATGCAATGGAACACAACCCAGCAGTAAATATTAATGGACAATAACTACATGTATCATCAAGCAAAAATAAACATGAGAATGTTGAGAAAAAAAAGAATGCATGCATTATGATTATCTTTTATGAAACTAGAAATATGCAATAGGAAAAAAATACTGGTTTGGAATGCAGCATATGTGATAAAATTATAAAGAAAAGCAGAAAAGTGAAAATGCAAAAATGTAAGATAATAGTTATATCTGAGGAAGAAGGGAAGTAGATTGGAATAGAGCTTAAAGGGTCATCAAAGATGATAACAGTCTTTTAATTTAAATTAGATGGTTAGTATATTGTTCATTGCAACCTTGTTTTATCTAAATTATACAAATTTTTAAATCGTAATTTGTGTCTACTCAATGTTGAATTTGAAAACTTTTTAAAATGGTATTTACAATCAGAAATGCACTTGCTCTAGACAAAAATTTAAATATATATTTTGTTGCATATTATGTAGGATCAATAATAAAACCTGTTTTCTATGAACATTGACAAATATTCCAATGTTAGTCCTGCATCACTGAAGATGGGAATTTTGTTCACTTACTAATTAGCAAAGCATAAGTAATTGAATCTGAATTTTGGATGACATCTGGAATTATTCAGGTATTCAGCAATTCTCTGATGGTTATACAGTCATTCTTTTTCACACAGTAAATATTCTCCAGAAACATACTTTGACTAAATAGTATAAAAAATTTAAAGGTGGTGGAAAACCAGAAAACATAAAACATGCAAGTAAGGTAATTAAATCCATTCTGACCAGGATTTCCTTAGAATACAAAAAGATAACCACTGAGCCATATATCCAGCTTATTCAAAGGCTGAATGTACAATATTCTAATCATTTTAAAGTCCTGGTTTTCTGCTTAAATCACCATTAAATTTTCTGTTTGGGTTTGATTTATCTTTGCACAGACATTTCAGTAAGTGTAAACACAGGTTATTAGCAGTATGTGTTAGATGCTCTTGGAGCACCTAGTGACTCAGTACCAACTGTTATTTTTTTTCCTAGCTCCATGAAAAGGAAATTGCATTGTCCTGACTTTTTAGATTGCCCTTTCTATGCTCAGTCATATTTTGATGATTATCTTCATCTGTAAAATATGGAAAATACAAAAATAATGTCTTTCCTACTGAACTTATGGTTGCATAAATAAGATTGCTTAAATAAGATAATAGCTATCGCAATGCTTTGTAAACAGTAAAACACTCCACAGATAACTAAGGCATTTGGGGGGATATTTTCCTATTCCTGCTGAGGGTGATGTGAAAGGACATTCGTTTTATCCTTGCTTTATTCTCTATCAATGGAGAAATTAGTGTAAAACTCAGATTTTTCACCCATGCAAACATAAGGAAGCTAAGTATTTTACATATATAATATATATGTGTATATACACATAAGTATATATGTCCCAACCAGATATTTTAAACTCAACACTTCAGAAACTGGGTGTAATGAATGTTGGGAATGATACACTTGTTACCTTTTCCAGGGGAGAAATCCTAGAATGTTGACCCACTCCATGGTTTGCAGGCATCAAGGTCAGTTTTAGTTTACTAAAGTTACTGAAATGCAATATATCAGAAATGGGCTGGTTTTTAACAACGGGGAGTTATTAGTTTACAAGCTTACAGTTCTGAGGTTGTGAAACCGTCCATGTCTAGGCATCACCAAGATGATACCTTCTTCCTGAAGACAGACCACCAGCAATCCAGGACTCCTCTGTTACATGGCAGGGCACATGGTGGTGTCTGCTGGTCTCTCCCTTCTTTCCAGCTTCTGGCTTTGATGGCTTCCTCTCTGTTTCTATGTCTTTCTCTCTCAGCTTCTGTGTCTTTCTCTCTGAATTTCATCCTTTTATATAGGACTCCAGTAAAGAGGATGAAGACCCATCTGGGGCACACCTCAACTGAAATAACCTTATCGAAAGGTCCCACCCACAATAGGTTTACAGGAATGGATTAGCTTTAAGAGCATGTTTGTTTTTCTGGGGTACATAAAGCCTCCAAACCATCACAGTCACCAAGAGCAAGACTCACTCAGGCACTGGGTAGAACAACACGCTACTCACATAGAGAAGAGACAGAGCAAATCAGCTTCACTAGTGGGCATCTGTCCCCCAAAGATAGCAAGTCTCCATCCACAGTCAATACAGGGAGATGGGATACACACACCCCTCCTGAGCTTTAGATGAAGGACCCTGCTCCTTCCCTCTCTGGAACAGATAGAGCAGTGGAATTGGTCAAGGCCCATAAGACACACACACTTAGCCAAGCAGTTACTTGAAAGTTTACATATGCTCAGGATAAAAAAGGAAGGTGTGTAGGAGTGTACTGGCAGACCACTACTTGTTAGGGGATGTGTTTTATGACAAGGGTGAGTCAGCCCATATTTATCATCCATCCCAGACACTAGGTTGACATATCTGGTCCTGAGTACAGGGTTTATTTGTGAGTCACACAGTGAGGCAGCAGATCGTGCTCAGACTGTCCCCTTCCACAGTTAATAGACGTTGATGAATGCTGCTGTTGTTAACATTCATTCCCACTTCATTATATCAACCTCTTTTCTCCTGCCTAATTAATTTTGTGGGGTTAGGGTAGCTCCATAATTGAGCCCATCCAAAGTCCAGGAGTGGGCAAATGACATAAATGGATCTCTTTCCTAAGACACCTTTAATTGAGCCAAGTAATACAAGAGTTGGAAAAATTGGGCACAAATTTATAAACTGCCTAAGTTCCTCTAGCCACCTAGTTTCCTAAGTGTCAAATCATCCTCAGATGTTCCCTTAGCCTTCTTGTCCATTCTTTGCAGAATGGACTTTTTAATCTTATGTTTAAAAAGAGCAATTTTCAGATAATAAGATAATGGTCACTGTTAATAAGATAACAGTGACCATAAATTGGGGCAATGAAATATTATGTTGTTTAAAATGGTTGAAACAAACTGAAACATATTTGGAGATGCAGAAAAACAACTAAATTATTTAGGCTGATTATTTGTTTTGAGTGTTGCAGTGCCCCCACTCTCACTGCTATGGTTTAACAGTTAGAGAGAGAGAGCAATGCAAAATATTCAACTTTGGATTTAAACCAATGCCCTATACATACAATTTTCAAGTTTTTCATTACAATTATTTTCTCTGGAGAAATTTATCTAAAATTTTTCTTTTAATCCAGGATACTTAAGAAACTCTAAAGTGCACATTGGCATAACTAATAAGCCACTTGTTACTCATACAAATCCATTGATTGGACAATCAGGATACCATATAGTTTAAATTTTATCACATGGTATAAAATTGCTTTATGGGGGATTTATCTTACTAAAAATGAAAGTTATGCAGCATTTCTAAGATTACTTACGAAAGATGAATTTACATGTCACTGTCTGCTAACATTTCTTTCTAGCTCTTACAACCAAAGTATAGTCAAAGTGACTCAGAAAATGTTCATTAAAATTGATTTTCTGTCAGTTTCATTGCCAATGAAAATGAAACTATATATATATATTTCTAGTTTTCTTCTTCTGTAATGAAATGTCCTTAGTAATACGGTCCTTAATAAGACAATGTCTCTAAAACGTTACAAGGCAAAGGAATACTGATTTTCAAGGAAAACTGAAAAATCAGAAAAAACCTTTTGCATGGAGGAGAGTAATGTCTGGAGTTTCTGGTTATGGGTTCTAATCCCTCAAGAGATGTGACGCATACTCCTACACCCAATAATTGCTTTATTTTTCTTATTTTAAAAACCATCAAGAATAAAGAGTGTCATGAATTTAACTGATAGCCAGGTGGTGAACTACTGCAGTAGAAGAGAAGAGGGAGATTGGAGGACATTCCACTTACCACCTGGCAGTGTAAATATCACAAAGAAGGAAAGACCAAAGGCATAAAGAAAATGGAGATTAATTTTTAACCTGTGTAAACTAGTTAAAATCAATAATTTTAGTTTTCAAAACTATGTGTACACCAGATGTAACTTTCGTTTTATTTATACGGTAAAGGCCCCAGTCAGAAATACAGGGGTGTCATAAAGTCATTAATTGCAAAAGTCAACTCAATTTATTTACATGCAATGCATGAATTCTTAGAAGTTATTTTAGAGAATTCTAGCGTCCTGGAAATCTAGCATTTGATTTCCACTGCTATTTGCAACCCAACTGAATACAAACATTGCATAGTAACTGCATGGTATAGTGTTTGACTAAATGTTAAGAAGTGTGCAAATGAAATTGGTCCTATTTTTGAATTGAACCATTTCTGTTTTTCATACAAATTCATTCTTATTAGCCTTGGTGGAGCTTTCTAGCCAAAGTGGACTATAGGTGAGGGTTTACAATCTATTATAGAGGGAAGTAAAAAAGCCATCTAAGTATAGGTGCTTTTCATTTAATAGAAGCATTTGACTTATCTGATAATAGTTTTCAATGAAACAAACTGCTTGAAGCACCCTATATTTACTATTTTAAAATAGTAGCTCCCAACTGATCCATTGTTAAGATTGTGTTAAAGAAGGCAACCTAATGCAAGAATCTTTGTTTTTATGCTATGCTTTGTTTTGTTTTGTTTATTTACAATCACAAGAGCATTGTGTTAGCCCCAGGACAGCTAGTTTCAAAACTGAAAATAGTGAGGTGATGCTACAATTCTCCAGCATCTTCAGCTTCCCTGAACAGACTGCTTGTTTAGAGTATTATTCCCTGGCAGTTTGCTTTGGCAAAAAATCTTGGAAGTTTGTGTGTCTGCCACAGACAACAATAGGAAAAGCCAACATGGTGGTTTACCAAATTAACAAGAGCAGCTATCTTCTTGACAGATTGCTCTGTTTAATTATAGCTGCTGGGGATTGAGTCAGCTGCTGGAGCAACAGGGAAAATCAGAGGGTCATTAAGATGGTCCATTAATTTCCTGTCATGAATAGCTGCATGTCCATGATCTGCACATGCAGTGTGGCAGAACGTTTTCTAAATTACTGGCTTTAACAATCTCTATGGGAATTTTTTTTTTAAATCCTGTGTTCGTTTTAGGGATAGAGAAATTGTGATTAATTTTAATGCAAATTTACAGTAGTTAAAATGTACCAGGTAGATAATCTGTTATTCCAAAAATGATCTGAAAAAATTTTTATATGAATAAAAAATAAATAATACCAACATAGCATCTTCTGCTGAAACTATTACTTGTTTCTATACTTAACAAATAAAGAGCATCTTACATTCACTTCTTGGCCTTCTTTTTCCTTGGAAGAATGAACAAACTTTATAGATATTAAAAGAAAGGTTGTAACAAGAAAGTGTTTCCCTCTACTGTCTGTCTGCTTTCACTGCTGCCAACAGAACTGTCATAGTTGGAATATTTGATTTCCTTAATATTTTCTTACATGTATGAAATTATTAGTGGCAGGAGAGATGTACATCTGAAGGATATACCTATATCCTTCAAATACACACTTTTGAAAAAAAAAATCAAACTGGTCAGAATGGAATTTTTTCAGTAACAGTGCAGACTCTTAAAGAATGGTCTAAAACAACAACCACCTATGTACTTTAGCAATCTGTAAGGACATTTTCTTGTGCCATTTCAGAAGCCTCAGAATGCTGGAAATATATTCGAGTCCTAGACATAACACAAGAAAGAAAGAGGAACTTGAGTTAGTGGTTCAAAACTGACGCACTTGCTCTGAAAATTGTCAGACCATGAAAATTCCTGGAGCACACAATTCTTTGTATCTCAGTAGCAGCAAAGTTCCCTTTTCTACAGATTGCTTTCAGAAACTAGATCTCTCTCTACAGATTCCAAGATTGGATGATTAGCTTTACTAGAATCAAGAATTGAGAAGGGAGGTGAATGTCAGTTTAAGGAGAATTTCTAATCTATGTGTCTGCTTATAGAAAAGAAAATACAATCTCTCTGATTAAATCCTGTTTCTCTGAGGAATGGGGGGAGCATTTAAATACTAATCTGGTAGGAGAAAAAGAAGTCAAGGACAATGTCATCACTGTTTGGTCCCATTATATCTGGTGTATGGGAAAAAAGTCAGAGCTGAAAAATGATCTGTGTTCCTAGGATTTTATCTGTGAATTAAACAATGCAACATTCTCTATTTAACAAAATCACAACCAATACTGTTAAGACTTCTTAAAGTATACTATATGTTTATTTGAAGCATTTAAACTGGACTGTCCAAGCATTAAACAATCTCAAAAAATCCCTCATGCTTCTCCCTTCAAAACTAATGTGATTTGTTATTTATTCTCCAAATTAAAATGATCAATTTCTCCTTTTTGAAAATATCTCCAAAGTGAATTTTAATTGTGTTCTTTCCAATTTATGCTTTTTACACAACCATAATGAAATTATTTATCTTTATAAATGGGTTAACTGTCAATAAACTGGAAATAATTAATAAGCCAGACACTTTAGTTTTAAATGAATCAGTCCAAAGAGTTGAGGATGCCCAAAACATATATACAAGTGCTTATTTACTCAATGTAACTCCATTCCATGAAATTATTAAAAATTGCATTTTAGAATAATTTCATTAAATATCCAGGGTTAAAGCAAGGTCAGAATGAGGAAAGACAAACTCAGATGCCCTGGAGGCTTATCCACATTCCCCTGCAGTAGATTATCAAGGAACTGGCTCAGCAGACCTGAGTTACCCCAGTTTAAAACTAGTTGGTACAAGCAGTGAGTTACAGAAGTTTCCCTTCTCTGGTAAGGCCATTTTCTCGACTGAGAAGCCCTTGGTCTCCTGGGTGTTTCAAGCCCGGCAATTTCCATAAAGAAGTAGATCTTTATGGGGATTGAGTCTCTCTTCTGGGGCTTTCTGCATGGTGTATCTAGTTCACATATGCCTGGTTTAAACATATCTCTCCATGGGATAATAGGACCTTAGACAGTGTGGTCCACACTGCTCTTTCTCTGCTTTTTAATTTCCTCCAATAATCCAAATTTATCATTATGTGGCATGGCTCCAGGTGTATGTCTATACTCCCTTGATTATGGCACAGCTCTATTAAATATATCCTTCGGATGTACATCTCTCCTGCCACTAATAACTTGGTACATGTAAGAAAATATCAAGGAAATTAAATAGTCTACTATATTTTCCAAAATTGACCTGTTTTTTGTTTGTTTGTTTACAAACTTTCATTTCTCAGGATCTTAACCCACAGAACTCATTTTGTTAAGAACAGGGGTATTTATATTTTAAATAACCCTTGATTTCATAGACTAAATGATACTTACAATAGGAGGAGTTGTTACTGTAGGAGTAAATGATCTGGTCTTCAATAGGTAAACATTTTTGTTAATAATTTTTAGGGTAACAAAGTAATATCCATAAGTTAAATTGCAAATAAGTTATTTTTTGCCTGAGAAAATAGAATTAAGTATAATTTGTATCTTCATAGAAGCATAAATTTAAGTATATGGTGTGCTGGTTTGTCTATATTATTTCCCCCAAAACATCATGTTCTTTAATGCAATCTTGTGGGATCAGATGTAACAGTGTTGATTAGGTTGGAATCTTTGGATTAGGCTGTTTCCATGGAGATGTGACCCACCCAACTGTGGGTAATACCTTTGATGGAGGTATGGCCCATTTGGTATGGGTCTTGATTAGTTTACTGGGGCCCTATCAGACAGAAGGAGCTCACTGCTGTAGCCAAGAATGACATTTTGGAGACGGCCATTGAAAGTAGACTATTGCTAGTCCGAGGTTGCCTGTGAGAAACTAAGAGAACACCCCCAGATGCCTAGAGAGATACATCCTTGGAAAAGACATTTTGAAACCAGAACCCCGGAGCAGATGCCAGCCCCGTGCCTGTGCCTTCCCAGCAAACAGAGGTTTTCCGGATGCCTTTGGTGCCCTTCAGTGAAGATACCCTATTGTTGAAGCCTTACCTTGGAAACCTTATGGCCTTAAGACTATAACTTTGTAACCAAATAAACCCACTTTATAAAAGCCAATCCATTTCCGGTGTTTTGCATAACAGCAGCATTAGCAGACTGGAACATTTGGTTAAAAATAAATATTTCTCATAAGCGTGTTAAGAAAAGATTATTTTAAATATTGTTGGCAATTGTTCATACCTTTCCAAGTGTGCTTGAACTCCTCACCAAGGACATAATGGGATTAACTAATACTTGTTAGAAGTATAATCTCATTCATCCCTTCCACAGAATCTATTCTAATTATTGTATAGAATCTGATGCAAATTAGAAACTGTTATATATATGGTGGAAAGAAGTATTTGGATATTCTGACTATGCAGTTTTATTATTATTTTGTGTTAGTCCTATATCTTTTTGAAAGAAATCATTTCTCTTAACCACCAAGTGGAAGTATAAGAAAGAGGAAGAAATGTGGTTTAGGGCTGTATGCACTGCATAGGCAATAAGCAGACAATTGGAGGAAGAAGAGTGATATATAAAAGTGGGAAAAAATACTCCATACAAAAAAGGCAATAAGGCCAAAATAAGCCTGTTACCTTTAAAAAGCAAATGAATAAATTTAGTCTGCAGTATGCTAAAGAGTGAGAAATAGTCAAGGTAAAGACACTGTTGATTGAAGTGAAATTTTAATTAGCCATATACCATATTCATATACATAAATTTGTCTTGAGGTATATAAGGACTGGATCTCATTCATCTTTGTACCTCTAGCACTTAACTCAATGCCTAGAAAATAGTCATTCTTGTTAAAACATATTTTTGAAACATGGATTTTTAAAAAAAATCAGTAATTATAAGAAAATGAGTGACACAAATATATTCAATTTAAATAAGAGCATCATAGAGGGAAATGAGAAAGCAAGTGAGAAAAGATAAAGGATGCAATAGACCTAGATTAGAGTGGGTCTCCAGGCACTGCCAGAGACACCAGATGGTTGTGAAAGTGCTTGAAAATAATACTACATATTGCCATTGCCTGATAGAATGGAGTGGTTTCCAGCAGACTGACTCTAGAAAAGGCCAATAAACTAGTATTTTCCTTTAAAAGCATCTGTTTAAAAGTATCAGAGCATTTTGAACAATGAACAGTCACAAGGAATAAAATTCACAGTGAGTGAGAATTACAGAGAGGTGGGCTGATTATCAGCAGCTGCTTCTTACACTGGAACTTTTTCTAAGTCTGCTGAGGGCAAACAGATAAGAATCTAGGCTTTATCGGAACAGAGGGCCACTGCTGGGGACCAACGAAATCAGCAGAACTTTTAGTAGTCTTGCAGAGCTGACTGACAACATTGGAAAACTGATAGACCTCAAGGACACAGTTTCCACCTCAAGACTTTTACCAAATTCTGAAGCACAGGAGAGCAAACGCTGACCCCTCAACCTCCGAAAAGCTGATCAAAGTTTTCTGGTGGTAAGAAAACAAAGATTAGAATATAGGACCTGCCAGGGAGAGGGACCCTGTTGGACACATCAGAATATGGCAGGTAAACTAATTCTTACCAAAACTGCATCTCAGTCTTGTCTCAGCTCCATAACTGATTGAGTTAACCTGATCACCCTCCCTTCTATCAGCCTCACAACAGACAGAATAAACCCTTGTTGGAGGAAGATATCATCAGACATAAATAAAATTTGTAGCACTTAATCAAATATTACTGGGCAGGCCAGAAGACGGTATCATATAGTTGAAAACCAAGAAAAAACTGACAACACAGATGTGAACCATATACTAGAGTCAGCAGAAAAGATTTTCAAGGAAATAGAGAAGACGACGGGGGAAATGATAGAAAAATAAGAATTTTATCAGATAATTATATTAAAAAATGAATCAAATGGACTTTTAGAACTTATATATACAATATTTAATGTAAATAATATAATAATTAGGTTTAAAAACATATTACAAATAATACAAGGAATAATTAGTGAAGAAAAAAGTCAGTCAGATTAATAGATCACATCTAAATTAATCCACAAAGAAGACAAAACAGAAAAATGCAAAAAGGATATAAAGAAATGTGTGATGTTGTTAAAAAACAATGGGCCAGACATATGTGTCATTGGGGCCCCAGGATGAAAGGAAACATAGGATACAGAAACCGAGATCGACTTATCTGGAATAGAAGCCACTGGAGCCATAGTCTGGTAGGAACATTTACCAAAAAAATGGTAATTTTGATGGATTGCTGCTGTGGATAAGTGAATTAGGAAAAGAATGAGAGTCAGAAACTCCTGGAACTCACGGACTTAGGAGACCACCTACATTTTCCTGGGCTTTACCCTGAGGAACTGCATCTGGCCCTCATGGTAAGGATGTGAGAAAGATCCCCTTGTGGTTCTGGCAGGAGGAGGGGAAGAGTAACCATTGCAAATTATCTCCAGAGACTTTCCTGAAACAAAGACCCTCCTGCGAAAAGGTCTTGGCCTGAGTAAACTTCTGAGATTGTCTCCCAGCTTGGGGAGGGGAATTCCCCCTCACTGCAGTCCCCTTCAGCCTTTCTATTTCACCTAAGGTGGGGGAGAAACAGTCAACAGGGGTCAGGGCTTCAAAGAATATTCTTGGGATACTGCAGCAGGGAACACTGTAGAAGACAGGGGGTGAACAAACTATACTACTGGAGAAATATTTATGAAAGTCACAGGCCTGAGACAAAAGCCCACTGAGAGACTGAGATTTCATCAGAAGGTTATAGAACTCCCCAAACCCCATTATTTACCACTACACTCACAGGCACCACACCAGCCATGGATTATAGTTGAAAGAGCCATAAGACTCAGAAGCTCTTGAGAAGGCTCAGGGAGGCCCAAAGTCAAGAGTGGAAACAAAAACAAGGACACTAGATGAATTTGAAGTCTGTGGTACCTACAGCTGCAACAAGCATTAAACACAGCCCATCTCTGTCTGGAAAGTCAGAATAATATAAATCTTCACACTAGCGGACGATTAACCTCAGTTCTTATTAACTGATACAACATATCTGCTTTCAACAAAAAATTACAAGGCATGCCAAGAAGCAAGAAAAAAATACAGTCTGTAAAGACAAAGCAATCATCAAAACCAGAGCTGATATCACAGATTTTTAAATTATCAGATAGGGAACTTAAAATAATTATGATTAATATGCTATCGATGCAGATGAGAAAAGTAGATAACAAGAACAGATGGGTAATGTAAATAGAGATGATATAGGTGCACATGTTACAGATAATTAAAAGATAAAAATGTTTTATTTACTACTATATGTCAATCAATTTCACAAACCAGATGAAATATGCAAATTATTGAAATGGCAGAACTTACCAAATGTAATACAAGAAGACATAGAGACCCTGATTCATTTAAAATCTATTGAAGAAATTGAATCAGTTATTAAAATATATCCCTCAAAGAAAATTCCAGGCTCTTACATTCACAAGAAAAGGCAGAAAGACAGTTATGGGAATATCATTTGCATCAGGCAGATAATAGCAAAATATTTCCACTGGAAAATTTTTGTATATTTAGGGGCAGGAGTGCGATTTAAACCAATAGACTAATGCAACATGAATTACCTAGTCATGCCTTAGTATCTTAGTTTCAAAGTCCAAATATTCAAGGACATTTGTACCAAAGGAATAAACAAATGTCCACTCAAATAATTACTGAGTGGTTAAATTAAGAAGCTGCTGTAATTCAGTGGCAGAGAGATTCCAAAAGGAGCCGAGAGGTCACTCTGGTGGGCACTCTTATGCACACTTTAGACAACCCTTTTTAGGTTCTAAAGAATTGGGGTAGCTGGTGGTGGATACCTGAAACTATCAAACTACAACCCAGAACCTATGAATCTTGAAGACAGTTGTATGAAAATGTAGCTTATGAGGGGTGACAATAGGATTGGGAAAGCCATAAGGACCAAACACCACTTTGTCTAGTTTATGGATGGATGTGTAGAAAAGTAGGGGAAGGAAACAAACAGACAAAGGTACCCAGTGTTCTTTTTTACTTCAATTGCTCTTTTTCACTCTAATTATTATTCTTGTTATTTTTGTGTGTGTGCTAATGAAGGTGTCAGGGATTGATTTAGGTGATGAATGTACAACTATGTAATGGTACTGTAAACAATCGAAAGTACAATTTGTTTTGTATGACTGCGTGGTATGTGAATATATCTCAATAAAATGATGATTTAAAAAAAAAAAAAAAAAAAAAAAAAAAAGAAGCTGCTGTAAAATAGAAGAAAAGGTAGGGTGAAATTCATCCCTTCAATTCTTACTGACAATCTAACATGCAGAAGACATCCCAGATCAAATCCTTAAGGAAATTAGTATAATGGACAAAGCTAATCACCATCATCATGTTTGGGGGAGGGATCTTGTATCCAGGTGAACTCTTTGGTTTTTTGCAGAGTGTAGACTGCCTGTCCACAGCCAATATGTCTACATCTGATAATTCAATTTCCCTTGGGAGGACTTACATTACAGAATACCTTAGCTTTAGTTTGTTCCTTCAGAAAAGCAGAGCTACTGGCAGGAGAGTTTCCTCAATGGAAATCCATTTGCATGCCAGGCACTAAAATTGATAAATCTGAATAAAAATTTATAGGAAAAAAAAGGAAATAAAAAGTCCATACTATGAACAAGCTCATGATCTAGTGGGGAAAAAAGATTTGAGCATATTCTATAAGAGTAAATCCCACCTAAGACTGCCTTATACATGCTTATTACTTGGGATTCAGAAGGACTTGTCTTTTCCTTGATTCCTAACACAATCAAAATCCTAGCTTTCTGAGATGCTGAGAACTATGAATTAACATAAGAATATTTTGCTTATCAGAAAGTTGTTTATTTTTTTGGTAGATATAAGTTTTAAATACTACTGCAAAGGCAGAAACAAAAAAACTCCAGCACAAATGAAATAGGATAGTAATAGCAACCGCTTATAATTATTATGTGACAAGCATCATTTCAAGTACATTATAAATATTGATTCATAAAATCTTATATGTATTTTTTTATTTTTGCTCTGTTTTACACATGAGTAAATCTAGGAAAAGTGAGGTTAGGTAATTAGACCAAATTCATATAGCTACTGGCAAGGCTAGACTTCAAATCAGGTAATTTGGCTCCAGATCCCATGTTCTTAATTAACTGCCACGTTAAGCTTACCATTTATGCAAATTTTGGGTACTACCATTCAAGGACTTCCTTAGAGAGAGCGTTTTACATCTGCACCAGTTGGTCTTGGGGTAAAAACATTATTAACAGCTTTCTGGTCTCAAAGAATAACCAAAAGAAATGAAAAGTGGTAGCCTTTAGATATCAGGGCATGCCTTTCAGAGACTCTCAGTACAGAACTAAAGAAAGTAAGTAAAACAACAGAATGACGTGAACACACAACTTGAGGCCATTCAATAAAGGGTCTTCTTGGCTTCTCAGTGTGTTGTGCACTGTGGTACAGCTCAAAATTAATAAAAGCCTGAGTTACCTCAAAGATTGCAAGTGGCATGTATGATGATACTCTGTGTAAAGCAGGCTAAGTAATCCATTTCAGGAAAACTTGCATATAAAATGTTTTAGAAGCTTTGATTCCACTATGAGGGTTCTGATGTGAGACCCCACTGAAAAACAGGAAGCTGGGTACATAGGATGGATAGAGCAAGGCTACAGGCCTTCACCACAGGTCTCTAGAACACCCCATCCCTTGGGGAAATGCCAGAGCTATTCAAAAACTTTTCTCTTAAAGGCACCACAACAAGATTTTAAAAGAAACATTGTTATATTCCTAGCAATCATTTTCTAAACATGCATTCTTTTGTAATATAATTCAAGAGAACACGAGATACTCAATAGATGGTTATGCTAATAAATGTTCAGGAAACAAAGCTTGACAGAACTGAAAGGTCAGTATATTTCTATGCACAAAATAGCCAGAGACAAATTGAATGGTAAGCCTTCTGTAAATGATTTTATTGTGAATACAAAGACAAAAAAAAAAAAAAAGAAAAAGAAAAAGGAAAGATTAAAGTTGTAAAAACAACAGCTTAAGGCATCTGTTCTTGTTTTTGTTTTTTTTTTTGCTTAACTAATATCTTGCATATATTATTACCCCTAAATTTACAGATAAGGAAACTAGAGTACAAAGAATCTAGGTAATTAACATAAATTTACACATCAATTAGCAACAGAATTAAAAGGCTGGTCTCCTAAATAGATCCTGTCTCCTGAAGAGGTCTTATCTCAGGGACAAGAGAGAGGAAATGAGTAAAAGCAATACCATTGTTCCAAACTCTTACCAAGATGGTTATTTTTTCTTCCGAGGTCTCAGATGCAGATTGCTAAAAGCCATACAGTTCTGTGCTGAGCCTGTGGAGTGACGGGATAGAGGGGAATAGGTAGAAGGCTTAAGAAGACAGGGACTTGGTCAAGTTTGTCATTTTTTGTTTATTTGTTTGTTTTAATAGCCATTGTATTTTTCTAGTTTAATGAATTTCCCCCTACCTCTTTCTAGTAGAAAGGGAAGCTATAATTCAGAAAAACTGAAATTCTAAGAAAAACTTAAGTCTCTTATCTTCTCCTATTGGATAGCCCTTATCTCAATGAAATTAAATGATTATTTTTTTAAGAATCAGTAGTTTATTGCTTGTTTATTGCTTATCTGTCCTTCTCATGACCTTCTGTGGGTCCTGCATGTGGTAACCTGGTAATTACACCTGTTTTGTTGCACATACTTTGAATGTATCAATATCACTTTCCCTCCTACTTTCCTTTTACTTTCTTCTTATTATTTACCTACCCCTCTCTCATGTCCTATTCCACCAAGCGTACACATCTCCAACTCCAAAATTACCTCTCTTCTCTTTTAAAACCCCTTTGTTTCTGGGTGCATGATCTCAGGTAGGAGCTAGAAAATAGTTTTTGACCTAAGTTCACATGTAAGTATAGATTGTTGTTGATCTAAAATAATTGCTGTGAACTTCCTCTGTTTCCTGCCTCTTTATATAAAATGAACTTATATTAGCACCCACTCTTTTTTCCTGCAAACATAAATAGATGGTTATTTTTCTGCCAAATCTTAACCCCCATTGAAAGTCACTCCATTTAAAATTCACTCCATTAGTTTGCTTCCTCATGCAAGTTCTTTCCCCTTAGTTAAAAATTGTCTCATCTTAGCACATGCACACACACACACACATGCTCACATATGCACACTCATGCACATGTGCACGCACCCACATACTTTCTTACCATTCTAAGTGTTCCTCTAGTTGCTACCCTATTTTTCTGGCTTTAATTGGCAAAGCAACTTCTCTGCCTGCAGTCTCTCCTTCACCCATTGTGACACAGCACACTCCACTGAAACTCATCACACCAAGGTCACCAAAGACTTTCTGGTTGCAATAGCCATTTGCTCTTTTCAGTCTTTGTCTTGCCTGAAATCAACACCAGAGTCAAAATTTTGCACTAGTTACAACCTTTTGAAATGTTCTCCTCTCTTAATTTGTTAGTCTTTATAATCTTTTTCATAGGTTCTTCTTCCCACATGTTAGTCGCATTGGTGTCTCATGACCATCAATCATACTTCTCTATGCTCTACAAATTATCTTCATAAAGTATAAATATAATTCTTTATACACTATAGTTTAATTAGTTTACTTTGGGGTTTTCCTTTACCATTTCACTGCTGTTGACTTCAAACTTGTCACTTACCTGTACCTTTTCTCTGCGTTCCAGAAATTTATGTTAAACTATCTATTGGATTTCTCTATTTGGAGGTACCAGAGGCAATTTAGTTTTAACATGTTGGAAGCTTAATTGACCATCATCCCTCCATAACTGATTACCTTAAAATAACCATCAGAGTGCAATCTGCCAGCATCTGGCTAGTTGCCCACAACTTATCTTCACTTGCAGAACCCAGTAAGTCATCTAGTCTTCCCCTGCCAAATGTTTTATATCCTCAAAAAGACAGAATAGGAGCCGCTTTCCCAAATCCACTGTCAAGATATTTGCTCCAGATTGATCACTTTTAATCTGCCTAACTTTCTTCCCTAACTCTGTTTCAAGACATTATCCACAAAGATCCCACAATCCCAAAGCAAAAATTCATGGTCCCTTTCCCATTTCCTAAAGGATAAAATTCAATTTCATTACCGTGACATACTGAGCCCCTATACCACCTTTTTTTTCTTTACTAAGTCTTGAATAAGCTATTCAATATTTCTATTTTCTGCCTTCCTTATCTGTAAAGTGACAATAATATCACCTTCCTCCTGGTACTGCCAATGAAATTACATGAAACAACACATGTAAGTTTTTTAGCACAGAATCTAGTACATAGTTGTTGCCACCATTAATGGAATTTAGAATGAGGTTTTGTACAAGAAATTGTGGGTCAGTTCAACTTTAAACATATAATAGATGAGAATATAGATCATTTCACCTTTCAGAGAAAGAATGACTTCTAAACCAGAAGGTTTACAGGAATTGGATGAAATTATTATTATATCTTAAAAGCAAAAAACACATCAACAAGAAGGGGCTTTGATCATAAATGGAAGGAAAAAAGTAAAAGGAAAAGAAAGAAAGGGTGTTTTAGGAACAAATGTTTGTGTGGTGGATCTAAACAGTCTATCATAGAGTGTGACCCAGAAAAAGACTATGACCCGCTTGGCCTTGGTGGCAGGAATATTCCCAGACAACTGGATGTCACTAAACATTTGAATCTCATAATGGATTTCTTCCATGGTTTCCAAATTCTTTGGTTGTTTATTTATTTATTTATTTGTTTATTTATTTGTTTATTTATTTGTTAAATGCCGCTTGCCTGAAGGGAGACAATGTTTGGGATATTGGTAAAGAAATACATCTGCCTCTTGGAAGTTTTATAGCTCAGTCTTAGATGACTTTGATAAAGTTAATCCACACATTAAAAATGGATCTATTGTCAGGCTGCTAGCAAGTCTGAGTTTGAGTCTACAAGGCTGGGGATCAGATGTTGAACGGCATTACATTTATCAAATTTGTACTACCTGTATGTACCTATCTAAGCATTTCAGTCTTTGAGTGGATTTCTTACTTGACATTTATAAGTAGGCACTAAATATATGTTGTTTGAAATCATTATTTAAGTTGCAAATTATTTTATGCTCCCCGATTATAGGATAAGGTATTTTTAACTGCCTATATTCTTTCCCTTGCCCTCCTGGTTAAAACATTTTCTGGTCATGAGGAATTTTTCTATATTTTAATGAAATATTTTGAGGCATTTTGCATTCTTCTTTGGGTCAAAGGCAAAGAATATATATTATTATTACGTGTTATGTAAAATCATGTGATTTTGGATTTTTCAAAAATCTTACTATAATTATACTGGAATTCAAGTTTAAGCTACCATTTATTAAATGTTTAATATGTGCTAGTCACAGCTTTAAGTACTTTACATGGATTAACTCATTGGGTGACTGCAATAAAACTAAAAGTAACACAGAGATCCAAAACTTTGGAAATTTGGAGATTTCAGTGTTGAGAGTTTACACCTAAATTGGTCGCCGTTTACAGATTATAAAAAATAAAGTCCTTGAAGGAGCAAACAACAAAAGTCTAACTCTGACTCTTTTGCTAATGACAGAGGCTGTGTTCTACTGTGCTTATGAGAGATTGATGGAGTGAGAGGTGACTGAAGAAAATGTCATAATAATAGAATATAATTTAGAAAAACATTATGAAAGGTTTATCCAAAATCACGAATCCAATAAAATTGCTAGTGAAATTGCTACCTAGGGTAGTTTGCTGTTGTTGTTGTTTGATCTTTCATTTATGTTACCGTTATTACCGTGGAATAGTCTAGTTGCTAGCGTATATCTTATATTAGAGATATTAGTGAAATTAAAACAATATAATGGTTAAGTAGATTTGGAGTCTGAAAAAAAAACAACTGAATTCCATATTAAATATTGCATTATACTTCTTGTTTGTCCTGGGTCAAATTACTTAATGTGTGAAGTAGTTCTACAGATTTAGGGTCCTAAGTGGTAGATACTGTTTTCAGTGTTAAAGTTTTTAGATATAGTTAAAGCATTTTAATTATTTTGTACAAAGAATCTTATTGTCCACCTTTCTGAATAACTTCTGACAATAATTTGCTTCATTTCCTTACATTAGAGGAAAATTTAAGCTCCTTAAGGGAGATAATATCCTTAAAGGCAGCATAGAAATCTTTCTTAGAAGATACTGATAAGTCTAATTATTTATTGAATGGCATTATATGTCCATGCAGTGTACATAAACTCTCTTTTACACATACACACACATATGCATTTTTTATCCCTGACCTTTAAAAGAACAAAATGTTATGCAAATGAGATACTGGGTATATAACAGGAACGAAACATAATAGAGACCTAATATATAGTAGTTGTATTGAATTGAAATATATGTTTCTATGGTTTCTTTTCTTGCTTGTAGAGATTTCTGGAATTCATAGCATACTCTACCTCATGGCCTATTACAGATGTGAGCTAGCAAGTGCAGTAAAACAGGAAAGAATAAGAAGAAATTTTACTGTTCAGATTCTATTATTGTTCCCTTCTCTTTGAATGTACTCTATTGCATCTCTCCAGGTTGTTGGTATTTATATAACCAAGATGTATTTACCCATTGCTATACAAAGTATGGATGACACACAATTATTATTGCCATTACCTGGGAAATTATTAGAAAAGACCAATTTCAGGCCTTTCTTCAAACCCACTGTAACAAAATCTGCATTTAAAAAGATTCCTCAATTGATTTAGACTCACATTAAAATTTGAGAAACTCTGCCCTATAGAATTCTGTAGCTTTCCTCTTCTGTATTTTCATTTAAAACAAAAATAACAATCCCAATCTACCAAAACAAAATGGCACTTAATATTTTGAATTTAAGTGGTATTTGCTACAATTTGGATATAATCTGTGAAACAAATACAAAGGCCAGTCATCCATTGATGGACATCTGTTTTGTTTCCACCTTTTGGGTATTGTGAACAATGTTGCTTTATGAACTTTCATGTACAAGTTTTGATTTGAATATATGTTTCTGATACCATCTAGGAGTGAAATTGGTGGGTTATATGGTAATTATATAACTTTTTTTGACAAACCAGTAAACTGTTTTCTGTAGCAGCAATGTATAAGAGTTACAGTTTCTCTACATCCTCACAAAACTATTTTCCAGGTTTTTAAAAATTATTGTATCTATCCTAATAGGTGTGAAGATACATTTTATTGTGGTTTTTGATCTGCATTTCTTTAACGACTAATGTTGAACACTTTTTCATGTGCTAATTGGTCATTTTTTACATCTTTGGAGAAATGTCTATTCAAGTCTTTTGCAAATTTTTTAATTGGCTTGACTTTTTGTTGTTGAACTGTAAGAGTTTGTATACTCTGGATACTAGATCCATATCAGATATATGATTTGCAACTATTTTTTCCCAACTTCTAGATTGTCTCTTCGCCTTCTGGATGTTGTCCTTTGATGCACAAAAGTTTTTAATTTTGAAGTTCAATTGAATTCTTTTTTCTATGTTGCTTGTGAGTTTAATGTCTTATTTAAGAATCCACTGACAAACCCAAATTTGGAAGTTTACCCTGATCTTGTTCTCAAATAATTTTATGGTTTTAGCACTTACATTTAGGTCTTGGATACATTTTGGGTTTATTTTTGTGTATGGCATGAAGTTGGGGTCCAAATGCATTCTTTTGCATTTGGATTTCCAGTTGTTCTGACACTATTTGTTGAGGAGACTATTCTCTTTTCCCTATTGAATGGTCTTGGCACCCTTATGGAAAATCAACTGGCCATAAATGTATGGGTTTATATCAGACTCTCAAATCTAGTCTGTTGATCTATATGTCTGTCTGTATACCAGTATCACGCTATTTTGGTAATTATAGTTTGAATTAAGTTTTGCAACTGGGACATATGAGTCTTCCAATATTTTCTTTTCCAAGACACTTTTGACTATTCAGAAACCTTGTAAGTATAAATGAATTTGAAGGTCAGTTTTCCATTTCTGCAAAAATGGCAATTGGCATTTTGATAGGGATGGCACTGAATCTGTAGATTACTGTGACTAGTATTTCCATTGTTAAGATTAAGTCTTCCAGTCCATTAATGTGGGATATCTTTCCATTTATAACTGGTCTAAAGTTTGGTCTAGAGTTTTCTTTTCCTGTGATATCTTATCTGGATTTGGTATCATGGTAATTCTGGTCTCATAGAATGAATTAGGAAGTATTCTTTCCTCTTCTATTTTCTGTAAGATATTGGGAAGAATTGGTGTGAATTTAAAAAACAAAAACAAAAACAAAAACTAAAACAAAAAAAAAACAGAGCAAATATATTTGATAGAATTCACCAGTGAAGCTATCTGGTCCCAGACTTTTCTTTTTGGGAGTTTTTAATAACTGATTCAATCTCTTTCCTTATTATTAGATTTTCTATTTATTCCCAAGTCAGTTTTGGTAATTTGTGTGTTTCTAGGAATTTACACATTTCATCTAGCTTCTCTAATTTGTTGGTGTACAATTGTTCATAGTATTCTCTTGTAAACCTTTTTTTATTTTTCTATGTTCTCCAGTAATAACCCAACATTCATTTCTGATTTTGGTATTTTGAAACTTCTCTCTTTTTCCCTTACTCATATTAGCTAAAGGTTTATCAATTTTATCTTTTTTAAAGAATCAACTTTTGTTTTCATTGATTCTATTCTTCCTCTATTTTCAATTTCATTGATCTCCAATCTTTTTGTTATTATTTTATTCCTTCTGCTAGATTTGGGTTTAGTTTTCTTTTCTTATAGTTTATCAAGATGTAAAGTTAAATTATTAATTAAGATCTTTCTTCTTTTTAAATGCAGACATTTACAGCTATAAATTTCCTTCCAAATATTCCTTTAGGTTCATCCCGTAAGTTTTAATATGTTGTATTTCTGTTTTTATTTGTCTTAAGGTAGTTTATAATTTCTCTTGTGATTTCTTCTTTGACCTATTTCATGAATAAGAAAACGATGATTGATTTCCACCTGTTTGTGAATTTTCCAGCTTTTCTTTCTGTTGTTGATTCCTAGTTTCATTCCATTGTGATTGGTACACCTACTTTGTCTAATTGTAATTGTTTAAAATGTATTGAAACTTGTTCTGTGACCTAAAGTATGGTCCATCCTGAAAAATGTTTCATATGCAATTGAGCAAAAGGGTATTCTGCATTTTTGGTTGCAGTTTTCTGTTAGGTCTAGTTGGTTTATAATGTTGTTCAAATCTTCTATTTCCTTATTTATATTTTGTCTAGTAGTTCTATTATTGAATGAAAAATATTGAAGTCTAGGGAGTTCAAAGTTTTTATGGATTTTAACAAGGGGAGATGACGTTATCGTCAGATTCCAGAAAAAGAATCTAGTATATAGAAGGAATTTATGACCTAGGGACCCCGCAGCTTATCTCAGAAAAACCAGGTGCAACATAAACTAAAGGATAAAGTCTGTTCAGGGCTGTTCTGGCCATGGTGGCACCTCGACCCCCAGGGGATGGATAAAGCAAGATCAGATATGCCCATAAGATGAACAACCAGAGAGGCCTGCTCTCCCTAGATAGATAACACAGCTACATTTCAAAGAAGAATAATGCTCAGAACCCTAGCAACCAATCAGCCCAGAAACTGATAGGCACTCACCCAATCGAGGCACAGGACACACTCAGCAGGCACCCTTCCCCCCCAACATCCTCCCATCCCAACGTGGGTTTTCCCTTTAAAAAATGCTGCTCTCAGATAGAGAGCTGGAGCCATTTTCTTTCTTTTTTTTTGCTGGCTCCCACCTGCTTTTTTCCTGTAATAAACCTTAAACTCTCTACTTAAACCATGACTCACTGTGTTGTGTGAATTCCTGAATGACTTCAACCTAGCAGTTATTGCAATTTCAACAGCAAATCCAAGCAGAAAGGAAGAGAGACTGAGTTATCGTCTCAATAGCAAGTAGAAGCTGAAAGGAGGGGAGATGGGGTTATCATTTTGACAGTATGTATAGTCAGAAACAATTTACAAGTGTAAAGGAGTGAAACTGTGCTGGAACCATGCGAATGGTTGGTTCTGAGCTGATTCAAGTTCCTCCATTAGCATTAGAGGGATTGCCTTGTGATTGCAAGTTTCTTAAGTAAACAAACAAATAAAGGCAGTGCCAGCATTTTACAATCACAAAGGCACAAGATAACTTACAATCATTAACAGAGATCAGAACAGCTGGATTATAGTTCAGAAATTTCAGGTATTTCCCTCTGTCTACTCTAATATACCAGAAAGTAAAAAGGAATATTTATATAATGATTCAGTAGTCATAATCATTTGTTAAATCTTAATTTCCCAGTTACAACTTTCTATCTTTATGTCTGGCCCTCTTGTTTTCTGCTGACTTCTGGCTTCTGCTGACTTCATTAAAATTTCCTTCACTTATAAGGACTCCAGTTATATAGATTAAGTTTCACTCTATTTCAATTGGGCCTCATCTAAATTGGTTCTTCAGAGTTCTATTCACAAATGACTCCATACCTTAACTAATAAAAACATCTTTAAAGGTCCTATTTACAAATGTGTCCACACCCACAGGGACACGGATTAAGACTTGAACATGGATTTTGTGGGAGAAAGGTTTCGCTTCCCAACAATCTGTCTTTGCAAAATGGTTCTAGGTTGAGGCAACCCTTCACTGCTTAGCAGGGCTGTTTACAAGTCTGCCTTAGCCTACACTTTCTGCTTATGTGGAGTCTGAAAGTCAGCCAGAAGGGAAAGTCTGGGTATCCTCAGGCATTTTCTGAGTAGGAGTTTATCCCTGACATGTATGAAACCTTCTTAATAGTCCATTATATGCATGAACTTTTAAAAGCCCTATTCTTCCACATATCTCCTTTCCCAATCTATTCTATCCAAGGTGTTATGTCTGTCTACTACTTGTCCTGGTTGTTATTCTCTGCCCCAGGCTACTGGCCAATACTTGTGCCTTTAAATGCTTTCAAAGCCACTCAAGCCCTGGGATGCTGTGAGTCAGGAAAAACAAATGCAAACCTTTGATCTAGTCTGTGAAGAAGTCACCAAAGGGATTGAAATATCTAATCACAATTCTTTGAGGATAAATTCTATATTTCTCCCTCTGAGGAGGGCAAGATAATAAGCAGATAATTTAAAATGCCACAGTACTGTCTTACCATATTGCAGTTGCTTCTTTCTTCATTAATTTCTTCCCCTGCTTGTTGCAAATTTCAATGCGATTCCAGAATTCCTCAAAAGTTGATTCTGACAGATTTTGCCAGCTTATTAGTTGTTTTCATGGACAGACAGAGCCTGAGTTCTCTACTCCATATTTGCTAATATCACACTCCTTTATGCTGTAAGGTCTAATTTGTATCCAAAGCCTTCAAGTTCCATTTTGCTTCACTTCTAGTATACTTTAAAAAAGCCTTTCCCAAAACAAAAGTTTATCCCTCAGGAAAATTATAAACTTACTGTGAGTAAATGACATAATATCTATTGAAAGTGAGGAAGGAAAATATATACTGAATCATATTTAAAAGTGAAAAAACACAGAAATATAGTAAAGTCCAAGATTAATTAAGAAACTTACCACATGCTCTTTTTTTTTTAATCTTCATTTTATTGAGATATATTCACATACCACGCAGTCATACAAAACAAATCGTACTTTCGATTGTTCACAGTACCATTACATAGTTGTACATTCATCACCTAAATCAATCCCTGACACCTTCATTAGCACACACACAAAAATAACAAGAATAATAATTAGAGTGAAAAAGAGCAATTGAAGTAAAAAAGAACACTGGGTACCTTTGTCTGTTTGTTTCCTTCCCCTATTTTTCTACTCATCCATCCATAAACTAGACAAAGTGGAGTGTGGTCCTTATGGCTTTCCCAATCCCATTGTCACCCCTCATAAGCTACATTTTTATACAACTGTCTTCGAGATTCATGGGTTCTGGGTTGTAGTTTGATAGTTTCAGGTATCCACCACCAGCTACCCCAATTCTTTAGAACCTAAAAAGGGTTGTTTAAAGTGTGCGTAAGAGTGCCCACCAGAGTGACCTCTTGGCTCCTTTTGGAATCTCTCTGCCACTGAAGCTTATTTCATTTCCTTTCAACCACATGCTCTTTTTTAAATTAAAGAATGAATACTTGGACTAAAAACACAAAGCAATACATTTTATTTCAATATTTATAAAATTTTACTTTATAGAGAACAGCAGAGTGAAAACGACGAAGAAGTTATGTGGGAGCCCTGGACCCAGGCCTTCCCCAAGTGCCTTGAAGACTTCACACAGCAGTTTGACCTAGAACAGTTAATGTTTGACCTATTCTCCTTGTAAAATCAGGTCTCTGGTGCTAAATGTAATCTATAATCACCTCCGCCCTGAAACTCCCTGAGATATAGTTATCATCTACAAGATAATCTATAATCTTCCTCTCCTCCCTGTTGATTCCAATCATTCCCTCCCTACATTACAAGACACAGGCTCCCGCCTTATGCTCTAATCCCCCATTGGAGTTGAGCCTTTATAATCAGCTTATTAAGCCCCCACCCCCACCCAACGTGGAGAGTATCTTCATGTTAAGCTCTGAACCCGCCACCATTCAGAGCATCTCCTGAAGTCAGGGCAACATGACTTGACTTCCCACCCTGTAGGTAAGCCCCATAATAAAAGCTCATGTCTCTGAGCATGTCCACTGCTTTCTTTAATCCTTTGGCTACAAAAGCCCTCTTGGGTCAAGTCACATTAGGACTTAGAAAATGCTTTTTCAAATCCAAGTTCAGCCACTTAAAACTGATCATCTTAGATAGATTTCTTATCCTTCCTTAGCTTTGGTTCACTCTCCTCTAGAATGACTACCAGGAGTTTTGGAGAAGATTAAATGAAATACTTTATAAAAGTACTTTATAAAGTTTTATATAGTATTATTTGAAATAGCACTAATAATTATTACTGTGGATATAATTATTAATATAATTTTGAATTTGGAGCAAAACTCTATAAGGAAAATTTAGGAATGAAATATCTATGAAGGACTGCAGTTATTTGTTCACAGTTCCTATATTAGATGAATTTTTATTCTACTAACACAAGACGATCAGTGTGAAAACTTAATATATCAGAGCTTTTCGATGTTGCATTTCTCCCTAATTCATCTCATGGATTTGAAGCATTTTTGCATCAGGATATGACCTTCTTCTGGTGGAATTATCTCCCAGGGCATGGACATTCAGATTCTCCAGTTGGCAGTTGTGGGGAAAAGTCTTTGAAAGTTGGGAAATATCTCTCAGTTGGTTCTGACAAGTTCTCTTATAATGGCCAGTAATCACTGTTAGCCTAATACTTCAGAAAACAGAATTGTTTTCACTGTCTAGTTACAAGTTATTAGAAAGCATCAAATTGAAAAAAAAAGAGAACACTCACCAAGTATGGTTGAAAATGCTTGATCTGTTATCAGAGACTTTAAAACACTCCTCAAAGCTTCTGCTTGGGAATATAACCCAGGTGATACAGATAGGTCAGGATTTATTCTGAGATACTGTTAATTACTTCCTTCTTGAGTGATGAATATTAAACAAGAAGGTTTCATTCAAATTATCTATATAGGTCTTTGATTTTTTTCATCATCTTTTAAATTTGATAATCTTCAGAAAGTTTCAGGACAATTTCAAAATATGAACCATATATACATACTCATTAAATAGTTGTGACATATTCCAGCATTATACAAGTGATTGAAAAACAATAACAAAAAGAAGGGAAAATAGGCCCTCAGTGAGTCCTATAAGGGAACCGATAAGGTCACTTGAAAGTCCTAGGATGTAGAGAAACAAGGCACTTATGCCAATAGACTCATTTAATTTATTTCACCGTGCTCATACAACTTTCTTTTCAACCTATGAAACAAAGAAAAAAGAAAACGAAACAAAAGAGAGAGAAGCTGGAAATGAGGATCGAGCATCATTATAGCTGAGATGAGACAAATAGATTGTTATATTTAGTCAGGCCTGAAACTACTGCCATGGGCCTAGCAGTGAAGAGGGGAAGCCCTCCAGAGAAGAGAATAAAGTTGGGGATATTTAAGGAAAAGATCAGGAGAATTTGAAAGGAAAGAGTTGCCTTGGGATAGGGATATTGTGAGGTGTAAGAAGTAGTGACTGAAAGGAGGAAACAAAGAGAAAGGAAGAGACTTGCAGACTTATGGTCAATAGTAAGTCACTGAAAGTAAGAAAAAGAGCAATGATTCTCAACATTTTTTACTTATTTATACCCCAAAGAGTTTTGAAAACTCTCTCGCACATTTTTAACTTGACACCTGAAAATTTTTTTCAATGTTTAAATAGCTACCAGGGATTAATTCCTGTTGTCTTAACAGAGTAGATTAATGCCTTCAAGGCATTAGGAAACTGAGTGCACATGTTTTCTAAGGATACTATGCCTGTGCAAAGAAAAAGATGTACCTTCCTCTGGCTGAGGAGCTGAAGCTGGCCAGTGGGTTGCTGGCTGTATTTCAACCTCCAGTTACCCCAAGAAATTAGATTTCAATCTCTGTGTACCCCCCAAGAAACTGCACAACCACAAAAACAAACAAAACATTTACATATGAGCTTGTTGCCTCTCTGGCTAGCATCATATTTTCATTATTCCTTTCATAGTCAACCATGTATAAGCTTATGATTCTTTGTCTTCTATGCTTTTCTTAAGCAGCTCCTTTCTTGTATCAGGCATCACTTTCTAATGAAGCATATCTCCTGAGGGTCACCGTAATCTCTTTGCCAATGCTTATGACATTTGTTCACTTTTTATCCTCCTTGACCATACTGCATCCTTTGACACTGTATTATGTTCTTTCATGAAATTCCATTCTCCCTAATATTCTAGAAAAATAGATCATTGTGACTATCATCCTTTTTATCCATTCTTTTATCACTACTATTGTCCACAACTCCTCATTCCTTGGCTTGTTCTTCCCCAGGCCTATATTGAATTCTCTTCTTTGTTCTTTTTCATGAACACATTTTCTTTCAGCAATTTTATCCACTCTGATGATTTCAGTTACACATTTTAAACATAGGTTTTTGACAGCTCCATCTCCAGTGCATGGCCCCTATAACAAAGTGCAGTTACATTTTCCAGCTAACTACTGAACACTCAAACCCTCATCCATATCTTTCCTCCCAGCAAAACCCTAACCTTCCTTCAAGGAACAGCACAAATATCCACTCCTTCATGAAGTCACCTTTAATCAATCCATTTATGATTTGAAAAATCTCTAGAATTTGAGTTACTGTTAGAAACTTTATTTCCAATTTTAGCTTTGCCACTGGAAAAGGACTACCATACACCATGCTAGGAAACTTACAATTTTACAATCGATATTCATTTAACAACCCATAGCAACCTCTCCATTTTAAATGTGAGAAAACTATAAACGGGAACCTTCCCATTTACAGATGTGAAATTTTAAGCTTAGTGTCATAAGTGTATTTCCTTAGAAGCATCAAAGAAAAAAATGCACCAGATAATGTGAAACAGACAAGGATAAATTTATTCAAGGGAGATGCTGTCTCAGGGGAAAGAGATAGAACTCAACTCTATGTAAACAAAGGAAGCTTTTTAAGGGTTCAGAGTGGATGGGAGGAAAATCTCTGGATGATGGTAAGGGGGTCTGATTACTGGGGTGGGTGAGTGATCTACTGAGGTTACACTTAGGATGGTTTGGTTCCACAGAGATAGGTGTTTCGTTTGTTTGTTTGTTTGTTTTAATGAATTTCCTTTGATAAACAATATGAAAGAGGGGGTGTGGTGTCTGCTGGCTTTTGACCTTGCCCTGGAGCAGGGAGAGCAGGGCCTCTCGGATGCTCCTCTGGAGGAAATGGTCTGGGGGCAGAGCAGACTTTGGCCTGACTGAGCAGCCTGAGCACCCCCAGTCAGAAGCAGCACCTGCAGGGCCCCTAGTGGGTGGAAGGAGCCCCATGTGATGAGCAGGGAGTGATAGGTGAGGGGTTTACTGAAGTTGTAATTAAGACCACTTGGTTCAGAATATTTTGCTTTGCAGTCATTAGGCCACCTGAGCCTGTAAGGGCTGAGGAGAAGAAAGAGATAAGAAACTGCCCACTTACGGATGCTCAGGTACCTGGGAAGCCAGGGTAAGTTCTGCAGTCCCATAATTGCAAAACAGGTTTCAATGTAGTCAAACAGGGAAGGGAGCAGGTAGGGCTGCACAGGAGTAAGGTTGGCAGCTTGGTCAAGAGAAAGACAAACAGTCTTTACCCGAATACAAGCTATAAGTGTTACAGAGAGACTTTAAATCAAATTTCAATTTAGGGAGTCAAAAGAAATTTACTAAAGCAGTGAAATGTGAGGTAGGTTGAAATATGAGTAGAATTAGCCAATGAAATAATGAAGGGAAGAAAAGTTCTAGTAACAGGATTAATTCAATGTACAGGTATGAAGGCCCAGTTCATCGTACAGTTTTGCAAGAATATAACATTCACAAGCCCAAGAAGTGAACCATGAAAATGAGAACAGGCATGTTACAAAAATGAAAATTATATGCCATGAGATGAATTACATTTTGAAAAGGAAGGTGCTCTATTGAAAAAAATTTTAAATAATAGTAATATAATATAATAAAAATAATAATAATATTTTTTTAAAACATACTAAATAGAAGATAGATTTATATGCCCATGCAAGGTTACAGGAGGAAGCAAGACTGAAAGCTAAATTCTGATGACAGTTACAGTAAAAAAAAGTGAAGCCATGAAGTCATAAACTAAGAGGACAGATACAATGGAGGTGAAAAAAAGTAAATAAGGTATTATAAAAGAGATAAATTAAAATTAGGGGATGACAGTCAGATTGAGAGAAGTGAAGAAATATTCCCATGTTTATCTTTGAGGAACTACATCTTTTAACAGTGAGAAAATAGAAAAAGAAAAAGTTGAGGGAGGGGGAACGGTCTGCAAAGATTTAGATAAGATAAGATAATGTCTTCCACGTTTTCTCCCCGGTCCTATAAGGAGGCTTTGCAAATACTTTTTATTCTCTGCTCAAATTACTCTGGGATGTATCAGGACTTCACACTAATTTGCGTGAATGAACCAGATCTCACTTCCTACTCAAGATTCCATGTAAACATGGTGTTTGAATAAACTGACCATAGAAGTTAAAATATGTAGTGTGCTATAGAAAATATAGATTTTGCACCAAATAAACATCTCTTCCTTTGGTTTCACACAAAAGTTGAAGTTTTAATTTTACCATTTAGTCTGATTTATCTTAGTCCTAACTAAGTCCATTTCATTCATATCTCTAATTGAATTCTGATCTCTTTTTTTTGTTCTCTTTTTAACAGTTGCTATATGGGGTAATGCTGACATTCATAGCTGCCAACTCTGGCTCTGAGTCTCAGGTGTCATACAGATACCCAATGTTCCAGGGACCGACCACATTATACACAAACAGCTCAGCATCTCAGAATTTAGAAACAACCATTGGAATTCAAGAATAGATGTGACTGCTGTAAGAACTTACAATCTAGAAACCTTTACAATAAGTCCTCCCCTCATAACTGATGCTCTCAGATTCAATTGTCAGAGTTTGCGTATTATAGTTAGTCCATATTAGTGAGGCATTATAATGGTTGTCTTTTTGTTTCTGGCTAATTTCACTCAACATACTGTCCTCAAGGGTCATTCACCTAGTGGCATCCCTCACAACTTCATTTCTTCTTGCTGCTGCTCAATTGAATGTATATATCACAGTTCACCATTCTGTTTATCAGTCAATGAACCCTTAGGCTACCTGCATCCATTGAAAATCATGAATACCGCCACCATAAACACCAGTATGCAAATGTCCATTCATGTTCCTTCCCTCAGTTCTTCCAAGTATATACACAATAGCAGGGTTTCAGAACCATATGGCAACCCCATACTTTGTTTCCTGTGGAACCATAACACTACCCTCCAGATGGGGGTCACCATTTTACTTCACCAACAGTGAAAAAGTGCATCCCTCTCTCCACATTTTGTCCAGCATTTGTATCCCTCTGTTTATTTTTTAAACAGTTTTATGCACATACTATGCAATCCATCCTAAGTAAACAAACAACGATTCCTGGTATAATCACATAGTTATGGATTCACCACCACAATCTATATGAAGGAATTTCCATTTCTTCTGCAAAGAGAAAGAGGAGAAAAAATGAAGAAAACAAAAGATACAGGAAAAAATAAATACAAAATAAAATAAAAATACAATGAAAAGGTCAGAGAACACCACCACCAAGAATCCCAGACCACTCCCTTACATCCCTCTCATATAGATGTTTAGCTTTGCTATCTCACCTTTGTTACAATTAATGGAAGCATATTACAATGTTACTCTTAACTATAGACTCTAGTTTGCATTGACTGTATTTTTTCCTTCTACCATCCAATTTTCAACACTTGCAATTTTGACATCCATTTATTCCCTCTCATGTAAAAACATTCTTATATTTATACATTTAATCACCATTTGTGCCAGTATGAATGTATTATGTCCCCCATAATATTCTTTGATGTAATCTTGTGGGGCAGACATATTAGGCGGGATTAAGGTGGAATGTTTGGATTAGGTTGTTTGCATGAAAATGTGCCCCACCCAACTGTAGGTGATAACTCTGACTGGATAATTTCCATGGAGGCATGGCCCCACCCATTCAGGGTGGGCCTTGATCAGTGGAGCCATATAAATGAGCTGACAAACAGAAGGAACCAAGTACAACTAAGAGTGACATTTTGAAGAGGAGCTACAGCCAAGAGGGACACTTTGAAGAATGCCCACGGGATGAGAGAGGAGCTGCAGATGAGAGACAGTTTGAAGACAGCCGTTGAAAACAGACTCTTGCTCTGGGGAAGCTAAGAGAGGACAAATGCCCCAAGAGCAACTGACAGACATTTTTGAGGAACTACACCCTAGAGAGGAGTATCCTGGGAGAAAGCCATTTTGAAGCCATAACTTTGGAGCAGACACCAGTCACATGTCTTCCCAGCTAACAGAGTTTTTCCGGACACCATTAGCCATCCTCCAGTGAAGGTACCCGATTGCTGATGTGTTACCTTGGACACTTTATGGCCTTAAGACTATAACTGTGTAACCAAATAAACTCCCTTTATAAAAGCCAATCCATTTCTGGTGTTTTGCATCCTCGCAGCATTAGCAAACTAGAACACCATCATTGACCACTGTAGGTTTTGCTAAGTTATACAATCCCAGACTTTATCTTCTATCTTTCCTTCTGGTATTATACATGCCTCTAGCCTTCCTCTTTCAACTGTACTGACACTCATCTTTGTTCAGAGTAAATACACTATTGTGCTACCATCACACAGTATTGTGCTATCCATTTCTGGATGTATAAAATCAATCCTGTTGAACATTCCATGCACCTTCAGCATCAAATGGCTGATCTCTACCATCTTTCTATCTCCTGATAAACTGTGTTCCCAACTTTAGCTCTCAAAGTTTGCTCATTAATGTTAGTTCATATTAGTGAGAACATACAGTATTCATCCTTTGGTTTCTAGCTAATTTCATTCAACGTAATGTCTATGGTTTACCATTTTGTCTTTTAGATTTTATGAGTCGTATTTTATTTTATTTTCATTTTTTTCTCTCTCTCTTTTTATTCTTACTGATAGCCTTCATTTCAACAATCTTCTCCAAACCCCTCCCTCCTGTCTTTTCCTTTCTGCCTGTAGTATTTCTTTTAGAACAGGTATCTTGCTTGCAAACTCTCCCAGTGCCTTTTTTCCTGAAAACATTTTAAACTCTCCCTCATTTTTAAAGGACAGTTTTGCCAAATATTGAATTCTTGGTTAGCAGTTTTTCTCTTTCAGTATCTTAAGTATATCATACCACTGCCTTCTCACCTCCATGGTTTCTGTAAAGAAATCCACACATAGTCTTATCAAGCTTCCCTCGTATGTGATGGATTGCTTTTCTCTTGCTGCTTTCAGAATTCTCTTTTTGTCTTTGATATTTGATAATCTGATTATTAAATGTCTTGGAGTAGGTCTATTTGGATCCATTCTGTTTGAGGTATGCTGCACTTCTTGGATCTGTAATTTTATGCCTTTTATAAGAGATGGGAAATTTTCAGTGATTATTTCCTCCATTATCCTTTCTGCCCCTTTTCCCTTCTCTTCTGATTCTGGGACACTCATGGCACAAATATTCACGTGCTTCATGTTGTCATTCAATTCCCTGAGACCCTGCTTATATTTTTCCATTCTTTCCCCCATTTTTTCCTGTGTTTTTGTGTAGGATTTCAGATGTTCTGTCCTCTAGTTCACTAATCCTTTCTTCTGCCTCTTGCTGTTGTATGTCTCCATTGAGTTTTTCATCTCTTCTATTGTGCCTTTCATTGCCATAATTTCTCTCAATTGCTTTTGCAAACTTTTGGTTCTTCCTTATGTTTGCTCAATGCCTTGTTTATATCCTTCATGCTTTTTTTTTTTAACATATCTTCCCCCAACTCATTGATTTGATTTTTGAATTGATTTAGCATATTTGTTTGAACATCTTTAATTAGTTGTTTCAGCTCCTATATCTCATTTGAAGCGTAAGTTTTTTCCTTTGACTGGGCCATATCTTTGTTTTCACTAGTGTGATTCATAATTTTTGTTCTCTAGGCATCTAGTTTCCTTGTTTGCCCCAGTCAGATTTTCCCTAACCAGACAGGACCAGGTCTCAGGAGGAGGGTGTATCAGTATCAAGTTTCCCTGAGGATAAGAACCAGAAGATTGTCAGACTTTCCTGTGAGGCCTCTAAATCTGTGCTTTTCCTATCCTGCCCATCAGGTGGTGCTTTTTAGCCTGCAACTCCCCACCAGTTTAAAGAGGTGAAGTGCCTTTAATTCTCAGTAGACCCTGTCCCTGCCAGGGGCCAAGGTGAGTCTGAAGCCAAGATTAAGCAGTTTCTGTTTTTCTTTTTCCCCAGACCCTGGGGTCTGAATTCTCTGACAGAGGGTAGCCACTTAAGCTGGGCCCTGCCCCCACCCTTTTCTTCGGGAAGAAATGTCCTTTATGGAATTTTCTTCTTCACTTGACTTCTTCCTTTATCTCTCTGACTATCTTAACTCCCCCCTTGCTTGTGTCAGTGCTGACACTTGAAAATACCTGAGGCTTTCTCTAATGAGCTACTTATTATGAGAGAAAAAAAAAAAAGAAAGAAATCTCCTTTTCAGGACCAATCTCCAGTCCCAAGATTCAACAGTCAAGAGCCAGATATGGTACCCAGTTCTATGTGCCCTTTTTCTTGGAACACAACCCTTTTCCAGTATTCTGAGCTCAGACAACTCCAAATGCCTCAGCTTTTATTTATTTATTTATTTATTTTCCCCATCAGCCTTACCTCCTCTGTCAGGAGAGACCTCAGGGATCCTTTTCTGTTTGCTACAGGTTTATATGTGCTCATAGCTTGTATTCAGTAGTCCAGATTTTTAAATTAAAACTGCAATTGGAGCTTGGTTGAGCTACTTTCCTTGCTCCTAGTAGAGACTGCTTCTTTTTCCTACAGAGAAGTCTTGAAACTCATCCTACCATGCCAGTGGGGAAGGGGCACCAACTCCACAATTTGGGGGCTTTACTTACAGGACTTTTGCTGAGATCTTGGCCACAACATCCTTTTCAGACTGGTGTATGATGTGCATTCAGTTACATTTGTCCCCCAAGCAGTTGTTCCAGACTATTTAATAGTTGTTCCTAGCTATTTACTAGTTGCACTAGAGAGCTAACTAAATTCCACACTTCCCTACATGGTCATTTTGCCTCACCATGATCCCTGCAGATTTTGATTAGGATTTTGATTAGGTTTGCATTAAGCTCATAATCAATTTGGGGAAATCAACCTTGAAATGAAAGGGAATCTTCCAACCTGTGAACACAGTATATCTCTCCTTTGACATAGACCTTTTATTCATTTTCTTTTATTTCTTATACCTTCCAACATAGATCTTCCATATGCATTAGAGAGTTGTAAGAAATTATTTCACAAGTGTAAGTGTAAATGATACATTTATTTAAATTACAGTTTTCATTGTTCAGTCAGTATATAGAGATAAAAATTGATTTTTGTATATTGAATTTTTCTCCTGTATCCTTGATATGCAAATATAATAGTTCTAGGAACTTTTTGGTAGATTTTTATGGATTTTCTATGAAAATCATGACTTCACCTGAAAAGAAAAATATTTTTCTTCCTTTCCAATCTCTATGCCTTTTATTTTGTTTGTTTTATTTTTTGTACATATATATTTATTTTTTGCTTTCTTGCTTTGAATAGGACTAGTTTGATGGAATATAGGGGTAGTGACAATGGACATCATTGGCTTGTTACTGATCTTAAGGAAAGCATTCAGTCTTTTACTATTAATTATAACAATAATAGTCTCTTTCATTCCTCCTTCCTACTTTCCATCATCACTTCCTTCCTCCCACCCACCCTCCCTCCCTTCCTTCCTATTACTTTTTCTTTCTTTTGGTAGATACCTTTTATCTTCTTATGTACTTGAGACTAAATGCACTTGATCATGATGATGATCTTTTTATATATTCCTGAATTTGATTTATGAATATTTTGTTGAGGATTATTGTGTCTATATCAATGAAATATGTTTGAATATAGTTTCCTTTTGTTCTAATATCTACCTGATTTGGTATCAAGATTGTTGCTGACAGGGCGGCGCAAGAATGAGACACAGACACAAAGTTAAGAATTAGGGGAGCAGGGAGCCCACTGCATCTCGTGCTAAGTGGACAATAATGCACCTTTGCTCCAGTTATTTATTTCAGAAGATCAGGGAGTATATGCTAAATGTCCTCAGGCTCAGGAGAGCCCACCAGATACCTATGTTTACATCCTGTTGCATATCAGAAGGAACAATCTAGGTTTAGGACAATAGTAAACGTTGTTGTTATAGTCACAAGACACATATCTTTACAGGGCGGGCCCACATGGCGTTCCATGCAGGCCTGAGGCTTAGCGTTCTAAGCCACCACCCTAGATATGCCTCAGGCAACATGGAAGACTCAGTTTCCCACACAGAATAATGTTCAGTTTATAGAATAAATGAGGAATCCTTTCCTTCTCTTCTATTTTCTGAATGAGTTCATATAGAATTAACATAGTTTCTTCCTTAAATGTTTTATAAAATTCACCAACGAAGTCATCAGGACCAGGAATTTCATTTGTTGGAAACTTTTTAACTACAATTTAATTTTTTTAAAAGAGAGACACCTATTCTTTTTGTCTATTTGTTAATCTGCATCTTTCAAGGCATTTTTGGAACATATGAGCATAATGTTAATAATTTTTTTTATTAAATTAATACCTATAACATCAGTAGTGAGATCTCCTTGTTTATTCCCCATATTGATAATTGTTGTTTTTATTTTTACTTTTGTCTTATTCATTCTAGCTAAAATTTTATCTATTTTATTGATCTTTTTTAAGAACCAGACTTTGGTTCATTAAGATTCTCTATTGCTGAGTTTTTCATATTCATTGATTTCTTCTCTTATTTTAAAAAATATCCTTCCTTCTGCCTTGTTTGTTTTCAACTTGCTTTGATTTTCATTTTTTATTTATTTTCTGTTTTTGTTTTTTTAGTTTCTTATGGTGGAAGCTTATATCATTGATTTAAGATCTTTATTTTTTCTATTATAGCAATTTAATATTATATATATCCATAATTAAGCAGTGTCCCTCAACCTTTTATTTCTCTTCATAATTCAATACTTTATTTCTTCTCCATTTTAAGATCAAACTACTTTGTATTCCAGATCAAATTCTATTATAATATTATGTATCTCAAGAATCCTCCACTCTAATTCTTTATTCTATTCTATATTTTTCATGTTCTCTAAATGTATAATGTATCAGTTAGGATTAATTTTGACTATAACAGAGTGACAAACAAGACAGAACTGTATGGCTTAAAACAACAGAAATGCATTTTCTCACCGTTCTGAAGGCTAGAAGGCTGAAATCAAGATGTTGGCTGGGTCACACTCTGTATGAAAGCTATAGGGGAGAATCCTTCCTTTCCTCTTCTAGCTTCTGGTGTTTGCCAGCAATCCTTGGTGCTTCTTGGCTTGTAGATGTATCCCTCTAATCTCTGCTTCCTCTGTCTTCACATAGCCTTCTCCCCTGTGTCTGTTTGTCTCTCTGTCCAATTATTTTCTACTGGTAAGTACATCTGTAATAGCAGTTTAGGGCCCATCTTAATCTAGTTTCATCTCATTTTAACTAATAACGTCTTCAAAGACCCCATTTCAAAAAAAGGTAACATTCATGGGACCAGCATTTAGGACTTGGACTATGTCTTTTTGGGGGACACAATTCCATCAATAACAGGGACCCAACCTGGCATTGGACTGAATTAACTTTTCAGGGTACAGTACATGGGTTCATGCCAGTTTGGGACAGGATTTCAGTGGAAGGAGTCTTTACTCCAGCCTCCCAAGTGTCAGTTCAGATGTAAGGGAACATGCTTATTTGACTGTGTGCAGAAGCCACCCTGGATTAGAGTCTTCATGCTTCATAAGATCTAGTATCTCTTGAAACAGCCCATGAGCTCAGCTTCCAGGGAACTTTGCAATTAGGAACTGCGCCCTTCAGGAAGCACAAAGCCCATGCTTTCCAGTGGTCATTTGTAGTACTTCTCACAGTCTTCCCAGTCCAGATACAGTTTACCTATTGTTAAATCATAAAAAATATTACCTGGTATCACAGCTGACGTTCCATAATTATCTTGTATAGTAGGTTTCCAAAGGTACAGTGCCAAAAGGTAAATTCAAGGTCATTTTACCAGGAAGAAAGTGAAATACTTAGTTAACCCTTTATTCAATCTTCTTCTCTTTTTTTGCTCTTCCACTTATAGCTTCTATTTCCAAGGTTATTTTATGGTTCAAGAAGCCTGCCAGAGCTCTAACCATCAATGTATGTTCCATGTGGACAACAGGAAGAAAGAGAAGATGAGCTTGCCCACTTAACTTTTTGCATTAAAGTTTAAAGAAACTTCCCAGAACTATCACTTGACACTTTTGATTCCCTGTCATTGGCCAGAAATTAGTCATATGGCCATGAGTATCTGTGAGGAAAACTGGGTACATTACTAAACTTTATAAACTCTGGGATTTTGTTACAAAGAAAAAAAAAAAAAGGAGAGCAGATATTGATTTGGGCAACTAGCAATCTCTCCTAAACATTCATATGGTGGGAAGAACAAAAGCTAAGAATAAAAAAAGGCATATAAAACTTGGGAAGATACATGTGTTCATGATTTGGAGATCCTTTTAAACAAGGTAAGTTGTTTTCCCAATTACATAGTAGAACTAGTAGAAAAAAGATCCTCATCATAGACTATTAGTTCTCTAAGCTGTTGCAACAGTTATATTTCCATCAAGTATGAAATATATTTAATATGAGGTATGCTTTAAAATGTTAGCATCAGGTTAAACTATGAGAAATTGCTGCTTTTTATAGTAAAAAACAATAAGATACTGGCAATTTCATACAGCTCAATCTATAATAAAGTATCAGGGTTTGTGAATAATTTACTTAAAAAGCACAAATCAGAGCATATCGAGGTTATTGCCATAATAAAATGACCGATTCACACTTGAATTCCAATTATCTTTCTTGAGTGGGAAAGGAGTTGTGTCTTTGTAGCACTTCAAAATTCTTTTTCTGTTCCTTGAGACAACACTTCCTGTGGTAGTTAAAAAAAATGCTTCCCTTCTCCCACCAAGATGTGCATGCTCTAATCTTTAGTGTTATACCTGTATGTTTTAAGTTACATGGCAAAATAGTCTTTGTAGATGCTATTAAGGTTAAAAGCCTTAAAATAGGGATATTACCCTGGATTGTATGTGTGGTCTATTGTAATCAAACAAGCCTTGAAAAGTGGAAGTGGAAGACAGAAGAGCCGGTCAGAGAGATCAGATGATGGAAGAATAAGCAGGAGAGATGTGAAACATGAGAAAGACTTGACCCACCCTTGATGGCTTTGAGATGGAGGAAGGAGGTCATGAGCCAAGGAATGTTGGAGGCTTCTAGAAGCTGGGAAAGACCCTCAGCTGACAAGGAAGTGGTGACCTCAGTCCCACAACAATAAGGAAACAAATTCTACCAACAAATGAATGAGCAAGTAAATGGATTCCACCCTAGAGCCTCCAAAAAGGAATGCAATGCTGTGAACATCTTGATTTCAGTTCGGGTAAGACCCATGCCAGACTTCTGACCTACAAAACTGTAAACATTTGTGTTGTTTTAAGCCACCTAATTCAGTAGTAATTTGTGATGGCTGCAATAGAAAACAGATATATTTACCTCAGAAAAACTGCCAATTTAAAGGACTCATCAGGGGCTAATCTCTATGGTTGTTTAAACAGGTATTTTTTAAAAATTCAATTCATGTCTGGTCCTGAATACTGTGCTGTATTAGGTTGTGCTATAATTGGAAATGAGTGTAGTCAACAAAAACAATAAAAGAGATGAGCAATTGAAGTTACAAAGCTAATTATTTGATACAAAATCTAAAAAGTATATCACAGTTGCTGCAAAGGAGAGGCTAGGCCTCCCTGTATTTGTGCCTAAGAGTCTCCTCCTGAATGCCTCTTTGTTGCTCAGATGTGGCCCTCTCTCTCTGGCTAAGCCAACTTGAAAGGTGAAATCACTGCCCTCCCCCCTACGTGGGATCAGACACCCAGGGAAGTGAATCTCCCTGGCAACGTGGAATATGACTCCCAGGGAGGAATGTAGACCCGGCATCGTGGGATGGAGAACATCTTCTTGACCAAAAGGGGGATGTGAAAGGAAATGAAATAAGCTTCAGTGGCAGAGAGATTCCAAAACGAGCCGAGAGATCACTCTGGTGGGCACTCTTACGCACACTTTAGACAACCCTTTTTAGGTTCTAAAGAATTGGGGTAGCTGGTGGTGGATACCTGAAACTATTAAACTACAACCCAGAACCCATGAATCTCGAAGACAGTTGTATAAAAATGTAGCTTATGAGGGGTGACAGTGGGATTGGGAATGCCATAAGGACCAAACTCCACTTTGTCTAGTTTATGGATGGATGTGTAGAAAAGTAGGGGAAGCAAACAAACAGACAAAGGTACCCAGTGTTCTTTTTTACTTCAATTGCTCTTTTTCACTCTAATTATTATTCTTGTTATTTTTGTGTGTGTGCTAATGAAGGTGTCAGGGATTGATTTAGGTGATGAATGTACAACTATGTAATGGTACTGTAAACAATCGAAAGTACAATTTGTTTTGTATGACTGCGTGGTATGTGAATATATCTCAATAAAATGATGATTAAAAAAAAAAAAAAAAAAAAAGTATATCACTAGTTATTCTGAGAAATATGTCAGCCAGGAGTGGTTTCTAGGGCAGTGTCTTGAGTTTCCACAAAAACAGAATCTTCTTCTCAGAAAGGCTATATTAATAGGAAGACCAGATTCCTCAGTTTCTAAGTGCAGTTGTCTCTCCTTTTCATAACTCAGGTTTGAATGATCTTTCATTTGAATTTCTCATTATTCCAACTCCAGAGTTTTATCTGGGTCCAGAGCTACAACTTCTTCATTTTCATTTTCATGTAGAAAAGTACAAATCATGTTGGGTCTGTGGAAAAATTATTATCCTTGTTTTGCAGCCACCCACACCACCTACTCAATTTTCACAATACAATAGATGATCCTACTCTATTGTCTTCCCAAGTCAGGATCTCACGTCACCTTGAGTTGTAACACTCAAATGTGAAATAAGCCATCTCTATGTTTTCTTTTCCCTCTGAAGAGTTCTTCTCATGATGAAGTTTTTCACTGTATAGCATCTATATTTTAGCACTGTTTTACTGTTGCCTTTTTGCAACCAAATTTTCCACATTTTCTTCAAATATAACACAAGTCCCAAGAGTGTCTTCATACTCCTCAACAAAGACAAAGCTGTCCACTTGTAGAATGGTCCTCTTATTGTCAAGTTCCAAAAACTTGCATTTATTTTCATTTCTGAGAGGAAGTCTCAATCAATAATTCCTGACAATTCAACCAGAGCCAACTGATCTGATTTCTCTTTCACTTGGTCTTCATCCTCCTGACTCTTCTCCTTGGCTGCCCCATGATCACCTCTTTCCTGGTACTTCCCAAGCATTAGTCATGACCACACAGATGCACAATTTGAGTGCAGGCTATCTACAATTCTTGATATGTTGTGTTTTTAATTTCAACAAAATCAAAATATAGTATTCTCTGAAATCTGCTCATTGATCCAGGAGTTTAGAAATGTTTTGGTAATATTTAAAATATTTGTGGAATTTCCACATATCTTTCTGTTATCAATTTCTAGCTTAATTTCCTTGTGGTTACAGAAATTATTTTGTATAATTTAATTTTCTTAATTGTTGAGATTTGTTTTATGGTCCAGAATATGGTCTATCTTTTTGGACATACCATGTGCACTTGAAAATAATATATATTCTGCTGTGTTACATAGATTGTTCCAAAATGTCATTTACAACAAGTTGGTTGATAGTGTCATCAGGTCATCTATATCCTTATTGATTTTCTATTTGTTCTATCCATTGTTGAGAGGAGAGATTTGAAGTCTCCAACCATAATTTTGGGATTATTTCTCTTTTTCTATTTCTCCTTTTATTTCTATCAGTTTTTGGTTCATGTATTAAGAAATGTTGTTTGATGCATAAACAGTTTAAGATGGTCATGTCTTCTTGGAAAATTGACCCTTTTATCATTATGTAATGCCTCTCTTAATTCCTAATAACATTCCTTGTTTTGAAGTCTATTTCATCTGATATTAAGATAATCATGTTAACCCTATGTAATTAGAGTTACATCATGTACATTTTTATCCATTTACTTTTATATTTGCAGTAGGTCTCTTCTAGATAGCATATAGATGATTATTGCTTTTTTACTCAGTCTTCCAATTCTGCCACAAGAAATCTGCCTAAAATTTATGTTAAAGCCATTATTAGTATTGTTGGTTTTAAATCTACCATCTTACAGTTAATTTTTTTCATTTGTTCATGTTCCTGTTTTCTTTTTTTTTCTTCTCATATTTAGATCAAGTGAGTAATTTTTTATTCTACATATTCTTCTCTAGTGGCTTATTATTTAAAATCTATTTTCAAAAGATTTTCTATAATTTAAAATATACATTTTAATTAATTAACAGTATCCCTTCAAATATTATTCTGCTTCAAATATACTGTAAGAAACTTACAGTGTAGCCACTCAATTCTTCTCTCCTATGTTTTTCACTATTGTTGTTTTACTTTTACAAATGCTCTAAGCCCACAGTGCATTGTTACCATGTTGATCATATTTGAGAAAGATCATATTTGAGAAAACAATTGTCTCTTAAATTTACTTGCTTTTAAATTAATTTCTGTGACCTTAATTCATTGTTTTCACATTTGACTTTCTATCTGGAGTGGTGCTGGGTTACCGGAGTTTTTTTCCAATGTTCCTACCCTACATTCAGTCTTTACCCTCCCGTATGTGCATACAACTCAGAGGGGAGCCTCTCCATACTTTTGCTAGTTCTGAGCAGTTAACTGCTGTTGCTGTTATTTGATGCTAGTCTAGTGTTTGGGGACAGAATATTCTCCATTGTCTTGGTTCAGTCTCACTTTGAAATGGTACTTGTATGGCTGGTCTTGGGAGGAGTTCTTTCTCCTTGATCAATCTGTTTCAATAATCTGCAAAAGACTTTTAATGGTAATGGCCCAGGACAATTGTCTGTCCCTCACCCAGGAAGAGAAGTTATTTTTTTCTTTTTCTTTCTCACAGTTCAAATTGGCCTTCATCTTTGCCTTGTGGTTAAGCAGGTTTGATGTGCTTTCCCCTGCAACTTAATGCCCCTGTTCTATAGGGGAGATAGGTCCAGGTGGAGAACATCACACCTGTACAAAACTGGTGGCTTCTTCCTGCCCTCCTGGTTTCCACCACTGAGGGGAGCTTTCTCCAGTTCCTGGGCCACATCTAATTTTTTGCATGTGCTGTTATGGTTTGAATGCGTTCCCTAAAAAGATATGTCCTAATCCCCAGCACCACAGAATGCAAACTTATTTAGAAAGAAAGTCATTACAGATAGAATTAGGGAAATTAAAATAAGGTCATACTGGAGTAGGATGGGTCCTTATTCCATATGTATGGGGTTCTTATAAGAGGAGAGCAGACAGAGACATATTCAGAGAGAGAAGATGGCCGTGTGCTGATGGTGTCAGAGATTGAGTTAGACCAAGGATTGCCAGCCACCACCAGAAGCCCAGAGTGGTACATGGAACAGATTATTCCCCACATATGGGACTTCTGACACCTTGATCTGGACTTCTAGCCTCTAGAGCTGTGAGACAAAAAATTTCTGTTATTTTAAACCCTTCAGTTTGTGGTGCTTTGTTTTGTTATGACATCCCTAGGGAATTAAGACAAGTACCTAGTGGTATTCAACATACGAGTGCCTGCATATAGGTGCAAATTTCCCTTGTGTTTGTAGCTCTTAGGGATTCTGTACACAATGTTAGCCCAGACCCAGCCTGTAGCAGTTCATTAACATTTAACTGAATCCTTATCTTTTTGTATGGCTCTTGGTGTCCCTTCCACCTGTACTCTTTCACATGTGAGCCAGTGCTTTTTTCATTTCATCTTGTATCCTTAAACATGGATGTCTTCCCTAGACTTCAAGCTACTTGATCTTTTACCTCAACTCTCTTATGGTGTCAAAAAATCTGTGATATTGTAGATTATTTAGCATTTTTGTTGTGATTGTAGTGGAGTAGAAGTCTTTCTGGAATTCTGGATCCTAAGTAGAAGTCGAAAAACTTTTTAATCATTTTTAACCTGTCGCTAATCATGGTACGCACCAAATATGTCCAGCTATTCTTTTGATTTTATATCATAAATGGATTTATGATATGCAACATATTCCTCAAAATCTTTATTTTTGGTTACTACAAATTATTCCCTGTGTGGTTATACTACCATTTCTTTAGCAATTTTAAAATATTTTTAACATATAAGATGTTCATAATTTATTTTGTATTTTAGGTGGTGCTGTAATAGAACATCTTCTGCGTGAGATGTTTTGAGTTCTTGCCAAAGGGCAAGATAAAATTAAAAGTGATAATGCCTAGGATTAAAATATGTGCCATCATTAATGAAAACTATATTTCAAATATTTTGTATCATGATAAAAAAGTGTGGGAGGTTTTTCGAGAAGTATAGTGCATCTGTATATGTTTGGTGTTATTATTTGAATAATCAATAGAATTCATCTAAAATATCCATATTTGTGCTCAAAATAATGCAAAACATAATTTCTGATTTAACAACTTTGATATCCCCCTTAGTATCCTTTATGTGAGAGAAGTCACAGATTACATGCATGCTATCATTGTTTTAGATATCCCCAGTAAAGAATAGGAGGTAGATGAAAGAACTTGAATCACTCTATGCATTCAACCCCACAATCAGTTAATCTGTAAGGTTTTCTTATTATGTCAGTGGCTTAGCATTTTTGGTTCATGGTGGGATTGCAGACTTGAATGTTTGAACACTTGTGCTGGGGAAGTCACAGACACACCCTCCAGGGCCATCTCTCAGCCCTTGCCTTCCCCTGCCTCCTTTTCTATTGTGTGAAGATGTTTCAGTCTGTTTCCATTCTACAACCCAGGGGAGATGTTAGGTCTAATGAAAAGGCCTGACCAGACCTTAAACACAGAAATTGGGAACAAGCAGTCCTAGATGCTTATCAGGGCAGGAAGTCTCAATGACAGGACCCCTCCCCCTGGGATGGATAAACATTCCACACTCAAGCAGCACAGGGTCTCTCCCCTCCAGTGCAAAGTGGGGCATGCGGAGCTGCCATCCACTGACACTGATCCAACAGTTGGCCTTCCAGGAGACCGGCCATGACAAGATTTCTTCTCCTTACTCTTTTGGACCCTTTGTGCTATGTAAGTAATAAAGCAGTCATTTGCTAAAAGTTTCTTTTGTGCCTGAGCCTGTGTCCCCACAACACACCATGTAACAATTCTTTCCACAACCTGCTCTAGGGAACTATTTTTTCCTGCCTTCAGGAGAAGATGAAAGAATTTGAAAATAATACGAGAGAACTAATAATTAATTGCTGCTGCCTTTGGCTTAGTATATAAAAGATTCTGACTAGGGCTGGGTCATTCATGATTACTAATGATAGTAACGCATCTAAATACTATGATGCACTCATCGATGGATTTCACATTTACTATTTTATTTAATTGTAAAAACAACCCAAATAGGATACTAATGTTATCCCCACTTTTCATAAGAGATAACTGAGGCACAGACATTACTTGCCCAATGTCACGGAATTAATAAGGGGCAGAGTCAGATTAGAATCTGGATTAGAATCTAAAACCCAGGCTTTTAATAACTAATGCCTAATAGAGAAGATGAAACTTTAATTAACTCCAATATATTTTAAATGAAAAATAAGATTCCTGTTTATGTACTCACAATTTTTTGCCCTTTTAATACAATTTATTTAGGTGGAATTCAGATAATATAGCATTAACTAGTTTAAAGTGAACAATTCAGTGGTATTAGCACAATCACGATGTTGTAAAAGCCCCACCTCTTCTATTCCAAAATATTTCCATCACACCAAAGTATAACCTTAATCCATTAAGTAGTTTATCCCTATTTCTTCCAACCCCTGGAAACCACTAATTTAATTCTGTCCCTATGGGGTTAGCTATTCTAGATATTATATGTAAACAGAATCATGGAATATGTAACCTTTTTGTCTGGCTTCTTTCACTTAGCTTGTTGCCTTCATCCACATTGTAGCAGGTATTAGTAATTCATTTCAATTTATGGCTGAATAATATTCTATTCTATGGACATAGGAAAATTTGCTTATCCATTAGTCAGTTAATGGACATTTGAGCTGTTTTTACCTTTCAGATATTGTGAATAGTGCTGCTATAAACATGCATGTGCATGTATATGTTTGAATACCAGTTTTCAATTCTTTAGGTAGATCCTAGAAGGAAAATTTTGGATCATATGATAATTTTATGTTTAACTCTTTGAAAAATCACCAAACTCTTTTCCAAACAGTTACCAGCAGTAACTTTTCCCACTTACTCAGCAACAGTTATTTTCTGTATTTTGTTTATTTATTTGTTTTTATTATATCTATCCTTGTTAGCTATTTGTATGTTTTCTTTGGAGGAATGTCTATTCAAGTCCTTTGTGTACTTTCAAAATTGGGCTGTTTGTGTTTTTGAGTTTTAAGAATTCTTTGTATATTCTGGATACTAGCCCTTAAAATAATAGATATTTTTTCAAACATTTTCTCCCATTCAGTAACTTGTTTCTTCACTTTATTGACACTTTTTTAATTCAATTTTTTTTATTTTAATGAAATCCAATTTATCTATTTTTCTTTTGTGCTCATATTTTGGTGTCATTTCAGAGACTCCATTGTCAAATCCAAGGTCATTAAGATTTACTTCTATATTTTCTTTTAAGAATTTTATAGCTTTAGTTCTTATATTTAGGCCAGTGATCCATTTTGAGTTAATTTTTGCATGGTAGATCAATTTTATTATTTTGCAATAGATATCTAATTATCCCAGCACCACTGTTGAATTGTTGAGTGATTTTAGCACCCTCATGAAAAATTAACTGGCCATAGATGTACAGGTTTATTTATTTCTGTTTTATAGTCTCAGTGTACAAGTTTTTCACCTATTTAGCTAAACTTATTCCTAGGTATTTTCTTCTTTTGGATGCTATTGCAAATGGAATTATTTTCTTAATTTCCTTTTCAGATTATTCATTGCTGTATGGAACATTATATAGAAACACAACTGATTTTTGTGTGTTGATCTGGAACACTGCCATTCCCATGTTTCCTAAAGTCCTGTCTGTTTAGTCATGAGTGTAACGTTACCCCATTGCACACAAGAGTACACTAAACACAGAGCACAAAAGAAAAAAGTAGAGGAATTAGATGAACATGGACACTTATAGCAGCTCAAATATGGATTTTATTTTTGTCATAGTCTGGATAGTGACATTTGTTGCATAGCTTCCATTTTGCCTTTCTTTAATTTAATGATGGATTCCAGCAGATATGCACAACATACTTGCAAAGTAGACAGATAGAATTAAAGTTATCTTCCATTTGTATATATTTCTCTCCTTCTACCAGTACCACACTGTTTTGATTACTGCAACTTTTAGTTGTGGGTCCCCCAACTCTGTTCTTTTTCAATATATTTTTTGGCTGTTTGTGAATCTTTGCAATTCCCTATGCATTTGAGGACTGGCTTTCCATTTGTGCAAAGGAATCCTTTGGAATTTTGTTGGGTATTGCATTGAATCTGTAGATCATTTAGAGTACTATTGACATCTTAACATTAAGTCTTCTGATCCATTAATACAGGCTGCTTTTCCTTTTGTTTACATCTTTAAGTTCTTTCAGCAACGTTTTATAGTTTCAGTGTACAAGTTTTTCACCTATTTAGTTAAACTTATTCCTAGGTATTTTCTTCTTTTGGATGCTATTTGCAAATGGAATTATTTTCTTAATTTCCTTTTCAGATTATTCATTGCTGTATGGAACATTATATAGAAACACAACTGATTTTTGTGTGTTGATCTGGAACACTGCCATTCCCATGTTTTTAAAATGTTATATCTTCTTTCTTATGGAAACTTAATGTTGGGAGAGCATGTATTGGGATCTCAACATTAAAGACATCATTAGGCATATTCCCTGAAGTGAATTGCAACAATTAATGATTGTTGAAAGGACTCGTGAGAGTCCATAGAATATACTCATGGTGGGCTTTAATCAAGGTAATGAATAGGTATACCAAGAAGAAGAAAGCACAGGCAATTATATGGGGTCTGACAGACTTCCAGGTATAGCTCCCCAGATTCATTCCTTAGTTGCACAGAATGCATTTGGCCTCTGGATCATAAATCACCAAGAAATGTGTGAACATTCTTGGTTTCAAGAGAACTTGAGCAAAATTTTTCCTTGGGGTCTTTTCTGTTCCATTGGTAATGTAGTCAGGTTTGCTTTATAACTAGTTAAAGTCATTAATGTACATATATCTAACTCCAAACAAGCTGGCTCTGAGGACTGTCTGGGAATTCTGAACTTACAACAATACATTATGAATCACTAGCTTGTCCTCCTTTTATTGGACACAATTTAATACCATGACATTTCTGGAGATAAGCATAGAACTGTTCCTGTCCAGGTGTCTCTCTGTCATACACAATCAAAATTTCCATTCTATAATATATATTTTTATTTAAATGGGAGCATATATAATCAATACCTAAAAGCCATATTTGTCCCATAATAAGAAAAGTGTCTTGGGAGACACTAATAATGAAGAAATGCCACTTGTCAGCAATCTGAAACATAAAATGGCATCTGGAATACAATGAAAAAATAAATTATGTGAAACATTTAGCCAAAAAATCTCAAATCCAATGCAATTAATAGTCATATCAGAAGATTTAAGACCTTAAATCTTAGTTGATTGGAATTCACCTCTGCAATTAGCTTCTATTGCTTCCCTAACAGAGTATGTAAATAAGCCTAAAGCCCTGTCTGTTTAGTCATGAGTGTTACATTACCCCATTGCACACAAGAGTACACTAAACACAGAACACAAAAGAAAAAAGTAAAGGAATTAGATGAACATGGACACTTATAGCAGCTCAAATCTGGATTTTATTTTTATTATAGTCTGGATAGTGGCATTTGTTGCATAGCTTCCATTTTGCCTTTCTTTAATTTAATGATGGATTCCAGCAGATGGGCACAACATACTTGCAAAGTAGACAGATAGAATTAAAGAAGCAACTGTTTGAAAGATGTGGCTAATGTTTGTTTTTTTTCTTCATATCTGAGGGTGAATGGAAATGTTCTAAATTCTCCTCTTCTCAATTAGACACTTTAAGAGGCAAAAGAATGAATTCTTCAGGCAATTGTCTTTAGTTAATGAAATTTATTTTTCCATGTCTATCTCATTTGTGACCACTGTAATTTCCTTTTATTTTACACTTTTCGAGGAACTTTTTTCTTTGAAAAAGAACACCTTAAAAACTACAATTTTGTGAGAATAGATTATATATTGATTGTTGGACTGTATTTTCTTTAGTTTCCATCAAATTCTTATATAAAAACATTTTTTTTAATTACAAGTTTTCTAAACTGTTTTTCTAATAGTTTATAATACATTTAACAAAGAATAGTATTGTGGGCATCTTTTGACTTTCATGTCAGGTTTCACATACATACCTACAGAAGATAATTTTGGCAAATTTAATTTTTTTCTTAGCTACATCTTGAAAACTGTATTTAAATATAGCAGGATAAAATATAAAAGTGACTTTTACTGCCAAAGTTAGAGATTAAATATGAACAAAAATGTAGGCCTAGTGTGCAATACAAAATATACCCAATGTTAGCAGTGACACAACCTTCTCCTGGATTTTTTTCTACCCGAATTTGTACTTCTCAGTATTTATGTGGATTTTCCCTATTCTCTCCAACCTCTTAAAATCAGATTGGCCTGGGGCTCAGTCTCTCATCCTTATGTTTTGTCAAGATCCACTCACTCTCTTGGTGAACTAATTCCTTATTGTATTAGTCAGGGTTCTCCAGAGAAACAGGACAGATAAGGATATATATATGTAAATATTATGAAATATATGAAAGGCATAGACTTATGCAACTGTGGGGTTGGCAAGTGCATATTCCATAGGGTAGGCCACGAGTTGGGAACTCCAGTGGAGGTTTTGACGAATTTCCAAAGAGAATCTGGCTGGATGAAGTAGAGATAGAAATTATTCTTTCCAACTACTAAGATCATCAGTTTCCCCATTAAAGCCTGAGTGGATGAGACTCTTCTCATTGCTGAACACATGCTCCTTTGTTGATTGTAGATATAATAAATTAAATCAACTGACTAAAGATTTAAATCCACAAAGTACACTCATGTAAAAATCAGGCATGTTTGCTTAACCAAACAACTGCACACCATAACCTAGCCAAGTTGACACATAAACTTAACCATCACAGTTATGATAATGTGAAATGCCATCTAGAGGCCATCTAGAGGCCAATTTATTAAAACCGTTTGTTTCCATCTCATATTTTATTCCCAAACTTTGGTCACATAAGTCCAAGTGCTTATAAGAAATCCCTAACTGGATGTTGAGTAGATAATTCAAACTCAGTGTCTACTCAATTGAACTCCTGATCTTCCTGGCCAAACCTCCTACTCGGGCAGCATTCATCATCTCATTCGACAATATCTTCATTCTTCCAATTCTGAGGAATAAAAAAAGTGGAGTCCTTCTTGATTCCTCTTTTCCTCTCAAGCCCTATATACAGTCCATCAGGAAAATCTTCTGGTTCTATCTTAGAAATACTATAATGCAGAATGTGACATTTCCTCACTGCCTCAACTGCTACCTATACTCCTCTGGGCCATTGTGCTTATTTGTCTGGATTACTGAAATAATGTCCTAAAAGATCCCTTGCTTCTGATCTTCCTGTCATTCATCCCATTCTCAACACAACAGCTAGAATGATCCTTTTTAAATGAAGCTCAAGTTGTCTTATGCCTTTGTTCAGAATACTGCAATACTTGCCCTCATCCTAAAAGACAAATCTCTAACAATGTCCTGCAATGGATCCCCATTACCTTCTGACTTCATTTCTTTCTGTTCTCCCTCTTTCTCAATTTCATAAATATTTGCATCTTTATTGTCTTCTCTGTAATAAACCAGGCATATGACCTTAGGGGAGTCTGCACTGATTGTTTCTTTTGACTGGTTGGCTTTTCACTCAATTACCTTCCTACCTCTTTAATTTTCCTAATTCTTTGTTCAAATTTCATATTCTCAGTGAGGTCTATCCTGACCTCTCTATTGAAAATTGAAGTCTTCTTCCTCTCCAGCATCCCCAGTGCTCCATTTCTTACCCTACTCTTTTCCTTTTCTACAACAATTATTTATGAAATAAATTGTCTATGCAATTTTATTTTGTATATTTTTAATGTCTTCATCCTCACACTGGAATGTAAACTCTACAGGAACAGGGATAAAATTTCTTTCTGTTCACATTATGACCTGGAGACCTAGTTGAGTGTTTGGTTGTATTAGTTGCTTCAGTGTGATGTTTCCTGAAGCTGTTTATAAATATTTTTAATCAGATTAAAGGAGTTTCTGATCTAGTTTGCTGAGTTTTTATGTCTTTTATGCATTTATTCTTGTTTTTTGTTAATGTAATGATATTACCTTTGATTCCTAAAATTATTTTAATATATTATCATTTTTATATGTAATGCCTTTAGTTTGCTAATATTTTGCAGGTTTTGTGTGCATCTAAACTTATCAGAGATATTGACCTACATTTTGTTTGTGTATGATATCCTTGTCAGGATTTGGTATCAAATTTATTCAAACTCATAAAATCAATTGTAGGGATATATTCTTTTTCTCTTTCTTGAAAAATTTGTTTGGCATTGGGGTTGTTTACTTTTTGGAATCCATCAGTGAAGCCATGAGGACTTGGAATTAAATTTGTGGTAATGGTTTTAATGAGGGATTCAATTTATATAAGAGATAGAAAGTTGTTTTCCTGTGAATTTATCCATTTTAGTTAAATTTTCAATTTCATTGGCATGATGTTGTTCATGACATCTTCTTTAGGATCTGTGGCACAATTTTTTTCTAGCCTTCTATTTGGAAATCTGTACCCTTGTTATACTGAGTCCCTCAAGAGGCAGACACCAAGAGAGGATTAATAAATTCTATGTTAAAATAGAATGATTGGTTTATCACATCAATAATATTGCATATGAAATTTTAGCAGGAATGTATTTTCAACAATCTTAATTGAATTTACTTTAAAATCTCAGGTTAATATTCTCAGGGCTAGATCCTTTCCCTCAGTGAGCAACAAAAAATATTTATTATTCCAGCTACTTATATTTGTTTCCTAGGGCTACTGTAACCAATTACCACAAATTAGGTGGCTCAGAACAACAGAATTATTATTCTCTCAGAGTTCTGGAGGCCAGAAGTGTGAAATCAAGGTGTTGGCAGGGCCATTCTCTTTCTGAAGGCCTAGAGAAGAATTCTTCCTTGCTTCTTCCTACCTTTTGGTGGCTCTGGGCAATCCTTGGCATTTTTTACTTGCAGCTGCATCATTCCAATCTCTGCCTCCATCTTCACATAGCCTTCTTCCCTGTATCTCCTCTGGGCCTCTGCATCTCTAAATATCCCTCTCCTTAGAAGGGCACCAGCCTTGCATTTAGGTTCCACCTTAGTCCAGTCTGACCTCATCTTAACTTGATTATAGCTACAAAGTAACTATTTCCAAATAAGATCACATTCATTATGTACTACAGGTTAGGATTGCAACATATCTTTTTGGTGGGCATAATTCAAGAAAAGCACCACTCATAGTCACTGCACCCTAAGACTTACGGAAGTGAGAGTGTTAGACAGGAAGGTAAGTGAGTGAAGAGCCACCCAGTCAAAAGAAACCATTCAGACTCTCTTAAGGTGGGAGTATGCTTGGCATATTAAAGAGACACAGTAACGATACTGATTTTTATGAAGCAGATGAAAAAGGATATCTTGCTCCATAACTATTAGCATGACTTCCTTCTCAGAATGCAGAAAAGTTACCTTACACACAAACCCTGCAAGAAATCATCAAGAAATCTACCATGATTCTAACACATCTAGCATGGGTCAATGCCTAATGCAGAAGCTCTCCCTCCATGGTATAAGAATAAGTATACAGGGAGAAAAAGAGGTTGTAGTCAGAAAATAAAGTAACTGAAAATAATTTAGAGAATATTGACATTGGTGTAGGATGTCAAACCATAGGACGTGACTGTTAAATGGGTGGCTGAAATGGAATAAGAAAAAGAGAGAGCATTGTAGTTGAGGAGGTCAGGGTAATTTGATGTCATCATGTTCAAACAGACCATCCAATGGGTACTGAAATTAACCAGAATGATGGCATTGGTATGGCAGAGAGGAAGAATATAAAACAGGTGTCATCTATCATGTGTGTCATGCAGGAAGTTGTGGGGAGAAACCTGTTAAATCTACAGAACCAGAATTCCTGATTAAAATCTTCATTCTGCTACTTAATGGCTATGTAAATTTGATAAATGTACATAACCTTTTCAGTACCTGAGTGTGATAGATTGAATTATGTTCTTAATCTTAATCCACATACTTGTGGGTGTGAAACCATTCATAAACAGGTCCTCTGGGAGATGTTAATTTTAGTTATAAGGTGTGGCCAACTGAATTAGGTGAGTCTTAATCCATATTAATGGAGACCTTATAAAGAGAAGAAACCAGAAGCCAAAAGTCAGAGAAAGCCACAGAGGAGCCAGAAGCTGGAAGTCAAGTCAGTGGAAAACTCAGAGAGTAGATACATGGGGAAAGAGCTCACCATGTGACAGGAAGCAGAGATGTAAGCCAAGGAACCCCAAGGATTGTGGAAAGGTAGCACCAGAACACTACAGAAAGAGAAAGCATTAGGGAGAAAGCATGGTCTTGTCTATGCCTTGATGATGGGCTTGCAGCCTCTGAAAATGTGAGACAATAAATTCATTAAGCCAGCCAGTGTGTGGTATTTGTTATACCAGTCTGGCAAACTAAGACACTGATTTTCTTCTTTTGTAAAATAGTGGCCTGCTATTATTGTTGCTAGGACTAAATGAGATAAAACATTTAATGTGGTATAAGCAGTGCCTGTTCCACGTTGATGTTAAATAAGTATTAGCACTTGTTTTTCTTGTTCTTGTGAACTGGAAATGATTGAGATTTACTCTTTATGTTATTTTCAATGATCTAGAGAGAGGCAACATTAGGGTAAAGAGCTAAGAAAACTGTTTTATATATTTTCAACTTGATTTCTTCAACTATATAAAGAGCTGAGATAGAGGATTTCTTCCAGTTCTAATATTCTATTACTGGAAAACAAAGTTTTTATCTATAGGTAAAAGAAAAAGGATATATTAGACAAATTAATTACTTATTATTCAAGTTATGAATATACTTACCTAAAGTAACTAAAGCAAAACACACTCTCACATGTAAGTATTTTTCAGAATCACATAGGCAACTACTTCAATTATCATTTTAATTTTTACAGGAATAGCTAATGACATAATATTATAGCAAGTTGTAAAACCTGGGAGAAAATACAGCCTATTAATGCACTTACTACATGTAAGAAAACCTTATTTTATAACCTACATGTTAAGCAAGTCCTGAGGGTGCCATAAGCAAGCCCAAATCTTTCATTCTCAATTGAGGTGAAGTAGGTTAATCTTTTCCTAGTATTATTTCAGATTCTTTCTCTCCAAGTGATGCACTTAGAAAGCAGTGATCAATGAGTTTCTTTTCCCTTTTTTATATACCATATTTAAGCATTCATTTTTAATTTGTCTGTAAGATGAGTGTGTTTGCCCTTAAGCCATACCTCTGGATTGACCTTTTAATGTTATTTTAAAACACAATCTTGGCAATATTTTTATTTCTCTGGGAAGTATCTTAGATATTCCTTTATTGAAGATTAATGAGTCAAAATTATATGTACACACCCTCATATACATAAAATTTTAAATGTGTCACCGCTAAATCTTAATAAACAGTTTTAAAGGGACTTTTGGTAAACATCTTTAAAAGTAATTTACAACTTTATGAGGTAACTAAAGAAAAAAATTAATTCTGTATGAATTTACACTATTACTTATGGGTAAACCAGTTTTTCAGTTTCTCTACAACAGTGCTTCCTAAATTTTATACATTATGGCACACAGAGAAAATCACTTAAATTGTTTAACCCCAGATTGAACTGCAAGAATTGTCTATATATGGTTTAGTATGAAAAATTCACGTTATTTGCTGTATATAAAATATTTATGAGAAAATAAAATACAAAGCATATTAACAGGACATTCATATATGTGCCATGAATATAAATCTTTGGTCTTATGCTTGAAATAAATATACTTAATGCTGATACAGATTTTAAAATGATTACCTCTTAGATTCTTACTGATAACTATCTATAGTAAAGCCTGCATAAGTTTATGATGAAAATTATAAATCAATTTTTACCTCCACTCAAAAATATATATTAGAGGAAAAGTTATATTTAAAGAATTCATACACTCTTCTTAGTCTTCCATTATAAAAATAATATTAAAACATTGAGATAATATGGTTAGACTTTGAATCCAATAAAATCATTTTATATCAAGTATTATAAAATAATGCTACTGCTGTAATTTATACAATAGGCATGCATTTATAGAGTAGTACCTCTGCATAAGCCCCTTTCCGCTCTCTTCCTTCCTATCCTTGACCCTCATTCCCTAACAGGGGGACACTTGGACCATGTACCAAGCTGTTAAGGACCTTGAATATTTCCTCTAGCAGCAGCACATGCCCACTGCCCATGATGAGCAAGGGAACCACTGCAGCTGGTTGATGAGGTAGATATCCAGTTCATAGAGCTTCTTTGGCCATGCAGCAGAGCATTGGATACTGATTGTGTTCTTTGTACTTGCTGGCAACCAGTAATATGTGGCACATTCTGAATGAACCTCCCTCTGAGAAACTTCTGATGAGGCCAGAAGAAATTAGTTGAGGTCCTAGAGACTTCTGAAGAGAGTCTCTGTAATACTGTAATATTGTTCTGGTTTGCTAATGCTGCCATTATGCAAAATACCAAAAATTGATTGGCTTTTAGAAAGGGGGTTTATTAGGTTACAAGTTTACAGTCCTAAGGCCATTAAAGTGTCCAAACCAAGACATCAACAAGAGTATACCTTCACTGAAGAATGGGCGATTGCATCTGGAAAATCTGTTAGCTGGGAAGGCATGCGGCTGGAGTATGCTGATCCTGGGTTGTATTCCATTTCCTCTTTCAGTTCCTGTTTATTCTTGGTTCTTTCTCCCAGGACTTTTCTCTCTAAGCCTCTGGAGGTCCTGTCTTAGCATGTCCTGGGGCAAACTCTGGGCTTCATCTCTTAGTTTAACATCTCCAAATATCCTTCTGTCTGCCACTCCAAGTCTCCAAGCATCAGCATCAGCAAACGTCTGTGTGTTTATGGCTCTTTTTAAAGGACTTCAGTCAGTTAATCAAGGCCCATACTGAATGGGCGGGGCTACATCTTCAAGGAAATAATTCAATCGGAGTTACCACCTACAGTTGAGGGAGTCACATATCCCTGGAAACAGCCTAATCCAAATATCCCACAAGATTGGATTAAAAGATCATGGTTTGTGGGGGAAATAATATATCCAAATTGATGTGAATACATAATGACCTCTTAATAGAAGCTCTGATTCATAGTATAGATATTTATCTACATCATTTCCATTCTAAGTCAGTCATGGAACATAACTTCTATGAAATAAATGATGATTGTAGTGACTCTCTATCAGTAGGACATTTGCTTTCTAAACTGTTTAATTGCTGAATAAAACAGAATATCCTTAAAAGAAAAACCTTTCCTGTTCTGCATCCCTTCCACATTCAACAAATACTGAGTTCTTACTTATCAATCACATGCTAGGAACTATGCTAGGCAGTGGTGTTAAAATGATTAGCAAAGCACTCATGTCAGTGATGCACTCACAAGATATTTTTCTGGTTCATTTATACTATGTGGCCATTAGATGATCATAAAGCTTACGGTTCCACAAAATAATCAAACTCTTAGTCTCATTGGATGGCACTAAACCAACTAAATTAAATAGAACAGACACTACTCAATGAGCTGTATTTGACATGATGTTAACCACAATAAAAATATTTTCAGTATCAAGCAGGAAAGAATATACATTTAATTTTTATTTGGTTAAAACTTTATATGGGGGATTTTAGGAGTATTGTGCACACACACACACACACACACACACACACACACACACACGATTGTCTCTTTCCAATCACAACTCCATCAGCAACATGTTACCCATCCTGAGAAAAATAGCCTGGAAAGTAACACAGAGAGCAATTACAAAGTATTTCCTCCTGTGGGTCAGACAAAAGCACAGAGGATATTATAAGGAGCCTAGGGGAGGAGGGGTGATTATTAGGAGCAGAACATGGTGAATCCAAAGAACTAAGTACTGGGTGTGATTTGGGGAAAGATAATACTCTCTTCAGTGAGCAAGTTCACTTTTTCTTGCTCCCAGTAAATGAGGAGTGGCTAAATAAGTCCACCAATCAATTTCCTCTCAGAGGCTCGGAAAGCACTAGGAAGCAGAGAAGTTTCCTTCTGGAGTTGGGCAGGAAACTGACAACCTACTTGTTAGATGGTTTCCCCAGAGGGTTCAAACCACTGTGACTACCACCACTCTCAGGGTCATCCCTAGTTAAGGCACCCCATCTTCTGGTCTCCAATAAGTAAAACAAAACAAAACAAAAAACACAACATAATGAATGGATGGTCTTTCATACTCAGAGACAAGAATAAGTAATATAATCAAAATAGGTCCCACAAAAATAGAGGTACTCAATGCAACAAAATTCAAATTATATCAAAGGGAAAAACAGAAAATTATTTAAGGATATTCAAAAGTGTTTCCTGTAATTAAACAAAAAAACAATCTGACTTTGCAATGTAAAAAATTTGTAGAACTGAAGAAGAAAAAGTGAATATGGAAATGCAAAATAGTGGTTTTGAATATCAAATTAAAACCAGCTTTTCTAGAGACTCATGGGGGAAGAAGAAATTTAAAACTGGAGAAAGAAGTACTCTAAAGAGCACATGCTAATGGAGATAAGATGAAAACAACAGAGGGACAGGGATTGTAGGTGAAACAAATAGTTGGTAACTTGTTTTCACCTAATAAAAGAGAAATGTATTTTTGGTTATGAATGCCAAGAATGCAAGACAACCATCCACAGAATATAAAAGTACAAAACACTCAAATTAAAAGAGGAAAAATTAGATGAATTAAAAGTAGCAAAAGTAATAAAACATAAAGTAAATTTATTATACATGAAATAATTGATGAAAGAAATAAAATTAGATATACAAGTCATTATCTTAAGTGGTGTAAATTGTCCTCTAAAAAGATATTGAGTCATGTTGTTAGGGAAAAAAAAAAACAGTTCTGAGTTGTTCAGAATAATTTGCAATAAAGTGATAAAAAGCAAACACAGCCACACAAAGTATAATATAAATTATGTATCACAATTTTAGAAAATCTATTAGTCATTCACTGTCTTTATGTATTTAAAATATTTATAATCTTCTCAACAAAGGCAGAAAAAAATTCAACAAAATTCAATATTCACACATGATAAAAATAAATAACAAAATTTTTAACAAACTAGAAATTGAATGGAACTCTTTATTATGAAAATTTAATCTCAGTTTAATCTATGAAAAACCTAAAACAAATGTCATAAATAAGGGTGATGTTGCAGAAATATCCCCATTTAATTTAATTCAAGAGATATATAAGATATAAGAAAACTCAGATAGTTTTGCAAGGTTTTTGGATATATTATCAACTATGTAAACTGGATATAACCAGATAAAAATCAATAGCATTTATATATAACTGAAAGTAAATAATTAGAAAATTTGCTAATTATGATATTTAAAATAGCAATAAATGCTGTAAGACATGAGGAACAAAGCTATTGAAAATATGTAGATTTTAAAACTTTCTATGAAGGTCAGTAATCAAGACAGCATGGTATTGTTGAAAGGATAGATATACTGATCAAGGAACTGAATAGAGAGCCCAGAAATAGACTTAACCATATATGGTCAATTGAGTATTTACAAAGGTGCCATAGTCATTTAATGGAAAAAGGATATGTTTTTAACAAATAGTGCTGAGGAAACTGGGCATCCACACACAAATAAATGGACCTCGACCTTTAACTGGTACTTTGTACAAAATACTATGTGCAAAAATTAACTTGAAATGAGTTACAGACCAAAATATAAAATGAAAATGACAAAATTTCTAGAAGGAAATATAGTGGAAAATTTTGCAAACTGAATTAGACAAAGATTTCATAGATAGGGCACATAAAGCACAAATCATAAAAGAAAAAATATATATGTGTATATATTGGACTTTATTAGCATGAGAATTCTGCTGTCACTGGTCATAAAGTGAAAATAAAAGTCAGAGATAAAGTAAAAAGGATTTGCAGAAAACATATCAGATAAAGGAGTAACATTCAGAATAAATGAGAACACAGAGAACTCAACAATAAGAAAACCCAATTAGAAAAAAGTAGATAAAAGATTTGAAAAGACACTTTACCAAAGAAGGCTTATGGATAGCTAATAAACATTATTAATCATTAAAATGCAAATTAAAATTACAATGGGATACTATGAAACACCTATGAGAATGGCAAAGAAAAAAACTGACAATATCAAGGGCTGATGAAGATGCAGAACAACTGGAACTTAGGAGGTTATGCTGGGGATGCAATATTGTTGGCCACTATGGAAAACATTTTGGAAGTTTCTAATATAGTTATAAATACTCCCATCATACAACATGGTGTCTCCATTCCTACATCCTTAGTCCCAAAGAAATGTAAACATCTAGCCACACAAATACCTCTCTGTGAACATTTACAGCATGCTCGTTTCATAATCGCCAAAAATTGAAAACAAACTCATATCCATCAACTGATAGATGGCTAAACAAAGAGAGTTTCATTCATAAAATGAAATACTATTTAGGAATAGAAAAGCACAAACTACTAATATATCTAATAACATGAATGAATCTTAAATGCCTTATGCTAAATGAAAGAAGTCAGACGCAAAAAACTTTCATAGCATATAATTCTGTTTATATGACATTAAGGAAAAAGGAAAATTGTGGAGACAAAAACACCATCTCATTGGTTTCCAGGGGTGGGATATAGGGTAGGAAATTAACTGCAGAGGGTCATGGGGAAACTCATTGAGGGATAGACCTCTTGATCTATGTCTTGATTACGGGTATGGTTATATGACTATACAAGCTTTTCAGACCTCCTAGAAACATCCACTTAAAAAACGGGTTACTACATGTCATTTCCTCCACAATAAATGTGATATTTTTAAAAGTCTTTTATGGATAAAAATATCAAAACATTTTTATAAATAATATAAGATCTGAATAAGTTGATACTGATGACATAGAAGTCAGTCAATATTCTCCAAGTTATTCTATAAATTCATTGCAATTCCAGTAAAAGTCCCCAGACATTTTTGTGTAAAACTCAACAAATTAGTATTAGCATAAAATGAGTATAGAACAGGCAAAGACCAAGACAAATTAAAAGAAGAACAATCCAGGGTTTGTGGGATGTGGAGCAATCACCCACTGGATATTTAAGAGTTATGATAAAGCTATAGCTCTATAACAGAGTACAGAATTTATATATGATTGCAGAGATAAAACAAAATACAAAGATAAAATACAGATTCATGTATACGGGAAAGACTGTAATTCCATTATAAATCAATGAAGAAAAAGTAGAGTTTGCAATAAATGTTGCTGGAATATGTGTTATGCTTATGAAAAATAAAATTAGATCCCTTCCTCATACCATACTCAAAATTAAACTTCAAGTGGATATAAACTCTTAATGGATATATAAAATATTAAAATTTTAGAATAAAACATAGGAAAGCATCTTTGAAAGCCACGATAAGATCTTATTTCTAAACTAAGATGTTAAAACCAGAAAACATATGGTAAAAGATTGAGAATTTAAGCATAATAAAATTTAAAATATCAGCAAAAATAATAATTAATAGATGATCAACACACAAGAAGTCATTTGAAACCCATCTAACTATCAATTTAATATCTAGAATATGTAAAGGACAACTAAAAATGAATAAGAAAAAGACCAACATCCCAATAGAAAAATGGACAAAGGATATGAAGAGACAATAGACAAAAAATGCTCAGCTTCCCTAATTATCAAGAACATGCAAATGGTTCCAAATTTTTATTCATTAGACTGGCAATAATTTTAAAGTCTCACAATATAAAATTTGGGGAAATTGTGGAACAATGAGAACATTAAAACAATGCTCCTATAAGGGTAAATTTGGATAATCCATTAGGAGGGCAATTGTGAATTTAATAATAAAATGATTATTTATATGCCCCATGACCAAATAATTCTTCAATAATATAGTTTGAAAAGAATTTTGAACATGTGCTCAAGGAAACAGAAATATTCATTGTAACATTATTTATAATAGCAAAAACTTTTAAAACAGTAACAATGTCCCTAATACAGAAATGAATAAAAATCGTGATCTATCCATACAATAGAATGTGAAACTGGAGTCAAAGTGAATGCACTAGAGCTACATGCATCAGCATGGAAGAATCTGAAAAACAGTTCTGAGGCAAAAAAAAAAAACATGTTACTGTAGACTACCATTCACATAACACTACCAGGGCTAATCCAGAAGCTCTGAAACATGAAAAATTATTAATAAATTCAGCCTGAACTAGGACTATGTTCCTTCTTTTGGACTAGAAAACTCAGAATCTTTCTTTCTTTTTTTTTTTTTTTTTTTTGTACATATTCCTCAGAGGGAATTGATTTAACAAAAACTCTGTTTTTCTCCTTGTGAGTGAGTGAGTACCTTGTAGTTTGCCCCCAGGGCATGCTGGGATTTGATTCCTGTTACAGATCTGGAGGTAATTGTGGGTGGAAGTTGAGAGGCATGAAGGATGTTGGCATCCTTTTTCAAGGTTAGGGACAGGTGTGGTTGTTGCATGGCCTTCCAGCAATATAGGACAAGCTAACTCAGAACAAATGAGGAAGGGATGCTTCTGTCACTAAAGGCAATTACGGGGAGTCTTGGAATTCATGGCACCTGGTACCTTCTGAATTCTTCCAAGTGTTATGATTTCAGTTCTGTGGGCTCCAATATTTTCCATTCCTTTCTCATTTTTCACATAAGGATACAGAAGAAGCTAAAAATTAAACTTCATAGGCTGAAGGCACATAGTCTTCTGATTTTAGTTCTAGTGCCTCTGAAAGAAGACCTGAGTTTCATTCAGAGCAATAAAAACACCGTGGTTCTATGACCATGTTAAGGTAAGAAATTAAAATCCTGAACCTAGTATTTTCCTCATGTAACTTTTCCAATGAAGGTAGCAGTGTTAATACTTCTGCCATGACCCATTTCAGTTACCAACATGATATCGCTTAGCGCAAAGTTGAAAAGAGATGCACACAATCAGTCTCCATCAGCTGATGCAAGCAGGCTCTAGCACACCACTGAGTGAGTCCCCATTCAACCAGCAAGATGAGAGAGCCAATTCATTTGCATGATCAAGGACATAAAGAATCAGCGTGGTGCTGCCAAAGCCACAAACTGTGAAGTCTTACTGCCTCTGCCCTGAAGCATGCCAGCAAAATGCTTGCCTTGTGCCCAGCTTCCCTCCCACATTGGAACACCAGTTGCAGAGGAGTCAGGAAAACATAGTGTTAGTCATTTATCCCCTTCATTATGAGAAATTATGCTTGAAATGTGTTGGAATGAGTGTGGAGCTAACCAATTCAATTTACATGTCACACCTATTTATGGGGGCTTAGACAGTATTACATAAGGTATTGTCAGTGAAGAAAAGAAATATGTATGTTTATCTTTATGCGTATAGATATAAGAGTATATTGAAAAGTACTAAAGAATATACATTGAGTTTTTAACAGAGGTTAACTGGCTTGAAGGGGCATCAAGGAGAAGGAGAGAAGAGGAGACATTTACAAAAAAAAAAAAAAAAAGGAAAGAAAAGAAATACTAAATTCATCTGAAAATGTGTTACTATACTTATCTATTTATGTGCAACTGGATTTAGAAAATATTGAGTTAGATGTCTACTCACATGTGGGGATGGTAATGAAAAAATTGATGAGAGGGAATGGCAGAAAGATTCTAGGTAATATCATTATGGAAAAAATTAACAAAACTCCCATATTTGCATATATGGATTTAATATAATTTATATGATCAAAGAGAAGGGCATGAAAGAGCATAAGCTAAGCTTTTATTATTACTTGAGTTGAATATTTTATTTTTACCCCAACAATACAGTTAATTTTTTTTTATTTTAAAATGATTAAATATGGATAATTTGAGTTTCAAAAATCCCTTTTATGGGACTCTGTTGCCATGACTTGTTGAATCACATAAATGAAATGGATTTCTAGTTTCCAAAAATTTAATATTGCTTGACTATTTTACAAATAGTATTTTGATAGTATATGCATCTTTACAAGAATGAGTCTTGCTTCAGCCACCATATAGTGAGAACAAATTGCAAAGAGTAAGAAATCTAGAATACATTGAATCAAGGGAATTTTGATTAGGTAGTAAATGAATATTTTGGGGGTAAAGGAGGTCAACAGCTTCTATTTATATACATGAAATATGTGCAGCAAAAGACACAATTGGAAAAGAATGAAAATTGTTTTGTAGAAAGGAATAGTGACAGATGCAATCTTTTTCTTTAAACTTATCATATTACCTTAAACTTTATTCAGTGTTATAAGTATTGGTGGGTGTATTAGTTAGGCTTCCCTAGGGAAACAAAATCAATGAGAGATATCTATGAATAGAAGATTTATAAACGTGTCTCATACAACTGTGGGTATGCATGAGTCCAAATTCCATAGGGCAGGCAGCAAACAGGCAACTCCAGTGAAGATGTTCAATGAACTCCTCAGGAAACAAACTGGCAACTTCGATGAACTCCTCAGGAAATGCTTCACTGGTCAGCCGAAGAAGTGAAGGTCCTCTATCTGTCTCATTTAAAAGTTTTCAACTGATTGACTGGATTAAATCCAGCCAACTGCATTCCCTCATTGTGGAAGACATGCCCTTTGTTGACATCATCAGTCATAGCTGCAGCCAATTGACTGAGGATTTAAGAAAACAGCCTGTTGGTTTATTAACCAGCCACAAATGTCCTCACAGCAATGGTTAGGCCAGTGCTTGTTTGACCAGACAGCTGAGTACCATCACCTGGCCAAGTTGACACATGAACCTAACCACCACAGTCCACCCCTTGTCAACTTGGCAGTTATACACATCACCTAAAGCCCTGATTTCCTTTGATTGGTGATTTGTATTTAAAAAGTTTTGGCAGTAGTTAGACTGTTGCAATTGTGGTGTATTTGTTTTTAGGTTTTTAGATTCTTTCAATGAAACAGCTAAGATTATCTGTAATGAAGAGTCCCTACTATGCTTATTTTTCCATTTGCTCTGACTTGGTCTGAGAGTTGCATTTTAAATTAACCTACTATTAGTATATTTTCTTCTAGTTGTCCTTACATCTTTTGCACTTTCTGCTTTATGAAAGTGGTTGCTGTCTCATTTGGTGCATAGACATTTGTAACAGTTAATTCTTTTTTCATTATGAACTGTACCTTCTGTGACTATAAAGTATCCTTTTATACTTTATTAGTGATTTTTATCTGAAATTCTACCTTGTCTGACTTCAGGATCATGACCCCTGCTGGCTTATTATTTGCATTTTTTCCCTGGCATTTCTATGCCCATCCTTTTATTCTTAGCCTTTCTGAAATTTGTTGTATATGTCTGTTGTATACAGAATAGTGTTGGGCTTTGCTTTTTTGAGCTGAGAATCTCTTTCATATAATATGTTAGTAAAACTTGTTTACATTAATTTAATAAAGAAGACTTAAATGTTTGCTTGAAACACTGTAATATTATCTTATATCTACTCTTATTCTCTATGTGGTTCATTTTCTTCATTCCTTTTTTCCCTTTGTATTGAAACGATTTCTAGTTTTTCCTAGTGGTTACCTTTATCCTTATGCCTTTAGTAATGGCCCCAATTCCCCTTTCCTTACTTTGTCTTCTACAATTTGGTTTGCTATATTTAAATTATATCTTTTGGCTCCCACCTATTACCTACTTGAGCAAAATTTTAATTTTTGCAGGATGCATAATATTTACATACAATTTAGTATATATAATATTTATATACAATTTTTCTACTTTTGTTCCTATCTTGGAGTTAGTTTTGAATCTCCAATTGAAAACATTCAATACTAGCATTCATTTTGCTGAAGTTTTCTGGGTCATGTCTTGGGTGTATAAAGCTTATCCTATAAAATGAAGGAGTTAAGATACAGAGTTTCTGTTTGGGGTCATAGGAAACTTTTGGTAATGGATGAGTGTGATAGTAGCATAACATTGTGAATGTAATTAACACCACTGAATTGTATATTTCAAAGTGTTTAAAGTGGGAAACGTTAGGTTAAATATATGTTACCAGAATAAAACTTTTTCTAAAAGCCATAGAACTGTACAAGACAAAGAATGAACTCTAAAAAGAAAGGAAAAAAATAGCACAGTTTTCTCTGGGTTCTTATATATTGAAAACATTTCTTTTCTCTAGTCTTGGGTAAAAGCGCAAACTCACAAACATTATTTACTTTTTATTTCAGCCACAACTACAGTGAAGAGTTGCACACAAGCTCAGACACACCTTGCATGGAGAATTTTCATCTCAAAATACATGCATGTATTCTCATTTTTTGCCCCAGACATTCTTCAATACTGAGTTAACATATAAGTACAAGTACACACCAGAAGGCAAAGAAATAACACCATCTCTGGGTAAAACTCAACCAAGGGTAATGAAAGCAGTGGATAAAAGTTTTAGCCATCTCTCCTTCAGACAGATATTGCCGGGAGGAATTCTAAACACCACCCAGGAGGTGTCATGAGTTGGGTCACCATTGTTCCTGACAGTACCTCAATAATGCGCTCTTAGGCTTAACTACTTCTTGAATTATTCTCCTTACTCCTTCCTCCAACTTTCTGGAGTTGCTGTTTTAGTTTGCTAAAGTTGCCAAAATGCAATAAATCAGAAATGTGTTGGTGTTTACAACTTACAGTTCTGAGGCTGTGAAAATGTCCAAATCAGGGCATCAACAGGGGATGCCTTCTCCCTGAAGACTGGCTGCCTGTGATCCTTAGCTCCTCTGTCACATGGCCAGGCACATGGCGAAGTCTGTTGGTCTCTCCCTTCTCTACCATGTTTCATTGCTCCAGCTTCTGGCTTCTCCATCTGTGGCTTTGTTTCTGAGTTTCTGAGTGTTTCTCTCTTAGCTTTGTGTCCTTTCTCTGTCTTTTTTCTCTGAACTTCACTCCATCTTTTATCCTCTTATAAAGGACTCCAGTAAGAGGATTAAGACACCTGAATGAGGTGGGCCACATCTCAACTTAAGATCCTGCTCACAATGGGTCCACATTCGTAGGAATGGATTAGCTTTAAGAAAATGATCTTTTCTGGGGTACAGACAGCTTTGAACCATCACAGTCATCACCCAGATAATGTAATTACACTTCAGTGCTTATCTCAGGTTCTGCTTTCAGGAAAACCCAGACAAAGGGAGTTGGTATAAGAAATTGTTGGAGAAGGCAGACCCCTTTGATGAGGTCTAGAAGTAGGTCATTCATTCATCATAGACAGTAAGTACCTCATTGTGGTAAGTGTGTTGCTGATAAAGGGATCTAAAGTCTCAGGGTAGTGAGCAAGTTAGAATTGCTTTTTTATTTGAGAGCAATGAATTCACCAGCTAACTTTATTCATCAGGAGATCCTGGAGGATGCTCCTTGTATTAAATCAGTAAGGAATGAACTAATGTCCGATCAGGTGGGGTGGGGTGGGGGCGGTATCCTTGAGAAGGTTTGTAAAGGCTACATCCTATAACCAGGGTTGGAAGAATGAGCTATGCCCTAGAATTGACCTCACTAGTACAATGTGGGTGATTGAATTCTGGATTAGCAAAGTGAAGGTACTTATACCACTTACATAGCAGAGGCAAAGTAGATATAATCACTTATGATGAGCAGTTAGGTTGAAATGGAAACCAAAGATCTATGACAATGAAAAATGAACATGGAACAAGATAAGTAAGTAACTATCAATGGATAACTTGACTGGTAGACCCCAGGGGAAAAAAAAAAATAAACAGTGAGTAGAAGTTTCATTTAGTTTCCACTTCTGGGGAGGAACTAAGTCAGAGGCTACAGGCTGAAAGGGAGGTTGAATTCCCTTGGAAAAGAACCCTGTAATAGCACAAAAGTAAGTATTTTCCCAATACTTCTTCAAACAAACCTGCAGCCATTTATCAGACTAATGGTATACACTGGGAAAGAGAGAGTACACAGATCTTTTGAAGGCCCATGCATACAATGTACAAGTTACATCCAATACTAGGTTATATAAAACACCATAATGACCCCCCAAGTTAGATTAGTGTATTAGTCAGGGTTCTCTAGAGAAACAGAACCAATAGGATATAGATATATTTAATCAGATTATTTTATAGGTATTGTCTCATGTGATTGTGGGGATAGGCTAGTCCAAATTCTGTAGTGCAGGACAAAGGCTGGGAACTTCAATGGAGGTTTTTGATGAAGTCCCAAGGAGAAGTTGGCTGGCTGAAGTAGAGCTGGAAATTCCCCCTTCTGACTGTTGAAATCATCACTTCTCCTTTTAAGGCCTTCAACTGACTGGGTGAGGCTTCTCTCACTATCGAAGGTAGTCTCTTCAGTTGATTGTAGATAATCAGCCATAGATGCAATCAATTTACTAATGATTTAAATCCATGATGACACATGAATTTAATATCATAATTGGTGAACTATGAACTTCAACAGATCAATGGATTATTGCCAAAAATTTGTCTCACAGAGTCCAGTGAATCTGCAGCCCCAATCTATAGTTTTAACTTGCTCTCTGAGTACAGAATTGGTATGGATATACTTTGCTGCTAACAGAACCCTCACTTTGGTTCCCTGGCCTATAGAGTAAGACACTTAGGATAGGAATGGTCAAATGGAAACCCATGAAAACTACTTTCTCTTTCCAGATAGCAGAAGGTATTTCACAACTAGGATAGCATTGCAGAACTTAGAGCCTCACTTAAAATCTTTGTAAGAGGGTGGTGGTTCCTAGCATATCCTTGTTCATTTTACCTGCATGGCCCCTGTAAATATAGATGGATCATGAAAGATTAAAATGGAACAGTATAATGTTAATTACCTGCTAGTTCCAATGGTGGATATTGTGCTGGATGTGATATCTTCGCTGAAACAGATAAACATAACCTCTGTCTCTTGCAATGTGGCTATTGATTGGAGGAATTACCTCCATCTGACACTTGTGAAGAAATTTCCATTCAATAGCCCAGAGAACTTTTTAAGTCCTTGGAATGAAGAGTGAGGACTCATCTACCCAGTCCATTAGTGGAATCTAAAGGAAATTTACCACACCTGACATATTTTGGCTAAGTGAAACCAATGTTGGATGCCCACCAAAGTGGGATAATGATAGAGCACAAATGTATTCACAGCACCCATCTGGTTCATTACCAAGGTTCAATAAATAGTTTGAATTCTAAATAAATAAATGAAAAATATTGTAAATAGTATCAAAAATACAAATTAAAGTTATGAAAAGGAATGTGACATTGTGAACACTTAAAACAAAACTAACCAAGTATTGTTGAATAAGTAGCAGCCCCCTTCTCAGTGTCTATTAAAATCTCTTACTTTAATGAAAGCAAGCACAGCCCAAAGGAAGTTGTAATGCACAGTATAAATTGAAAAATTTGCCTTTATGTTGAGCATGTAGCCTTCTGTTCAATCAATAGCCATCATCCACTAAACAGTGAAGAACATCACATGGCATCAGAAAGGCAGTGTTATTCATGAAGGATTCCCAAACCATGTGAACTGTCATTTCACACATAACTTGTTAGTAAGGAAGTCTATTTATATTATCTGCTTGACTAAATTAAGCCAGATGCTTTGAGAGTAAGTTTGGTACATACCCAGAATCATAAGATAATCTTCTGAGCTCCAAACAAAAACAAAACAATTGTTTGCCAAAAAGTAACATCTGGGGTATCTCACAGCACAATCCCCATAGCAGTGAAAATGGGTACAACATTCAATTTTCATCTGTTATATGTGCTAATTCTGCAAATACATGCGGCCTCATTTGCTACTTCAAATAAAAGTACCAGAGCATCTGTTCAGGTAAATCCCATGTCCAGCAAGTCAAATGTGCTTCTTGGAACCAGCTTTATATACTTTAAATAAATATAATCTCTGATTTAGACAGCCTTTATCAACAGGATTTGGATATTTTGCTTTGTGAAGTTCTTTGTAGGTATTGTTTCCAATAGAATCATTCAATACTGATGATGTAAGTCCTATTCAAAGTAATATTCTGATTCCCTTTAATTAAATGATATTTTTACATTTTTCAGTGTGAACAAAGAAAATTGGTGTACTCTCAACTCTCTTCCTTATTCCTAATTGATTGTTCTTTTTGTTCTTTGTTAGGCTTTAATATCTCTAATCCTCCTGTCACTATAACTGTAACTATGCATGACCCCTCCTACCCAACAGAAACTGCAAGAAACTAAAACCTAAGACTAACAAAATATATCAAAGCTATTCATTCAATTAATAGTTATAAGTATTTTTTGCATTTTCTTTTCTTGTCATCATAAATCATGTGTAGGAGTGTGATTAAAATCTGGTTTCCAGTAGCTTAAGCTCTCAAATTAATGGACTTCCTCACTGCAAATAATCTTCTTGCTACCTCATCTTATTATTCACTTGATCATATTAATTGACCTGTAGCTTAATTAATGTGCTTACTAGCAGTCTTCAAGAATAATTTTGATTATAGCTCATAGTCTACAAGTTTGTCAGACCAACCCTCAAAAATCCTTCAAATTGGGTAAGATTTTCTAGCCACTTTATTTTGAAATACAGAAATTAAAAGGGCACAAATAGAGATAATTAGTGACCATTTATTGGGTACTTAATATAAGACAGGCTTTTCCTCATAAATTGAGAAAAATACAAGTACATTGTTTGTGTGTACAGTATTTTTGTATATTTTTTTAAAAACAAAGTTTTATTTATTTATTTAATTTTTTTTTTTTTGGTATTTAGTCTTACAATATGCAGTCAAAACATTCTTTTCTAAAGTTATTTAGGTCAGTTTTTTTTCTTTTCCCATACACTTCAGTGTGGTCATGTGGCTTATTTGTAATGCAGTTAGATACGTTTGTCAGGTCTGCATTCCATCCACCCTCCCCCGGCATCCTGGTTTATTTTTGTTGTTGTTTACATATAATAAAAGTCACTCTGAGTAGTACAGTTCTATACATTTTGAAAAATGCATAAAATAATGTATCACCACTGCAATCACATAGATGAAAAGGTGCCAACATAAAAGTTACACCTAACAACCCTTTCACCAGCCCCAATCATCTTTCAGTATTTTGAAAAAGTATTTAAACAATATTCCTCACTGTCTTCTTGCTTGCATAGTTTCTGATGATTAGCCATTCTCATTCTCATCTTACTTTCCCTGGACATAACATTTCTTATTTCTCTAGCTGCTTAAAGATTTTATCACTGATTATAAACAATTTGATTATGACATTCCTTGGTATGCATTTCTTCATATTTCTTGTACTTAGAGTTTGTTGAGGTTCCTGACTCTCCGGGTTTGTAATTTCCATCAGGTTTGGAAAATTATTGGCCATTATTTCTGGAAATTTCTTCTGTCCCATCCCAAACCCCTCCTCAGAATCTCCAATTACACATACAATAGGCTGTTTGAAATTGGCCTACAATTTTCTGATGCTATTTTTAAAAAATACTCTTTCTCTGTATTTCATTTTTAATAGTTTCTACTGATGTGTCCTCACATTCATTAATATTTTCTTCTCCAATACTGAATCTGCCCTTTATCCCATTTAATATGTTTTTCATCTCAGATATTGTAGTTTTCATTTCTGGAACTCTGATTTTGATTTTTTTAAATATCTTTTTCATATCTCTACTCAACCTTGAAAGTTGATAATAAATACAAAATTGGAAAATAATTATAATTTTGATAACTGTTTTAAAGTCTTTATATACTAATTCTAACATCTGTGTCCACTCTGGGTTTCAATTGATTATTTTCCTTATTTTCGGTCATGTTTTTCTGCCTCTTTGCAGGGCTGATAAACCTTGAATTGAATTCTTAACATTGTCAATTTTACCTTATACTTTGCTAGATAATTTTTTACTTCTAAAAATCTTCTTGAGCTTTGTTCTGGGGTACAGTATTTTGAAACAGTATGACCCTTTGGGTATTACTTTTATGATTTCTAATATGCGTTAGGAGCACTGAGCAGTCTAGGATTAATTTTTTCCCACTACTGAGTCAAGATCTTCTCAAGTATTCTGTTCAATGTTCCATTAATTATAAATTTTTCCACTTTGGCTAGTAGGAAAAGACTGTTCATAGTCCTGTCTGGGTATCTAGCACTGTTCCTCTTATTTTATTTTATTTTTATTGAATGGCTATTTTCCTGACCTCAAAAATTTCCTCACATGCATGTGCTAATAAGTACTTGGGTGAATTATTTTGGGAGACCCACCACACAACTCCTGGATTCTCGGTGATGCTCTCTCCTCTCTAGCACTCTGTCCTGTGAATTCTAACTGCTTCAGCCTCTCCAGACTCTCAGTTCTCTCTCCTCAACTTAGGGAATTCTCTGAGCTCCACCTAAGATCTTAACCCCTGCATTTTTTTTTTTTTAATCTTCATTTTATTGAGATATATTCACATACCACGCAGTCATACAAAACAAATCGTACTTTCGATTGTTCACAGTACCATTACATAGTTGTACATTCATCACCTAAATCAATCCCTGACACCTTCATTAGCACACACACAAAAATAACAAGAATAATAATTAGAGTGAAAAAGAGCAATTGAAGTAAAAAAGAACACTGGGTACCTTTGTCTGTTTGTTTCCTTCCCCTATTTTTCTACTCATCCATCCATAAACTAGACAAAGTGGAGTGTGGTCCTTATGGCTTTCCCAATCCCATTGTCACCCCTCATAAGCTACATTTTTATACAACTGTCTTCGAGATTCATGGGTTCTGGGTTGTAGTTTGATAGTTTCAGGTATCCACCACCAGCTACCCCAATTCTTTAGAACCTAAAAAGGGTTGTCTAAAGTGTGCGTAAGAGTGCCCACCAGAGTGACCTCTCGGCTCGTTTTGGAATCTCTCTGCCACTGAAGCTTATTTCATTTCCTTTCACATCCCCCTTTTGGTCAAGAAGATGTTCTCCGTCCCACGATGCCGGGTCTACATTCCTCCCCGGGAGTCATATTCCACGTTGCCAGGGAGATTCACTCCCCTGGGTGTCTGATCCCACGTAGCGGGGAGGGCAGTGATTTCACCTTTCAAGTTGGCTTAGCCAGAGAGAGAGGGCCACATCTGAGCAACAAAGAGGCATTCAGGAGGAGACTCTTAGGCACAAATATAGGGAGGCCTAGCCTCTCCTTTGCAGCAACCGTCTTCCCAAGGGTAAAACTTATGGTAGAGGGCTCAACCCATCAAACCACCAGTCCCCTATGTCTGTGGTCATGTTAGCAACCGTTAACCCCTGCATTTTGAAAGCCTGGAACTTCTGTCAAAACAGTAAGGCAAGGAAATTGAAGAGATCACCTTATTTGCCTCCCATCTCTGTTTTCTTCTTTGCCTCCTCTTCAGTATTTTGAAAACTGCTATTTCATGTATCTTTCTTCTGGGTTTTTTTTTTTTTTTTAATTTTTGTTGTTATTTTAGTTGTTGTGCTGTTGCCATTATTTCTGGCTGGAGGGTGGATTTTGTTGTTTACTCCATCTTAGTCAAAGGAGGAATTTACTGGTCATATTTTGAGATGGAAGATAAAAGAAGGAATCCATTTTCTTGCCATAGTCAAGTATTCTTGAATTTAAGTTAATCTGTTAGTATCTAGCCAAATTTTCAGCAACTCCTGAGAGAAAATGCTAAACTATCCTCTATTGCTTCATGCATGACACATAAAAGAAGCTGTTTTTGTCCCAGGAGGTTGGCCTTATGAAAGCAGGAGTGGAAAATCTCCTGAGAGGTAACCAGATCTCCAGTTAATCATAGGTTTCGTGGTTAAGTTCTAAAAGATTAAGGATGAAAAAAAAAACACAAAAAGTGTGGAATATTTATTTCCACTTTTTTTTTCCAAATTTTTCACATGGAGGGCCCACCATAAAGATAGCGGCACTCTTTGTCATTTTCCCCAGCTCTTTCTCCTTCTTTAGGTAGCAGGGTTCATTTACTTAATTGATGAGTTTAGGTGCAGGAACTCAAAATTCCTCTTTCCTATTCTTTTTCCATTAATTTATATTTGGAGTATACTCACACTCTTGACTCCTTTATGATATAAATTTTACAAGGACAGTCTGTCTGGCCTATCACTACCACTACCATGCAAATCTATTGCCAAGAGCAAGTCTCCTTATTAGGAAACCAACCAACCAACCTACTTCTCTACCTGCATCCTATCATATTTCACCATTCTTTTCCCTCAGCATACTTTCAAAAACCTTATAAACAGGGAAACAATGTTCTAGCCAGTGAAAAGGATCATGAATGTGAAAATTGAGTGAAAAGCCTAGGGAAGAACAAACTTGACAAGTCTTTTTATAGCCCTTGGCTTCTCAGGAGAATTTCAAAATCCTCTGAAAACTTCTGGGGCATAGAGACAAGAAGCAGTAATTGGTAGTAGAGAGATGGTCAAGTTTCAGAGTAGATTCACATTTTTAAAATTTCAGTGTCTATTCTGACATTCTTTATTTCAGCGAGATTAAAAGGGAGACAATGAGTATAGTCATTTTTTTTTTTTTTTTTTTTTGCAATAAGCAATAAGGAACTTCCACATTTATACATGGTTATCAAGAGGGGGCATTTCGAAAGTTGAAATAGGGAATTTAGAAATAGATTTTGTTTGGGAATCCAAGCAAGGATGGAGGTGGCTGAGAGAACAGTTTTCAGACACTGGGCTGATTATCAGAGATAGAAATGCAGTTTCGGGCAAGAATAAGGAAAGACACTGTGACCAAGATGGTGGTGTCCCACAATCGTGCCATTTGCTCCCTTACCTCTCCCAGCCTCCCTGGCAGCTATATCAGGGTCATGTGACTAGTTCTGTTCAATGAAACATGGATGAAAATGATTCGGCACTTCCTGGCTAAGGAAGTGAAAAAAACCTGTCCATGATTCTCCAGGTTTCTCTTTCCATGGCTAAGAGACAGGAGGCTGCTTAATCCCTGATCACAGATCTACAGAATGGAGGTGCTCCTGACATCCTGGGGAGCTGAGGACCACCGGACCTGTGTGGACCCTACAGTGTGCAGGAGAACAAACTTTTGTGATCTTGAGCTGCTTATATTTTGGATTTGTTTATTGTCACAGAATAAACAAATCTGTCCTGAATAACATGCTGCAAACCTAGAGAGACAAAGATACCAAACTAATTATTGTAGGGAAAGTACATTGGAAATAAGATAAGGATAAAGTTAACATAACTAGTGTATAAGATGAGTATTGGACTTAATGTTGAATCCCAGAGCTCTGTATGCAAGCTTCATATATATTTCCTGTCTAGAATCTATAACATTTTAATCAAAATATTAATCTGAGGTTCAAGGGACCTAAAGTGTGAGGGCCAGGAATATTAAATAAATTCAATTATCAGCAAAGGCTGATAATTGCCATACAATAATATCAATGTACTAATAATCAGGATGTTTGTTTTTAGAATGTATGCTTAAGAAGGTATATTTTTATAATAAATTTTAGAATAGACTTGTTTTATTTTTCTGAACTTTAATGTGCATAATCTTCCTGAAAAATAAGAGGATGAAATATTGCTTTTGCTGGAACTTACATAAGTTAACCTCCTGAACAATTTATGACCATTTTCTTCTTGCAGAAAGACCTGTGGTGTTTCCGCTCCCAGCTGTCCTATAAAACTTGGATGCAGCACTGTTTTTACCTGCATTTTTAAAACTATGGTACCATAGGGCACTAACTTTGTCAGTTTTCATTTTACTTTGAGAAAAATGGGTTGAATAATGGAATCTTAATGAGCTCACTTTAATTAAAATTAGCTGAGAACAGTTATATTTTGATAACTTTTAAGCAATGCTTAGTTTTCTGTCAAATATGTAATTATAAAATTAGCCATTAATCAATAGGAAAAATGTGGTAAGGGAAATGTGACTCTTTATAATAATGAAATCTCACAAGGTAGACAGTGCTAAGGTATTAGTGTACATCTCTTATTTGCCTCAAAGAATATAGCCATTATTACATATGAGGGGACATTAACCCAGGATTAAAATAGTCAATAGAAACAAAAACAAAAGAAAGGTGGGCACTTTTCCTGTCATTGTAAATACCCTAAAGTGAAAATAAGGACTTGAATATTATTTAATCTTCCCAAGCCCCACCTACCCCAGGTTATTCTCATTCCTTCCTTACTTCTTTTAAACATGTATCATAATCTAAAAGGAGAATTTTACCTAAGTTCAGGGAACTAGTCCCCACCATAGTGTCTGGCTTTCAGTTTCTTTCTTCTCATTCTGGACCATCAATGTGAAACCTATGGGCTCTGCTAACATTAAGGCCACCCCATGTTTGATACAGCTGCTGATACATATAATCTGAGAAGATCAATTTCTCAGACCAAAGACACAGGGAAAAGGCACCAGTGTCTATGCCAAGACCTTGAAAGGATAGAGGGTAATTTCACCCTGCCTACTGCAGGGCAGCTTCCCACTGCCACTGTAGTGAGTGTGATTGACAACTCTACCAAGCAGGCATCCTGGCTACTAATGGCTTTGCATTTAACATCCTGTGCAATTATAGAAAAGTAGTGCTTTAGTTCTGTGTATTGTCATTGTGATCCCCTTACCACAGCACACAATTATGGACCTATTGAATTAAGCAAGCAAATAGCCTGAACGATGGGCACTAATAATGCTCGATCTGAATTATGCTTCCCTGCCCACCCATCCTTGATCCCAACTTAGACACTTCAACTCTTTCCTTCCTTTTAATGAGTTCCTTCCCAGAGGGTCACTGATTTCTTTATACACAGAGAACCACGTAAGCTTGTTCTGTTAGCCTGAAAGATATGCCAGGTTGCCTCTGGCTTTTATGCTATCACTATAGGCACAGATTTGTGCATCTGCTATACCAGACATTAAAAATAAGAATATAGATAAAGAGAGAGAGAGAGAGAGAGAGAGAGAACTATCAATACCTTATTCAAAATAATATCGCCATCAAAATTTTCATATCAACATTTATATCAACCTCACACACACTGCCAAACAGGAAAACAGTTTGTCCTTCTATCAGGACAAAGATGTCCTGAGGATGTCATCTTTTTGAAAACACCTCCTTTATTGGACAAAATTATTTTCAATAATAATCATATAATAATCATTAACAATGATCATTTTCTTGATTAATTCTTTAGTTTAAAATAACTGATAATTTAAAAGGAAGAAATTCTACTTTTAAAAATTATATTCCAATTTAATAAATGAGTTCTCATATAAACTAAAATTGTTCATATCAAACAAAAATATTTCATCTCACTGTTTGCCCTCTGTTTCACTGTTTTAAATTTTAAATACAATAAAATCTCTGAGTGGTCAAATTGAGTGATAGAATTGAAGTAAATTCAGTTTCGTCGTCTTAAAAATTACTCCACTGTCATTTTCTTTAATTTCAAAACTGCTAGTTAAAATTAAGGATATGTAGTCCCACAGGGGCTGGAATATAAACTGTGTCAGAATCAAACTGGACTAATTCCAAATCATTACAAATGCATGTTGGAAATAAATGGAAATAGTTGAATCTGTGTGTGTCAGGGACTATATGTACATATAACAGGGAGTTCTCCATATGAACTTCCATGTAGGTTACAATGATTATTAAAGGATAAATAAAAGCAAATATAGAAATAAAATAAATACAATCAAACATAAAGTAATCTGACATAAACAGATAATAAAATTACTAATACTTTTAAAAGCTAGTTTAAAGATGCCTATATAACATTAAAATTCAACAGTAACTGCAACAATTATCTTTAGGACTTTGAATGACAAATGACTTTTTTTTTTCAGGGAGGAGAATTTTCTCGTGGATAAGGTTTAGAATTTCCAGTACATGGTGATAATAAAAAGCAGAACAATTTATAGTCTGCAAACATTGTATTTTATGAAGTAAGAAAAAAATTGCTATATTGTTATTGACTATAATACTAAGAAATTCTTTTGAAAATAGCAGAAATATCAATTAAATGATATTATTTCATATTGAAATTTAACAACAAAGGGAAGAACTGCAGTTTGAATTCTAAACCCCTTGTAGTATAGATTGTGGTTTTCAGCCATTTGGGGTAATATCACTGGGTATATTGAACACTTGAATTATCCATGCAGGAATGCCTCATGTGGTTTTGCTGGCTGTAGACTTCAGGAAAATGCCCAGCTAATGGCCCATGGAGGATGAAATCCAGCCTGTTGCCAAACTGTAAGCCCAGGCATGGGGCTGTGTCTTCCAGAGGAAGTGGCACATTTTTCTAATTAGCTAACAGGCATCTAACTCCTTAAGATACATCTCATAAGGCTGCATTTACTGAGAGGGAGTATTAGAGGAAGGACCATTTCTTGCTTTGTGCAAACATTGCCTTTAGACTACTGAAGTCTATGTAACTAAGAGAGTTTACATTAACCTCAAGACTAACTTCCTAGACAACAACTCACCCATTATTTTATTAAAAATACTTTCAATTTTTTTTTATCTAAATAATAATTGTATACAGATAAAAACTTCAAATGCCACAGAAAGCCCCTTCCCCATTTCTCCGGTTCTACTAACAGAAGAAGAACCAATTTTAAATTGCTCTGGGGTTTTTTTGAAACTTCTAATGGATAACTTCGTATGACTAATATTTCTTTGATTGTTTCAATGTTACCATTACTTGTATAGTAGATAAGAAACTTTTTCTCTAACACATTAATATTTTGATAATCATTTCTGCACATTTTTTTCTTTTTTGCCTCTTGAGTATCTGACCATCTCCCTTTTAAGTGAGAGACATATATCTGGCTTGGGGGAGATAAGGATTTGTTACAGAAAGGGAGCAAAGAGAACGGATGAGATAAAAATCAGCTTCATTGACAAATGGAATTATCCAGAAAGATGACATCTTGAGATTCATGCAATTGTCTTGAAAATATTTTATAAATTTAGTTAACTTCTTCCTCCTCTCAAACTTGCCTTCCAACTTTAGCATGTCAATACGGAGTTCTCCAAATGTATAGAGAAAATACACCTGGCCAGTAAAATGACGCAATTGTAAGGAAGAAGGCAGGAAGAAGGAAATGACATATGGGAAATCTCTTCTATGGATTCTGAGAGGTGATGGGAAGGTCACAGAGAAAGGGTGGCAGGAAAGTAAGGCATGTGTGCGTCCTAGAAAGGAATAACATGAGAAGTTCCACGGAAACATTGTGTGCAGAATGGACCTATTTTTTCCTTGACTCTTGTGGTAGACAGAATAATGGCCTCCCTAGAATGTTCACATTCTGAGTCCTGAGCCAAAGATTGCAGGTGACCTCTAGAAGCTAGAAAAGGCAAGGAAACAAATTCTTGCCTAGACCCTCCCAAAGGAATGTAAACCTGCCAACACCCTGCTTTTAGTTCAGTGAAGCCCATTTTGGATTTCTGAACTCCAGGACTGCAAGATAATAAATCTGTGCTGTTTCAAGCTACTAAGTGTGGTTATTTGTTGAAGCAGCAATTCAAAACCAATACAATTCCCATTAGAATTTTGGCAAGTGATTACAGGCCACCCCTCTACCATTATCACCTTGGCATTGCATCATCTTGTTCAGGTAGATGGAGTCTGGCTTTCCAAACCATCTGCAGTTCCTTTGTGGCATAAAGGCTAAGTAGAGAAGTAGTGGACCTACCATGGGGACAACCATATCAGACAATCCACAGCACAGTCTGAAATAGTGTGCCAAGTCAGCTGGACGGATACAAATTTCAGTGCCTCAGGAGACTTCTTTGAGAGGGAGCCAAGGTGAAAACAAGTTATCCAGGAACTTCCTGGACCAGCTAAGAGAGAAAAAGCACTTGATCTTTAACGTTTAAACAGCTACAGAATTCTTCCAATGGTAGAAATACATACAGAAATTTGGGTGGCCTAGAGGGGGTCAGATAATCTCAGGAGTAAAAACACAATATTTTTAAATGGTGTGTGTGTATATATATATATATATATATATATATATATATATATTTTTTTTTTTTTTTTTTTCCTGACATATGAGCTATGGTATGGATGAGTTTATGAAAAAACCTGGATTAATTTCCATCTCTCACTGCCCCTACCTCACCTGATGTTATATTAGCATCTGTATTTTCCCTTCTAATCACCCATGCTACTTCAAATAACTTCAAACATCTCTTGTTCCAGAAAACTTGGACAGTATTTTTTGACTCTTTACATTGTTAGATGAGCACATTAGCATTTTCCCCATTTCCTCCATTTCTCCTTACCTCCTTTTATCTCCTAAATATTATCAACATTACCTTTACTTTCATATCCTCTTCAATTAAACATAGTTTTCTGATAGATTGGTTCTAGAAGCTTAAATCTAATAATATGTACATGTAATTTTGATCAAGTAAATAAGATTTTTTAATGTAATGCCAAGTTGAAATGTAATCATGACTTTACGGGGTAGTCCAAATGAACCCTATATAATTCAGCAGAAAATGTTCACGGCAGCAAATTCAAGTGGATTTCATTTCTATCAATTGGCTTCCTCACAAGTTTAGGCTTTTCTAAGTTCTATTCCAGCTATTCCTTTTCTATGATTGCTGTTTCTCTACGGTTTTAAGGCATCTCTATTTTTGTTTAGATTGGAACCAAAATTTGATTCCAAATCACTTTTCTTGTTTAAATCTTTTGTTTCACTAGGAATAGATTCTCCAAACACTTCCTAAGTAAAGATGCATGCAAGGTAAACTTTATGACTAATTACATGAATGAAAATGCCTTTATTCTACTTCATAACTAATTATTTGGCTTAGAACTAAATTAGAAAATAATTTTCCTATTGAAATTTCAAGCTCGCCATCCATTGTCCTCTCATGTGTAGTTCCATCGATACAATGTATGAAACTTATCTTATTCCCTTTTAGTTGTATTTAAATATTTGATGTTGTTTGTTTGCTAGTGTTTTTTGTTGTTGTTGTTGTTTACTTATTTTAATACTTTTAATTTCTCCATGGAAGCTTGTAGATTTTCTCTCTATTTTGTTTTAATTTTACAAAATGTGCATTCATTGCACAAGGCTCTGAGTTTACTCTTCCAGTGTGAAGACATTTCTTTCAAATTTTTAAATTTCTTTTTGAAACTTGGTTGACAATTTTATCTCCTCAAGTTTTCTGCCATCTTTCCAGTTCCTTTCTTATTTACTGCTTCTTTAATTTTTTCCCTACTTACTGCTGGTTTCCTCAACTTTACGTTCCAATGTTTCTACTGGTTTATTAAGTTGGTAGAAATACATCACAAATAAGGAATGGTTCATAACTCTTAAGTTCCTAGTTCAATAAATTACCGCAAAATAAAATACCTGTGTAATTATCACACTGGTCAGTAAATAGAAAATGTCTTTCAATCCAAAAGTCCTTATTGTGCCCCCTACTAATCACTAAACACTTCAATGTAAGCACTGTTATGATTTTTAATAGCAAAAATTAGCTAGATGTACTTTGTAAATTAATAAATTTGAGTTGTATAGCATGTATTCTTTTCCATCCGGTTTCTTTCAATCAACATAATGTTTGTGAAACTAATCATTTTATACATATAGCTATAGCTTGTTAATTTTTTTGCTCTATAACAATGCACTAAATAAACAGCAGTTTCAAACTTTCTACAGCTAATGGAAATTATGAGAATTATTGTTGTGGCACATCCATATCAATATATAATTTTTAAATTTTTAGCATGCTAGTAGGTGTGTAGAGAGATCTCATTATGGTATTATTTTGCGTTTATTTGATTTAAGAAACTATTTTTGTCTTTTCTACCACTTAGGTATCATAAGGATTTCAAAACTTCTAACAGCTTCCACAACTGTGTCTGACATCAGCTGCAAAAACTGAAGTAACTCAATTCAATTCTGACTTTACCAGGAGCTAGGCCTCCACATGTTAAGGGCAGTCCTCTTTAAAAATTGCCTTTCAGGCAATAAGTCATAAATTTGGAGCCCCCAAGGGCTACCATTAGTTCTGACCAAGTGGCTACAAATTTGGAGATTTCCACCACCCACTCAGGTTTGATAACTTACTAGAATGATTCATAAAACTCACTGATAATGCTATACTTATGATTAAAGTTTTATTATAGAAAAAGCATACAAATAAGAAGCTAAAAGAAGAGATGCATAGAGTGAGTCTAGGAGGGTCTCAAATGCAAGCTTCTGTGTCCTCTTCACTTGGAATCAGAATGTGTCACTCTCCTGGCACAAGAATATATCTTCTCAATCATGGAAGCTTTGAGTGTCCTGAGTTTATATGGAGTCTCATTACTTATGATTGTCTGGTAGAATCAATGCCCACAAGGTTGAACTCAAGAACGTAGTCCCCCTGCCCTCCCAGAGGTCAAGAGGAGGAGTTGCTATGACATGACTCAACCCCTTAATCACATGATTGGTCTTTCTGGTGGGGCCAGTCCCCCTACCTAAGACTACCGGTATGGCTAGACCCAAAACTGAAGTGTGGTCCTGGACACATCAAGAATATTTACAAAAGGAAATTCCAAAGTAAGGTGGAGCCTGCTGAATTCCCTGGGTTGAGAAGGTAGAGCTGAGAGTCTAGGAAACCAAGGTGGCTAGAGTTCATGAGACAGAGGGTTAGAGTGGAGTGAGTAGCCCACACAGAGAATCCTGGAGACCTGCAAAGGTCTCTCTTGAGTAGCCAGCAAGTACTGATTAACACATGTATGTGAGGGAACTACTTGAAGTGAAGGAAAGGAACAGCCAAAACACCCAGAGGGTATATTTGCAATCACATATAAAATTAACTGTATTTTTAGAAACTGTTAAAATAAAGCAAATATAATTCAAAGGAAATAGACTACTGTGAAAATAAATAGTCATCAAAGACACTATATTTGTAGGCAAATGTCAAAATTCTCTTATAAAAATCTCCTAGAATATGGGTAAACAAGGACATTTTTAATCTGCTTGTGGAAGGTAAATTACAACTCCTCTTCCAAGAGTAATTTGGCAATATCTAGCACACTTGATGTTTATGGCTAATGACTGAGTGATACTGTTCTATAGTATTGATCTTAGGGGAACCCTTAACTATCCCATCAGAACAAAAGTACAAGTCAGTTCAAAGCAGAATTGTTTCTAATAGAGCAAACTGGAAAATAATCCAAATATCCATAATTGGAAACTGGATTAATAAATTGTTTAGTCAACTAGTGAAATAATATATAGAGAGAACTTAGATTTAAACATGAAAACTTGGCTAGATCTTGAAAATATTCTGCTAGATGAAAAAAAAATCAGAAGAAATATGTTTATAAGTTTCACCCAATTCACAGTCAATGGCTTTAATTAAATTAGACACACACAGTAATAATATATATTCTTTATGAATTCATTTATATGAGGTAAAATGTTATTAAGAAAAGATCTGAAAAAATATATGAAATTTATGGCTGTGATTGCTTCTGCAGATACAGGGAATGAAATGTATGGCGAGGAGGGTGGGTGACAAATGGTAACAAATAGGTCTTTGTGATAGTTTGGCACTGCTATGTACCCCAGATTTAAGACGTGTACACTGTTAATTACTTGGCTATCTTTTATGTTGCTTCACGGCTTCTGTGTCCTCTCCACGTGATTTGAGACTACCTGCAGCAATCATTATGGTACATGGGCAAAAGCTCCCTTCTAAGCCTTAGGACACTTCTAAGCAATGGGACACACAGTGGTATACCTATCTTTAGGTTATATATAGGGGAGGAATTCTACCTTTGTGAACCCTGCTTTTTCTGCAAAACTAGTCTCTTTGGGGACTCATCTTTATTCACTCTTGGAAAAATGTTGAACTAAATAAAATCAGAACTTTTTAATGATCATCCTACCCTTCACATGCTGAAAATTTGCAACAATTATGCCTTTCACACTTGGAATTCACTTCTCTCCTGTTAGCCTGGTTTCAGTTCAAATTCAATATCTTAAGAGAATTGTACTTGTGCAGCTGGAACTTCGGTATGATTCAATACAGAAACTTCAAAGTAGAACTGAGGTTATCTCCTATGGATGCAAGTCTATCCAACATACTAGTAGAAAGCCTTGTTTTAACTAAACATGGTTTGGGCTGCACAATAGTTTTCAATAAAGACAGGACTTCATGAAGAAGACAGCATTTGAACCGAATCAGATAGGATGTTAGAGCATGCCAGATACAGGCAACCATTGAACACGGGCAAGAAAGAGGGAAGGCATGTTTGTTAAATGATGAATGGTTTCAATTTTTCTGACTGCAAACCAAAAGAACAGGTTTATTTTTGCTTTTGTATCACCATAGAATTATAAAACCTTTCCAATAGGCCTAAAATCTTTCTAGTAGGACTTTTAATAAACTCATTTCAGACTTATAGCCTTTCTCAACATATGTGAATGTAAATGGGACATAAATAACTGTATTTTTCTAATCAAATGCTCCATGACTTTTTAAAATCTCATAAATTATTGTATTTGGGCAATATTTTTATTTATTTTATGGATGATGAAAACTGGCATTAAAATATACTTGGAGATTTATACATGTTACTCTATGTAGTTCTAGGTTGATTACTCTTGCAGTATAGAATTCCATTTAATAACTGTAACAATTTCTTTATCTAATATACTGTTGATTGGCATATGAATAATAAATATTTCCAAGTTTGGGCCAATTATACATAGCATTGATATCACCACTTTTGTATTTGTATCCTAATATACAGTATTACCTTAGACATTGGGACTAAAGCTATTCATATTTTTAACTTTTGTTAATGCTACAATTAAAAATGTTTAAAAAGGAAAATAAAAGAAAGACAGTCTGCTATATTTGCAAAACTGTAAGAAAAGTTTTTATCGGGGGTCTTTATGTTGAAATTTTTATTAATAGTTTAGAAAGTGAGACTAAATGACTTTCCTAAGTTAACACCTATCAAAGACAAGACTCAGGACTTTTTATTCCAAGCCAAGTGGTATAATTGGGACCAATTCCTCTTTAATCAAAAAATTATTCAAATGAATAAAAACAATATCAGTACACAATGGAAGCTGAAATTTACTACAAATTCAGAGTGGTTATTGAGCCAATTATAATCCATTTGATCAATTTTTTCACCCAAATGTAGATGCAGATTGCTTTGGAAAACCATCATTTTAACTATCAAATTAGCTCCTTTGGCTCCATAATCATATTTCCTAGGTTAGTAGCATATTTAGAGCAACAAAATAATGAATTGTTATGCTGTGGAAAGCAATTTCCATCACCTCTTTACAACTGGAGAAAAATAAGGCCACTAGAGGATTATAAAAGCTGGCTCATTTTTGACAATTTCTATTTAAAGCCACAAAGCTTACAAAACCACAGGAAAAAGAATGAGCATATTTTATTTTGAATCTGAATTACTAAATAATAAAATACCCCAGGAAAATAAAGCTGCATTTTAGGTAGATGAATCAATAAAATATAGAATTTTTATCAGAGTGCATCATTCTACTAATAAAATTTTTAGCTATTCAAGCATGATTGAATTGAAGAATTTTGAAGTAATATATTTTAATTTAAAATCAGGAAGTATTGTGGGTTTTGAGCTGGGGAAAATATGCCACTAGCTTTTACATTTAAAAGACATTTTTTGTTGTTTTTATTTGCTTTGTTTCATTTTATCACTGCAGAAGATGGACTTTCTGGAGAGCTGTAAAATTGGCATCAGATATGATGCTCAGGAAGGACCAAGTCCTGACAACACTTTCTGCTCCCATATGGTCTTGTTGCTGCCACTTGGTTCAAGAATTAAGGAAACTCAGTGTTTGTAAACATCTTGGAAAAGGGAAAACATGGAATTTTAATTCTTTCTGTATTCTTGGATAAATATAGGAATGCAATCTAAACTGATCCATTCAAAGTGCCACCTTCTGTTTTAAGTTATTTTCAAGTGTCTATATTTTAATTTCTTAACTTTCTCCTAAAATATGTACATTACAAATGCACTTGAAATATTCACAAGCCTTATTTTTAGAACAGAGCTCTACATGTGATTTTTACTAGGTTTAAGCATTTGACTCAATATCTCTGTGGTTTCTCTGCACTGTTGTGAATATTTCTAAATCCTCATTAATAGTTTTTCTTCAGCTCTTGCTCCCAATTAACCTTTATAGTTTCTTTAATACAAAAACATTGCACTTTCTACTCTTCGCATTTTTATCTTACTAATAGCATTTTCAAATCTCCATCTTTTGATTTCAAATCTAATTATTTTCTGATTACTATCATCCAGTTGTTATAAAGTCTGTTATCAATAACTACTTTTCATTAAAAAATTAAAATTTATCATATCACTGTTCATTACTTGACATTCTATGTCATGCAGTAATCCTGATTAACTTTGTAAACATCCCTGTTACTTCCTAAGCCTAGCTCATGATTCTCTAAATATGTCCTAATGTCACTAGGTGAATGTCCAATTTAATCAAGCTGAAGAGTTTTACATGCAGCAATTGGCACCCAGAATTTAATTATTTTGCATTTCAATATACTTATGAATACCCATGAAACAAAAGTAGTAGTATTCACAAGTTAAATGACTTATAAATAAATAATAAACATGAAAAGAGTAATAATAGTATAGTCTAGATATTTGTCAGGAATTGTGCTAAGTTCTTTGAAGTAATGAGGATCACCTTCACCTAACCTTCATAGGTGCTATGATTATTCCCATTGTACACATAAGGAACTAACCCTTTACAGTCTCTGTTGACCACCCTCATCCAGGTCCTTCTCTGAATGTATCTCCTTTTACTCTACTTCTCATACCTGTTCATAGGCCCCTACCTCCTCGTGCCAACCACAGTGTCCCTCAAACTATCTAGGCATGCTTCCATCTCAGGGCCTTTGCACACTTATTGTGCAATTTCAAACTTTAAGAATCTGGAACAAAATCCAGTTCAGATGTGTTGCATGTGCACTTGATATGCTTATCATTTGATAGTTTGCAAACATTTGCCACTTCCAATGTATTATTTTCAAAATCTATTAAGGGGATCTCAAAGTTATCTTCCTATGCTAAGACAGGGTCATTTACCATCACAAAAATCATGATCAGAAAGAAATCTCAAATAGAATACAGTCATTCCCTCTCAATAGCCCTTTATTTCCTGACAACTGTTGGAAACCAGACCAATAAAATCAAATTTCATTTTCCTATTTTAGGAATGTGATTCTTACTCCTAATTTTTATAAAACGACCATAGAATTGACAGAAACAAATATTTACCTATTTATAATCTAGTTATACAATAAAAAATAATTTTATAAATGCACTAATTATGGCTAGGTAGAAAAAAATCAATTGCATGTAATTTGTTGGAATATGTTATTGTATCTTTAGTTTTTAGAAATAGTTTTCATTTACATAAACCCTACAATTTACAGGAAAATTAGAAAATGAAGAATCTCCTTTTGTCAAAATCATGGAAGGTTTTCTTTGTGCAATATTTCATTAATGTCTTCAAGAAAATTTGAGGAAACTGATGGCTACTTTAGAAATATTCTATGATTTTCTCTTTCATTTTATGAATTTCTTCTATGATTGCACAGGCAATAGAGTTTAATTTATTGTTTATTCCAATGACTGGTGCAGAACATATTTTCCTTCTTGAGCTACTATCATAATGGTAGAGGATAAGCATTCATCTATTAAAATGCATGAACTAACTTTTATGCCTGTTCATTTGATCCTATATCAAATCAGTTTATTGTCAAATCATCTCATATTCGATTTTAATGTTAGTTAAGTAATTTAAAATTTTAAATTCCCAATTTGACTCAAAATCAACTCAATTAGATCTTTTACTCTAAATCAGAGGTACATTTAAAATGTATTAAGATCATCCACATGTCGATATTTCAAATAACTCAAAGAGAACTATGCTACTAATTTTCTTTTCTTTATGATAGGTAAGAATTTTAAATATAAATTGAAGTTCTCTTTTTTAATAACCATACCAAAATTTATTCATCCAGTTGAGGACTCTCCTTTATAGAATTACTCAGAGAAGTGCAATTTTATTCAAATCAATGAGACTTAACAACATTTTTATAAGTGCTCCTTTGGAATTATGACTAGAGCTGCAAATTAAATATAAGAAACAAAACTAGTCTTCTACGTTGCAGTTAGAATACAACTACCATTGTTCTTTTTATTTTCTCCTTCCTTCCTATCAGTATATAGCTAAGCACAATTCCACCCATCCCATTTTCTTTAGCATTTCCAGTCCCAGCCTTAAAATATGTTACACTGTGGAGTTTATAAAGTACAAAAAACAGAATAATTGAAAAAATTAGTAAACTTATGATAGTTCTGTGATAAATGTAGTTAGTTGATAACAGTTATAAATGATAAGTAATATAATTAAATTTTCAGAAGTCAAAGGCTACTTATATGATCTATAAAGGGTATAAAGGGGTAGTGTAATGTAGCAAATGGATTTCTGCATTTATCTGAAATTGTTAATAATTTTCAAAATATGTTTTAGGGAGAAAATTGTAAAACATAATTCAAAGTTATTTGCAACCATAAAAGTCAGTAAATATCAAAGGTAACAGTAATAAAAATCCAGCACTTAAATTTAGACATATGTGTGAAAGTAGTGATCTCACTTACATGAAACACTTTTGTCAGCAAACCTATAACCCTTAATGTAGAGCAGACCTAGTCGAAAACAAATACAAAATGATATATAGATGAACAATACAGTAGCATAGAGTCAGTCTCAAATGGTACTATTCTGAAATTAATATGCAGTAGAGTTAATGAGACTAGGGAAACAAAGTTGGAATGCACTGTTGGTAACATATGAACAGTTTTGGCAACTGGCAACAATTTAGAGGTTTGATTTCATGAACCAATGGATTTTTAAAAATAATTATTTATTTTATTTTAATTGGACTCATCTTGTTAAGCCACTTCATTTTAGAAATCCTTTCATTGTCAGAGGAAATGTTCTTCCACTCTAATAATTTTTTACAATAGTTTTTTTTCTTTACATTAAATTTCCTGGCTATCATGCCCTTTCTTGTGTTTCTACCTGACTCCAGCATATAACATATATTTATAAATTTGCCTGATTGACTTGTCATCTGAATATTATAGACAAACTTGAAAATGAAGCAATCATCTTGCCCTGAATTATGAACAAAATGAAAATCTGTTAACCCCTTCCCTGATCTCTAGGCTACTTGTGACAAAATTTAACCAGCATATTTTGCATTGCTTTTCTTAAAGAATGTGGTTTCAAATTAATTTCGGTCTAAGAAGTGGATAAATATTATCAAAAAAATATACATATTTAAGTTTCAATTTGGCTTTTATTACCATCAGGAAAACTTCCCTGAATCCCTCAGAATTTGTCTGAAGGCTTCTTTGTGTTTCAGTAATATTTTCTCAATAATTAGAGCTTTGTAATTAGTCTAGTGTATTGGATTCTCATTATTTTTGTTTCTACCTCTAGACTGAGCTCCTTCAATATGGAGACTGTTTTATTTATCTTTGTATCCTCAGTGCTTGACACAATCCATAATACATAGTAGATGTTCTATCAATGCTTGATAAATCTAGAACAAATTACTAATAGTACTGAAAAGAATTATTTTCTTATTTAAAAATTTCTATTTTAAATTAGATTAATATGAAGAAATAAACTGAAGAGAACTTATGAGGTGGTATAAATTTAGATATGATGATTTGGAAATCCTATTGTCAATGCATATGTCTCTTTAATTCTACCATGCCTTACCTTATAGAATACACACGTACCAACAGTCCAGTAAGTACAATCAATTTCTAATCAAATCCTGTAAATCTTAAAACTTAAGCAAGCAAATAAACACTTTCTTCAGAAGATACAAAAGCCAAATGGATATTTATTTACAAAAACAATTTTAGCAGAGCACTGTTATTACAATACAGTTTAACATAATATGGACATTTAAGAAAGCATATTCTTTGTTTTTGATCTGAGAAAAACAGTTCTACTATCCCATAAGTGCCAAATATTTAGAAATGTAGAATTATTACATTTCCAGTGATTGCAAGCCATTTGGAAGTTACAGAGCAAGATAACTTGCCCCAAGATATATATTGGGGCAAGATATATCAAATGAAAGATAATATGTATGCCTATCAGTACCACAGAAATGATGATAAATATGGTGCTTATCTCCAGAACCATATTTAGGAAAATAATATAGAAAAATGTAATCTATGAATAACAGCAGATTTCAAGACAAAAATAAGTGAATCTATGATTTGGACAAAATACAGAGGCAGTTGGTCTACTTCCCAAATATTTAAAGAAAGAAATTAAAATGGGAAGTAGAAAAGTCTTCACTTCCATTACCAAAGTAGCTATTATAAAACACTGTGAAGTCCTGAAAGGATAGTGATGGATAAGAAACAGTTCCCACCTCTGAGGAGCTTTGTTTCTTCTGAAAGAGAGCACAGGGAAAACAAAGATACTTTCCATAAAAGATGGTGAATGCTAAATTTTAGGTATGTGCAAGACATCGTGACATGCTAACATTCTCTGCCTTCCTCGCTTTTTTTTATAGCAGCAGTGGGCTTTGATGTAGGTCCTTAATAGTGAAAGCAGTCATTAGCAACCCAAGTTTGCTGCAAACCTAGAAATCCTGGGCTAGTCCAGTACATGGTATCAGTATAAGGATTTCCCTTAGTGCTCATTATTGGTTCAGTGGGGCATGGGCAGTCTCACATCCTCACCTGCCAGAGGTGAACTAGGCACTTTGTAATCCCAAGGCAAATGACAGACCTACAAACAGACATAGAAAGAAGCTGAGGAAACTTACAATATGGATGGCAGTCAGAGCAAGTGACAGAATTTGGACCCTCAGTAGTGTTACTGAACTGCTACATTAATCAAGCAAGGGGCCCTCCTTACATCTTGCATGAAACAATGCATTATATTGTTTAAGCAATTTGAGTTGGGTTTTCTCTTGCCATCAGAGACATCCTAATGGATAGACATCATTAGTTCATTTCTGTCATCATTTTGTATGATTATTTTTCAACAGTCACTTTGCTATAAGGTAACTTATGAAATTCTGCAAACTCATGAAAAATTCAAAATAAAATGCCCTATTATTTCCACCCTACCCATATAAAAATCTAAGGAAATAATGGGGAAATTCATTCCAAAAGGAAACAATATGCAAAATTTCTCTGTTAGAGTACTCAAGTCTCATCTCATCAGAAAAAATAAAGTAAAACTGGTGTTCTCTCTGCAGGTGATATGAACTACAAGAGGACAAAGTCATCAGAATTATGCAGCAACATTAATGAATATAAAAGGAGCCAATGTATCTATATGTAGGCCAAATAATTTTGAAAGCTATTTTCAAGACTGGTATACTACTATCCATGTTTTCTAAAGAAAAATCTCTCTGAAATTGCATCTATTGGAAGGGGAACTTTTAAGAGTCTAATCATTTAGTTTCTTTTGTTTTTGAACTAAAAATACATATGAATATACAGAAAAACAGTGAGTGGTAGTGGAAGGAAAGTTACAATTGTAGACCTACACATGCTATAAAACAGGAAATAATATATTTGAAAATAGACAAGAAAGCTTTTCCCCTCTGCCTCAGTGTCTGTCAGTTAGATCAGATAATCAACATCAGTATCATCCAGAAAATGCACAAGAAACCCTTTTGTCTTTGATCCATAATTTTCAAGAGCTAGACACTGAAAATTGTATGATACTTGGCATCCATATAATAATGAGTATATTGTAATTCCTTTGGAAGACAATGTATCCAGAAAGTAAGCAACAATTTTGGTATAGCAGCACCATTTTAAAAGAAAGACAGAAAGAATGTTGACACATATATGCAGAAAAGGCATTCATTTAAAGATAAATATCCATTCCTGATAAAAACAAAAAAAAACCAAAATACTCAATAACAGGAAGAAAAAGATGTTTTGTGTAAACAATACACTTCCATAAATATCAGCAATGTTCAAGAGAACGAAAAATTTTATATTCAAGTTACGGATACAAAACCATGTTGTCAGAAGAAAAGGAGACAAAATCATGTTAATGCAGTATGATATAATTGTCTTCCAGGAATACCCAAGAGAATTCTTGAGAAATGAAGCATAAGTTCAATTAGCTGGCCAATTACTAAATATATTTAGAAAGATCAATTACTTTAAAATATACCAATAAAAACCAGAAAATATAATTAAGATGTTATTTATTATACCAACAAATGATTCATTTGCTATAAACAAATTTAAGTAATACCAATGATGAATGAAAAAGTCAGGCTTTATGGAAAATTGTTACAGAAAATTTGAATAATTGCAAAGTTGTACTATGCTTCTAAATGGCAAGACTGAAATTTTTAAAATGTAAATAATTTTTAATATAAAATACATTTCAAATACATCTCTAAATGGCATCTTAAGTGCTTATTCACTTTTCAGCTTAATTAAAGAGGCATATATATCAAAATACATAACAAAATGAAAAGCAACAATTTGAAAATACTTGTAAAGATAAAGCTGGCAGAAAGTTGTCTGTAATATAAGGCTCATACCATATGGGCCCTAAATGATTTGGCCACGATTTAGTTTTTATGCTGTATGATAGTTAGTTAATAAATTTATTATATATTATGCCTTTTATACTGTACTATACATTCTTTTCTTTGTATGTATTTCAAGAATCTAGCAAACCTTGCTATCTCAATGAATGGGCAAGTGACATGGTTATCTAAAACCAAAGAGAAGGAAAACAGACATATGGAAAACACATGCCAAGGGGTTCAGTATTGCTGGAAATTACACCCATGTAAATTAAAATTTCAAAAAAGAACAGTCTATTTCAACCTGTTGAATCATCAAAAGTGTAACAATGAAAATACTGAGGGCTCAGGTTTAGTGAAAGGTGCATTTTCAAACATTGCTAATGGAATATAAATAGATCCAACTTTTCTTGAAAGCTGCATTCTAACATATCTCATCTATTTGAGAGTTCTAAAAATGTCCACTGCATTCTAGGACAGTGCCACTTTTTAGGAGTCTACCCTAAAGGGTATAAAAAAAAACAAATGCAACAACACACAAAAAATTAGAGGTACAGGCAAATATTTATTGAAGAGGATGCCAAAATTGAATCCTTTCTGTTCCAGTTCCAATGGAGGCACTAAGTTAATAGATGCCAAGTTTTTAAAGAGATATATTAGCTCTCTATGAATATCTGCAAAGAAAATGGTAGAAAAAAGGCCATTCATTTTTAGCTGACCACCCACTTTCACCTGAAAGCTGGTTTGGAGAGGCTGAATAAAGGGTGCTTGGAAATTAGAAGATAGCTTGGAGTACCTAAGAAGTCATCTTTAGGCACATGCTAAGTTCAGAGAGCACGAATGCTATATCACCTTGACATAATCATCAGGCAAGAACTATCCTGCTCCCATACATCTTCCCCCCACACACTTCCATCCTCAAGGAGTCACAAGTTAAAAAACTTGGTAAGGAAAATTTTTAAAATCAGCCATGCTCTCCTCCTAAATACAGTCTTCTGATCTATAGCAATTCCATGTCGGGGGATGAGAGGTCTTCAACTTCAATCCGAGAAAACTTGTGATAAATAACATGGGAAGAGACATTTTGGTTATTGAACTGATCATTTGTTTTCTGAATTGAAATGAAGTGAAACTTTTCAAAGTCATGGACTGGGACAGAGAAAGAACTTTTTACCCAAAAATAAATTTTAAAATAAATAGTAAAAAATAAAGTTACTCCATGATTCCATCTTGCAGGTATTTAATATGCATTATTGCAACCTAATTTAATATAATGGAGAAAATGAAGCACCTTAGGTATTGGACAATGGGGAAATTTTAAATTATACCTCATGATATGACTATAATATCAATGTAATCAGCAATAGAGATATGGAAATATGATTACTTCCTAAGTTTTAAAAATATCCTTTTTAAATATAATACTACTACTTTATAGTAATGAATAAAGCTGAAAGCCTACAATAGTAAGTTCTGACAGATAATAAGAGGTTTTTGATTGCAGCATTCTCAAAAGATACTCAAAAGTATAATGGGGGGAAGCAGGGCAAGATAGTGGAATAGGAAAGTGTGGAATTCAGTTAGTCCTCTGGAACAACTAGCATATAGCCAGGAACAACTAATAGTAATAGTCTAGAACAACTGCTGTGGGACAATTGTGACTGGACACACAAGTATACCAGTCTGGAATAGGAGGAATGGCTGAGATTGCAGCATCAGAACTGTAATTAAAGCTCCCCAAGCTGTGGAACTGGCACTCCTCCCACACTGGCACAGCAGGCTGAGCTGAAACACTTCCCTGTGCGAAAAAGAAGCCATCTACTAGGAGGAAGGGAAGGTAGCTCAACCAAGCTCCAACTGTCATTTTAGTTAATGAATTAGGACTACTGAATACAAGTTATGAACACAGACAAACCTGGAGCAAGCAGAAAAGGAACCTGGATATTTTTCCCAGCAGAGAGGAGGTGGATCTGATGGAAAAACAATACACAAATAAATAAAAACAAAGGCCTTTGGAGTTGGCTGAGTTCAGAATACTGAAAAAGGGCTGTGTGCCAAGAAAAGGGACACACAGAACTGGGCACCAACTCTGGTTTTTGACTGGTACTTGGGGGGCTGGGGACTGGTTCTGAAAAGGAGATTACTTTCTTTTTTCCTTTTTTTTCCCACTCATTCTAAGGAGCTCATTAGAGAAAGCCCAGGCATTTTCAGTCATCAGCTTTGACCCAGGCAAAGGTGGAGTTAAGATAGTTAGAGAGACAAAGGAAGAAGTCAAATGGAGGAGATAAATCCCTAAAGGGCTTTAGGAAAAGGAGGAGGCAGGGCCCAATTCAAATAGCTGCCCTCCCTCACAGGACTCAGAACCCAAGGCCTGGGGGAAAAAAAAAGAAACAGCTTAAACTTGACTTCTGACACTCCCATCCCCTGGCAGGTGCAGGGTCTACTGAGAATTAAAGGCAATGCACCTTTTTAGGCAGGTGCGGAACTGTGGGCTGAGAAGCAACACATGCTGGGCAGGGTAGGAATAGCATAGAATCTAGAGGCCTCACAACAAAGTCTTAAAACTTGTTGTGTTTCAGCCTCAGGGAAACTTCATACTGACTTTATCCTCTTCCTGAGACCTGGGCCCATCTGGTCTGGGAAAATCTGATTGGGGTAATCAAGGAAACCAGATGCCTAAACAACAAAAAATCACAAAAAATTATGAATCACTATAGAAAAAACAAAGATATGGCCCAGGCAAAGGAACAAACTTACACTTCAAATGAGATACAGGAGTTGATACAATTAAAGATCTTCAAAATATGCTAAATCAATTCAAAAATCAAATCAATGAGGTGAAGGAAGATACAGCAAAAGAGAGGAAGGACATAAAGAAGACATTGGGCGAACATAAGGAAGAACCTGAAAGCTTGAAAAAACAATTGGCAGAACTTAAGGGAATGAAAGACACAATAGAAGAGACAAAAAACACAATGGAAACATACAACAGCAGATTCGAAGTGGAAGAAGAAAGGATTCAGGAACTAGAAGACAGGACACCTGAAATCCAACACAAAAAGAACATATAGGGATAAGAATGGAAAAATATGAGCAGGATCTCAAGGAATTGAATGACAAGAAGAAGCTCAAGAATATACATGTTATAGATATCCCAGAAGAAGAGAAAAGAAAATGGGCAGAAAGAATAATGGAGGAAATAATCACAGAAAATTTCCCATCTCTATGAAAGACATTAAATTGCAGATCCAAAAAGCACAGTACAACCCAAATAGAATAGATCTGAATAGACCTAATCCAAGACACTTAATAATCAGATTGTCAAATATCGAAGACAAAGAGAGAATTCTGAAAGCAGCAAGGGAAAAGTGTTCCATCATATACGAAGGAAGCTCAATAAGACTATGTGCAGATTTCTCAGTAGAAACCGTGGAGGCGAGAAGGCAGTTGCATGATATATTTAAGATACTGAAAGAGACAAACTGCTAACCAAGAATTCTGTAATTGGCAAAACTGTCCTTCAAAAATGAGGGAAAGCTTAAATATTTTCAGGCAGACAATGAGAGAGTTTGTGAACAAGACACTTGCTCTACAAGAAATAGTAAAGGGAGCACTACAGGCAGATGGGAAAAGACAGGAGAGACAGGTTTGGAGAAGATAGTAGAAATGAAGACTTATGTGAGAGTAAAAAGAGGGGAGGGGGAATAAAATGAAATAAAATAAGATATGACATAGATTCCAAAAGTCAAAACAGTAGACAGTAGACATTACATTGAGTTAAAAAAGTCAGAAACAAAAGGACAGGTACTCTATGGACTCACTAATATGAACTAACATTGATGACTGAAATTTGAGAGTTCAAATTGAGAACACAGGTTATCAGGAGATAGAATAGGTTAGAAATTAAGCATTTGATGCTGAAGGAGTACATAAGGGTAAACAGGATTGATTGTATAGATCCAGAAATGGATAGCATAACACTAATGTGATGTTAGCACCATATTGTAAGTACTCTGAACAAAGATGAGTGAGAGTACGGTTGAAAGAGGAAGGCTAGGGGCATGTATGACACCAGAAGGAAAGATAGAAGATAAAGACTGGGACTGTATAAATTAGTGAAACCTAGAATGGTCAATTATGGTGAGTAAATGTACAAATATAAGAATGTTTTTAGAAGAGGGAGAACAAATGAATGTCAACATTGCAAGGTATTGAAAATTGGATGGTACAAGGGAAAAATACAATCAATGCAAACTACAGTCTATAGTTAATGGTAACATTGTAAGATGCTTCCATTAATTGTAATAAAGGCAACATACCAAATCTAAATGTCTATAAGAGGAGTTTATAATGCACTGATATGTGATTCTTGGTGGTGGTATTGTTGTCTGACCTTTTCATTGTATTTTACTTTATTTTTATTTTTCTTCTATTTTTTATATTTTTATTCATTTTTTTCTGCTTTTCCTCTTTTTTTGTGGAAGAAATGGAAATGTCCTCATATAGTTGTGCAAGTGAATGCATAACTATGTGACTATATCAGCAGTCATTGTTTACTTTGAATGGATCGTATGGTGTGTGAACAAAACTCTTTAAAAAACAAACAGAGGGATACAAGTGCTGGAGAAAATGTGGAGTGAGGGATGTAGCTATTCACTGTTGGTAGGGAAGTAGAACAGTGCAGCCCATCTGGAAGGCAGTCGGGAAGCTAACTATGGGGTAGCCATATTGTTCTGCAATCCCGTTATTGGGTATATACTTGGAAAAACTGAGAGCAGGGACATGAAAGGACATTGCTATCTGGTGTTTATAGCAACAGTATTATTGAGTCGCAATGGATGGAGATGACCTAAGAGTACATTGATATACGGAATGGTGAACTGTGGTGTATACATTCAATGGAATATTGAGCAGCAGCAAGAAGAAATGAAGTTGTGAGTTACACAAATAGATGAATGGACCTTGAAGATAGTATGTTGAGTGAAATAAGCCAGAATATAAAAGATACACATTATAACGCCTCACTAATTTGGACTAAGTATAATGTGCAAAATCTGAGAACTGAATTTAAGAGCATAGATTATCTGGGGAAGGCTTATGGTAAATATTCCTAGATTGTAAGCTCTTACAGAAGTCACATCTATTCATGAGTTGTAATGGTTATTTCTAAATTCTGAGATGAGCTGTTTGTGTATAACCTGGTCAGTCCCTGGAACTTCGTGTATCTGTGCGACACCTGAGACTCAGAACCAGAGTTCAGCCATTATGAATGTCAGCATTACCTCATACAGCAAATGTTAAAGAAGTGGAAAAAGAGGTCAGCCTTTAATTAGAGATATGAACAAAATGGACTTGGTTAGGACTATGGTAAACCAGACTAAAGGGAAAAGGATAATTTTGACTGTGTTTTAAAACCTCAACTTCTGTGTGAGACCAAAGGAAGAGATGTTAATATGGTGAAAAATCTATATTTTCTGTAGCACACTATATAAATTAACTTGTATGGTGAGTTTATTCAAACATCATAATTACATGGAAACTTGAATGGGGCTGAGATCTGGTTAGTTTGTACGGGTTAGCATGAAGTCCCAATACATCCCAGAGTAATTTGGGCAGAGAATAAAAATGTATTTGCAAAGTCACCTTGAGGGTCTTGGGAAAAATTGGAAACAGTAAACTTTCCCACCTGAGGAACTCCTGATATTCTCACAAGCACTGGGGACTACCAGTTTAGTAGGATGAGCCCTTGATCTTGAGTTTGTACTTGTGAAGCCTGTTACTGCAAAGGAGAAGCTAAGCCTACTTGCAATTGTGCCTTAGAGTCACCCCCAGAGAACCTTTTTTGTTGCTGAGATATGGCTGTTCTCTTTAAGTCAAGACAGCAAGTAAACTCACTGCCCTCCACCCTAGGTGGGACATGACTCCCAAGGATGTAAATCCCCCTGGCAAAATGGGACATGACTCCTGATGATGAGCCTGGCCCTGGCATCATGGGATTAAGAAAGCTTTCTTGACCAAAAGGGGGAAGAGAAATGAAACAAAGTTTCAGTGGCTGAGAGCTTTCAAATGGAGTCCAGAGGTCATTCTGGAGCTTATTGGTATGCATTTTATAGATATCCCTTTTTAGTTTTTAGTGTATTAGAATAGCTAGAAGGAAATACCTGAAAATGTTGAACTGTAATCCAGTATTCTTGATGCTTAAAGACGATTGTATAACTATATAGCTTATACAGTGTGACTGTGTAATTGTGAAAACACTGTGGCTCACACTCCCTTTATCCAGCATATAACAGATGAGTAGAAAAAAGGGAGACAAAAAGTAAATGAATAATGGTGGAGGGGGAGGATTATGAGATTTTTGGGGTGTTCTTTCATACTTTTACTTTTATTTTTATTCTTATTTTAATTTTTGCTTCTTGGAGTAATGAAAATTTTCAAAAATTTGATTGTGCTGATGAATGCAAAGCAATATGATGATACTGTGAACAACTGATTGTACAGTTTGGATAACTGTATGGTACATGAACATATCTCAATAAAATTACATTTAAAAAACTATAATGGAAAAAAGGGTATTTGCATTAGTGAATGCTACTTTTAACATTTTTAGATATATGTGACTCCAAAAGGTCAAGAAAGAGCAGGAAAATTATGCTAAAGCAATATAATGCAGGAAAAAATAGAAAAGGTTGAGACCAAAATCATGTCATAGAAAATTATTCTTCAAAGATTAGAATTGGCTATTTGCTAAAGCATATTTTATAGGAAACAAACTTCTCCATTCTCTATGGGAAAAAATTTGCTCACTCAAGAAATATCATTCAAATACACACACAATGCCCAAGCAATGTTGGTTGAAGGGTGGAAGAGAAGTGGTGATGTCTGATAATAAATAGCAACACTCTGGGACACATATCTCTAAAAATATGAACAGGAAAGTAAAATTAAATAAGTGGGATATTGGCAGGAAACTCAACTGGAATGAAATTTATTCAAATAATATTTAAATGTTTTAATTCACATTTTAATTGTCAGAAAGTTATAAAAAAACAGAAATATAGAAATGATTAAGTAATTTAATTCAAAGTTTAATTTATTAGAAAACATATAATGAATGAAAAAACCATATTGAAACCCTTAATGAATCCAACACTGCACACTTCTGTATAATGATTATTTATTATTGTAAAACATTAGTAGTCAAAGTAGTTGTGGCATTTATGGTATGGCCTGGTGGAAAAAGCAATGCTTTAAGCACAGGGCTTTTTTCCCCTGTACTTAAGACTGACAAGATTGTTACATAGGCAGCTTTAGACATTAGGTCTACATGACAGAAAGCCAACAATGGCATAATGATGGGGAGATCAGTATTTCTAGTTTTATACCACAAAGCCCAATTCTGCCTTATAACTAAGCTACATAAACTTTAATGAGGAGAATGCTTCAGTCTTAACCAATTTGCTGGCATTTTACAGTCTCAGTCAAATGTTAGTACACACCATAAAAACATGTGCCTCCAAAAGTGACTGAAAAACAAGTAGGGGTGTGGCTGTTTTGTAATAGAATACTATAGGAGTGAAAACAGCGTTAGAGTTTTTAGAAGTGCTTCATGCTTTCACTTTATGTGGTTTCTTGCTTCTGAATTGACTCTCTCCTTACTTATTATGAATGAATGGAGTAACAATGATTTACAAGTGTTGGTGACAGAACTCCCTTTGTGTGCAAATTCTATTGTTAAAGCAACAACCTTCAGAGTCATCTATTTTAAGAATGGCAAAGTGAGCAGAATCAAATTTCTGAATTTAATGGCAATGTCAGTGTAGCTTATGAAACCATAACAATGTAAGAAGAGACATCTGGTGAGTGCACCAGGCATGTAATATATGGTAGCTTCAGTGATTCGTCTGAGTTCTCCTGGCACTGTAATGTATATGTGGCAGAGTGCCACTCAAACGAAGTAGAATCATTCAACTGTCTTGAATATAAAGTAAAGAATACAATGCTTCACTGGGCAGGCTAGTTGCACATGAATTTTGATGTAGATGCCCAGTAAAAATGCTGCTAATAACTTGTAGTATAAAACAACCTAAAGAATTAATGAAGAAAGGTTTATTCCTAAAGGAACACACAACTGTGTTTGTAGTGCAATATTTTCAAATACAAGCACAGTATGCTAGGAATGATGGCTACAAAGGATATGGTTACAGATAGAAACAAAATAAGATGTGGAGTACACACATATGCTCATAAATATGAATTATCTCTCTGTGTACAGGCACACATATCTGTGTGAATGCTATGAAATCATATCCCCTTATTCAAACAGTCTCCAAAGAGGAAAAATATACAAGTCTGGAGCTTAAGTAAAATACTATTATATTTTAAACATTACTTGCTTATAAAAGGATGTTTTTCCTGTTCTCATCTTCTACCTATACCAAGGAATCACAAAATGAAAATCTCTGGGACAATGATGAAATTGAATTATTCTCACTTCCCTCCAATCTCAACTGTAATTTGTACTCCTCTCCAGAGCCAAGAAGCTTCTGGGCCTGCTGGCCTTACTTGAAAATAAGGTTTAAGCCTCCATGTAGGAAAAGGTACTATAACTGGGGAAGCAGGTAATTACCATTCCACTACCAAAGAACTCTGATGTGAATATTAAATAGTAAGGATTCTGAAAAGAGCTTGGCCTCAACAACCATCATCCTCTGTAGGAGAATTTGACACTGGCCAAACGTGAATGTGCCTGGTCTCACTGGCCACCGAGAAACCAAAGGAGGTCTGAGAAATGGCACTAGATGCCTGCTTCTCCTGGGGCTAGGATTGTCCTAGGAGATTGTAGAGCAGAATGACTTCCTCCTGGAGCCATTGTGGATAACTGGTAGCTTCCCCTGGTACCCCTTCACTGGGAGTCATAGACCAGACTTGAGTTCCAGTGAGGTGACTGAGAGAAACAACTTTTTCAGAGGAGTCAATCCACCTAAGAAAGAGAAACCAAAGAAAACAAACTGAGCTCAAACTAAGGAGACAGAAGAGGCAGACAATAGCTCAAAAGAAAAACAGTAATAATTATAAAATTACCAACAAATTGGTATTACAAAAAACACAGTTCCCAAATAAAATCATAAGTGATTTGAGTGAGTGAATTGCCCTATTGAGATAAAAATTAAGGCCAAGATAATCAAATGTGAGAAATTTCTTCCAATAAAAAACAAAGAGGTAGAAAACAAAGGAAGGTAGCATATTTGAGAGAAAAATGAAGGAAATCTAACACATGATTAATATAAATTTCAGAATGTAATACAATAGGAATACTAATTTATTCTATTTTTTTTTTAATTCCCCAGGATGAAGGAACATGTGATTCAAAATTTGAGAGAATACACCATGTTCCAAAAAGGTTTTGTGTGTGTAAAGGTTTTACATGTGTATAGAGGCAAAACTTTCTAACATTCTTAAATTTTTGGATAAAGCAAAATCTCCACCAGCCTTGAGTCAGATGGCTGGTAAAAGTAGTCTACAGAGGGAAAGCGTCACAATTGTATCTGACATCTCATCTTCTACAGTGGAAGCTAGAAAAAGGTAGTTTAACATTTACCAATTGTTGAGAGTGTTGAGATAATAATATTATAATTAGCCAGCATGGCATTCACCCATCAGGGCAAAAGAAGGAGCACTGTGGATTTGCAAGAATTTGGATTCTATTACTAATGAGTTGCATCTGGGAAAAGTTTCAAAGGACTCTAACACAAAAACAAATGAATCAGAGAGATCTGAAGATAAAGGCAGATAAAAGGAAGAGGACATTGTAGCCTGTTCATGTAAGTGCTAAATTCTGATTATAAAATTCTGCAATGGAAATTACAATAACAATAAGGAAATAAACATACTAAGATTTCTCAGTTGTATCTCATCTGTGAGTGCTTGTGTGTAAGGGGAAAGGAAAAGAAGGGAATTTTCACAGGTCTCATTAAAATGTGGAGTTGGGGAAGCATAGGTTAAAAAAGTGAAGAAGTTAAACTATTCTAAAGAGCTCATCTTATTAATACGGTGTGTGGTTGGTTGTTTAGGCAGGTGAAGGAGGAGAGCAGAATGGAAGCAGATGAGAAATATACATTTCTCAAAGATTTTGAACAAAGAAATTACATACTGAATAATGAAATAAAGGGAAAATTATAATAGAATTTCAACTCTAAAATGATAAAACTGAATAGCAAGCAAATCAGACAAAATAAAATAAGGAAAAGGAAAAAAAGAGAAACAGCAGAAGAGGCAGACAATAGCTCAAAAGAAAAATGGTAATAATTATAAAATTACCAACAAATTTTTATTACAAAATACACAGTTCCCAAGTAAAACCATAAGTGATTTGAGTGAGTGAATTGCCTGATTGAGATGGAATAAACAAAATAAAACATTTAACAAAAAAGGATAAAATAAACCAAATATATTTTACACTAAATGTAAGTAGAAATCCATTTAAAGCTAAAAATTGTCATATTAAACAATATTTTAAAGTTCCATTTCTATGCTGTTGTTAAGAAATACTTCTCAAATAAAGCAATAAAGAAAGGTTGAAAATTAAGAGATGATCAGAAACTTATAGAACAAATGAAAATCTAACAAAACCAAGAGTTAAATTGGAAAAAATATCTTACAAGAGAGATTTAAAGTTTAAAAGCATTAACAGGATAAAAATGAATTTTATGTAATGCAAACAAGGACAACTTTTGAAGTGCAACACTCATAAGCCTAGGTAATAGCTAAGTATTTAAACAATTAATAGAAACAAAAGGGAAACAATAATACAATTATTATGGGACTCTTTAATTCCTCTTTGAAATTGAACAGATCTAGGGAATGAAAAAGCAAAAACAGAGCATTTCAATAATACAACAAATAAAATCAATTTTTGTTTCTGTATAAAATGCAAAGCACACAAATGCTAAATATATTTTTTTTGTAAGTTCAAATAGCATTTACAAAATGCAGTCATGAAGTTAGCCACAAATAAATCCTTTACAAAATTAAATCTAAAGAATGTATAGCTTCACTCTCTGCTCATAATCCAATAAACTTAGGGAATAATGCAAAATATGATCACCATATTTTACACATTGAATATTAAGACTGATGTATACAGTAAATGATAAATCAAGAAAGAAATAAAAAATGAAATTTAAAATATCTAAAAAGCAGCTGAATAAAGAAAATTTCTTACCATAACCTCTCAATTATAGTAAAATGTTATTTAATACTGGTATAAAGACATGTAAAGCCCCAATATATTTTACAGACTCAGCATAAATTTAAAATGCAAACCAAATAAATCAGTAAAAAATATAATTATAGAACAATACCATCTATGAACATAAATGCAAACATTTTAAGTTAAAACTAAATAAATTGACAATTTATGAAAACAAAATGAGTGTTTCTTGGGTGACATTTATTTCAGAGATGCAGATCAATACAATATCAGGTAATCTGACAACATACTACATGACATCAACAAATTAAAGGAAAACAAAAATAAAATAATAACCGTAGTTGCGAAAAAGGTGATTGATAAATTTTAACCTGCATTCCAAATAAAAATATTGAATAAAATAGGAATAGAAGGAAGAAAACTACTGAAATGAAATAAAAGGCAGTTCCAATACTCAACAACAAACTTACCAGAATGTTGAAACACTAAAAATATCACAATTAATATCAAGTGAACAAAGATTTTCATTATCACTATCATTAACTATCATTTATTTAAATTTTTAGCAGATGAAATACAACAGGAAAATAAATATTAGAAATTTTAGAAAATAAATGAAGACTGACTTTAGTTTCTATTAATATTGTTATATACATAAAATCCCAGGAAACTCCTGTAATAATATACTAGCATTAACAAGATAGATAAAAATATGCTTTGATGAAATATAAATATAATAAAAATCAATAGCTCCTCTCTAAGCTAGTAATAAGCACTAAGAAATATAAAATAGAAAAAAATCATGATAACGAAATGTTTAAATATTTAGGAAATAAACAAGAAAGACAAGATACAAAATATGAAGAAATGAAAGATACACCATGTTTTTTCATGGTCAGACTATCATGACACTTTCAGTTCCCATTAATATTTAATACCTACATTAATGTAATTCCAATTTGCATTTAATAGGGTGCTTTTACTATAGTATTAATGAAATAATGTTTTATATTAAAGGATAAATGTTGAGACTATCCCAAAGAATTTATGAAAATGAAGAAAATTTAGAGGAACATACCATAAAGCCACTGTAGCAAAATAGATTTAGTGATTAGAAGTAGAATTTAAAAATAAGACCTAGTGTAAAAGATAATTTAATATATGATAGATGACTTAAAAATTGTATTGGCATAATTGGCCAATCATCTGGGGGAAATGTTAGGTCCATTTTTTTTTCTTTTTAATCTACAGATCAAATTACATCAAATTGAGGAGCATTTACATTTTAATAATGATGAATATTCCATTGAATTTGTTAAGATTTTCTTTGATTTCTTTCATCAGTATTTTGTAGTTTTCAGGCTACAGATTCTACATGTATTCTTAGATTTCATTTTTCTGTGTTATATTATAAATGATTTTGCTTTATTTCAAATTCAAATTCTTGATTGCTGGTATATAGAAATATACCAGGAATATAAGAATTGATTTTGAATATTGTTGTGATATCCTATGGCCTTACTAAGCTACTTATTAGTTCAAGTAGCTTTTTTATGTAGATTCTTTGGGATTTTCATTTTCTACATTGGCAATCATGTCATTTGTGAATGGAGACATTTTTATTTCCTCTTTTCTAAATGACATGCCTTTTATATCTTTTCCTTGCCTTATTACACTACCTAGAACTTGCTGTATGCTATTGAATAAGAGGGGCAAGAGAGGATCTTGCCTTGTCCCAGTCTTAGGGGAAAAATAGTTGATCGCTGACCTTTAAGTATCATGTCACCAAGATATAGTATTCATTTTATGTATGTAAAAAAGGAATAAGTTTCGTTTTCACATAGAGACAGCATGGAATAAGGGAAATGGAGGCAAAACCAGTTTAAACAAGCCCCAGACAAAGAGAAGAGAGAATCTGCCTGATGTAAAGAGACATGAGGTAGTATCAGAGGCGGGAACTCACAGCAAAAAAATAAAAATTTGGGGGGGGCATTGGCTAATCAGTTCAAAATCTCAATAATGAGCTAGTTGGCTCTCTGGGATTGGCTGTACAAATTAAAATCTCAAAAGATGAATTAGTTAGTGTTCTCGGATAGGCTGTAACCTCTGTAGTACCCAGTCAATGGGGAAACAGGGGAGGGACTTGCGAATTAGGAGTAGGAGATTTAAACATCGCCATTCTCTTCCTCTGGGGCGCCAGCCTTCCGCGTGTTTGGCTGGACGCCCCATCTTGGAAGATCGTAAATAAATTCTTTTCTCCTCCAGAACCGAGAGAGCGTTTATTCCCTTACAGGTACCACTTTATTTCCGACAACTTGGGGGCTCGTCCGGGATCCAAAGCTTCGGAGGGGGACCCCCGAGGTGGACAAAGGGAAGGCGCGCCCCGCTGATTGAGCAGTCTCGGACTCCGCCATTGGGGGCCCATCTCCGGCAGCTAAAGGGCCCGAGACCAGATACTTGGATCTGCCGGTTGTGGATGAGAAAAGGGGGAAAAGAAAAGGCCTGCCTCTGGTTAACCAGGCAACTCTGTGCACGGACCAAGGTAAGGAAAGAAATATTATATTACCTTGGTGGTTAAAGCATTCTGAAAGTCTGGGGCTGATCCTGAGGGAAAGATGCCCAAACAAGACTCAGAATGGGGACATTCTGATGAGCCTAGAGCTGATCCTAAGGGAAAGATGCTCAGGCAAGACTCAGAATGGGGAATAGAGGCAGTCAGCCGGCCGGGAATAAAGGGAAGGGGGTAACTTTAGGGTCCCCGGGGAACATTCCTCTAAATAATCCATTGGGAAACATGTTAAAACATTGGGCTAAAAGTAATTGGACCAAGGGAAAGGGTAAAAGAAAATGATCAAATATTATTGTTATGTTTAGACAAAAAAAAAAAAAAAAAAAAAGGCATTTTGCTGCCAAATATATTCTGGCCAAAATATAAGGCAGATAAGAGTTGGCTTTGTGCTGACCTCGTGTGTCATGTTAATAAAAATAAACCTTTTTCCAAGGCAGAATTGAACTGTGCCATGTGGTGGCTGCAGGGAAAAAAGAAACTAAAACCTGGGATAAGCATTCCCCCACCTTATGGTTTCCCCTCCCCCACTGGGGCGGGAACCATTAAAGCCTGAGGTTTTGGTGGAAGCAGTCTATGCCCCCAGGCAATTGGAGAGCCAGTTAATGCTGACTGCTCCAGTAATTACAACCCACCAAAAGTTAAAAAAAAAAAAAAAAAAATGGAGAGATTTCCAAAAGTTTCTGTTTCTAAAGGCTCTTAAAGAAAGGAAGGTAAGAATCATTAATAAAAAGCCTAGCAAGGCTAGCTGAATAACAATTAACTTGATTCTTAAAATCTGGTTTATGTAAATATCCCTTTCTTCGGAGAAGAAAGGGAAATGGGAAAGAGGGCAGCTATGAGAGAGAGAGAGACTGCATCCACCTAAAATAAAATTGGCTGTACCCATATCCCCAAAGAACGATGAAAGTTGAGGTCTGAAGTCAAGTGGTCTCAGGCTGGGAGAGTGGAGTGGCCCACATGCATGAAAAGGGTGAGTTTGCCCTGCGGGTTGAGGGTGGGCCTTCCGCCTCAATGCTCTAGAAAAGTTTTGCCGCCTCAGGACCCAGAGGGTGGAGCACATTCCCAGGGGAATGGGAAAAGCCTGGCTGCCACCCCACTGTTAGGTAGAGCCTTTACCCCGAAGAGGCAGAGTCTGGGTGGCACCCCGATGTTTAAGAAGGGTGGGGCCAAAAAGGTAATCTCCCCAACATCACCCCAGACTTTGAAAAGAAAAGGGCTGCCACAAAAGCCTCTAAAAAGGGTTAGACTCCCACTCCCTCAAGCCCCAAGAATACAATGTCATTCTGTTAATAACTCAGACTTTAAAAGGTCAGCTATATAAAGGAATTTTAGCCTAATATTCAGAGAAGATCCAAAAATCGATGAATGGCTGAATAAGCCATTAGAGGAAATATTCAGAGAGTCAACAAGCCAGGGAGGAAACAGACAAAAGTGAGATAGAGAAGTAATTGGAGCAGTTTAAAAAAAAAAAAAAAAAAAGGAGGAAGGAAATTTGTAGCATGGGGTTTGTGTGATTCTCTATTCATATACTTATGTGGGGCTAAAAAGGTATTAATAAATACATTTACATATTTTAGTGTGCTGTGTAATTAAGTCTAAGGCATGTGGAAGCTACATTTAAAGTCCCTTAATGTGTGTATCAGGGTATATAGAAAGTTATATGCACATTTTTTAGGACTGTATTTGGATGCATTCTGAGAGTTAAAACTTCATGAATCTAATGGGAGTTTAAGTTGTATGTTTACACAGGAATGTGGGATAGTTGTATTTGTATGTAATAAAAGCATGTAATATAATTACGTAGGAGTCTTTCAAACTGTTAAAGTTTGTCAGTGTGTAATTTAAAACTTGGCAAAAATTTCCTGTGTACTCATCTATAGTAAACTGAAGCTATTTCTTTGTGTCTTTATAGCGTATACTAGTTTGTGTGTACTCTAAAGCTGGGCAATTGTGTGCAGTTTCACAATAGTGTGAAAAATGAAAAAAAAGTGAGAAAAACTGTGTAAAAGTTTTCTATGTATGTGTAACAGTAGTGTATTGGCTATACATGCTTGTAAATGGGAATGTATGTCTGTTTCGTATGGTTATGAGTGTGTATATAAGTTATATGTGTCTGTATTCCAGATATATGAGACTGTGTATTCTTGTAAAAAGCAGAATAATTTTTCTGATATATTTTGGGCAAAAGCAAAAGGTCCATACTCAAAGTGCAAGTAAATGTTCCTATAAAAGGGTTTAAGGTTCACTAAAGCTGAATTAAACAAACTTAGAACAGTGAATAGTTCATATCTCTTCCCAGGTCTCCATTTGGTAATGCCAGGTTGCTATCTTAACATTAAGTCTAATAGGAATAAAGACACCACATATATTGTCAAATACTACACACCAAGGCTTGTCCTCCTCTCCCTGGAGAGTGGGTTTTTACTCATCTAACAGCAAAACTTGTGTGTATGTTCAGGGTATGCATATATGTGAATCACGTATATTCAAGCATCACTAAACTAGGTGTACTAAAAACAATTTTAAGTTAGCATTTAAGAGTGGTAAGCCTTTTTATGTTCATTAATCTTAGGTTATTGTAAATTATTGTTGTCCTTTAGTCTAATTGTTCTAGCCTGAAATGTTGGTAAGTTCTTGCTGCTCTTCATGCACATGACTTCAGGAGTGTCTGTACCTAAAGCAGGTATTAGCAGTTTTACACTAGGGGAGTCATTAGAGGGGTGCAAGCCATGTGTAATTTAGTACTTAGGCAATTACAAGGTGTAGGCCTTTGGCTTTTGGTTTGCCTTTCCCCAGGAGGACTGGAGAGCTCCCCTCCCTAGACACAAAGGATCTTTTTCTTAAGAATTATATACTGGCCTTGTCTTCTACTTTATCATCTCTCAGGCACCGTGGACTGCTGGCTCAGACCCCGCCTCTTGAATTTGCTGCCCATTGACATCAGCCTGGCAGCTGGGTTCTGATCCAGTCGTGAAAAGAATCCAAACTTCAACCGATCTGGGAAGGACCCTATCAAGTCTTGCTGACAACTGAGACGGCAGTCCGAATGGCAGAAAGAGGCTGGACTCATTACACACAAGTGAAGGGACCGGTGCCTGAACCAGACGATAAGTATCCAGCAACTCAACCTGAATCCTGGAAAGTGACTCCTACCTCAGATCCCCTAAGGATCACTTTAAATAGGCAACAGTTAAAGGAACATATTAGAAGGGAGAAAGGGCTGGATTAAACCCTATGTTTGCATTGTGCTCTGTGTATAGCTTAATAATGAAATTGCTTATGCTGATCATAATGTTCTATATTCAAGGAGTAACAGGTTCTGCTAAGCTGGTTATAAGTGTAGTCAAAGGCTTAAAGTCTCAAACTGTACAATTTGATGTTTGTCAAGTAATGAGCTGTAAAAATCTAAAACATCAGCAACAACTGAGGGAGGAATATAAGCATTTATGTAAGCAGACTGTTCAAATAGAAAGCAAGATTGTTGGGGGGCGAACATTTGAGAGTATAACTTATGAGACACCTAACCCCTGTTATTCTTGGAACACTGCTTGGTGAACCACACAGTATGAGGGATGGGTCTTACCCAGGTTGGAGGAAAAACCATTAAAGGAAACTTGGCTGGAATTTAACTCTCCAGTACAAATTGACCCCAAGGTCATTAGAATACTTAAGACCAAAGACTTAAAGCAAACCACAGAAATAGAGACAGGTTATGGAAATACAAATGCCTGGGTAGAATGGGGCAAACATACCATCCAGAGTCTAAACAGAAGTGACTGTTATGCTTGTACAACCAAACAACCCACTGTTCAGATTATGCCCTTCCCCTTGGGGATGAAAAAGCATGAAAGGGAGTTTAAATGTATAACACTCCTCTTTCAAAATGCTACTCCTGGTGAAAGTTGTAGTACGTTGTCCTCCCTTTTCCCTCCAGTCCAGGAGGGAAGTGTCAAAGCCATACCAGCGTCTCACCTTGGTCCTGGAAACCACTCTGCCTGTCTCTCCAGATGGGAAGAAGGGCTCCAGGATCTTGGTACCATGGCTTTGTGTACACAGGTGTGGAATGTGAGCAAGGATAGTACTGGCAACTTCTCCAGCCTAACTATACCCCGAGCAGACCTCTGGTGGTACTGTGGGAAGGGCATCCTCTGGCCAACACTACCTGAAAGGTGGGGAGAAACCTGTGCTCTGGTTCAATTGGCTATCTCATTTACCCTGGCATTTGAAAATAATAAAAAAGTACCAACCCAAGGCAAAGGAGAAAAGAAAAATGTACAAAGTGTACCTAGTTCCTTCAATAAAAAAATGTTTGTAGATAGTATAGGGGTTCCCCAGAAAGTTCCTAATGAGTTTAAAGCTAAAAATCAATTAGCTGCAAAATTTAAATCATCCTTATTCTGGTGGGTCACCATCAATAAAAATGTCAATCATCAGCTAAAATTTATCAACTATACCAGGAATGTCATTAAAGAAATAGCAGAACAGTTAGATGCCACTAGCCAAATGGCATGGGAAAACAGAATGGCCCTAGACATGATGCTAGCTGAAAAAGGAGGCGTCTGTGCTATAGTTGGGGGAAATTGTCGCACATTCATCCCCAATAATACCGCACCTAATGGAACTATCACCAAAGCCCTACAAGGCTTAACAGCCTTATTTCAGAAACTAGAAAAGAATTCTAGCATTAACAACCCACTCATAGAATGATTGGAAAATTGGTTCGAGAAATGGAAAGGAATTGCAACATCTATTTTAATTTTCCTTATCATTCCAGCCAAAATGTTTATAACAGCTGGGTGCTACATAATCCCGTGTGCTCAAAGGCTAGTTCAAAAAGCCATCAAAACCACTAGAATCAAAAATAAGAAAGATCCCTATGATAAGGAATGTAAAAAAGCCCTTAGCAAATTTGAAAATCTAAAATGTGAAAACTAAAAGTGTTTAAAAAAAAAGAGGAGGGAATCTGTAAGAAAGGAATAAGTTTCGTTTTCACATAGAGACAGCATGGAATAAGGGAAATGGAGGCAAAACCAGTTTAAACAAGCCCCAGACAAAGAGAAGAGAGAATCTGCCTGATGTAAAGAGACATGAGGTAGTATCAGAGGCGGGAACTCACAGCAAAAAAATAAAAATTTGTGGGGGCATTGGCTAATCAGTTCAAAATCTCAATAATGAGCTAGTTGGCTCTCTGGGATTGGCTGTACAAATTAAAATCTCAAAAGATGAATTAGTTAGTGTTCTCGGATAGGCTGTAACCTCTGTAGTACCCAGTCAATGGGGAAACGGGAGGGACTTGCGAATTAGGAGTAGGAGATTTAAACATCGCCATTCTCTTCCTCTGGCGTGCCAGCCTTCCGCGTGTTTGGCTGGACGCCCCATCTTGCAAGATCGTAAATAAATTCTTTTCTCCTCCAGAACCGAGAGAGCGTTTATTCCCTTACAGGTACCACTTTATTTCCGACAATGTATAGCTGGATTCTATTTACTAATATTTTGTTGAGAATTTTTCCATCACTGTTTGTGAGAGATTTTGGTCTGTAATCTCTTTTTTTTTATTGTAATTTTTTTTGTAAATTTATGTCAAATTTTGAAATAACAGGAATTCTGGCCTCAAAAAAGCATTGAGAAGTGTTCCTTCCCTCTTCTATTTTCTGGACGAGAAGAGTTGGCTTTAATAAATATAACATTTAACTGAGGAGACATTGAATCCAGGACAAAAAGGATTCAGAAATGAGAGTAAAGAATTATGATCTTTTTTGTAACCCCTCTGAGAAGACTTGCAAGCTCCCAGAGTATAGTGCTTACTTTTCTTCCTATATGCAAAACTTAGTAAAGAACTTTCATTGATCAGCTTACACTGTTAATTTTCTGTTCTAACTCTAACCTTCTAAGTGCTAAAAATAATCTAAATTTGAAAGAACCAGGAAAAAGAGATAAAGAGACCAAGATGGATGCAAATGAGTTTCTAGGACCAGTCCTCCCCCTCCCTAAACCCCATTGCATTACTGCTGTCCAACCCTTCCCTGGGGCTAGAGGCTCCTCCCACTGAAGGGAAAAAAACCAATTTACCACAGGCCATAAAGAGGCCAGTACATAGAAAACTACAGAACTCTATTACACAGATTCTTGAAAACACTGTTTGGGATTTTCATTTCAGTTGGTCCTATTCTACATCTTTCTTTTTCTTTTTCTTTTTCTTGTTCTTTATTAGAGAAGTTGTGGGTTTAAAGAACAATCATGCATAAAATTCAGGATGCCCATACACCACCTCACCACCAACACCTTGTCTTGATGTGGAACATTTGCTGCAAGTGGTGATAGTACATTTTATAATTGCACTATTAATTAAAGTCCATGATTTAATTTAGGATTCACTGTTTGTATAGTGTACTCTCTCGGATTTTTAAAAAATTTTTGTTCTGTTGCCATACATACAATCTAATATTTCCCCTTTTAATCACATTCAGATATATACTTCAGTGATGTTAATTGAGTTCACAATGTTGTGCTATCATCATCACAACCATCCATTACCAAAACACTGACATCATTCCAAACAGGAACCTGTATATCTGAAGCCTTAACTTCCCATTCCCTATCCTATTTTTTACATGATATATGAAAATAATGTTATCAATAAAACACTCTTTGTAAGACAGTAAGAGACTACACTGACAATAGTTAAGAATTTGATGGCATGATTTGAGTCAGGAAACAAGTTGCAAAATAACATATTATGAACCCTTTTTTTGCCAAACTGTGACCTCTAAATCCATGGTATTTATAAAAACATTTATTGGATTATGTGAGTACTGAGGAAAATATAGAAAGGTACATGCTAGGTTATCAGCATGTGCTACTTAATGTGGGTGGAAGGAAATAGAGGAACAGGGAAAGAAAGGAAAAAGTAAAGAAACTAACTACAGCAACAAAAATATTTCACCTCTATTACAGACATTCATAAAATATTCATTTTAACTTGTCCATATGCATTGATATTAAAATAAATTACAAAAACAGTAATCATGAATAAAGTATTACTATGTATTTGTGATTTTAAATTACTAAAACAAGTAACATATAATTAAGATTTATTAAAAAAATACTAATCAAATCACATCATTGAAAACATAGGACCTTAATAGTTATTCATGGTAATAATGAACAAGTTTACAAGATGATATCTAAAATCTTTGCAAGGTGCATTATAGGTATTAATTTCAGAGAAAAAAATCTTCAAATTAACTCCAACATAAGCATTTAGAAGAAAATATTACCAGGACAAAAGAGCTATAAAGACAAAAGCACAAAAGTAGGGAGATATTGCTAATACATTTTATTGCAGCATTTATACCTCTTAATGTGGATAGTATATTCTAGTTCTTTGAAAGTCTACTTTATTGCACCTTTTCCAATTGCTTTAGCAGTACCAACATTGGTAGGTAAGAAAGGAAATTTGTCTCCCCATTCCTTATTCTACTGCCGTATTTCAAAATAATTGTTTTGAAAATGCTTATTCAAGAATCATATGATTCCTCACTGGCAATCACCTGTATGGTTGACGACTTAAGAGTTAATTAAAATGAGCTTTAAGGAATGCATTTGTTTGTTCATTTTTCCCCAGAAAAGTTGCCAAGTTATTTGTTTGATTTAAATTATCAAAACGACAGAGTAATTTCTAGTAGTCTTTTTGAAAGGAAGTTTGGTCTCCTTCCTGTTTTTTCAGAAGTTTAAAACAATTTTAAATAAAGATATGCATAATTCTGGTGGTTTTTATGTATAAACACAAAAGAGTGTGTTGTTTGTACTTCAGCTAAACTCTGGAGATATGAGTGAACAAGTTATCTTTCCCTTAGAGAACTTAGTGAGGAGGTCAGGAAGTAAGGAAGTCAGGTATTCACGATTAAACATAAAGAAAAAAATGATTATAATAGTGATAATTCCTTTGAGGAAAAAAAAACAGGTACTGTGATAAAATATAGTGGTGTGTATATCAGGGAACTTCATTTAGCTCAGGTGTTGAGAATTAACGATTGCCTCAAAGGGGTAGCAAATACCAAAAGTAATAAAATTACTTAGTAATATCATGAAGATGAAACTGCTGTGCCAAGATTAAATGGTACAGCAAGAACCGGGCTGCAATTCAATTTTAACAAGTCCCTTAATCTCTATCCTCAGAAAAATTAAATTATTTAAAGTCAGGGATATGAAATGTAGTACAGGCATACCTCATTTTGTTATGCTTCACTTTATAGAGCTTTGCAGATAATGTGTTTACAAATTTATGATTTTTGGTAATCCTGGGTAGAGCAAGTCTATCAACACCATTTTCTGATAGCATGTGCTGACGTCATGTCTCTGTCACATTTTGGTAATTCTCAAAATATTTCAAACTTTTTCATTGTTACATCTGTTATAGTGTTCTGTGACATGTCCTCTTTGACACTACTATTATAATTGTCTGGGGGCACCACAAACCTTATCCGTATAAGATGGCAAACAACTGATAAATGTTGTGTGTTCTGACTGCTCCACTGACTAGCCATACCCTCTCCTTACAATATTTTTACAATATTGTTAGATATAAATATCTTACAATATTCATAGTTAAAACCCCTATTTTATCTCAAATTTAAAAAGTAATGTTGTTATCAAGCTAAATGCCCCCAAAACAGGAAACATTTTCAAGTCTCTCCCTTAAAATATGTTACTTCATTTAACCATTAGTCAGTGGATTCTAATTTATTCAAATAGGGAAATCAATAATTCTTAAATTCATAAAGTTAAAATGAAAAGTAATCATTTACCAAAGAAAGAATCATAAAATTATATTTCATAGATTTGTGATGATAAAGAAAAATACTTATGAATCATGCATATTTAAAACTTTTCAGAGGGTAAAGCACAATAATCAATATATTTGTGCCATCTTTGACTATGAGTTTATTACCTTCCAATATAAAGATTTTTTATTCAATAAGGAAATCACCCATTCAAATAGATATTTGTTTAGTGATAAAAATAAATCTCCCTATATACATATATTGATACATACATACATACATAAACACACACATATACATACATACATATAATTCTTAGAGTGACATTTCCAAAAAAAAGCAGAAATTCGATGTTAACAAGAGTACAGAGAAAAGGAATTTTCACTTGTGGGAGTGTGATTTAGTCTAACTTTAACAAATTGTTTCAAAATTCTTTAAAATATCCATTTCCATTATTCCAGCAAATTATACTTCTGGAAATGAATCCCAAGAAATAATTTAGGATAGTAACTGCAATGGCATAATAAATTTAAAACAACACATATATCCAAATTAAATAAATCATCGTATAATGGAATACTTTTTATCTATTATGGGTTATTTGGTCTCTAATATTCATTGACATGGAAAGACTGACCCTTAGGAGCTGCCTCTTCATATATATTCAAAAATGATTTGTCATTATTTACACCAACAGTGATTACCTCTGCACTGGGAATTAAAAGTCTTTCTTCTCTGTTTTCAAATTGTCTATCTCTTTCCTATAATTTTTGACTGAAGAATCTGTTCTTAACTCTACTAAAAATAGTTGATAATTTCTTATGGTTAGTAAAGACCTCTGTTTTTCTCTTATATGCATGTATATTATTATATTGTTTCATTGCTTTGTTTATATTGATGAAAATATTGGTCAATAAATGAATAATTTAATCTTTATATATAATTATTTCCAAGTCTGCAAAATAAGCTTAACAGAAAGGAGTTTTCTACAGTATTTTTTTCTTGGGGAAGGAAAGGTTGTTTGGTTTTCCTTTCAAAAATTTAAACCAAAGAGCTTTCTAATATTTTGTTTTTTGGGGCAATTGCTTTTCCTGTCTATTTTCAAAAAAAGGAATTACCTACACTATCATTTGTGTTTTATTTTGTGATTTGCTTTCTTTTTCAAATTTAAAAAAAATGGTTTTGAATGTTCAAGGATATCCTTAAAAGATTCAGACTTTAATCATTCCCTTTGAGAATAACCTTTTTTCTTTCTTTCTCTTAAGCCTTAGATACATACATAGTTCAGAGAGAAAATCTTACCCATTCATGTATGTCAGTTAATCAGTTTGGGTGAGATATCATTCCTGTTTTATTCTATTTTATTACTTGTAATTCCTGTTTTCATTGTTGATTTCTACTCCCTCCTTTTTCACCTTCTTATTCACAGCTACTCTATGTGTTAAAGTATTTGAATATGTATATATTCAAACATATATAGCATTGAGTCTTATACAAATGCTTTCCTTCTTTCTTTTCTTTTCATGAATTTGTTATGAAATATAACATATATACAAATGATTTAAAAGTACCAAACATTAGGCCAACATAACAATTATGAAATTATATACATGGAATAATTTACCTAAACATGTATTTGCAAAACTGTATAGAAGTACGAAGACCAACTGACAAACCCATCATCATTATGGGAGTTTTTAACAAAACTATTTTAATTGTTGTTCTTATAATTAAGTAGAAGTAAAAATATAGGTGATTTGAGCCATATAATTAGGCTACTTAATTTAATAGACATGTATAAATCCCAGCACTCAAATATTAGATAATGCAGCTTTGTCAAATGGCACAGGGAATATTTTAAAATATCAAAAATAAAGGAAGTCATAAAGAAACAGATAGAAAACAGAATTATAGCAGAGAAAGTCAAAATATACTAAAGTCGTTTTATTAATAGCTAACAATAAGTCTAACATTTGGAAATACTGATCAGTGACTGAAGGCACATATATACCATGTTGAAAATGAAAAAGTTCTCAAAGATGAGAGAAGGTAACACAATACCGTTGGGGACAATTAAGGTAGCATATATAATATTCACCTTCAGCGATACCGGTAACATGCAACATGGCCACCAGGGCTGATGCTAGAACAGCCTAAGCTATAATTAGCCTTCTTCAAGGAAGTAACAGTGGTTCCCGCCTAAGCAGTAGCAGTTTGCGCCAAAAGCTAACCGTACTTCTGCCTTTCACCCCAGCAACAGCAACCGCCAATCCCCCTACATCTGCCTTCCACCCTAGCAACAGCAGCAGCCAATCCTAGGTCGCCACCCGTTTTTACTAGCCACTCCCTCCACCCTTAGAGTATATATACCCTGCCTCGTCAATAAAATTTTGCAGCTTGATCAGAAACCTGTCTTGCTGTCATTCTTTGTGTCTCTTGTCCCATACCATTCTTCCTTCGCAGGACTTGGAGCCTCCGTTGATCGTCCCGCAGGCCGGGACAACTGGCGCCCAACGTGGGGCTCGAGTTTTGCAAGGGACAGAACGCCGCACTAAAGGAGAGAGAGCTCTCACACTCACCGCACCCGGGATCGCCTCGAAGTAACTCGCTTGCGAAACAGATCGTTCAGCAGTTCATCAGTGTCTGGCGAAAGAAGGAAAAAAGAAGAGAAAAAGAAAGAAGACAACGAAAGGTAAGCCCCCCACCCCCATCATGGGACAAGTAACTTCCCAACGCGAATTATATGTTAGTCAGGTCAAAGAATCGCTCAAGGCACGAGGAACTAGAGTTAAGAAAAAGGATCTCACACACTTCTTCAATTTTCTACTAAAAACCTGTCCTTGGTTCCCCCAGGGAGGTACCATAGACCAGCGATGCTGGCAAAGGGTCGGTGATTGCTTAAAAGACTACTACCGAACCTTCGGTCCTGAAAAGGTCCCGGTCACTGCTTTCACTTATTGGAATCTAATTCATGAAATTTTAAAAGTCCATTCTTCAGCCCCAGACATTCAAGACCTCTGCAAAAAGGGAGAGGTAGCTTTAAGACAGCACTCTCGCCCCACCTCAGTCTGCGGTTCCATTACTATTGATATGCCTGAACAACTCCAAGATGAAAATAGACCAGGCACCCCAGTTAATCAAGCCGGATTATCGCCCCACCTAATCGAAACAGAAGTAAAAACCCCTCCCCCTTCTGAGGAGACTGTCCTTCCTGCATTTCAGCCCCCCCCTTATGCACCAGACTTTCCAACCGCACCCAGTCTTCCAAAACCTCATTTTTACCCAGTCACGTCTCTGCCTCAGTTCCACGCTTTAGAAGAGGCCACAGAAAATCTCCGGCTACACGCCGATAACTTTAAAGAAACCTTTAATCAAGAGTGGCTGCGAGCCGCCAATTTGCTCACTGGCCTCCGGTCGGCAACTCAAAGCGTTGCGGCCCTTGCTCCCCCAGAGAATACTCACTCGTCACGTCTTCATTGCACTCCTCACACTTATGCCTTCCCGGTCACACGCAGTCAGAGCTCCCAAAATGGCGCCGCTAGCTCCCAAAATGGCGCTTCTAGTGGCGAAAGCGAGGAAGAGGAACAATCAAACCCCCCCAGTTCTGACGAAAAGGAGCAAGAGGAAGCTAGTACTACCTCAACAGCTAAATATAAAAAACTCAGTTTAAAATATTTAGAAAAATTAAAAAAGGCAGTGAATGATTGTGGCGCTACCGCCCCCTTCACGCTCACCTTATTAGAAAGCCTCAGTGAAAAAGAACTCACTCCTAATTAAGAACTCTGGTCCCAATTAGCCAGAGCTGCCTTGTCCGGTGGCGATTTCCTGTTATGGAAATCTGATTATGAAGAGCACTGTAAAAGGTATGCCACCCGTAATGCCCGTAAAGCCACCTCTAAAAAATGGACATTAAACAAATTTTTAGGTCAAAGCCCCTACCATCAAAATGACAATCAAGCTCAATTCCCCCCAGGCCTCCTAGCACAAATACAAACGGCCGCGCTTAGAGCATGGAAAAAACTTCCACAAAAGGGTGCTGCCACTGCCTCTCTCGCTAAATTAAGACAGGGACCCGATGAACCATATACCGATTTCCTCAGCCGCCTGCAAAACATGGCTGAGCGTCTATTTGGGGCCAGCGAAAGCGAGAGTGATTTCATTAAACACCTGGCCTATGAAAATGCCAACGCTGCCTGCCAAGCAGCAATCTGCCCCTTTCGCAATACCAATCTTAATAATTACATAAAACTCTGTTCTGGCATCGGGCCCACTCAAACTCTCGGAATAGCCATTGGCGCCGCCCTTCAAAATTTTGCAGCACAAACTAGGCCTCCGACATGCTATAACTGTCAGCAACCTGGCCATTTCTCAAAAAGTTGCCCCGTACCAAGAACCAGTTCCTCTTCACCCATCTCTAAAAAACCCCCATTACCACCCTCTATTTGTCCCCGCTGTAAAAGAGGGTTCCATTGGGCATCTGAGTGCCACTCTCGCGCAGACATTAATGGCCAACCCCTTAAGCCTAAGCCCCAGGGAAACTCCCAATGGGGCCGGCCCCAGGCCCCAATCAGAACAAACCCAGGGGCAATACGGTTTGTTCAACCATCCCCAGTCGTAGCGCTCCCAACCACAAACCACGCTGCCATGTCGCAGACTTATGGAGAGCCACAGCAGGGAGCGCAGGAATGGACCTCTGTGCCGCCTCTGAATCAGTATTAACCCCGGAAACCAGTCCTCTCCTCATACCTACAGGAGTCTATGGACCTTTACCCCCAAATACCTTTGGTCTCATTCTAGGGAGAGCTAGTGTCACCCTGCGCGGAGTCCAAGTCATCCCAGGTGTACTAGATAATGACTTTAAAGGTGAAATACAAATAATCGCAGCCACCTCAAACAATATTATCCCTATTCCCTCTGGCACTTGAATAGCACAACTTATAATACTCCCCATTCAGCATGTCAACTCAAACTTCAAAAAACTCCAGCGCCCCACAGAGGGCCCTGGATCCTCCGACATTTTTTGGGCACAACCAATATCCCATAATCGGCCCACCTTAAAACTAAAACTTAATGGCAAGCTATTTGAAGGAATCTTAGACACAGGAGCCGATTCCACAGTTATATCCTCAAACCACTGGCCAAAGTCCTGGCCCCTCACGGCCGCTGCCACCCATCTACAAGGAATAGGCGAAGCCACAAATCCTCTACAAAGTTCACAGGCCCTAAAATGGGAGGATGAGGAAGGGAATGCTGGTACAGTTATACCATATATTATCCCCCATCTCCCCGTTAGTCTCTGGGGTAGAGATATCCTAACTCAAATGAAAGTTTTTATGTGCAGCCCTAGTGATACAGTTACTGCTCAAATGCTCAAAATGAACTTTCTCCCTGGCAAAGGCCTAGGCAAAGCTAACCAAGAAATAAAACAGCCCATCTCTATAACACCTAATACAGCTAGAACAGGACTCGGGCTCTCCCAAAATTTAGCCTGACGGCCATTGACATCCCTGTACCCCATGCTGAAAAAATCTGGAAATCCATAGAACCAGTATGGGTTGATCAATGGCCCCTGACTCAGGAAAAAACCCTAGTGGCGATAGAGTTAGTACAGGAACAACTTAACGCCGGACATATTGAGCCTACTCAGTCCCCTTAGAACACTCCTATTTTTGTTATAAGAAAAAAATCGGGTAAATGGAGACTATTACAAGACTTACGTGCTGTAAACAAAGCCATGGTACCCATAGGGGCACTGCAACCCGGTCTCCCCTCGCCAGTTGCTATCCCTATCAACTTTTACAAAATAGTTATAGATTTAAAGGATTGTTTTTTCTCCATACCTCTTCACCCAGAAGACAGGCAATATTTCGCCTTTAGCGTCCCTCAAATCAATTTTCAGGGCCCTATGCCCTGATTTCAATGGAAAGTCTTACCACAAGGCATGGCCAATAGTCCCACCTTATGCCAAAAATTTGTCGCTGAGGCCGTTAACCCTATCAGACACCTATGGCCACAAATCTACATTCTTCATTACATGGATGATGTCCTATTAGCAGGTGAGGACATATACCAATTATATTCTTGCTTTCAAGACCTTCATAAAAATTTAACAGTGAGAGGTCTTCAAATAGCCCCCGACAAGGTACAAACCTCAGACCCTTTTTCTTATCTAGGGTTCGAACTTTGGCACCAGCAAGTTTTAACACCCCGCATTCAACTGCGAACCTTCCATCTATTAACGCTAAATGACTTCCAAAAACTTTTAGGGGACATTCAATGGCTTCGCCCCTACCTAAAACTGCCCACTGAAACTCTTCTACTGCTCAATAATATCTTAAAGGGAGACGCAAACCCCTCCTCTCCTCGAAGTGTAACTCCAGAGGCAATGCAAGCGCTTACCATCATAAATCAAGCTATCCAAAGTCAAACTTGCTATCAAATAAATTACCACCAACCTTTAATCTTTATAATTCTTGCTACAACTCACACACCTACAGGAGTTTTCTGGCAATCCAATTTAAAACAGCCAAATGGGCGAGGCCACCCATTGCTCTGGGTTCACCTCCCCGCTACTCTGTCAAAAGTGCTCTCGCCATACATTTCGCTTACAGCTTCCCTCATAATTAAGGGCCGACAAACTAGTCGCCAATTGTTTGGAAAAGACCCCGATTCCCTTATCGTCCCGTACACTCAAGATCAAATCCATTGGCTCTCCCAAACCGCCGACGAGTGGGCTATTGCATGCTCTTCATTTCCAGGCAACATTGATAACCATTACCCCGGCGATCCATTAATTCAGTTCGCCAAAATCCATCAATTCACCTTCCCAAAGGTCACTAAAGCAAAACCCATAGACTCTGCTACCTTAGTCTTTACTGATGGTTCAGCAAATGGGACCGCAGCATATGTCATCCAGGGTCAAGCATTTTCCGTGCGCTCTCCCTATACTTCAGCTCAACTTGTCGAACTCTATGCAGTCCTGCAGGTTTTTTCCCACCTTCAGAACCAACCTTTTAATTTATACACTGATAGCGCATACATAGCCCAGTCTATACCGCTATTAGAGACAACTCCATTTATCAAACCTTCCTCCAATGCAGTCCCCTTATTCTCACAGCTACAAAAACTAATTCTCAAACGACAGCACCCCTTCTTTGTGGGGCACCTCCGTGCCCATCAAAATCTTCCGGGTCCTCTTGCAGAAGGCAATGCGTTAGCAGACGCTGCCACTCAGTTAATATGCCCCAATCTCTGCGATTCTCTAACCTTAGCTTCCCAAGCCCATGCTCAACACCACCTAAATGCAAACACTCTCCGCCTAAAATTCAATATTACAAGAGAACAAGCAAGGGAAATTGTTAAAACCTGCAAAAATTGTGTAACCCAATTGCCAGTCCCTTACTTGGGAGTCAATCCAAAAGGACTCATCCCAAATGAAATCTGGCAAATGGATGTCACCCACTTTGTCAGTTTTGGGCAACTCAAATATATTCATGTTTGTGTTGATACATACAGTGGATTCATACTAGCTAGTTTACAATCAGGGGAAGCTTCAAAGCATGTTATCTCTCATTTACTACATTGCTTCACCGTTTTAGGGCAGCCTAAAACCATTAAAACAGATAATGGACCTGGGTATACTGGAAAAAACTTTCAAACATTCTGTCAGCAATTGCAAATTAAGCACATTACGGGAATACCTTATAACCCCCAGGAACAGGGAATATTAGAACGAGCACATCGCACCCTAAAAAATGCCCTGTGCCGTCTAGCTAATAGCACTCTCAATCTCACAAAACAACGCCCCCGAGATCTTTTACATCATGCTCTTTTTGTTCTTAATTTCCTAACTCTGGATGATGAAGGACACTCTGCAGCTGATAGACACTGGCATCCCAAAACACAAACGCAGCAAGCCACCGTTATGTGGCGCGACCCCTCAACATCCAAATGGAATGGGCCCGACCCCGTTATCATCTGGGGACGAGGTTCTGCTTGCATATATGACCAACAAAAAGAGGGTCCTCACTGGCTTCCAGAAAGACTAATTAGACATGTTAATCCTCCACTGTCAGAACAAGCCCCAAAATCCCCCCTTGCCTCTAACAATAACCTTTCCAGGGAACAAATCCCTCCCTGAGAAAAATTTTTTTCTTTTTCTCTTCCAGCACGGCGCCAACTTTGCTGTAGCCTGCCCAGAATACGCCCAACCTACGTGCAGCCGGCAACCAAGAGAAGCCCAACTTACAGGTTTGCCCCATCGCTAAAGCCACATGAACTATTGGCTCTTACTAATCGGCTCTCTGGCCTTACTGTTTGCGGCCAGATTAGCTACTGTTGCCCCAAAGGATTGGAATCCATTTGAAAGAGCCTTACTTGCTACAACGTACTTGTGCGTTGTAGGGTGCATCACTCTGCTAGCTTGCTGTCCTTAAATAGCCCTATCAGTATGGCCTTGTTAACCCTACTGCCATCTACAATAGCCACTTTATACCTTATCTTATCAAGTGTGAGTGCTGTCTTTCATAATTCAAACCCACACCAACCTTGGAAATGGACCTTAATATGATGGAAGGATTCCAAAATTGTGCAAACCCATGTTACAGCAGGACGGCCTTCTTTTGTCGTTAACGCCACTAATCTGTTTCTCCCTGACACCTTTGCCCCTGCCAATAGCGGCTCTGGCAGTTCTAGAAGGGGAGGCCAAGCTGGAGTACACCTAAACCTTGACCAAGGCCAATATTACATGTGCCCAGCCTCAAACCCCGGAAAACCGTACTGCAATGCTCCCAATGAATACTACTGTGCATATTGGGGGTGTGAGACATTAGCCACTGCTTGGAAGCCTTACACCACTGATCATTACCTAACTCTAAAATGGGCCCCTTATGGCTGCACAGTCTCTACTGTTGACTGGCTCACCAGAAAAACCGCTGGAAGCTGCATACATCTAAATCTCACCATGCAGCTCCCTACTGATCCCTCTTGGCTTATCGGTCGAACATGGGGCTTCAGAATCTATAAGAGCGGAGTCAACCCAGGAAGCCTTATCCAAATAAAAAAAGAAGCAGTACAACAAAAGCTGTTCGCCATCGGGCCAAATGTAGTGCTAGCTCCCCCGTCGCCAACTACCCCTCCTAGCAAAACTGCCAGTTATTCCTCCACTACCAACCCAACATTGTCACCCTCAAGCTCTTTCATAGAGCCAATCTATAACTCACTTTGGTCAATACTCCAAGCCACCTTTCTCTCCCTAAACTCCTCCCAGCCTAACCTTACTCGCAGTTGTTGGCTATGTTTCTCTGTTAATCCCCCTTTTTATGATGCTGTAGCCCTTAATACCTCATTTAATATTTCTAACGAAGACAATCCTCCCCAATGTCCTTGGAATACAACAAAAATTGGCCTCACCATGCAATCCGTTATCCACTCTGGGCATTGTATTGGTAACGTTTCCCCCTCCTTAAAAAAGGTCTGTGTACAGTCGTCCTTTCCATCGCAAGGTAAATTCTATATTCCCCCAATAGGGGCAAAATGGCTGTGCTCTTCCACAGGACTTACTCCTTGCATATCAGCAAGAGCCCTCACTGAAACTAAGGAAATGTGCCTCTTAGTAACTGTGCTACCCCGTGTCCTCTTCCATGAAGAAAAAGACCTTTATCTACTCTGGGACGCGCAGCCTCCAACCATGCTAAGAAACAAAAGAGAAATTATCACGGCTGTCACTATTGCCTCTCTTTTAGGTATTGCTGGCCTAGGCACCGGAATCGCCTCTATCATTCTCCAACGCCAAGGCTTCTCCCACCTAAGAGCTGCTATAGACGAAGATTTGGCCTGCATTGAAACCTCCACCACCCATCTTGAGAAATCCCTTACATCTTTATCGGAGGTTGTTCTCCAAAACAGGAGAGGCTTAGATCTACTTTTCCTTAAGCAAGGAGGGCTTTGTGCTGCATTAGGCGAGGAATGTTGCTTTTATGCTGACCATTCTGGTTTAGTTAGAGATTCCATGACCAAGCTTAGAGAAGGAATTGCAAACCGCAAGCGTGAACGGGAGGCCCAAAGAGGTCCCTCCTGGGGGTTCAATGGAATCCTTCCTTACCTCCTCCCTATATTAGGCCCCTTGATAACCCTAATCCTTATAATATCTTTTGCTCCTTGGGCCATAAAAAGAATAATACAGCTAGTAAAGGATCAAATTGATTCTGCCCTAGGCAGGCCTATTCAAGTGCATTATCACCGGCTCCACCTTGCTGACCAAGGTGTAAATCCAGACTGCTTGAGTGCTACCCACCCTGACGGGTAAGAAACCCCCTCCTACAGGGGCAGCATATAACTCAAAAGTATGCTTCTAGCTTATGCTATGATTGGTACCGCTGGGTGCAAGGCAAAGCACTGCAAAGGAGGGCCAAAACAATCAAAGGCCGTTTTTGAGCTCCTTGAGAAGTATGCCTCATTTGCATAGGGGTTTGCTCTGCACAAATCCCCCTCCCCAGAAAAACAGAGCCACAAACAACTTGGGGAATGAGGCCTCTATT